>NC_138029.1:113520483-114120483 GCF_964106645.2 Podarcis pityusensis
AGACCTAGTGGACAAGGAGGTTCTCCCCCAATTGTAAAGATATCAGGATATGTGTGATAGTTGTGTGGTTCCCTCTTTGGGGGTTTGGATGTGTTTCACCACATCTCCTGTGACTTTCTCTGCTGTTTTCTTCCCTGGGTAGGATTTCCATTCACCAAACCTGAGCTCATCTCCCACCTGGAACGAGGGGAAGAACCGTGGGTGCCAAATTGTCGGGGTTTGAATGAAGTTGAGAACTCCAACGCCAGCTCAGGTGAGGGGTCAGGGGAAGCCAACCATCCCCAAACTCTTTTGTGGTTTCTTGGGACTCTGATTAGTAAAAATTTTCTGGGATACCTCAAGTCATGGTTCTAAAATAGGCAAATGAGCAGTTGTTGTTTAGTCGTTTATTCGTGTCCGACTCTTCGTGACCCCATGGACCAGAGCACGCCAGGCACTCCTGTCTTCCACTGCCTCCCGCAGTTTGGTCAAACTCATGCTGGTAGCTTCGAGAACACTGTCCAACCATCTCGTCCTCTGCCGTCCCCTTCTCCTTGTGCCCTCCATCTTTCCCAACATCAGGGTCTTTTCCAGGGAGTCTTCTCTTCTCATGAGGTGGCCAAAGTATTGGAGCCTCAGCTTCACGATCTGTCCTTCCAGGGAGCACTCAGGGCTGATTTCCTTCAGAATGGAGAGGTTTGATCTTCTTGCAGTCCATGGGACTCTCAAGAGTCTCTCAAGACTGCCTTGCCATGGCAAAGGGGCTTGAATAACTCAGAGAAGCTATGAGTTATGCCGTGCAGGGCCACCCAAGATAGACAGGTCATAGTGGAGAGTTTTGACCAAACGTGATCCACCTGGAGCAGGAACCGGCAAGCCACTCCAGTATCCCTGCCAAGAAAACTCCATGGACAAATGGGCAGTTAAGATGCATTAAACCGGTGTTTCCCAAACTTGGTTCTCCTGCTGTTTTTGTACTACAAATCCCATCATCCCTGACCACTGGTCTTGCTCGCTAGGTGATGATGGGAGTTGTAGTCCAAAAACAGCTGGAGACCCAAGTTTGGGAAACACTGTATTAAACCAACAGCTGCTGAAGACCTTAGCGCCCAAATTCATGTGACAATAATTTTTTTATTTGTTTTTCTATTTTCCCGGCTTGCCCCTGGCAGAGCTACAGCTCCCAGCACCCTTATACTAGAGCTCCCAGGATTCTTTGGTGGACGCCATGCTGTGTAAATGTGTGATGGGGATGACGGGATGAAAGAGGGAGGTGTTTTCATGCCGCTTCGTTACTTGATATTTCAGTAGCGCCACATTCTTAATGGTTCAGTTTCCCCTTTCAACCTTTTCCCCAGGTTTCCAGCTTTTCCTTCCTCCAGAATAAATCCTATTTCTTTTTATATATATATATATAATTTTTGTTGATTTTAACATATAAATTATAAAGTGTACCACAAAACTTTTCACTTATACAATCTTTTTAGACTTCCATCAGCACCTCTGATGATCCACCGTTTTAACCACTTCTTATGCATTTCTTAACTTTATATTGCCTTTACATCTCTTAACAAATCATCCTCCCCCTTCTCCATTTTTGTAATAATTCCAATAATACTCCTCACAAAACCTACAAACGTCGTCTGATCTTCACAAGTACTTTTCAAATAGTCCGTAACTTTACTCCAGTCTTCCGTGAATTTCTGGTCCCGCCGGTTTCGAATCCTTCCTGTTAGTTTATCTAGTTCTGCATAGTCCATTAGTTTCATCCTCCATTCTTCAATCGTCGGTAATTCTTCTTGCTTCCATTTTTGGGCCAATAATATTCTTGCTGCTGTTATTGCATATAAAAAGAGCTTACATTCCTTTCTATTTATATCCCTCCCAACAATGCCCAGTAAAAATGCTTCTGGTTTCTTTATAAATGTATATTTCAACATTTTTTTCATCTCATTATATATCATCTCCCAGAAGCTTTACACCTTTTTACATTCCCACCACATGTGATAAAATGTTCCCTCTTTTTCTTTACATTTCCAACATTTATTACTAACTTTATACATTTTCGCTAACTTTACAGGTGTAATATACCATCTATACATCATTTTCATCACATTTTCTTTTAGGGCATTGCATGCAGTAAATTTTAAACCTTCTTTCCATAATTTTACCCAGTCACTCAGCTGTATATTATACCCAAAATCCTTGGCCCAATGAATCATGACCGATTTAACCTCCTAGAATAAATCCTATTTCTATCTGCCTTTTGCCCCAGCAGATGAGCGCAGGGGAAATCACCCACATGCCACTCTGGAGGGATATCTTGTTCAGAATTCAAGCGTTGCCAGATGTCAGGATTTCCGTACAGGAAAGAAAGCCCATGAATGTTTGGAGTGTGGGAAGTGCTTTGCTGAGAAATCAAAGTTCACGATCCACCAGAGAGTCCACACGGGAGAGAAGCCCTACAAGTGCTCCGAGTGCGGGAAGCGCTGCGCCACCAAATCAAACCTCACCAGCCACCGGAAAATCCACACGGGAGAGAAGCCCTATGGCTGCGCGGAGTGCGGGAAGCGTTTTTCTCACAAATCCTATTTCGTGATCCACCAGACAGCCCACACAGGCAGGTACCCGTATAAGTGTGCCGTGTGCGGGAGGTGCTTTGTCCAGAAATCAAAACTCGCCGACCACCAGCGGGTCCACACGGGAGAGAAACCCTATAAATGTTTAGATTGCGGGAAGTGTTTCGCTTGGAAATCTCAGGTCGGGGAGCACCGGAGGAGTCACACCGGAGAGAAGCCCTTCGTGTGCGCCGAATGCGGGAAGCGCTTTTCTCACAAGTCGGTGCTGGTCACCCACCAAAAGGTCCACACGAGAGAGTACCCCTACAAGTGCTTGGAGTGCGGGAAATGCTTTGCTTATTCCACAGCCTTTGTGACGCACAGGAGAATCCACCCAGGGGAGAAGCCTCACAAATGCGCGGAGTGTGGGAAATGTTTTACGTGGAAGTCGCAGCTCGGGAACCACCAGCGAGTTCACACTGGGGAGAAACCTTTTCAGTGTTTAGATTGCGGGAAGCTTTTCGCTCGCAAGTCGGAACTGGCGAACCACCAGAGGGTGCACACGAAGGAGAAACCCTTCCAGTGCGCCGAGTGCGAGAAATGCTTCGCTTATTCCTCTGCGCTCGCCACGCACCGCAGAGTCCACACGGGAGAAAAACCCTTCGAGTGCGCAGAGTGCGGGAAACGTTTTGCCCGCAGATCGATCTTTGCGAGGCATCAGAGATCCCACACGAGGGAGAAGCCCTTTACGTGTTCAGACTGCGGGAAAAGTTTTGCCGATTCTTCCACGTTTGCTACTCACCGCAGAGTCCACACGGGAGAGAAACCCTACAAGTGTGCGGATTGTGGGAAGTCTTTCGCTCACAACTCCACGTTCGCGACGCACAGGAGAATCCACACAAAGGAGAAGCCCTACGTTTGTTTGGAGTGCGGGAAGTGCTTTGCCGACTCCTCGACGTTTGCGAAACACCGGCGAGTTCACACGGGAGAGACGACCCACAAACGCTTGGCCTATCAGTGCTTGGAGTGCGGGAAAGGCTTTGCTTCCAAACCGCAGTTCGAGAGACACCAGCGAGTCCACACGGGAGAAAAGCCCTTCAAGTGTCTGGAGTGTGGGAAGTGTTTTGCTGATCCCTCCACCCTGGCAAAACACCAGACAGTTCACCCAGGCGAGAGGACCCACAAATGCTTGAAATGCCATAAATGCTTTGTTCAAAGTTCAGACCTTATGAGGCACCAGAGGACCTGTGCGGCCGACAAACCTTATACGTGTTTGATGTGTGGCGAATGTTTCCCGTCGACGTCAGCCCTCATCTGCCACGAGAGAGCCCACGTGGATGAGAATTATTAGGACTCTTCCAAGCCCTTTCCCATACAATAGAGCTGCGGCTCTCAAGCTTTTTTCTCTAGGCCACACTTTCAGAATAAAAAATTGCTGTGGGGCGCACCCATTTTTTTATTGGAAAAAGGAAAAGAGACAACTTGATTTACAACATAAAGGTAAAGGGACCCCTGACTGTTAGGTCCATTCGTGGCCGACTCTGGGGTTGCGGCGCTCATCTCGCTTTATTGGCCAAGGGAGCCAGCGAACAGCTTCCGGGTCATGTGGCCAGCAGGACTAAGCCGCTTCTGGTGAACCAGAGCAGCACACGGAAATGCTGTTTACCTTCCTGCTGCAGCGGTACCTATTTATCTACTTGCACTTTGATGTGCTTTCGAACTGCTAGGTTGGCAGGAGCAGGGACCGAGCAACGGGAGCTCATCCCGTTGCGGGGATTCGAACCGCCGACCTTCTGATCAGCAAGTCCTAGGCTCTGTGGTTTAACCCACAGCGCCACCCGCGTCCCACAGCTATTTTATAATGTGACTGTGGAACACCGGCAAGTATAATAATAATAATAATAATAATAATAATAATAATAATTTATACCCTGCCCTCCCTGGCCAGAGCCCGGCTCAGGGCGACCAACACCAATAAAATCACAGTAAAAACAAAATAGGGGGAAAGGGGGGGGGAACCAATTTAAAATACAGGTTAAAATGCAATTTAAAGTGCAGCCTCATTTTAAAATAGCCGATAAATCAAGACCATAAGGGGAGGGAAACATAAGGGTCAGACTGAGTCCAAACCAAAGGCCAGGCAGAACAGCTCTGTCTTGCAGGCCCTGCAGAAAGTTGTTAAGTCCTGCAGGGGCCTAGTCTCTTGTGAAAGAGCGTTCCACCAAGTCGGGGCCAGTACTGAAAAGGCCCTGGCCCAATTGAGACCAATCTAACCACCTTGTGACCTGGGACCTCCAAAATGTTGTCGTTTGTGGACCTTAAGGTCCTCTGTGGGGCATACCAGGAGCTACATAAGAACATGAATCATTCCCAAAATTTAATTATGAATGAGCCTCTTACATATGCACCTTAAGTAGGTATGCAAACTCAGTGAGAGGTGTTGAGCTTGCTTTTTTTGGCTAATCTCATTTGTAGTAGGTCTGATTTGAGACAAACTCTTATCTCCTTCCTTTTTTCTCATCTTTCATATTTGTCAGAGTTAAGAACTCTGTTCACAACAATATGTCGTAGAAGAACAGCCAATGTTCTTGAAGAGAGTCATGGTTACTGTTTCTGGTTGTATACCTACACTGAAATGTTTAAATGTTACTTTGGTTGTCCTTGAATCTTCCTGCCACACTTGCCATCCTTTCTTGCCACACAGTTTGAGAACCTCTGCCATAGAGAACGGACGTCAAAGGACGTGAGGTGAGAGATGCAAACAACACTCAGAATTGCATATTTATTCATTGGTGTGCTCTAAACCCTATACTGGGGACACGGGTGGTGCTGTGGTCTAAACCACAGAGCTGAGGGCTTGCCAATCAGAAGGTTGGCAGTTCGAATCCCCGTGACGAGGTGAGCTCCCGTTGCTCGGTCCCTACTCCTGCCAACCTAGCAGTTCGAAAGCACATCAGAGTGCAAGTAGATAAATAGGTACCACTCCGGCGGGAAGGTAAACGGCGTTTCCGTGCGCTGCTCTGGTTTTGCCAGAAGCGGCTTAGTCGTGCTGGCCACATGACCTAGAAAAACTGCGGACAAACGTCGGCTCCCTCGTCCAGTAAAGCGAGATGAGCGCCGCAACCCCAGAGTCGTTCACAACTGGACTTAATTGCCAGGTGTCCTTTACCTTTACACCCTATATTATCACTGAAACAGATGTTGGGAAAACTTGTAGTTCAGTGGTGACAAGATTTGGAAACAAAATCATATGACTTCATAATGCAGGAATGCAAACACTTCTATATAATAATAATTTTCTTATTTATACCCCACCCATCTGACTGGGTTTCCCCAGCCACTCTGGGCAGCTTACAGCATATACAGTGGTACCTCTGGTTACATACGCTTCAGGTTACATACGCTTCAGGTTACACACTCTGCTAACCTAGAAATAGTGCTTCAGGTTAAGAACTTTGCTTCAGGATAAGAACAGAAATCGGGCTCCAGCGGCGTGGCACCATTAGCTAAAGTGGTGCTTCAGGTTAAGTACAGACCTCTGGAACGAATTAAGTACTTAACCCGAGGTACCACTGTATAAAAGCACAATAAAACATCAGACATTAAAAACTTCCCAATACAGGGCTGCCTTCAGATGTCTTCTAAAAAGTTGTGTACAGTGGTACCTCGGGTTACATACGCTTCAGGTTACATACGCATCAGGTTACAGACTCCGCTAACCCAGAAATAGTGCTTCAGGTTAAGAACTTTGCTTCAGGATTAGAACAGAAATTGGGCTCCGGCGGCACGGCAGCAGCAGGAGGCCCCCTTATCTAAAGTGGTGTTTCAGGTTAAGCACAGTTTCAGGTTAAATACAGACCTCTGGAACAAATTAAGTACTTAACCTGAGGTACCACTGTAGTTCCACTGACTCCCCCCGGGCCCACACAACATCCGTTAGGTTCATTCCTAGAGATCAGATGGCCTCTGGTCTTGAATATCAGCCACCTTCAGACTGCAGACTTGCCACCCACTCAGCAAACACCAGTGAACTTGTGTTTTTCATCTGCTCCACAGCACTCGACTGACAGATGACCACCTCTGTCCATCGGCCAATTTCCCTCCTCCATGTGGTGGCATCCCTGTAGTTGGACTGGGAGGGAAAAGGTGGGACAGTTATTTTTGTACAGCTCAAGAGAAGCTAATCTAATAATTTGGAGGCAGTGGGGCCACTCTAGCTCTCTGCTGTGGATGGTGAACAGCATGCCCATGGAGAAGGGGTTCCCACCCCCCACAAGGACTTGGACATTTTCAGCTTGGAAGAAGACCAAGTTGTACTGAATGTCACAGCTGTTTTCCGCTGTGTTCCCTTGAAGATTGCCTGTGTTACTGGAGGAGGGGCAGCCGTTCACACAGAGGCAACTTACCTGGTGGTCATGGGGTGTAGTGGTTAGAGTACCTCTCTTGGTTGCTGCTCAAGCTCCTAACCCTTGTCTATTTTAAAAATGTACTTATAAGCAGAAGGTAAATAAAAAGTTGTTGGGGTGAGCTTGTTTGCTTTCTGGGGGCGGTGGGATTGCCTGCTTTTTCTTGTATGCGTTTTATTTTGTATTGAGCGCCAGCAGCAAAATGGGCATTTCATGGATTTGTTTTCATTGTTAAATCTTTTCTGTTTTGTTGCTGTAGCTTGTTTTAAAAATAGAAATCCTTATTAAAAACGTCTTTAAAAAATAAAGACATCTGGAAGCAGCCTGAGAAAAAAGGGCATCAGCATATTTTTGTGTGTGGAGGGAACACTTCATTCTATCTAAATAAAACCTAAGGGCTGAATTCCACCCCCCACCCCCCAAAAAAGCCCGTGATTTTGCACCAAAACACAAATGCACAGGCTGTTCCTGTTTTGGATTTTGTTTTCGTCTGCTGCAGTTTTAAATTGTTAAGGTCATCTTCATTACCTCTGCAGCAGCATCTTTATATTTTATATTTTATATTATTTTATATTTTATATTCTATTCGTTTCCAACCCTACAGAGTGCTTTGCCGGCCGAAAAACGGCTTAAAAACTAGAAAGCAACAACCCAAGTCTCACAAGCGCAGGGTAAAGGAAGGCGCTGGGGACCAGCTGGAGGGGGGAGAACAAGGACTACGATTCCCAGCAGCCAGTGGGCTCTTAGCCCCGCCTCCATTCCCCTCCACGGTACGGAATCTTCAATATCCCGACAGTGGATTGGCCGCGATGGGTGCGAAGAAGCCGAGGGATTGGCTGAGCTGGAAAAGGGGCGTGGGGAAGCGCGTGAGCGCAGCATCCCCAGGACAGAAGGGGGGGGGCGTCAGTGAGTTGAGTTGCAAAAGCCGGAAACTGTCCGGAGGAGCGCCTGAAACCCACCTTTTGCAAATGCAGGTAAAAGGGGGGGGGGGGGAGTGCATTAACTGAGAGCGGGGGGGGGCGAGGGGCTTTTGGGGGGGTTATGTTTCTTGCAACTTGGGGGGAATGGGAGGGGGGTGTCTCCTTTGTCTGCTTGAGTTCCCTCCCCACCCTTTTTCATAGACCCAGAGGGGGAAAGGAAGGGGCTGAGCTTTGCATCTCCTTGTGCACTTGGAAAGGGGGGAGCGTGCCTGGGTGTGGGGAGAAGGAGAGGCAGAAAAGCAAATTGGGGGGGGGGGGAGAGAAAGAGACCAAATATAACCTCTTAAAATGGCGGGGAAAAAGATAAACCTTGTAGATCCTGAAAGTGCTTCTGTCTTAGTTTGGAAAAAGCAGCAGGAAAACTAGAAAAACAGAAGCAGCTGTGTGTGTCTAGTTATATATGTCTTTCTGCTGTCATTGCATGGTCTCATTTGTTTATCTTTTAAGCCACGGATCCAGCGCTTTGATGAGACTCGGATCCTCGCGATTTTGCATGCTGAAGTCTCAGCACAATCAGAGAGAGAGAGAGAGAGCTGTTGCGTCCTTGGCTGTTTGCGGCATCATAATTTTTTTGGTGTGTGAGAGTGTGACTGATCTGGTCCCTGCTGGCGCTGCAGTGCTATAAAAGCCATGCTTGGAGGCATGTCCCCTCACGATGTGTGCGTGCAAGTTCCCCAACGCTGCCCTCCGATCGTAACTCAGACAGACTCTCGTAGGCGCCTTAAAGACTTAAGGCGTAACCATGAGCTTTTGTGGGTTAGAGTACACTTTGCCCAGCGTCTCGTATCATTGCCTGCTGATGACAACATCGTAAAAAAAAGGAAAAATCTCTGCAACATCGTAAATATCTCTGCCGCAGTGGTGTGAAAACAAAACAGGCATGGATCTTTTTTTCTAAGCAGGAGACACAAATCTAACATCTTGTCTCTAACACTTCTCCTTGCTGACAGAATTATAAAAAGAATGCATCGTGTGTCACTTTCGTTGCTCATCTGCATCTCTTGTTATCTGTGTGCCTCCCATTCCTTGTATCTCTGTCCAGGTTTAGATTGTATGGCTCTGGGGGCAGGGACCTCTCTACTGTAGCAATGCACGTGTTGGACAGCAACTCCCAGCCTTCTCGAGCCAGCATAGCCCCTTGTTGGGGATGATGGGAGTTGTAGTCCAACAATACAGGTTCTCTAGTCCTGCTGTGAAGTGCCAAGGCCCTTTGAAAGCGTGTTATACCTGCGGAGCAATCTGGAAAAGGTTTACTTGGATTTAAGGCCCTCTTTAGTTGTTGGGACTGGAGCCCGAGTCAGTTTGCAACCTTAAAGAAGTCAGGTCAACCTTTTTGACACCACGCTCATGGGACCAGTTCTTGACACTATGTTGTATGTTTTGTGCAGCAAAATGAGGTGGCATGGTGGAGTTTAGACTGCAGCTCTGATTGTGCTTTGCAGCTTCTGAATACTTCCTGCAAACAGAAAACTAGTGTAGCACTGAGAAAAGTTCTGACTTAGCCTTCTGCCTGTGTTGTGCTGGTTTTTTCTTTGCAGAGAGCAGCATTTAAAATTCCCACCATGCTGAGAAGTGGTGCTGTGCTGGAGTAATGGCAGGATTCGAAATGATGGCTTCCCTAGACCAAGTTGGGTGTGCCTTGTTGTGGAGCACGGGGCAGCGGTGGGGAAGGAAAGAAGAGGCCCAGGGCACTATCAGCTGCCCAATAATTCTGGGTGTTGGTGCTGAGACTTGATAGTTGATATCTGCTAGTTTACATCTCTTTAAAAAATTTGAAAAATTCATGGAAGATTCAATAACTAGCCATGATTGCTAAGAGGAGAACGTCCATGTTTAGAAGTAGTATACTTTCAATTGCCTGGTACCCAGGAATGCACACAATGGGGGTTTTATTTAACACTTCTATAGAGTATTTATGTACAGTCGTACCTTGAACGGACTTCCAAGACATTAGAAAACCAAAGTGCAGCTTCTGATTGGCTGCAGGAAGCTCCTGTAGCCAATTGGAAGCCCCTCCGGATGTTCGGCTTCCAAAAATAGTTTGCAAACCAGAACACTCACTTCCAGGTTTGCGGCGTTTGGGAGCCAACATGTTTGAGAACTAAGCTGTTCGAAAACCAAGGTACGACTGTACTGTGTTGTTGTTGTTTAGTCGTTTTGTCATGTCCGACTCTTCGTGACCCCATGGACCAGAGCACGCCAGGCACTCCTGTCTTCCACTGCCTCCCGCAGTTTGGTCAAACTCATGCTGGTAGTTTCGAGAACACTGTCCCACCATCTCCTCCTCTGTCGTCCCCTTCTCCTTGTGCCCTCCATCTTTCCCAACATCAGGGTTTTTTCCAGGGAGTCTTCTATTCTCATGAGGTGGTTAAAGTATTGGAGCCTCAGCTTCAGGATCTGGCCTTCCAGTGAGCACTCAGGGCTGATTTCCTTCAGATGGATAGGTTTGATCTTCTTGCAGTCCATGGGACTCTCAAGAGTCTCCTCCAGCACCATAATTCAAAAGCATCTTTTCTTCGGTGATCAGCCTTCTTTATGGTCCAGCTATATGAAAAGGTAAGACCATCCCTGCTTGCAGGCTCACAATAAAGTAGGCATGGCACAAAAGGATGAAGGATGTGGACGGAAGAGGAAAGCAAAGCCTTGGAGCAACTGTTCTACCCACTGGCCCATCAGTCTCCCTTTTGGTATGACGCTCTTGCCAGGTGGCAGGAGGTGAAGCCTGCCAGTGACATTTGATTCCCTGGCTGATGGCCAAGACCCGAGCGTGTCTCCTCTGCATTCCCAAGCAACTTTGGGAAGAAGGGAAGGATATATATTTAATGAGTTAAAAGAGAGAGAGAGAGAGAGCTAGCAGTTAAGAGCAGAGCATTCTTTCCTGCAGGAAGCGGGGAGACAAAATCCCTGAAATTGCGTATTTAGGGAATGGTCCATGGGAGCTCCCGTTGCTCGGTCCCTGCTCCTGCCAACCTAGCAGTTCAAAAGCACATCAAAGTGCAAGTAGATAAATAGGTACCACTCCGGCGGGAAGGTAAATGGCGTTTCTGTGTGCTGCTCTGGTTCACCGGAAGCGGCTTAGTCATGCTGGCCACATGACCCAGAAGCTGTACGCCGGCTCCCTCAGCCAGTAAAGCGAGATGAGCACCGCAACCCCAGAGTCGGTCACGACTGGACCTAATGGTCAGGGGTCCCTTTACCTTTTACTACGGGACTCAGTGTTAGAACATCGGTTTTGCATGTGTAGAAGGTTGCAGGCTTAATCCCCCAAATCTGGGAAAGACTGCCTCCCTGAAACCCTCCTGCCAATCATGGAACGTAAATCTGAGTTTGATCCGGCGAGCCAATTCTTGTGTTACCCTAATTACTTATTGATTTCAAATTCTACTTTCAATAAAAATGATTTGCCGGAGTCCTCTAGGTTTTGACAGCTTAGCAGGAAGATATTATCTGCAAAGTGGGAGCCTAATTACGATGTGATTGCTGTAAGAAAGGGGCTTGCCAAATATCACAAGCCCTTCCTGCCTCGGTCATCAGCTAATGCTTTAACATGTGTGATTTGCTAAATTTTGATTAAGAGCTGGAGGGCCAGTTCTGTTGACTCTCCTGGTTTGCTGACTTTAACCGCTGTCTGTCTCGTTATAAATGGAAGTGGAAGTCTTGTTAGTTTTGCTGCTGTTGCTTGTAAAATAAAAGAACGTAATATTAAACCATTAAAAAAAAAATCTGGCTTCAGTTTGCTGTGTATGGTTGCTTTCATCTAGCTGAATGGAGATTCCTTCTTCAAGAATGTATATATATATATGCCATTGATGTTATGAAAGTTTGGGGAAAGTCTTTAAATGTTGACTTAGCCCATAGGTAGGCAAACTAAGGCCCGGGGGCCAGATCCGGCCCAATCACCTTCTACATCCGGCCCGTGGACTGTCCGGAAATCAGTGTGTTTTTACATGAGTAGAATGTGTGCTTTTATTTAAAATGCATCTCTGGGTTATTTGTGGGGCCTGCCTGGTGTTTTTACATGAGTGGAATGTGTCCTTTTATTTAAAATGCATCTCTGGGTTATTTGTGGGGCATAGGAATTCGTTCTCCCCCCCAAAAAATATAGTCCGGCCCCCCACAAGGTCTGAGGGACAGTGGACCGGCCCCCTGCTGGAAAAGTTTGCTGACCCCTGACTTAGCCTGTGATAGACCAAGACCTTCAGCTTCTGTGTCCTATACCAAGAAATACAGAAACTGCAAACACACATTTGCGTTTTACATGCGATAAAGCCTTGTTGAAATCAGTGGGAGCTACTTGTGAGTAAACATGCGTAGGGTTGTGTTGTAAAAGTCCAATTATTTGTCCTTTGACTTCTTTGTAACACTTCCTTTTATATTCAGAAAATAGGCAGGTGGCAGTGACAGCTTTAGTACACTTTGCTGAAAAGCAAGCAAATTAATAGGCGCTAAGCTCAGAATCCCAGGGACTGACAGTAAACGACACTTTCTGGGAAGTAAGCAAACATCTGTGCACAATATATAATTTCCAATAAGGAAATGAGGAACTTTTGTTAAGAGTTGAATGAGTCACAAGCCGGAAGAAAACCTTACTCTGCCAGCCGTCTCCTGGAACCTTGCACAGCTTCTGCCCCAAAGCCGTCCATTAGTATTCAACAATCAGCGTGGTGGGTGGATATATTTTCATTTATATACATTCATTCGAAATAAAAAAGGGGTATGTACTCTTTCATTACTGTTTGTATTCTAGTTTAAAATTTTTGTAAAGTGATATGGCAGGCAGGTCATCGGATGTATAATTTATTTTATTTTCATTTTATGAAGCATTCTATATCCACCCACCACGCTGATGACGAATTCTACGAAACAGTAGTCAATATCCGGAATTACTGTTCAGTGTTGGACATCATTGTTGAGTACACAAAGCTTCACAGCTTGTCTTCCGCCGTACAAAGTTTAGTACCTCGCTTCATTTAAAGATTTTCAGAGACTGTGAGACTAAAGATTTCATTCTGAACTTTTTATGATTTGAAGGGATTCTATAAAGATGGTCTATTACGTATATATATGGTCATCGTGTTGCCTAGACATTATTATACAGCAGGGCTGGGGAATCCGTGGCCCTCTAGTTGTTGGTGCTACGTCAGCCCTGACAATTGGAAATGTTGGCTGGCGGTGATGGGAGTCCCAAAAAGCATTTTTTTGGGGGGGAGGGATATCCACCTCTGTTTCAGATCCAGCGAGAAAGTATTTCTGCCAGGCGCAGGAGACTGAGCAACGATCCTTTGTGTGTGGTGTAGTGGTTAAGAGCAGTGGACTCGTAATCTGGTGAACCGGGTTCGCTTCCCCGCTCCTCCACATGCAGCTGCTGGGTGACCTTGGGCCAGTCACACTTCTCTGAAGTCTCTCTGCCCCACTCACCTCACAGAGTGTTTGTTGTGGGGGAGGAAGGGAAAGGAGAATGTGAGCCGCTTGGAGACTCCAAAGGGAGTGATAAAGCGGGGTATCAAATCCAAACTCCCCTTCCTCCTCTTCTTCTTCTTCTTCTTCTTCTTCTTCTTCTTGCAGAGCCTGGTGACGTTTGAGGATGTGGCCGTGTATTTCACGAAGGAGCAGTGGAATCTGCTGGACCCCAACCAACGAGCTTTGTACAAGGAAGTCATGATAGAGAATTACGGGAATGTGGCCTCCTTGGGTAAGGAACTCCCTTCTTCCTTGGGGTAGGTGTGCGAAGGCTGTGTCTATCGGTCGGGGCTGATGGGAGTTGGGATCCAAAACACTGGAGGGGTAGCAGGTTGGCAAAGGTGGCTTCAAAATATAAGATTTATGTCAGTTCCTTCCTCCGTCTCCCCAGTCCTTTCTGCGTTAGGGAAGTTGCTTCCTTCCTTCAGATTTAGTTATGTCAGGGGTGGGGAACGTCCGGCTCAGGGGCCAAATGCGGCCCTCCAGTTGTCTCTGTGTGGCCCTCAGAACTCTTCTAAGGCCACACCGCATGATATCCCTGCTTTTACTTTTATTTTATTAAATTTACCGGTGTATCCCACCCTATACCGTTAGGTCTCAGGGCGGTTCACAACATAAAATCACAAAGAGTGTGTTGCACTCTTGAGTCTCTTTTCCTGGCTGGAACGCATCTATTAATTAATTAACAAATTAATTAATTAATTAACATTTGTAACAATAATCCTTGAACTCTGAGAGAGACCCTTGCTTCCTTTTTAAAAACATTTTTTATTTTTTTCAAATTTAAACATTTCATTAGTTTTACAATCAATTTAACGTTTTGAAATTTGACTCCCTTCCCCCTCCTTCAGCGGTTCCATAAATTTGTTTTTTTAATACCTTCTGCATATCGCAAGCTCATTTAACTTGCTCATTTATTTATCTGCTGTAAATATATACTCTTATAAAACTGCAGGTTGTTACATTAATCTGAAGGCAGCCCTGTTCAGGGAAGCTTTTAATGGTTAGTAGGTTATTGTATTTTAATATTCTGTTGGAAGCTGCCCAGAGTGAGTGGGGTATAAAGAATAAATTATTATTATTATTATGTTTTTATTTTTGCTTAACTGGATGGAGGGATGTGTTTGTGTGTGTGTGTGTGTGTGTGTATGTAGAGAGAGAGAGAGAGAGAGACTACCGTGTAGGGGTACAATTAGTTCCCAATACAAATATAAAATGTATTGATAACATTTTTTTTAATATAAAATGTAGATGCGTTGCTCCACCCACTTTTGCCCTGGCTCCGCCCACCACTGGAATGTCGTTCCTTAAAGGTTTTTAATCAGAGGCTGGATGGCCACCTGTCATGGCTTCCCCCTAAGAATCCTGGGAAATGTGGGTGCGTTAAGGGTGCAGAGAGTCGTGAGGAGACCCCTGTTCCCCTCGCGGAGCTACAATTCCCAGAGTTCCCTGGGAAAGAGGGGTGAAGTGTTAAGCCACTCTCCGAACGGCAGCTCTCTGAGGCGAATAGGGGACTCCTAACAGCTCCCAGCATCCAAAACACAGGAAAACCGTCCTCATCATTCCTCTTCTCTTCCTGAGAAGGATACCCAGCTCCTAAGCCTGGCCTCATCTGCCGCCTGGAACAAGGGGAGGAGCCCTGTGTGCCCGATTCTCCAGATGGAAGGAAGCTCTTTGACACCTGCTCAGGTGAGGCACTGGTTTGAGCCCAGCCAAGGGTGTTGGCAGCCCTGTGTTGGCTGTGCATACTCTTAGAATTTGGTGATGTCTCTAATCTCGCTCTGAGAAATGGTACAGCTGCCTTTTTCCTCATTGTTACATTAAGAAGAAGAAGGAAAAGGAAAAGAAAGAGGGAAATGAGAGAGAGAGAGAGAGAGAGAGAGAGAGAGAGAGAGAGAGAGAGAGAAGAAAATGAACAAAGTAAAAAAGACTTCTGTCCTACAGCTAAATACAGTGGTACCTTGGATTACAGATGCTTCAGGTTACATACTGTCAGAGCTGCTTCCAGATCCTAGCTCACAGAGGATCACGCTAGCCAGCGATCATTAAATAAAAGTCTTTATTGAGTTACAGTTTCCATTCTCAATCTGCTGCGTGCAACTCTACGTCTCATGGTTAGATCGGCGAAGCTCCGTCTGAGTCTCCGCCCCTTGTACACCAACTTAATATCCTAGCCCTGCTCCACCTTTTCCGCCTGACTGTTCTTCTCTGGGTCCCTCTGCCCCCCGGGGTCTCTTCCTTCCGGGATTCTTCTGACGCCGACCCCCCGGACCCTCCTGTCTCCTTGCGCCGGGCTTTAGGACCTGGCTCCCTTTCCGGGCTGCCTACTGCGCCACCTTCCTGTGCATTTGAACTTGGCGCGCGCGCCAAACCTTCCACCTTCCGTCTGACCGTTTCTTCGCTCCCCGATGGAGGTGTGGCCACTCCTGACTCGTGCCCTCCCCCCTGTTGTGAGCTGCCAGCGCTTGATCCCTGGCGCCCTTCTTCTTCCCTGCTCTCTGGCGGTGACGCTGGTCCCGATTTCCAACTGCTCCCCTCTGAGTCCCCTCTGGCTCTATCTTCCTGGGGTGTCCCCCTAGGCTCCCCCCTTGCCCTGGCCACTGGTGCTCCTTTCTGTGAATCTTCTGATTCACTGGAAAGACTCGGAGATCTCGGGTCGTCGTCATCACTCATCTTTTCTTCTGCCTCCTCCCCCTCGCTCTCTGTTTCCTCCCTTGCCCTTGCCTCTGCTCCTGAACCCCTGACACATACGCTTCAGGTTACAGACTCCGCTAACCCAGAAATATTACCTCGGGTTAAGAACTTTGCTTCAGGATGAGAACAGAAATTGTGCTCCTGCGGCGCGGCGGCAGCAGGAGGCCCCATTAGCTAAAGTGGTGTTTCAGGTTAAGAACAGTTTCAGATTAAGAACGGACCTCCGGAACGAATTAAGTACGTAACCAGAGGTACCACTATATAGTAATCACTCATTAACATCCAACTTTTCTTTTTTCTTTTATTTATTTGATTTTTAAAAAATATAAACTTACAACAAAAAAACCATTCAAAATCCAAATACAGTCATTCCTCAGGTTATGGACACTTCGGGTTGCGCGATTTCAGGTTGCGCACTGAGCCGAACCCGGACGTACCGGAATGGGTTACTTCCGGGTTTCTGCGCATGCGCAGAAGCGCCGAATCGCAACCAGCGCGTGCGCAGATGCGGCGCTGCGGGTTGCAAATGTGCTTCCTGTACGGATCATGTTCGCAACCCGAGCGTCCACTGTACTGTATCAAGATTACTCTGAATCTCCTGACTTCTCCCCATCCCTTCCACGGGTCCTAATAAGATTTACAACTGCATATCAATACTTATCCAAATTTATATCCTTCTGAATGATCTATACTTTCCATTACTCTGCAAGTGTGGTTAAAATCCTGCTAATGTTTTAACCTGCTTACAGCGGTCTTGTAGATAAATTATAAACTTTCCCCATTCATTTTTAAAGTTCTTGCCTTCTTGAAACATCCAATTTTTCTATTTCCTATGAGCCAATATTTTTCCTATCTTCAACAAATCCAGAAGTTACAAGTTCATTTTCTCTTTCACACAAAAAATCCAAAAGAAGTTTCCAGTCCTTAATAAATGTCAATACAGTGGTACCTTGGTTTGCAACCGCTTTGGATTGCAACCGTTTGGATTACAACCACGTCAAACCCAGAAGTATGCGTCCCTTTTTTTGGATTACAACCCATTTTTTATGGATTACCGTATTTTTTGCTCTATAAGACTCACTTTTTCCCTTCCAAAAAGTAAAGGGAAATGTGTGTGCGTCTTATGAAGTGAATGCAGGCTGCGCAGCTAGTCCAGAAGCCAGAACAGTAAGAGGGATTGCTGCTTTCACTGCGTAGCGATCCTTCTTGCTGTTCTGGCTTCTGAGATTCAGAATATTTTTTTTCTTGTTTTCCTCCTCCAAAAACTAGGTGCGTCTTGTGGTCTGGTGCGTCTTATAGAGCGAAAAATACGGTACAACCAATTTTTTGGGAGGAGGCCCCATTGGCGAAAGTGCGTCTTGGGTTACAACCTGTTTTGGTTTACAACCGGACCTCCGGAACGGATTACGGTTGTAAACCAAGGTACCACTGTAGCGATTTTTCTCTAATTAATGAATTGGACTCCTTGGCAGGTTTTGAATAAACACTCACAAACTTTTTATTGGTAACATATAGATGGAGAAATTAAGGATCTTTACAATTTTATAACATGCAGCGAATAACATGTGCTGAAAAACCAGAGAGAGGAGCTGAGGGAAGTCTGGGTGGGGGGTGGGATTTTCTTTCTTGGGGAGGGAAAAATGGGGAGAAAAAATGAGGATGATCTGATTTTGATGAATTGTTATGTTGAAATTCCTAATAAAAAATATTTTTTTAAAAAAGATTTTTCTCTAGTTACGCCCATTACCTTGGCTACCTCAGCTAAGTCCAATAATTTTATCAACAATTAATGCATAGCAGGTAGCGCTGTATCTTTCCATCTTTGTGTATACAGTGGTACCTCAGGTTATATACGTTTAAGGTTACATACGCTTCAGGTTGCATACGCTTCAGGTTACAGACTCCGCTAACCAAGAAATAGTGCTTCAGGTTAAGAACTTTGCTTCAGGATAAGAACAGAAATCGGGCTCCGGCGGCGCGGCGGCAGCGGGAGGCCCCATTCGCTAAAGTAGTGCTTCAGGTTAAGAACAGTTTCAGGTTAAGAACGGACCTCCGGAACAAATTAAGTACTTAACCTGAGGTACCACTGTACAACAATCTCACCTCTGTCCATATGCTTTCTGAGGCTCCTTCTCAGGTGCTTTCTCTCTCTCTCTCTTTCTCTGCAGATAACCCTCGGAAAAAGCACTTGTGCACTGTGTGCGGCAAACGCTTCACTCAGAAACCGAACCTCACGCGGCACCTGAGAATCCACACGGGGGAGAAGCCCTACAAGTGTTTGGAATGCGGCAAATGTTTCGGCTGCCACTCGCACCTGATGAGCCACCAGATTGTCCACACCGGGGAGAAGCCCTACAAGTGCTTGGTCTGCGACAAATACTTCGGCCGCAAGGCGCACCTGGCCAGGCACCAGGGCATCTACGCGGGGGAGACCCCTTACAAGTGCCTGGAGTGCGGGAAGCATTTTGCCTGCCAGTCCCAGCTTGTCATCCACCGGCGGTACCACACGGGAGAGAAACCCTACAAATGCCTGGAGTGCGCCAAGTGCTTTGCCGACCCGTCGGCCCTGGTGAGCCACAAGCGGATCCACGCCGTGGAGCGATCCCACAAGTGCCTGGAGTGCGGAAAGAGCTTTGTCCAGCAGTCCCACCTCCTGAAGCACCGTAGAGTCCACACGGGAGAGAAACCCTACAAGTGCCCCGAGTGCGGGAAATGCTTTGCCGACCGCTCCGTCTTCGCGAAACACCAGAGGGTCCACACGGGGGAGCGCCCCTACAAGTGCGCCGAGTGCGGGAAAACCTTCGCCCGCCAGGAACACCTCGGGAGCCACCGGAGGGTGCACACGGGCGAGAAACCCTACAAGTGCTTGGTGTGCGGCAAGTCGTTCGCCCGCCAGTCGCACGTGGTGAGCCACCAGCGCGTCCACACGGGGGAAAAGCCCTGCAAGTGCGCCGAGTGCGGGAAGTGCTTTTCGGAGCGCTCGACGTTCGTCAGGCACCAGAGGACCCACACGGGGGAGAAACCCTACCGGTGCCTAGACTGCGGGAAATGTTTCGGCTCCCCGTCCCACCTGACCCGCCACCACCGGCGCCACACGGGCGAGAAGCCACACGGGTGTCCGGACTGTGGGAAAGCCTTCGCTGACCGCTCGGCCTTTGTCAAACACCAGCGCGTCCACACGGGCGAGAAGCCCTACAAGTGCGCTGAGTGCGGGCGGTGCTTTGCCAACCGCACCCACCTCGTGACCCACCAGCGCGTCCACACAGGCGAGAAGCCCTACGCCTGCTTGGAGTGCGGGAAAAGGTTTAGCGCCAATCGGAGCCTCATTCACCATCAGAGGCAACATATAGGTGAGCTGCTCCTTTATATCACAGAGGGCAGGTTTGGGTTTTTGTTGGTTTGTTTTAAATAATTTTTATTTGATAGCTATAGAATTACAGGCTGTGGCGATCACACAGGGTCCCCGGACATTTAATGGTCTACTGATCCCTGTGCCACCACTGTGCTCGCTTCCCCGCTGCCACCAACCCGTTACTCTCGGGTACACACTGAGTCCAGACAGTTGTTGAAAGTGAACCAAATAAACAAGTTTATTTTACAAACATTAACCAGTTTATGGTTTCTCAGATAATATTCCTGTCAGTATCTTAACTTTAGTTTCTTTACCGGCCTATAGCTTCCTACATGGAACCAGACAGAGGGCCTTCTCGGTAGTGGCGCCCATCCTTCAGATGTGAAGGAAATAAGCAGCTATCTTCTCTTTAAAAGACATCTGAAGGCAGCCCTGTTTAGGGAAGTTTTTAATATTTAATTCTGTATTGTTTTTAACACTTGATTGGAAGCAGCCCAGAGTGGCTGTGGAAACTCAGCCAGATGGGCGGGGTATAAATAATAAATTCTTCTTCTTCTTCTTCTTCTTCTTCTTCTTCTTCTTCTTCTTCTTCTTCTTACCTTCTGACTGATTATCTCAACTGTTTGACTGACTCCTCTTAACACATTCTCTCAGTCTCTCATGCTAGACTAGCCCAACCGACAGACTTATCTTCTCTGTCTCTTCTAACTCCAGTCTGTCTTCTCAACCACCTTAACTCTAACTCAAAAAACTCTGTGCTTAAATCTTATACACAGTTAACTCTGCCCCTTGGGTTCCCGTTAGTTAGTCATTTTACAATTAGTTAACCCTTTCCTTATGAACCCAGTAAGATGTCACACACCTAAGAGGGCAAACGCCACATAGGGGTACCTTGTTTTGAGTCCAGGATCCGTTCTGGAGCAACGAAAGGGATGCTCGACAAAGCGTGCTCTGCACACATGCGCTGAGCAGTTTGCGCTTCTGCGCATGCATGAAGTGCGATTTAGCGCTTTTGCGCATGCGTGAGCGGCGAACCTGGAAGTAACCCATTCTGGTACTTCCGGGTTTGCCGCGGACATTCGCCAAAATCGACGCTCGGCGGGGTGGACGTTCGCGGAGGTTTTACTTACCAATTACATAGCCATATTTAGAGATTTTTCTGTATCTCTGGACTTCCCAGCATCCCCTCCATGTTGGAATTCTGCCTGGGTCAGAGGAATGTGCCACAGCGTAGGCACCGGCAGATATTCCTGTCGACCTCCCCGCGTCTCCACTCTGCTGATAAGCAGGCGAGGTCCGGCGATTCTTCTCAGATGTATGAGAGGAACACACCGTTCTTCCTCTCTCCCCTTTGGTGTCCCCAGGGAGGGGAAAGAAGCAGACAGAAAACTATTTACATTATTTATTTCTGCCTCTTACATCAGTACAGAGAATCATGTCTGCACTCAACAACAGCAAGAAGAAACTCCTCCCAAGTACATCCAGTACGGGTCATATGACACACACACACTGAGCTAACATCCGGTGCTCAGTACAGAATGGACTGCCCCTTTGTTCCCATGGCAACAGTCACAAACATCCTGTCTGGCTTTCCAGCCACAAGCAGCTGGCTGAGCTGCTAGAGCCTTTGCTTGCTGCAGCATTGGTGCTTTATGGTAACATACTCCCCCTAAAGTATCAATGTGTGCCGCGAGCAAAGCGTCATCCAGAGAAGAAAACAAACAGTTGTTATATTTATAACATTCCCCTGTTGTTTCAGTTCCACCCTTGGAACTACCCGCCACTGGTTTAACCAATGTACCTCTCTGGTTGTGTGACTTCGCATTACCTTGGTTAACAACTCTCTGTTGTGCCTTTGTCTCTGACGCAGACACAGCTTCAATCTGTCCTTGGTCGTTTACAATAGCAACATATGCAAGGTTAGCAAACTCCTTTGAATACCTCTTGGGTGGTACACCCTTCGTTGCTCTCTCAGACCTACGTAAAAGTTGCTGCTCTTCTCTGCTTTCTGGTTCAGCCTCTGAACTCTCTGGAGAACCAGTACTAAGCTTAATCAATGGTTCATTCTCCTCTTCTGAGGGTCTAGTCATTATGTGAGATTTCCTCTCAATGACTGTGACAACTGAGCTGTCTGAGCTATCGCTGTCATCATCAGTACTACTGAACTCAATAAGATCAAACTCATCATCATCATCATCAGAATCCTCTGTGGGAAATGCGTGAACAATCAACCTCTCCTGTTCAGGAGCACTTTCTAGAAACTTTGTGAGAATCACCTGACCAGATTCAGACAAAATTACTCTGTAGAGACCCTTTTCATATCCCACAAAAATGCCTCTGGCATTCTTTACACCACCTGGAGCTTCTGTTCTCACATGAGACCCGAAAACCTTAAAATAGGCAACAGAAGGTTTTCTATTGAACAGCTTCTCAAAAGGAGAACATCCCAACTCTGTTGAGACTTTTCTCAGCCACACATGAAGATAGGACGCTAGCGATTCGGCCCAATATTCATGTGGCAAATGTGAACTCAGCAATTGCGCATTCATCCCCTTTTGCAATTCTTTGTTCACTTTTACACAGACCCCCCTGTTCCACGCTTCTTGCGAGACTGCCACTTTGTGGTCTATCCCTTTTCCATCCAGGAACTTCTGAAACTTCTGTAACAGAAAAATTTGCTTCTCATCTGTGAAAAGACAATCAATGTTAGCATCATGCATACTTTTAACCTTGTCACAAAACTCCTGAAACTTTTCTAAAGTTTCTTGCAGTAAGAAACAGTTCTCCATCTTTGTAGATCTTGCAGCTTTTTAGCATCATAGGACAGTTTCAGTCCTTTCTTTGCAATCTGCGACACGCTCAGCAGATTAAATCTCAGTTCTGGAACCAGGTAAACATCACTTATAGTCAAGTTCAGACTCTCAAGATACACAGTCCCAATTCCAGTCGCTTCCAACTCCTGACCGTTGGCCTGTTTCACAGTGAAGCTTTGCTTCTTCAACGTCGAAAACAGTCCTCTGTGCGGGCACAAATGTTTTGTACAGCCCGTGTCGATTATGAACGAGTTCCCAACATCTGGCGTGGTTCCTTTCGCCATCATAGCCTTTGCAGGTTTCACCTGGCACTTGGTACGGCTTTTGCCTGATGCCTGAGGCTTCGTAGAGCTGCTCTTTGCTCCTCTTGACTGGCGCGGCTTCTTACAGTTTCGCTGTAGATGCCCAGTCTGTCCACAATTGTAGCATCGGACAGCACTCAATGCTACACCATGCTCTCCAGTAGCATCAGCAGTGGGGGAATTAGAACCCTGTTCTTCCCTCCCCCTGTCTTTTTCTTCCAGTGCAGCAAGTCTGTCGTGTTCATTCAGGACCACAGCACAAACTCTCTCCGCGGTCAGCTGCGCGGCCGGTAGGGAACCAAGCTGACTGGCAACAACCTTGTAGGTGCGGCTAAGGCTGTTTATCATCATGAAGCAAAACACTTCCTCCTGAAGACGAAAATTGCGTTCCACCATCTGTTGACGCAGAAACTTCATTTCTGTCAGGTGCGCTTGAACATCTCCATCAGGCGCAAGTCTCAGATTGGTCAATTTCTCAAAATACAGCAACGCTGAAGAACCAGCATCTCTCTGATGCGTTGTACGCAGCGTGTCCCATACCTCTTTCGCATTTTCTAAATGCTGAACATGCACCAACTGATCATCTGAGACACACAGAATTATAGCAGTCCTGGCCCTTACATTCTGTGACTCCCAACCTCTGGTTGGTGCTGCAGGGATGGGGTTTTCAATTACATCAAAAAGCCTCTGATTCTGCAGCAGGGCCTTCATCTTTACAGACCAAGATGAATAATTGTCATTGGTTAAGGGAGGTGGGCAAGGCAAACCTCCCCCTTTCTTGGCATCCATCTTGAAGCCAAGCCTCCAGTTCACAATGTCAAACAAACTGTAAAATCCAACAGTTGTTTTTTTCTTTCTCACGCAGCAATCTGCAAATTGTTTACGCTCTTTGCACCTGGCAGCTAAACACAGGCTGCTATTGAAAAGTCCCTTCCAAGAGCTCGTAAACCTTGTAGCCAAAACATTCTCTGATTTTGTTTCGCTTTCCCAGGCTCACACTCAGAGTCCAGCCCCTTTGCCAGTAACTTTCCAGGACCGTTACCTAGCAACAATGCATTTCAATAGGACATCTTATCTACCACAAAAATTTGTGGAATGCAGGCTTCAGCCTTCAAGCTGCAGGCCTCTTCCTCCGGAGCTCTTGTTTTCTTTGAAACGCAGCTCCGTGAACCAGGGAATTAATCTTCCTGCGTTCACACTTTTAGCCCGAAATGCAGCATACCTTGAACTTTGTTGCTCTGGAAAACACCTCTTCTTTCCACCAGCTGTCTGTGGAGCCTCTGGCTTCTTTCAGACGCTTCTCTTCCTCCGTGGAGCAGAGGAGGACAATCCACCAGCCTCTCATGCAGATGTCCGATGAATCGCAACCATCCGAAGGCTGCCACTGTTGTAATTCTGCCTGGGTCAGAGGAATGTGCCACAGCGTAGGCACCGGCAGATATTCCTGTCGACCTCCCCGCGTCTCCACTCTGCTGATAAGCAGGCGAGGTCCGGCGATTCTTCTCAGATGTATGAGAGGAACACACCGTTCTTCCTCTCTCCCCTTTGGTGTCCCCAGGGAGGGGAAAGAAGCAGACAGAAAACTATTTACATTATTTATTTCTGCCTCTTACATCAGTACAGAGAATCATGTCTGCACTCAACAACAGCAAGAAGAAACTCCTCCCAAGTACATCCAGTACGGGTCATATGACACACACACACTGAGCTAACATCCGGTGCTCAGTACAGAATGGACTGCCCCTTTGTTCCCATGGCAACAGTCACAAACATCCTGTCTGGCTTTCCAGCCACAAGCAGCTGGCTGAGCTGCTAGAGCCTTTGCTTGCTGCAGCATTGGTGCTTTATGGTAACACTCCATGGGTCCTATTGCTATCCTTTTCAACTGCATATTATTTCACAGTCCATATTTTATGTCTCTCCATTTTGTCCGTAGTCTTTGCTACCTTACGAGTGCTATTGCAATCCTGCTAATGTTTTCATTGGCTTACAGTGGTTTCTTAAATAAATTATAAATTTCCCCCCATTCTTTATTGAAGTTTTGTTCTTTTTGGTACCTGGTGAAGTTTCTGCGCTCTGTGCAGCTCTATGTAGAGAGTGCCAGCATTAGCCTCGTTTTGGATGTAACCAGAGTTACAGCGTCTTGTAAAAAGCAATCCTAGCTGCTGAGATCACCTCTTCTTCCATAGACAAGCACTGTTTCCAGGAGGAGAACTGAGGTTTCCCCCAAGAAAATATAGTAACCACAACCTTATTTTTGTGCGAACCTGTTTTCCATGCAAACTGACGGGCACTCAACCACCCGAGTTCACTGTTAGAGAGAGAAGTTGGGGGTAAATTATGAGAGTATCAAGGTAAGGTCAGGGTTCTGTGGTCCTTCTGTCATTCAGTTTATGTCAGGGAACTGCCATCGCAGTCAGGAGTGGTGGAAGGGCTCCCGAGCGATGCCGGAGAAGGTCCCAGCAGGAAAAGAGGGGACTCAGTGACCGGGGAAGGAAATCAGCGTTACACCAAGGAGAAAGGCGGGCAGAGGCGGGTTTCGGAGGGAAGGCTCCAGGACTCTTCGCCAGAGACCAGCGGGGAGAGCATTGGTCCTCCACTGCCCACACCCACCCTGCGCAGAAGACTTCCGCGCAGGGAGGCTAGGCGGAGACTATCCGTCAAGGAACTTTTATGTTGGAAGAAGTTCAGGAAACGCCCACTGACGGATTCTGAGACAGACGCGGAATCAGGACTGTCCAGCCAGGGAAAGGTTTATCCAGGCAACCTCACCGAGAGTGGCGGCAACTTACGCACAAGCAACCCCCAATTCCCATTACAGTTTAGTTCATTGCTCTTGTGGGTGACTGTAGTTTTATAATTCCGCATTGTTCCTCGTGTGATCTCAGCCTGCACTTACTCTCATTCCAGGCTATCCTCTGGCCCAGTGCGTGGAGAACATTTTGTTGACGAACCAAGCCTTGGGGTGTGATGCTGGGGAATCGGTGCAGGAAAACAAACTGTATGAATGGCTCGCATCTGGGAAGTGGCTCAGCGTGCAAGGGTCTCTGGGTCAGAGTGAAGGTGTTCACACAGAAGAAGATGCCTTGACCCAGGATGGCAAAGCGTATGTCGGAAGAAAGCACTGACCTATGGCAGTCAGTTCTCTTTGATGACAGACTGAGGTGACATCACAGTCCAAAAGTGGTCAGAGAAAATGACACTAAAGCTGAAACAAGCTTTTTCCAACACATTTTGAAAATCGACCACAAAATATGGGTGCTTTAGACTTTCATTAGACAGTCTCTCTGATTGTTTCATTTTTTTACAAGGTGTCAAATATAAAATGCCATAAGCTAGCAACTTTAAAATAGTCATAAACTAAATACCATTGCATGTCAGCTATAAAATACTGGTAGGTAGGTAAATACTATTGCATGACTATTATCAAACACTACATACCATTCCATTCCATCTTATCAGATTATGGTAAACACTATTGCATGTCGGTGATTAAATACAAATGTTTTAATGCCAATTACTTAAATGTGCTTAAACACTAAATGCCATTGCATGCCATCTGTCAAATTTAGTGAAATCATAAAAAAAAACTTTGCATGTTAGCTAGCAAATATAGTCAAATACGAATGCTATTGCATGCCGGCTTTCAAATACTAATACTTCTGCATGTCGTCTTTGAAATGCTTTCAAGTAACAACTTTCAGATACTACCGGGCATCAAATATTGACATTGCATATTTTTTACTTGGCATCAAATGTCAGAGAGAGCTTAATTTGTGAGGCAAATGTGTCTCAGCTCTGAATGGTACACTTGCAATCTCCCCCAAAGGTTTGGGTACGGTATACAGTGCAATGTGCAATTCTGGTCACATCTCAAAAAGGGTGGAGAGACTGAAGAGAAGAAATACAGTGGTACCTTGGGTTAAGTACTTAATTCGTTCCGGAGGTCCGTACTTAACCTGAAACTGTTCTTAACCTGAAGCACCACTTTAGCTAATGGGGCCTCCTGCTGCCGCCGCACCGCCGGAGCATGATTTCTGTTCTCATCCTGAAGCAAAGTTCTTAACCTGAAGCACTATTTCTGGGTTAGCGGAGCCTGTAACCTGAAGCATATGTAACCTGAAGTGTCTGTAACCCGAGGTACCACTGTAATCGGAAGGTGATAGCATCTGCCCTACAAGGGAAGCCCATAACTGCTGCACTTCTTTTTTTTAGTTTGCAAAAAAATTGATTCAGGGGAGTCATGGATCGAGAGTTATAAAATTATGCATGGTACAGAAAAAGTGGGGGAAGTCTTCCACCCCATAATTCTACAACAGATGTCGCCCAATGAAGCAGAATGGTAGAATATTCAGGACAAACAAGACCAGATTCGTGGAGGAAAAAGCTATCAGTGGCTGCTAGTCATGATGGCTGTATATTAACTTTGAGGACAGACGCCTCTAAATACCAGTTGGCTAGGAACCACAAGTGAGATAATAATAATAAATTTTCATTTATACCCCGCCCTCCCCAGCCAGAGCCGGGCTCAGGGTGGCTAACACCAGTAAAATTACAATAAAAACATAAGGGGGGGGGCAATTTAAAATACAGGTTAAAATTACAATTTAAAATGCAGCCTCATTTTAACAGTAGCCCATAGCTCAAAACCGTAAGGGGAGGGAAACATAAGGGTCAGCCCCCTACTTGTGTTCTTAAGTATCTATGCACACAAAAGCATAGCTAAATGATGGACAAGACAAATATGTGAAGGCCCTGCATTGGGTATCTAGTCTTTTCAGCCTACGGCAAGAGACGCCTATTGCCTTATTGACCTGCTTGTGGGCTATCTAGAGGCAGGAGACACCTGGCTGGCCACTGGGGGATGCTGGATGCTAGAATGACCATTGATGTGGTCCAGGAGGGAGCTTCTTAACGTGGGGAGGTGTTTGGATAACGGAGGATCAGCAGAACGTATTGTGATCGTTCGGAGCTCCAAAGAACCCCGCCTCTTCGATGGCAATTTGAAATTTGTGGAAAGTTACCGTATTTTTCGCTCCATAAGACGCACCTGGCCATAAGTTTTTAGAGGAGGAAAGGGGGGAAAGCCCCGTTTTTGGGGGGATCAGTTCACAGTTGTGCAGCTTCTTTTGCAAAGGGGGAAAATCCCGTTTTTATGGGGTTCAACTCACAGTTCCACAGCTTCTTTAGGAAAGGAAAGGGAGCCGTTTCTACAGTTTCCAGACAGATAATCTAATCAGCCAGTCACATGTCGCTGGGGTAACAAACAGCCTCCGTCTGCCGAACATTCAACAATGGAGGCCTGGGCAAGGGAGCCAGTGATTGACCACACATTCGCTCCATAAGACGCACAGACATTTCCCCTTTTTAGGAGGAAAAAAGTGCGTCTTATGGAGTGAAAAATACGGTACCTATGTAAAACTGGACAAGCTCAGATGTGTAAAACGTGAGATTGTTAATCTTGGGGTCGTGGGTTCGAGCCTCATAGTGGACAAAAGATTCCTGCATTGCTGGGAGTTGGACTGGATGACCTTTGGTGTCCCTTCCAACTCTACGATTCTATGAAATATGGACAGGTGAAGCTGCCTCATACCGAGCCAGCTTGTTGGTCTACCTAACCCAGTGTTGTCTGCCCAGTTGCTGTCAGTTGTCACCTGGTGCTGCTTTTGACTGGCGGTGCTGAGTGCGGATTGAACCTGGCAGCTTCATCCTGCAATGCGGGTCTAGATATACCAAAGGCAGAAATAGAGGGGGCGTACTCATCTGAAAAAGCCATGCAACAAAAGCAAGCCCTGTGCGAGTCGATTGACTCATTGTTAATAAAGAACCCACGCAAGGGCTGTGGTTGTGTTGATGGAAAACAAGTGGAAACATATGTTATTTGCAGGGTTCCGCTAGAAGCAATATAATCGGAAGATTAATCCATCGGCAGTGGCCCATTTTCAGCCTGCCAGGGCCTATTTTGCTGCCTGCTTTCTCATGCGGAAATGTACGCCCGCAGGGATCATTTAAGGACATAGGAAGTTGCCTTATATCAAAGTCAGAACGTTGGTCCATCTATCTCAGTAATGCCTACACGGATTGGCAGCCAACCCCCAGGGGTTCTGACACGGAATATTCCCCTGTCCTACCTGGGGGGGATTGAATTGAGGGTCTTTAACATGCAATGTGGGACGCGGGTGGCGCTGTGGGTTAAACCACAGAGCCTAGGACTTGCCGATCAGAAGGTCGGCGGTTCAAATCCCCATGACGGGGTGAGCTCCCATTGTTCGGTCCCTGCTCCTGCCAAGCTAGCAGTTCAAAAGCACGTCAAAGTACAAGTAGATAAATAAGTACCACTCTGGCGGGAAGGTAAACGGCATTTCCGTGCACTGCTCTGGTTCACCAGAAGCAGCTTAGTCATGCTGGCCATGTGACCCGGAAGCTGTACGCTGGCTCCCTCGGCCAATAAAGCGAGATGAGCGCCGCAACCCCAGAGTCGGCCAAGACTGGACCTAATGGTCAGGGGTCCCTTTACCTTTAACATGCAACACAGATGTTCTACTATGGAGCATATATTGTTTTGGGCTCCATGGAGGGAAGTGTGACTGAAGAAATTCCCCAATGTTTCCTTCTCTCTGGCAGAAGGGGAGCTGGACTGAACTGGGGTTCGGGGAGGCAGCCTGATAAGGCACTTTGCGGTCAGGACCTTTGGTGGGCTGATGGTCACTCAGCTGGGAAAGTCTTCCATGGTTGCCTTTATGTCAGGGTTGGGCAACCTGTTGGCCTTGGGATGTTGGTACAGTACAAAGCCCATCACCCCCCATCAATGACTATGCTGGTGGGGGCTGATGGGTGAGAGTCCAATGAAGGGCCTTGAGTTTCCCACCACACTTTATGCTGAATGAGAGACCTGGGCCTCAGGGGTCAGTCACGCTGCTAGGTAGCTTCTGCATCCTAGAAACCTCTTTTGACTTTTGCTTCAGTGTGTAACTGTATACCATTTGCTTTGTATTATTACATTTATCCAATCCACCCGCTTTCCCTGCCTTTAATAAATATATTCCTTGGTTTACTACAACTAGGCTCCTGGTGTGCTCTTTATTTAAAGTGTATTTTTTCCAAGATTCTATACGATTCTTCGACATCAACTCTACATTCATCTAGGGCAGGCACGTCCAACAGGTAGAGCTTGTTGTTGTTGTTGTTGCGGAACTGGCGAAATTGACATAGAAATTGCGAGACAAGGACAACTGGCTTTAAAGAAGAATGCGAACTTTTTATAAATTACTTCAAAAAACAACAAAATGAATTGGACTCCTTGGCAGGTTTTGAATAAACATACACAAATTTATTAATGTTAACATAATAGATAGATAATTTAAGGATCTTTACAATTTTGTAATATGCAGAGAATAATATGTGTTGAAAAACTAGAGAGAGGAGCTGAGGGAAGTCTGGGGGTGAGTGGGTTTTTCTTGGGGAGGGAAAAAAGGGGGGGGAAATGAAGATGATATGTTTTTGATAATTTGTTATGTTGAAATTCTTAATAAAAACTATTTTTTAAAAAAGGAAGAAGTGGTCTCTAATTTATAGGTAAGCAGGAAAAAATTAGAAAAACCTAAAATTGAACAAAGCCTTAACGGGATGCCAGCTACACACCTCGTTTCACTGAACTATTCAGTTTCCTCAGAAGGAAAAAGAAAATTCATAAACCTTAAATGACCAAAAATCCAAAAAAGGGGGTAGAACTCCCAAAAATTCTGAAGGATTATAATTCTATCTTGACCAAGGGGAAGCAAAGTGCAGTAATAAAGGATTGAGGACTCAAAGGTACAGTTTCTACAGGTTTTTCTAATTTTTTCCTTCAACTTTTTGCTTCTTATTATTTAGTTTATTTCCATAAGATAATATTTCTAGTCGATTACTTCTCGTTTCAGGGATTTTCACAGTATTTCATTTGTTTTATGCAATACTTTTAAGCCAATGCACACTCAAAGCACATAACTTTGTTTTATGCAATACTTTTAAGCCAATGCACACTCAAAGCACATAACTTTCCTCAAATCATCCTAGGAACTGTAGTTTGTTAAGGGTACCGGGAATTGTAGCTCTTGTGAGGAGGAACCTACAGGTGGGTTTTCTTAAATCTCAGACTCTCAGAGAGATATAAAAAAATACTGAGAAGTGGTACAGGGAATTCCTTCTGCTGAGGTTCGGGTGGAGGAACAGCAAGAAGAGACTTTGGGCTAATTTGATTCCTGTCTCCACTCGGCAACTTGATCTATAGCTGCTTTAAGGTGGATCTGGACATGCAGGGACGGGATAGTCTGTACTGGTTGAAATTCTGCCTGCCATACCACCTTTAAAGGTACAGTGGTACCTCGGGTTAAGAATTTAATTCGTTCCGGAGGTCTGTTCTTAACCTGAAACTGTTCTTAACCTGAAGCACCACTTTAGCTAATGGGGCCTCCCGCTGCCGCTGCGCCGCCGGAGCACAATTTGTGATCTCATCCTGAAGTAAAGTTCTTAACCTGAGGTACTATTTCTGGGTTAGCGGAGTCTGTAACCTGAAGTGTATGTAACCTGAAGCATATGTAACCCGAGGTACCACTGTATATGAGCTCAAGCAACCCCCCCCCCAAAAAAACCACACCAACACCTGTTGTTTGTAGCTTCTTTTACCATTTTTGCATGCAGATGTAAATATTTCAAAAACCTGCCACAAAAGGGAGCCACCCAACTTCCTGTGGTATTTTTTTATTATTTGTACACGGGTGCTTTAGTTGAGATTTCTGCATTGCAGGGGGGCTGGACTAGATGACACTTGGGGTCCCTTCCAATTCTACGATTCTACAATTTGATTTCATTTATAGCCACTCTTCCTGCTCTGAGATCAGGAAGTCCTACTCAAAAACCACAGAGGCTGGAAAATGGCTTGGGAACCTTTCATGGAGCTATGAAGGAAAATTGCTGGAATGCTTCCTTCTTTCTGGGAAGTGATAAGAAACAAGGGGAAGGATCGCCTTCCTGCGATTCAGCACCTCAGCTGGGATCTGTACCCTACCCAGAAGTAGGGCCGGATCTTCTGCCCAGAGAAGGAGGCTCCCGTAAAAGCAAAGATCAGCTCAGCTCTGTCCATATCAAAGAATTCCACCAGTCCCTCCTCATAGTCGAGGGTCACGCGGATATTCCTGGGGTCTTGCCCCAAGGCCAAAGGGGTCTGTTTGGGGGAAGTAAATGCTACGAGTTCGCCCATTATTGCCCCCACAGCCCAGATTCCCTCGCTGGGAATCAGCCTGAAGCTGCCCTTTCCTTTCCTCCTAACGGACTCTCGTGCTACCCCCACCGCCCACATCGCCCCGCTGCCTTCGTTGTCCACCTCCACTTCCCACAAATGTCTTCCGGAAGTGAATCGCTCGCGGCCCAACACACAGGGACCAACATCAAATCTTCCCGGTTTATCAGGCAAGGCCTGCTCTTCCTCTGCCTTCCTCACAGTTTTTAGGTCATCGGAGAGAACGAGGCGGCAATGTGCCGTGTCTGGATCCAGAGTCACCGTCACTGCAGGAGAAAGAAGAGGAAGAAGACGACTTTGGATTTGATATCCCACCTTATCACTACCCTAAGGAGTCTCAAAGCGGCTCACATTCTCTTTTCCCTTCCTCCCCCACAACAAACACTCTGTGAGGTGAGTGGGGCTGAGAGACTTCAGAGAAGTGTGACTTGCCCAAGGTCACCCAGCAGCTGCGTGTGGAGGAGCGGGGAAGCGAACCCGGTTCACCAGATTATGAGTCCACCGCTCTTAACCACTACACCAACACAGATAAGGAAGGAAGGAAGAAGAGAAGAAAGAAGAAATGAGTGATGTCACAGAAAGAATTCACTTCTGTTTCTGGAGACATTTTAAAAAACCAAAAAAATAAACAACCCTCCTTCTTCCAGACTTTTGCCTTAATCTGTTTCAGGAGGCAAAGAGCAGAGAAATCGCTGGCTGATGAAATCACCGGCTTTGCGACACGTCCAAAATAGACCTGTCCAGGTGTTGAGATCTGCAGGGAAGGAGCCCTGTCCTTGTATAAATTTCGACACCAGGCCTCTGGGGATGGAAGGCAAAATCATAATGTCTTTTCCATTTAATGTTTATGTACTATACGGTCTAATTGGATGGAGCTGTTTTTAAACCTCCCTAGAACTGAACGGTGAAGCCACGTGGGTACTGTGAGCTGTTTTCGCACGCAACTCTCGTGGCTCGTCCACACCCCGCTTCTCCCATGTCTAGAAAACATGGATCCAAGGGGTATTCTGCTTGGCCCGTGGTTTCTAGGCATGGGTGCAAGCGGTTTTCCATTCACCCTGCCACTTTCCCCGGGAAAAACCCGCTCTTTACCGTTGAGTCGGAGCAAACATCACTCCACGGAAAACCCAATTGACGTTTGCTCTGATTCGGTGATAAAGAGTGCCCCCCCCCCCGAGGGAAGACCACAAGACAAGCAGAAGTGTGGATGAGCCATAAGTCAAACCATAGCTTAGTGCAAACGGCTTTACAAGAAGGTTCCCTAGAGAGGAGACTACTACTAATTTATTTATACCCTGCCTTTCCGGCTGGGTTTCCCCAGCCACTCTGGGTGGCGCCCAACAGAATGTTAAAAACACAATAAAACATTAAACATTAAAAACTTCCCTAAACAGAGGTGCCTTCAAACGTCGTCTAAAAGTCAGATAGTTGTTTATTTCCTTGACATCTGATGGGAGGGTGTTCCGCAGGGCGGACGCCACTACCGAGAAGACCCTCTGCCTGGTTCCCTATAGCTTCACTTCTCGCAGTGAGGGAACCACCAGAAGACCCTGAGAGCTGGACCTCAGTGTCCGGGCAGAACGATGGGGGTGGAGACGCTCCTTCAGGTATCCTGGGCCAAGGGCTTTAAAGGTCAGCACCAACACTTTGAATTGTGCTCGGAAAGGTACTGGGAGCCAATCTAGGTCTTTCAGGACTGGTTTAATATGGTCTCCGTGGCCACTCCCAGTCACTAGTCTAGCTGCTGCAGACTGAGGCCACTGCTCTCCCTTAGACTTCCTGTTATGCTGCTATGTGCTAAACCATGGTTTGGCGTGTTGTACAAACCCAAGCTCGTCTCCTCCAGACAAACCATGAACCGTAAACCAAATAACATACCTTGGTTAGAGCTCACGGCTGATTCCCTAGCATCAGGATGTTGGACTTTAACTCTTATTCCCCTGATGTTGTCCCTGCTTCACCCCCCCCCATGCCTTGTGCATTTTACATGGTTCTCATTAAAGCAAATGGTAACATCTAATTTGGCCCTCTTCCAGAGCTAGCCCCCTTGAAACCATCTCAAGCACCACCTCCCATCCCATCTGACCAAGAAAATTACCTTTGTACAGCGCCGGCTCCAGGAATTCCAAGGACTCTGTTATGTAGAGGAAAGAGTTATCCATTTATTCAGATACATTTGGCACTGTCACATTACATGTAAATCAAGCATCTGATAAAAGACTCCCATGGACACTGTCGCTACATCCCTCCCCTCCCTCTCTCTCACCAACATCAGCTGTGGAGCACCCACAGACACCTGTATCCATTGACCTTCCAGAGTTGTTCCCAGTAAGGTAAAAAAAGGTAAAGGACCCCTGGATGGTTAAGTCCAGTCAAAGGTGACTCTGGGGTTGCGACGCTCATCTCTACGTTCAGGCTAAGGGAACAGGCGTTTTTCCACAGACAGCTTTCTAGGTCATGTGGCCAGCATGACTAAACTGCTTCTGGTGCAACAGAACACCGTGCCAGAGCGCATGGAAACGCCATTTACCTTCCTGCCGCAGTGGTACCTATTTATCTACTTGTACTGGTGTGCTTTCAAACTACTAGGTTGGCAGGAGCTGGGACAGAGCAATGGGAGCTCACTCTGTCACGGGGATTCAAACCGCTGACCTTGTTCCCAGTACCTTTAAATGTCTCCACAGCAATTCCTAAAGCAGAGCTGTTCTCTGAGTAAACTCCAACCGCCTCTTCCAATCCAGGAGAAAGCTCAATTGCATCCCTTACTGGTTCCTTTTCATATCTGGAAGGGAAGATGGTTAACATTTAAGGGATGGCTAGGGACTACTGCTCCCCGGCCCATCCGCAGTGCTGAAGCCTGACATGTAGTTGAGAGTAGATCTTACTCGTGAGTTGATGCCTCAGCCGGTCATTTGAACATGGCATTACTTTACAAGAAAATGCTGCTCTAGTTGATTTCATGGCTAAATGGAGGAACGAGATAACCTTCCTCCTGGTTGGGTTTGTAGTTAAGTACGAACCCCGTGTCTGATGTATCAATTGCTCAGTTTGTGGGGTGCTGCAAAACATGGGGGTTTCACTGCAAAACAACTGCAATAGTTTGGCACCGGTTAGGAAGGGATCCCAAATTTTGCAGGGTTTTCGCTAAAAACAACAACAACCCTACAAAACTTTGGCACAGGTTTGGAGACAATCCGAATTTTGGGAGTTCATAGTTACCGTATTTTTCGCTCTATAAGACACAGTTTTTGGAGGAGGAAAACAAGAAAAAAAATATTCTGAATCTCAGAAGCCAGAACAGCAAGAGGGATCGCTGCGCAGTGAAAGCAGCAATCCCTCTTGCTGTTCTGGCTTCTGGGATAGCTGCGCAGCCTGCATTCGCTCCATAAGACACACACACATTTCCCCTTACTTTTTAGGAGGGAAAAAGTGAGTCTTATAGAGCAAAAAATACGGTAATTTTCCTCGCAGGGTCTGGAAACCAAACCTTATGAGGAACAGTTGAGGGAATTGGGTATGTTTAGCCTGAAGAAGAGAAGACTGATATCGGAAGGGCTGTCAAAATGGAAGATGGAGCAAACTTGCTTTCGGCTGCTCCAGAGAGAAGGACCCAAACCAATAGATTCAAATTCAGGGATGAATGAGTTTAGGAATACAGTTGACTGCAGTGTAAGCTTTTGGGTCATGTGGAAGGTGTTCTGCCTTTCAGTATCAAGCAATAGGCATCTTCAGAGGGTTGTCATTTGCCCCATTTGTGTTCCTCAGCAACGCTGAGGTAGAAATCTAGCGCTTGGCAGTGCACCACAGAAATGTGCTTTTAAAATGGAATCCCACCAGAGATGAAATGCAAAAGATGGTAGGAGAAAGCCACATACCTGTTCAAGTTGCTTCTTATGTCCTGAAACAGAGAAATAGGTCTCAGTTACACAGCCAGCACACACAATGGCCTGATCTTTGTTGTTGTGGAGAGTCCTTTCCCCCTTCCTTCAATGGAAGAACTAGGGCCTGAGGTGAAGGACAAAATGGAAGTCTGTCCCCATTCCACATTCTGGTGAAGGGTGGCTTAAAAATCTAATACAGTGGTACCTCAGGTTTACATACGCTTCAGCTTACATACGCTTCAGGTTACAGACTCCGCTATCTCAGAAATAGTACCTCAGGTTAAGAACTTTGCTTCAGGATGAGAACAGAAATTGTGCTCTGGTGGCGCGGCGGCAGCAGGAGGCCCCATTAGCTAAAGTGGTGCTTCAGGTTAAGAACAGTTTCAGGTTAAGAACAGACCTCCGGAACGAATTAAGTACTTAACCCGAGGTACCACTGTACTTAACCCGAGGTACCACTGTACTTAACCCGAGGTACCACTGTAAATACTAAGAAGTAATAACGAGCAATCACATTTGTTTCACGACAAGATGTTGATGGAGAGAAAGCCCAGCTGTAATCCTTAATGTCCAAATGGCAGTTTATATTTCCCTAAATAGGGCTGGTAGGCAGCAGGCCTACATTTCTCATGTAGGAACTGCTGGGAGATGTCTTGGTCTCATGTCTCACCTGCAGGAATCCACAGACCGGCTGCTGGCACTTCTCCTCCATCTCAGCGATCATATCGTTGAGGTGGGAGATCTCCTCGGAGAGCCTGCTGACGTTTTCTTGCTGCCTCTTATTGATCTCTTTCTTCAGATCTTCCATCTGGGTCAGCTTGAGGTGCACCATTCTTTCCAGCAATCTGCACATCCGATGAAAGGAAGACTTGACTTTCTTTGCCTCGGCTTCTAACTTTGCCTAGGAGGCAAACATACAAAGAGTGAAATGCGGAGAGGAAAACCAGATGGAAGATGAGGATCATTCATGGAGAATGCATGAGTAATAATAATAATAGTAATTTATTTATACCCCGCCCATCTGGCTGAGTTTCCCCAGCCACTCTGGGTGGCTCCCTATCAAGTGTTAAAAACAATACAGGATTAAATATTAAAAACTTCCCTAAACAGGGCTGCCTTCCAATTTCTTTTAAAAATAAGATAGCTGCTTATTTCCTTGACATCTGATGGGAGGGCGTTCCACAGGGCAGGCACCACCACCTGTAGCACCCTGCTTGTGGTTAACGCTTAGCTGGAATGAAATATTCAACGCAGCAATAGAGAAATTAAAATAATAATTTATTTGTCAGACAAATAAATGAGAGGCACAGTGGTATATGGTTACCAAGCTCTGGCCTGGTCTCCTGCCATTATGGCCAGCACTTATATTCCCTCAGCCCAGCTCCCTTGCTCCTCCTTTGGCTGCCTCTGTCCAATCAGCCTGGTTGAATTTCCTATTGGCTAATTGCTATAACCAATCCTAAAAGATACACCCATTTCCTATTGCCTTTTATGGGATACAAAAAGCTATATATTCTTCTATCTATAAATGACAAATAAGTAGTCATATATCTTACATTTGTCTCAACAAAGAACCTTAATTACCAGCTCACCTCTTGCCCTCCTTGCCCTATTGCCCTCCAAAACAGATGGTTAATAGTTTTAAATTTTTATCTTAAACAGATGTCAGAGATCTTGGGTTCACATTCTCATGCATCATCAATGAAAGATCTCCTTTTTGAAGGTCTTTAAACAAAGGCCTGATAACCATATATCAGGAGTGCTCGATGGCGTCTCCTGTCTGGCAGGGAGCTGGGCTCGTTTGCCCCTCTGGTCTCCTACAGCAATATGACTCTATGAAATAAGAATTTAACATTTCTTTCTTTCTAGATCCTTTGCATAATTACATTTAAGCCAGTATATTTCATACATTATCATAGATAGCTTTTTAGAAGAATAAACCTTCTCAAAGTAACAGGAAGGAATCAGTTTACAGCCTCAAAATAAAATAGGAAAGAAACCTCTTCTTCTGTTTACACTCCCCTTCTCCAGCCAGTTGTTTTCTTTTCCATTTGCTCTTGGCCTTTAACCTTAGAAAGATATGGCTCAAGTTTAATGATTTTACTATTTACCAACTCTTAATTATGTAGGGTGGTGTAACCTTGCTCTCAGCCTGTAATTCCCTTTTACGACTTTGAGAATTGTTTTCTGCTATAAATCAGGGGGCCCCCTTGTCCAGGAGGATAAACATCTTGCCAAAGTACTTAGGCAGCTGGTCTTCTGCCTGGCATAAAACATTTGAAAATCTTTAAGCTCATTTTAAAATACAGACCCTAATCAAACTATAAGCCTTGATAAAATGCAGGCTATGATTAGATGCCTCACACCGAGAAGGCCCTCTGCCTGGTTCCCTGTAACTTCGCTTCTTGCAGTGAGGGAACCGCCAGAAGGCCCTCGGTGCTGGATCTCAGTGTCCGGGCTGAACGATGGGGGTGGAGACGCTCCTTCAGGTATACTGGGCTGAGGCCATTTAGGGCTTTAAAGGTCAGCACCAACACTTTGAATTGTGCTCGGAAACGTACTGGGAGCCAATGCAGATCTCTCAGGACCGGTGTTATGTGGTCCCGGTGGCCACTCCCAGTCACCAGTCTAGCTGCCGCATATTAAAAACATGACAAAACATCAGAACTTTAAAACTTCCCGAAACAGGGCTACCGTCAGAAGTGCTCACTTTGGATCTGCCTGTGATTCAGCAACATTTGACCAGCCTTGCCTCCCACCCGCTTTCTCCATGGGACATTGTGGATTTTTGAAGGGATTTCTGAGACCCTTCACAGCTGCCACAGAAGTTTAGGGTGGGCATGCTGCCTCCCTAAAAGCTCTGCATTGCTGACCCCCAGGTGTATACCATAATAACAACAAACCCGTACCAGACATTCTTGGCTTCCCAGCTCTTCGGCCAACACACGGTCCTCAAGATTCTTTCTCATGAGCTCCACAGACTTCCGGTGGCTCTCAATTTCTTCCTAAACAAACAGAAAATGCACAACATCATGTAGCCAAGTGAGCAAACTCCTCTTCCCCACTGCCCAAATGCCATTGTTTCCAGGGAGGGACAAGAGATGCCCACTAAACTCTTTTTTATTTTATTTTATTTATACTTTTCAGATATATACATTTCACTGATCTTACAATCATTTTGACATCTTAAAACTTGACTTCCTTCCACCTTTTTCTGTGGTTCCTTAAATTTATTTTTAATATCTTCGGCATATCCAAATTAACTTAATTTGCTCATTTATTTATCTTCTTTATAAATATGCTCTTATGTAGCTGCAGGTTATTACAATAATCCTGCCAGTGTTTTTATCTGAAAATATTCAATAAACCATTTCCATTCTTTTATAAAATGTTTATCTTGATTTCTTATTCTTCAGGTAATTTTTGCCATTTCTGCATATTCCAAAAGTTTTTGTATCCATTCTTCCTTTGCTGGGACTTCTGCTTCTTTCCATTTTGGGGCAAGTAGCATTATGAGGACAAGATGGTTGGACAGTGTTCTCGAAGCTACAAACATGAGTTGACCAAACTGTGGGAGGCAGTGGAAGACAGGAGTGCCTGGCGTGCTCTGGTCCATGGGGTCACGAAGAGTCGGACACAACTAAACGACTAAACAACAAGCATTCTTGCTGCTGTAGTCGCATACATAAATAAATTTCTATATAATTTAGGTAGTTCTATCCCTATAATTCTCAAGAGAAAGGCTTGTATTTTAATATTTGGTTGGAAGCCGCCCAGAGTGGCTGGGGAAGCCCAGCCAGATGGGCAGGGTATAAATAATAAATTATTATTATTATTATTATTATTATTATTATTATTATTATTATTATTGCTTTTTTAAAACAAATGTTATTTTAAACCTCCTTTTCATTTCATTGTATATCATTTCCCAGTAAGCCTCAACCTTACTGCAAGAGCACCACATATGATAAAAAGAGCTTTCTTTCTCTTTACATTTCCAAAACTTAATTTTTTTATACATTTTTGCCAGTTTACTCGGTGTTAGATAGCATCAATATATCATTTTCAAATAATTTTCTCTTAAACCATAGCATGCTGTAAATTTTGTATCCCTATTCCACAATCATTCCCGTGCTTCCATATCTATATTATAACAGATATCTATTGCCCAATGTATCATTGAGGATTTTAGTTGCTCATCCTTTGTCACCTATTCCAACAATATTTTATACATTTTAGACAGCACTTTTACATTACATTCCACGCCCACTGAACTCCTGAGCCCTTCTCTCTCTTTTTTAAATGATATTTATTGAAGTTTCAAAAAAGGTTACAAAAATAGAAAAAAGAAAAAGAAAAAATACAAAATACAAAATACAGAAAAGTAAAAACACTTCTTTCATTAACTTGTTTCCCTAACCTCCTCACACCTCCTTTTTTTGTACTCCAGTTCAATTAACTAATTCAGCAAATCCTTTCCCTCTTTGTTTTTATCCTAATCCTTTAACTTAATATGTTGTAACTTTAAGTTCTCACCTGTTAACAATCCATTTTTACATACTCCTTTGTAACATTGCTGCTAAAACCACTTAACTTCATTCTGACATCATTCTAACATTCATTAATTTTACAGTATTTCTGTAAATAGTCTTTAAATTTCTTCCAATCTTCTTCCACCAACTCTTCTCCCTGGTCTCGGATTCTGCCACTCATTTCCGCCAGTTCCATATAGTCCATCACCTTCATCTGCCATTCTTCCAGGGTGGGTAAATCTTGTGTCTTCCAATACTTTGCAATAAGTATTCTTGCTGCTGTTGTAGCATACATAAAGAAAGTTCTATCCTTCTTTGGCACCAATTGGCCAACCATGCCCAGGAGAAAGGCCTCTGGTTTCTTCAGAAAGGTATATTTAAATACCTTTTTCATTTCATTATAGATCATCTCCCAGAAAGCCTTAATCCTTGGGCACGTCCACCAAAGGTGAAAGAATGTACCTTCAGTTTCTTTACATTTCCAACATTTATTATCGGGCAAATGATAGATTTTTGCAAGCTTGACTGGTGTCATGTACCACCTGTATATCATTTTCATAATATTCTCTCTTAAGGCATTACATGCTGTAAACTTCATACCTGTGGTCCATAACTGTTCCCAGTCAGCCATCATTATGTTATGTGCAACATCTTGTGCCCATTTAATCATAGCAGATTTCACCGTTTCATCCTGAGTATTCCATTTCAACAGCAAGTTATACATCTTTGACAAAATCTTGGTTTTGGGTTCTAACAGTTCTGTTTCCAATTTAGATTTTTCCACCTGGAAGCCAATTTTCTTGTCCAAATTATATGCCTCCATTATCTGATAATAATGAAGCCAATCTCGCACTTTACTTTTTAGTTTTTCAAAACTCTGCAATTTCAATCTGTCTCCCTCTTGTTCCAAAATTTCCCAATATTTCGGCCATTTGGCCTCCATATTGAGCTTTTTCTGAGCCTTCGCTTCCATCGGTGACAACCACCCTGGGGTTTTATTTTCAAGTAGGTCCTTGTATCTTATCCAGACATTAAACAATGCTTTCCTGACAATATGATTTTTAAATGCTTTATGTGCTTTGACCTTATCATACCATAAATATGCATGCCATCCAAATACATTATTAAAGCCTTCTAAATCCAAAATGTCTGTGTTTTCAAGAAGCAGCCATTCTTTCAGCCAGCAAAAAGCTGCTGATTCATAATAAAGTTTAAGGTCTGGCAGGGCAAATCCGCCTCTTTCCTTTGCATCCGTTAGTATTTTAAATTTTATTCTAGGCTTCTTGCCCTGCCAGACAAATCTAGAAATATCTCTCTGCCACTTCTTGAAGCAATCCATTTTATCCACTCCTGAGCCCTTCTCTGCCAAACTGCAATTTCAGGTGTGTAGGGAAAGGGAAATAAACAGATGTTAAGGCAGAGCTATTTGTAAAATGAAGGGTTTAAGTGGCGGAGCTGATTTCTAAAGAAGCGATATGGACAACAGAGAAGGAAAGTGTTAAAGGATAGATGGAGAACTTGTGACTTTTCAGATACAGTTTCCATCATCCCTGACCATTGGCCATGCTGGCCTGGGATTGATAGCCTCAGCCCAGTATACTTGAAGGAGCATCTTCACCCCCATTGTTCAGCCCGGAGAATGAGGTCCAGCTCTGAGGGCCTTCTGGTGGTTTCCTTCCTGCGAGAAGTGAGGTTACAGGGAACCAGGCAGAGGGCCTTCTCGGTGGTGATGCCTGCCCTGTGGAACGTCCTTCTATCAGATGTCAAAGAAATAAACAACTATCTGACTTTTAGAAGACATCTGAAGGCAGCCCTGTTTAGGGAAGCTTTTAATGTTTGATGTTTTATTGTGCTTTTAATTCTGTTGGGAGCCGCCCAGAGTGGCTGGGGAAACCCAGCCAGATGGGTGGGGTATAAGTAATATATTACTACTATTATTATTATTATTATTATTATTATTATTATTACTGCTGGAATCCAACAACCTCAAATCCAGTCTCCCTATCCTTATAATAAAGATTTATTGGCCAGCCAGTCATCTGGTCTATTATTATTTGTCTATCATTACTTTGTTATCATCACTTGTTAAATGTTATAGCTGATTTCATTTACTTGCTTGCTTACTTACAAAATTTATCTACCCCCTTGACTGTAAAAAAACAAAACAAAAACCCACCTCTAGGTACTTTACAACAATAGAAAACTTTTAAAATTGCCAATTAATGGATAAAAATGGGTATTAAACTATTCAAAAGTTGATTAAAATCAACAGTGGTTAAAAATATTTAATCTTGTCAGCCTCTGTGTGTCTGGATTTTTGTGTATCTGCATATCTTGTGCATGCACACAACTGGGTTTTCCGGTCTGCAACCTCAAACAGCAGTCAGGAAGAAATAAAGGCTCACAAGCAAATGTTTGGCAGGATGTGTTATATATAGGATTCTGTGAACATGAATAGATTAAGTTCTCAACACTGCGAATGGTGCCACCGGGGCAAAAGTCCAGAGACCCCACCCAGCAGAACGAACAAGGAGGCCCCCAGATGCAGCAGAGATTGAAAATGAGGTTGGTGATCAAACAGGACCCAAGAGGCTACAATCTGTTTGGAAAGATTGATTTTAAATACACCAGCAGAAGAGCAGCGAGTGCATTTCAGCTGGTGAAAGACATCAGCATTATGTCAAAGAGAAATCGACAGCACGTTGTACACAGATGGAACCTGGAGAAAGGAGAGTATAAAGTGGTGATTGCAATAGGCAAGATTAAAATTAGCTGCATCTTATCCATTGCTGAATCCTACACTGGACAGGCTAAACACCACCAATACTCTAAAGTTTACTACATTATCCCATTAACTACCTGGCCTTTGGGACGCGGGTGGCGCTGTGGGTTAAACCACAGAGCCTAGGACTTGCCAATCAGAAGGTCGGCGGTTCGAATCCCCGTGACGGGGTGAGCTCCCGTTGCTCGGTCCCTGCTCCTGCCAACCTAGCAGTTCGAAAGCACGTCAAAGTGCAAGTAGATAAATAGGTACCGCTCCGGCGGGAAGGTAAACGGCGTTTCCGTGCGCTGCTCTGGTTCGCCAGAAGCGGCTTAGTCATGCTGGCCACATGACCCGGAAGCTGTCTGCGGACAAACGCCGGCTCCCTCGGCCAATAAAGTGAGATGAGTGCTGCAACCCCAGAGTCGGTCACGACTGGACCTAATGGTCAGGGGTCCCTTTACCTTTACCTGACCTTTTAGTTTAAGAACATAGTGAAATTCCTAGAAACTTGCTTCTATATGATACACAATATCTATATTGTCATCGTCCCATACAGAACAATGAAATTGGAAATTACATCAAACATTCAAAAACCCCTAAAAACTCTGAAACCCAATTTAAAAATATAATATACTATAAAGACGCCTTATGCTGCGTTTAGAACCAGAATTGCATTTGCGTAGAAACTGTTTCTCAGGCGGCTCGTCCTGGTCTTTATAACCCTATACCTTCTTCAAGAAGGCAGAAGCTGAAAGAGATCATTTCCGGGGTGCGCACTATCCTGCGCTATCTCTGCAGCTTTCTTATGGCACCTGACGGCATAGATTTGATCCAAGGTGGGAAGAGTGCACCCAATTATTCTCTCTGCAGTCTTTACAACCCTGGACAGCAGTGTTTTTTCTGGGCAGCATTGTTTTTTCTGTGTTGTTAGATATATGTTACTAGAGATCATTCTGGCATCCAGAAAAGAAAACAAAGAGAAAGTTGGTCCAGGTAGAATTAGAAAAAAAAGGGGGGGGAGTGTTTCAAGATAAAATTGTGAACCAGGAACAAAACTCTATATCATCTGTTCAAAGCTGTCCGTAGCCTGAAGCTCAGGGTGGCGGTGGAGGTGGTGGGGGGACGATGACGACGACAACAACAACAAACATTTCTGTGTCATGATGAGAACTAAAATCTTCCAAAAACTAGTTGGAAGCTGCACAAAATGTATGCAGAAAGCTCAGCACAGACAGCAAATCCTAAACCTGTGAGAAATTTTTATAGGCAGTAGGAATGGAATCTAAAAGCAAAGTTTCTTCTATGTGTGTTGCAGAGAAGAGATATACAGCACAAAAGGACATCGGGGGAAATTGCTGGTGTGTAAAAGAGATAAAGCTAAGAGTTCCCTGGGAAGAGGGATGGTTACTCTGAGAATTGTAGCTCTGTGAGGAGAGTATTGTATTAGAACTGAAGGCGGCCCTGTTTAGGGAAGTTTTTAATGTCTGACGCTGTATTGTTTTTAATATTTGGTTGGAAGCCACCCAGAGTGGCTGGGGAAACCCAGCCAGATGGGAGGGGTATAAATAATAAAATTATTATTACTATTATTATTATTATTATTATTATTATTATTGAGGTCCCATATCACTATCAGCACCCTTAACCGCAGTTCCACGATTCTTTGAGGGAAACCATGACTGTTCAAAGTCTTCTGATACAGTGGTACCTCTGGTTACGAACTTAATTCGTTCCGGAGGTCTGTTCTTAAGCTGAAACTGTTCTTATCCTGAGGCGCGCTTTCGCTAATGGGGTCTCCTGCTGCGCATGCGCCTCAGGTGCGAGATTTCCGTTCGCCTCCTGGGGCAAAGTTTGCAGCCAGGAGCAGCTACTTCTGGGTTAGTGGAGCTCGTAACCTGAAGCGTTCGTAACCAGAGGTACCACTGTACAGTGGTACCTCAGGTTACAGACGCTTCAGGTTACAGATGCTTCAGGTTACAGACTCTGCTAACCCACAAATAGTACCTCGGGTTAAGAACTTTGGTTCAGGATCAGAACAGAAATTGCGTGGCAGTGGCATGGCGGCAGCGGGAGGCCCCATTAGCTAAACTGGTACCTCAGGTTAAGAACATTTTCTGGTTAAGAACGGACCTCCAGAACGAATTAAGTTCTTAACCCAAGGTACCACTGTACTGCTTTATTCATTTTGACTGATTTGTTGCATTTAAACAACCTTTTTCTCCACGTTACTTATGGTGAAGCACATGATTCTTTACCAAAGGCGTTGTGGACTTTGAAGACGCCCGAACTCAGGACAAAAAGGAGAAACGGGCTAAGAGGAAGGAACGCTTGGCAAACCCTTGCCAGGATCAACTCCTGCCCAGAAACCTATGTCCCCACTGTGGACGTACGGATCCAGAATTGGCCTCCACAGTCACTTACGGACTCACTTGGCTACATCCATGGGCTTAGATCTACCAAAATTATTGAAAAGCATTGAAAGTACTCAATTAACAGAGGTCCTGTTCAAATCCCACTGAAGCCGCTCCCCTCCCCTGTAATGTCCTTTCTTTGGGGGCATCCCCCAAAAAGCTGGACAACTACATGTTTTTCTTCCCCGACCTTCTGTCACGGTGAATACCGTTACCTTGTAGTCTGGGGCAGCTTCCTCTGCAGGGACCACGTTGTGTCCTCTGTGCTCCTTGGCTCTGTCGCAGACCAAGCAGATGAGGCATTCGTCGTCTTTGCAGAAGAGCTTCAGGGGCTCACGGTGCTTCTCGCACATTTCCATCTCCTCCATCTCCTCCTCTTCCAAGCCTCTCCCCAAGCCTGTCTCCAAGTGACAACAACAGCAGCAGCAGCAATTCTTAACTCAAGCTCCTTTGGATGCAATAAAGGCCTGGCATTTCCCTTTGTGCAACCGACACCGGATGGCGGAGGAATCTGAGAGCAGCAGGAAGCAACTGAAAAGAACAAATGTTTTTGTTTCGCTTTCAGGTTTCCTGACCAAGAATTATATACCGTAACTAGAAGGGTGTGTGTGTGGTTGTGTGCGCAGACACTTAGGGAATTTCTCTTTTAGGTAAGCAGGGAAAATCCTGCTTACAGTCAGATGCAGTGAGAGATGCTGTTTGATTTTGGGTAGCAAATCTGTTATTTAATTTTGTTTTAATTGTATTTTGTACTCCCAGGGAAAGCATTTGTGGTGGGTTTTTTTTGTTTTGTTTTTTGCTTCAGGCGTCAAAACAACTTGGTTAATACAAAAGGTTGTATTAAGCTGTCTGTCAGCATAATTTTCAGTATGTTTTTATCATTGATGTTCTGTAATGTGTTTTGAATGTTGCACACTTCCCTGGGAACTTTTGATAAAAGGAGGCATATACAGTGGCACCTCGGGTTAAGAACTTAATTCATTCCGGAGGTCCGTTCTTAACCTGAAACTGTTCTTAACCTGAGGTACCACTTTAGCTAATGGGGCCTCCTGCTGCTGCCGCACGATTTCTGTTCTCATCCTGAGGTAAAGTTCTTAACCTGAGGTACTATTTCCAGGTTAGTGGAGTCTGTAACCTGAAGCGTCTGTAACCCGAGGTACCACTGTAAATTGAAATCATCATCATCATCATCATAAACAGCGAGATGAAGGGTTCCTGTAACTTACCTCCTGCTCCTCATAGAAAGAGAACAAGCCAATTTTTCTGACTGCAGGAAGGACTGAGCCAAAGGCCTTTCCTTTTCCACTTCAGGCACTTCTTGAAAGAAAAGCTGATTTCCTTCACAAAGAAATGTGAACCCACTCAGATGCAATTGGTTCTTAGGAGCTGAGTTACTACTTTGTTATATGCAGAGATATAGTTTGTTTCAGATTTCTTTTGTGCACAACTTGGTCAAATTTGACGTTTGCACCAGCACCCCGTAGTGTCTGCCAGTCTAAACCTAGCAAGTTATTTACTGGCTCCTCTTCCCTATTCCTTTTTAAAGCCACGGTTCGGAGGAATTTCCCTCATGAGACTAATGAAAACCACATCTGAGGATGAAAGACGCATTTTAGCCGTGACAGGACGACACACAATGTTCAGGAGCAGAACCAGGACTAAACCAAACAATGGCTTGCCCAAATGCACAAGCATGCAGCCTCCTGGAGAAGAGAAGATCGTGGGCCTTTTGCTCCCTCTTCAGCTTTGCTGCTGCTGAGAGCTAAGCCTCCTCTGCAGTCTGCACGTGCCCCCAAGACAGGTAGCCAGGTGGGCCATGTGCAGGAATGGCAGTGATGAGAAAACAGGGCACAGTTCTACTGGCTGGTGAGGGAGAAGAGACTTGGAACAGGGGTTTTGAGGAAACTGTTTACGTTCTTAAGGAAATGCACTTTGCAGGGGCGACTCCTCCCCCTTGTGAGCCTGCCTTCATTTTGGGCATTTCATTATGGATCTACAGTACAGTGGTACCTTGTGTTACAGACGCTTCAGGTTACAGACTCCGCTTGTTGAGTCGTGGGTTGACATAGCAGCCGGCACAGCGATTTCTTCAAGTAGCTCTTTATTATGGTAAGCTGGAATAGAACTGACTGCGAACAGCTCAGCCGGCCTGTATTTATAGGCAGCCGGCTGTCAACATTGTAACCACAACAGCCCAGAGTTCCCGCCTAAAATAACTGGCGCGGACCTGAGTGAAAACTATCTACAGACCTGAGTGAAAACTATATACAGTATCCCCCTGTTGGCCCAGGGTGAAACTACACTACATAACACCGCTAACCCAGAAATAGTACCTCAGGTTAAGAACTTTACCTCAGGATGAGAACAGAAATCGCATGGCCGTGGCAGTGGGAGGCCCCATTAGCTAAAGTGGTACCTCAGGTTAAGAACAGTTTCAGGTTAAGAACGGACCCCCAGAACGAATTAAGTTCTTAACCCGAGGTACCACTGTACAAAAGAAAACAGCAGTTCTCTGAGATTCTTATTTGCAGTTCTTTGCACTTTGAGAAATGTGGTGCTTTATACATTAATTAGCATCCTCATTTCTTCTTCTTCACCTTCTTCTTTGGCGATCACTCGTAGCCGAGTAAGATTGTCTTCCATAAACACGGTTTTAAAAATGAGTCCGTAAGTGGCTGTGGAGGCCAATTCTGGATCCACACCTGGTGGATAAAAAAAGCTCAAGAGATCCAGCACTTAGCATCCTATTTCGCGGTGGCTAATTCACGGTGGCTGGCCCTGTTGTTGTTGTTATTGTTTAGTCGTTTAGTCGTGTCCGACTCTTCGTGACCCCATGGACCAGAGCACGCTAGGCACTCCTGTCTTCCACTGCCTCCCGCAGTTTGGTCAAACTCATGTTGGTAGCTTCGAGAACACTGTCCAACCATCTCGCCCTCTGTCGTCCCCTTCTCCTTCTGCCCTCCATCTTTCCCAACATCAGGGTCTTTTCCAGGGAGTCTTCTCTTCTCATGAGGTGGCCAAAGTATTGGAGCCTCACCTTCAGGATCTGTCCTTTCAGTAAGCACTCAGGGCTGATTTCCTTCAGAATGGATAGGTTGGATCTTCTTGCAGTCCATGGGACTCTCAAGAGTCTCCTCCAACACCCTGTACACATGCCTTATATTCTGTCAGCCTTCCTGCCAACAGATTGTATTTACATTCCCAGCCTCCAAACAACTGAAAATTAGAAGCAAAACTATTGCAGGAAGTACGTAGCTTCCAGTCTCTCCCCCCCCCCCCCCCCTAAGCATAATCAGAGAGCGAAAAAAGCCTAAGATTGTCAGAAGTGTTTGCCAAGCTGATTTTTATTTATGTTATGCTACAGGACTTGGCACTGTAAACAACATGCCAGTGATACGCAGGAGAAAACAGCACAAATAGAAGATGTCTGCAAATTAAGGTCCATCTCAAAGACGGAGGTACCTCTGATTTTAAAGATGGAAATGTCTCCACATTCCCTGCGCTATGGAAAAAGCTATGGGAGTAAATTTATTGTATACCGTATTTTTCGCTCTATAAGATGCACCAGACCACAAGACGCACCTAGTTTTTGGAGGAGGAAAACAAGAAAAAAAAAATATTCTGAATCTCAGAAGCCAGAACAGCAAGAGGGATCGCTGCGCAATGAAAGCAGTGATCCCTCTTGCTGTTCTGGCTTCTGTGATAGCTGCACAGCCTGCATTCGCTCCATAAGATACACACACATTTCCCCTTACTTTTTAGGAGGGAAAAAGTGAGTCTTATAGAGCAAAAAATATGGTACTTAAAGGATAACTGTAAAACTTAAAAGACACTAGCAGGACTGATATAACTCCTACAATGCAGATAAGAAGTAAAAGGTTAAAATACGCGATTGGATTTGATAAGGGATACCGGCTGAAGGGAAGGAGGGAAGTTGCAAGCTCGGCAGAGCAAAAATGTTTATATGTTGATTAATGTATTGTATTGTAAGAATGATTGTGTAAAGAGAATAATAAAAATTTATTGGGGGGGAAAGGAAAAAGCTACCATCACCTAATTGGCTTGATCTCTACGCCTTGTCCTCTTGTCAATGCTCACAAAGGGCTCCTGTCTAACTTGCCATCAGAACAAAAATGGCCTCCAGAAAGCTTAGCACATTACCTGGCCCCAAAGATATATTATCAAAAAGCTTCACCCACACTCATCACTTCTGGTTTCCAGTTGCAGTTCAATTCCTAGCAGGGAATAGGGGAACTCAATGTCATTGGACTCCTACAAAGCCTGATTTGCAATACAAGGGCTGATGGGAATCAAGATTCCCCATCTTAGGTTGAGGCAGATGCACCTCCCCTCTCCAGAGGCAGGACCAAGTTTTCCCGCTTTGACTCCTGAATGGCAAGATTCAATCGATGGAGCTGCAGTAACTGAAGGGCACGAGTTGAAGTCAAGCAGCTCTTCACCTGATCTGTGGGCGACTACTACAAATCCCATACAAGCCGCCTTATGGTAGAAAAGTGGAATCATTAATAAACAGAAGTCCACCATAGCTGAACTTTTCCCCCTTTGGTGTGTCTTCTAAAGGCCCTGCCAAAAATATATAGCTGGGGCAAGAAAAGGTTTTAAATAACAGCCAGGACTGAAGCTGTAGGGCAGGGTTGGGGAGGTTCTGACCCTCCAGTTGTTGGGACTACAACTCCCATAATCCCTCATCATTCGCCATGCTAATTGGGGCTGAGGGAAGCTGGAGCCCAGCACCCTCTGGAGGGCCACTGGTTCCCCATGCCCAGTGTAGGGAGTCTCTAATCCCACCTGTTTGATTTATGTTTTTACACTGATTCTGTTTTTTCTCATCGCCGATGGAAGTTAAGATCTAGGACTGGGAGACACCATTACTGCTGGGAAGCCGCTAAGACCGTAAGCTCCTTGCCTGGGTGCAAATAAAGCGCTAGAACGTCACCTCCTTTCAGGATGGTGGAAGTTATTGTAGCTGAGATGGGGGAAGATTCGCCCTTAGAATTCAGCACTTCAACCTGACCCCTCTCCACACCCGGAAAAAGGGGAGGATCTTCTCCCCAGAGAACGAGGCCAGCTGGAAAGCGAAGATCAGGTCGTCCGAATCGACGTCGAAGAACTCCACACAACCCTCTTCGTAGCTGAGGGACACTCGGATCTTCCTGAGCTTGTTACGCCTCAGGATCAAGGGGGTTGGCTTTGGGGATGTGAAAGCCAGAATTTGGCACGGGGAGGTTAAGTCGTGGCTGTTGTGGAATGACTTCCCCACAGCCCAGAACCCCTCGTTGGGGCTTATGCGGACCTGCCCCTTCCTCCTCACGGACTCTCTCGCAACCCCCACGGCCCACCTCCCCAAATTTTCCTCCACCTCCACCTCCCACCAGTGCCAACCCGAAGCAAATCTCTCGCGGCCCAGCACGCTCATCATGATGTCGAATCTCTCGGGGTTGTCGGGCACGGATTGGTATCGACTCCCTCTTCTCACGCTCTTCAGGTCCTCGGAAAGGATGAGGAAGGGGTTTGCGGTGTCCGGATCCAGAGTGAAATTCACTGCAGAGGGGAAGGTAGATAGATAGAAAGAAGAGCAGGGTGTGGATAGATAGATGATAGATAGATAGAAAGAAGCAGGGTGTGGATAGATAAATTGATGATAAATGATAGATAGATAGATAGATAGATAGATGATAGATAGATAGATTGATAGATAGATAGATGATAGATAGATGATAGATAGATGATAGATAGATAGATAGATAGATAGATAGATAGATAGATAGACAGATAGATAGAAGCAGGGTGTGGATAGATAGATAGATAGATAGATAGATAGATAGATAAATAGATAGAGATAGATAGATAGATAGATAGATAGATAGATAGATAGATAGAGATAGATAGATAGATAGATGATAGATAGATAGATAGATAGATAGACAGATGACAGATAGAGATAGATAGATGATGATAGATAGATAGATAGATGATAGATAGATAGATAGATAGATAGATAGATAGATAGATGATAGATAGATAGATAGATGATAGATAGATAGATGATAGATAGATCGATAGATGATAGATAGATAGATAGATGATAGATAGATAGATAGATAGATAGATAGATAGATAGATAGATAGAAAGAAGAGCAAGGTGTATTAAATCCTTGGAAAGACTAGTCTCAGAGGCTAGAGCGGATCTGGGGAAACCTTTTTCAGCTTCTGAGGGCCACATTTCATCCTGGGCAACCTTCCAGAGGCCAGTGGTGGGTGGGGTCAAATGGGAAAGTGGGCAGGGTAGCAGATGCAACTCTGACCTCCACACTAGGTGACATTCCAGCCTTGCAAAAACCAAAGGCCTCCACACACACATCTTCATCTAGGCATGCAAGAGGCATTATGGCAGTTGACGGACACCTTCTAGCCAGGCAAACACACTCAGGGAAGGCCAGTGATAGGTGTTTGCCTAGGGAGAGTCTGGAGGGGGCCAGATAAGAGAGGCCTTGAGGTCTGCTTTGGTCCTCCCCACCCCCACTTCTCATAATGTCTCCTTTCTCCAGACCAGATTTTGGCAACCTGGTGCCCTCAGGAGATTTGTAGGACTTCCACCAGTCATTACAGTCATGCTGGCTGGGGCATCTGAAAGCTCTGGAGGATATCATTCTCCAACCTGATGCCTTCCATGTTTTGGACTACAACTCCCATCACGCCCTAGCATTGATGATGCTGGCTGGGGCTGATGGGAGTTGGAGTCTGACAGCGCCTGGAGGACCCCAGCCCTGACCTGACACAACTCAATTAAATACTTCAGTGTGGGGTTGCTGCTGAGCCTCCATCCCCCATCAAAAGTTTCCCACTTTTTTATTTTATTTTATTTTTAGTTCTATGCATATAGTTACCTTTGTACAAGTCTTGATTCAGAGACTCTGTTGTGCAGGGGAAAGAGAGGGGGAAAGAGAGACAAATTAAATCAGACACCATCATACATAGAGTGGTCTATCATTTAATGTTTCAAGAGGTCTTTCCCCCCTGTTTCTTAAATTACTATCCTTTGTTCATTCAGTCTTTATGGAGAATCTGTCATTGTTGCTAAATAGTTGCATTCCAGTGTTTTCTTTGCTGTACACCCAATTTTTCATTGGTTTTTTTATGATCATTTTTATGATAAAACAGTATGGACAGACAGAGCACTTTTGAGGCTTTGAAAGACTAGTGTGACTTTAATTAAAAGATTCCTGTTCTGCTTGTTTTATTGTTTCTTTGGGTGTTTTGTAGGATTAGTGGTTAAATGCCCCAGATTTTCTCTTCTCTGGGTCTTAAGACTTTTCCTTCTCTCTCCCTCTCACCCGTTCTCAATGAAATAGTGCTATTTCTCTATCAAAACAGAAACAGAAAAAATAGTGCATGGAATCTGGATCTCTAAAACAACTACTTGATGAGTAACAGAAGCCAGCTAATAAACAATTAATCTCTGATCTCCCAGCCACACTAATCAGTAGGCAACAAAAAAGCAGAACTTGCAAAGAGAAAACTTCTACCGTATTTTTTGCTCTATAAGACTTACTTTTTCCCTCCTAAAAAGTAAGAGGAAATGTGTTTGTGTCTTATGGAGCGAATGCAGGCTGCGCAGCTATCCCAGAAGCCAGAACAGCAAGAGGGATCGCTGCTTTCACTGTGCAGCGATCCCTCTTGCTGTTCTGGCTTCTGAGATTCAGAATATTTTTTTTCTTGTTTTCCTCCTCCAAAAACTAGGTGCGCCTTATGGTCTGGTGCGTCTTATAGAGCGACAAATACGGTAATTCATATTGCAAGGAACCTTTGTTGAACAGGAGTTATTTGTGTATAAGCTTTAGAGAACTGGTCATGAAGAACGAATTATAGTTTCACTTTTGGAAAAGGAGAACCACAGCCCACGTTCCAGTGTGGAAGCAACCTCTATCTCAAGCACCATCTCCCATCAAAATTTCCCTTCCCGTACATTCCCAGAAAACTACCTTTGTTTACTGCTTCCTCCAGAGATTCTGCCATGTGGAGAAAAGGATGACAAATTTACTCAGACCACCATATACTGTAGATAGCAATGTGTAAATTCATGCGAGAGAGAAAGAAAAAAAGAACTGAAAACTCACTTACACAAAATTAAGTAAAACGTTGAAGGAGTCCTGTGGCACCTTGCAGACCAACCCATTTATTTATTCTGGCCGAAGCTTTCACGGACTGAAGAACCACAAAATAAATATATCTTTTGATCTTTAAGTTGCCACAGGCTCTTTCTTGCCCCGCCAGGTGCCTTTCAAGAGAGCAATGGCATCAAGCTACATTTCTTCTCCTCAGAAACAGATATGGATGGTGGGAGACGAGATTCTTCCACCCTGATGCCCACAGATTATTTTGTGAGGAAAGCAACCAGCTTGCCTTTAATGCAAGCTCCTCAAAAGATCCACCAAAGTGGAATGGAACAGAAGGGGACAATATTTATTGGGACGCCAGTCCAGACGTCTGGAGGAACCACAGGAGGAGAACCACTTCCTTTTCATTGAAGGCCTCTCTTTTCTCACATCCAGCCCAGAGCTAGGAGCCTCTCAAAGGACTACACCCAGCCTCCTCCCCTCAGATCCTATGACTACCACCAATACCTTTATATTTCTCCATAGCTTCTTCCAGAGCGGAATTCGTCTGAGAGTAAATCCTGAACTTCTCTTCCAGTCCTGGAGAAAGGTCCACCAGCTGTCTCACTTGCCCTTTCTCATATCTGCAGGGGAAGCAGGCAAAACGGAGAAGTCTGCCATGGCCTCTGCCCAGGCAAACTCCTCTGAGGAGAGCTATCCTGAGGAGACGGATCCATTCCCTGGTTCGCCCCATATGGAGCTCCTCTGAAACCTAAGGAGACATCTTCTCCAACAGACACGTCCCACAAAATGGTTCACAGATTCCTGAGAGCCCCGTGGAGATATCTCTGTTGCTGGAAATCCCAGGGTGCAGAACCGAGTCAGGGAGCCCTTTTCAGGCAAAAGATTCCTGCATTGCAGGGGGTTGGACTAGATGACCCTCGGGGTCCCTTCCAACTCTACAATTCGATGATTCTATGACTCAAGGAGTGAGAAAGTGCCACTTACCTGCTCAAAACCTTTTTGATGTCCTGACAGCATGGGAAGAAGGGGAGAAAGAGTTCTGTTCAGCTGCAGAAACACAACACAGGCTGGATTGCTTCTTATTCTGCTGGGAATTAATGCCACTCCCCACGTTTGTGTCAACTTTATTTCCAATCTTATGATTCAAGAAGAGTTCCCCTTTCTGGTAAAGGGAGTTGGGAACGGTCTTTTTATCTTGGTTTGTAAAAAGCAGGAATTAATCCTCCCTGGGATTACTTGTCATGTGAACAGTCTTCTCTTGAGTATTATGCTTGGGCTGTGTGTGCTAATTCTGCCAGCTGGAAGCAGAAGTTGTTGCGTGCAGAGCACTGGGCGGCTGAGTGTTTGCGATATCATGAAGCGCCGTGCCCCAAATCTCCCCACTTTAGTTTTTTCCCCACCTTAAAAACATTTTTGAAAGTTCTCTATGATTGTTTAAAAGCAGAGTGCTCGAGAACTCCCAGAAGTGCAAGCTGGATTTCGAAGGGGCAGTGGAATCAGAGACCAAATTGCAAACATGCGCTGGATTAGGGAGAAAGCTAGAGAGTTCCAGAAAGACATCTACTTCCGCTTCATTGACTACGCAAAAGCCTTTGACTGTGTCGACCACAGCAAACTATGGCAAGTTCTTAAAGAAATGGGAGTGCCTGATCACCTCATCTGTCTCCTGAGAAATCTCTATGTGGGACAAGAAGCTACAGTTAGAACTGGATATGGAACAACTGATTGGCTCAAAATTGGGAAAGGAGTACGGCAAGGCTGTATATTGTCTCCCTGCTTATTTAACTTATATGCAGAATTCATCATGTGAAAGGCTGGGCCGGAATTAAGATTGCCGGAAGAAATAACAACAGCCTCAGATATGCCGATGACACAACATTGATGGCAGAAAGTGAGAAGGAATTAAAGAACCTCTTAATAAGGGTGAAAGAGGAGAGCACAAAATATGGTCTGAAGCTCAACATCAAAATAAATAAATTTTTTTTTATTAATTTATCAATTTATTAATATTATTAATATGAATTAGTTTATTAATAATAAAATTTATTATTATTATTATTAAAAAAAAACTAAGATCATGGCCCCTGGTCCCATCACCTCCTGGCAAATAGAAGGGGAAGAAATGGAGGCAGTGAGAGATTTTACTTTCTTGGGCTCCATGATCACTGCAGATGGCGACAGCAGTCACGAAATTAAAAGATGCCTGCTTCTTGGGAGAAAAGCAATGACAAACCTAGACAGCATCTTAAAAAGCAGAGACATCACCTTGCCAACAAAGGTCCGTATAGTTAAAGCTATGGTTTTCCCAGTAGTGATGTATGGAAGTGAAAGCTGGACCATAAATAAGGCTGATCGCCGAAGAATTGATGCTTTTGAATTAGGGTGCTGGAGGAGACTCTTGAGAGTCCCATGGATTGCAAGAAGATCAAACCTATCCATTCTGAAGGAAACCAGCCCTGAGTGCTCACTGGAAGGACAGATCCTGAAGCTGAGGCTCCAATACTTTGGCCACCTCATGAGAAGAGAAGACTCCCTGGAAAAGACCCTCATTCTGGGTGAAGAAGAACTTACATGGGATGGGGGTAGGCCAAGGTTTTGAAAATGGTATAGGTGCAATATATTCTGAACAAAAGGCCAAATGAATTGTAAATAATGTGGTCACGGAAGAATTCAAGATAGAAAAAGGGACACGACAGGGGTGCCCAATTTCCCCACTGCTTTTTATATCGGTCCTGGAGGTTCTGCTAAACATGATTAGAAAGGACCGGTTGGTTAAAGGTATACAGGTCGGAGCTAAACAGTACAAACTGAGAGCATTTGCAGATGACCTAGTATTGACGTTACAGGAGCCAGAATCTAGCACTAAAAGAGTTTTAGAATTAATTCAGGAATTTGGTCAGGTGGCAGGCTTTAAATTGAACAAGCTAAAAACTAAGGTTTTAGAGAAAAATTTAACACCGATTGAAAGAGAGAGGTTTCAGAATGAGACAGGATTGACTGTGGTAAAGAAAGTGAAATACCTGGGGATTAATATGACAGCCAAAAATGGGAACTTATTTAAAGATAATTATGAAAAATGCTGGACTGAAGTGAAAAAAGATTTAGAAATCTGGTCAAATTTGAAACTCTCACTGCTGGGCCGTATTGCTGTGATAAAGATGAATGTATTGCCTAGAATGTTGTTTTTGTTTCAGACACTACAAATTGTAGATAAGATGGATTGTTTCAAGAAGTGGCAGAGAGATATTTCTAGATTTGTCTGGCAGGGCAAGAAGCCCAGAATAAAATTTAAGATATTAACTGATGCCAAGGAAAGAGGTGGATTTGCCCTGCCGGACTTTAAACTTTACTATGAATCAGCAGCTTTTTGCTGGCTGAAAGAATGGCTACTTCTTGAAAACACAGACATTTTGGATTTAGAAGGTTGTAACAATGTATTTGGGTGGCATGCATACTTATGGTATGATAAGGTCAAAGCACACAAAGCATTTAAAAACCATATTGTTAGGAAAGCATTGTTTAATGTTTGGATAAGATATAAAGATTTATTGGAAAATAAAACCCCAAGGTGGCTGTCACCAATGGAAGCAAAAGCTCTGAAAAGGCTCAATATGGAGGCCAAATGGCCGACATATTGGGAAATTTTGGAACAAAAAGGAGATAAATTGAGATTGCAGAGTTTTGAAAAACTAAAAAATAAAGTGAGAGATTGGCTTCATTACTATCAGATAATGGAGGCATATAATTTGGATAAGAAAATAGGCTTCCAGGTGGAAAAGTCAAAATTAGAAACAGAATTGTTAGAACCCAAAACTAAAAACCTGTCAAGAATGTATAACTTGCTGTTGAAATGGAATACTCAGGATGAAACGGTGAAATCTGCTATGATTAAATGGGCACAAGATGTTGGACATAATATTATGTTTGCTGACTGGGAACAGTTATGGACCACAGGTATGAAGTTTACGCCATGTAATGCCTTAAGAGAGAATATTATGAAAATGATATACAGGTGGTACATGACCCCAGTCAATCTTGCAAAAATTTATCATTTGCCCGATAATAAATGTTGGAAATGTAAAGAAACTGAAGGTACATTCTTTCACCTTTGGTGGACGTACCCAAAGATCAAGGCTTTCTGGGAAATGATATATAATGAACTGAAAAAGGTATTTAAATATACCTTTCTGTAGAAACCAGAGGCCTTTCTTCTGGGCATTGTCGGCCAATTGGTGCCAAAGAAGGACAGAACCTTTTTTATGTATGCTACAACAGCAGCAAGAATACTCATCGCAAAGTATTGGAAGACACAAGATCTACCCACTTTGGAAGAATGGCAGATGAAGGTGATTGACTACATGGAATTGGCGGAAATGACTGGCAGAATCCGAGACCAGGGAGAAGAGTCGGTGAAAGAAGACTGGAAGAAATTTAAAGACTATTTACAGAAATATTGCAAAATTAAGGAATCTTAGAAGGATGTTGGATAGAAACTAAGAGGTTTTTAGCTGTAATGCTTTAAGAGATATGAAAAAAGGTTAACAATTGGGTAAAAGTTTAATGGTAAGGATTTGCTGAACTAACAAACTGAACTGGAATACAAAAAAGGGAGGTATGAGGAGGTCCAGGGAAATAAGTGTAGGGAAGATAGGTTTGGAAAATCAATGTCTTTTTAACTGTTTTATTTTGTATGTTTTCTTTTTATTCTTTTTTTTTTGTTATATTTTAAAAACGTTATTCTTCTTTTTTTGTACTCTGTATTTTTTTTTGTATTTCTTGAAACTTTAATAAATATCTTTAAAAAAAAAAAAAAAGACCCTCATTCTGGGAAAGATGGAGGGCACAAGGAGAAGGGGACGACAGAGGACGAGATGGTTGGACAGTGTTCTTGAAGCTACCAGCATGAGTTTGACCAAACTGCGGGAGGCAGTGGAAGACAGGAGTGCCTGGCGTGCTCTGGTCCAGGGGGTCACGAAGAGCCGGACACGACTAAACAACAATAAATGGTGCTATAAACGACCACTATGAAGGCACAATTTAACAGAAGAAAGGGGGGGAGAAAAATAATCAATCATATGTGGGTAACAGAAGTGAGTGTATGTGTCATTTGAAGAGCGAAAGGGGACATGATCTGGACTTATCCAATGGGGGCAAAAACGTTTCTATTGTGTACCTCTGGAGCCAAACTCAGCCTCACCTGTGGAAATTCATTTTCTGGCTGCTGGCAGTTCCTCTCCACTTCAGTGATCAGGTTACTGAGATGGGAAATCTCTTCTGTGAGTCTGGTGAGGTTTTCCTTCTGGATCACTTCCACCTCTTTCTTCAGGCCTTCGAGCTTGGCCAGCCTGAGGAGCTCCATTTCTTCCAGGAAGTTGTACATTCGCTCAAAGGCAGACACGACCCTCTGCTTCTCCAATTCTAATTCCGTCTGGTGGGGAGGGAAACACGGAAATTGTCAGCGATGGGCCGTAACCACGGAGGGCTGGTTCCTACATGCAGGTGTATAACTCCTGAAGAGAAGAAGGCGAGGAAAGCCCTGTTGGGTCAGCCAAGTGGTGCAGCTTCCTGTTTACCTCAGTGGCTACGGGAAGCCCACAAACAGGGCCTGGGGGCACCAACCCTCTCCCCGCCTGTGATTCCCAAGTGGTGTAGGAGAAACATCTCAAGGCCTTCCACATGTGCTTTGTCAGGAAGATTTTGAGCAGGGGTCAGCAACCTTTTTCAGCCGTGGGCTGGTCCACCGTCCCTCAGACCATGTGGTGGGCCGGACTATATTTTGGGGGGGGGGGGGAAAATGAACGAATTCCTATACCCCACAAATAACCCAGAGATGCATTTTAAATAAAAGGACACATTCTACTCATGTAAAATCACGCTGATTCTTGGACCGTCCGTGGGCCGTATTAAGAAGGCGATTGGGCTGCATCTGGCCCCCAGGCCTTAGGTTGCCTGCCCCTGATTTTGAGCATGTTGTGGCAGGATGGAATTCCAGACAAAGATGTGCTCTCCCAAGCCTACATCCCCGGCATGTTTGTACTCCTGTCTTAGTGATGTCTACGTTGACTTGGCCATGTCTACAGAATGGAAGGTCAGGATGTGCTCTATGGGGAACAGGCTTCTGGCACCAGGCCCATCGGCAGACCAACTCTGTGTTACAAAGATGCCTGCAAATGTGCCAATGGCTCGTAGTCAACACTTGACTCTTCAGCTAGATGCCAGCCTGGAAACACCGGGCTGAGATGTCTTTGGGGGGCATGAGGAGTCTTGTAGGCAACACCCAACCTCAAAGACTACAATCTGTCCTTGTCCTCCATATGGAGATTACACACACACACACACACACACACACACACACACTACATCTGCCATAATCCCTGACTCCTGGTCACGCAGACTGGGGCTGATGGGAGTTGTACTCCAAAACAACTGCTCTAGCTTGGGGAATGTTGTACCTTAAGAATAAGAACTTACCAGACATTCTTTGCTTCTCAGTTCTTCAGCTAGTTTCCGATCCGCAAGAATTTCTCTCTCTTTTTCCAAACACTTCAGCTCAGCCTTTTCCTCGAGAAGCAGAAAGAAAAGAAAAGAAAGAATGTTTATATGGAGAATTATTGATGCCACTGATTAATTTCCTTTGAAAGCCATGTTTGATATGACTGCAGGACTAGCGACCTGTCCTCCATATTTCGCCTTGGATAAATCAGGAAGCTCTTTTGAGACATGCACCTTTCACATCTTCTCTGCTCAAATGGGTATTTAAGAAGGTATTTTTGTCCGCATTTTATTTGCAAGTTGCATCTTTTGGGCCACGCTTAACTGGAGACCCAGGCACAATGTGCAGTTATGTATTTATTACAACAACTAGGGTAACGCTGAACCCTTTCTCATTTCAATGTTCACAAATGAGCATTAGAAATCACCCCAGAATTGGCCCTACTAAACATCTTCTAATACAATAGTGCCCATTTACACCACAAAGAACTCATAACCCACCTACTTTCAGCAGCCAGAAACACCATAACCAGACACTGGAGAGACCTGTCAGGAGTAAGCATGGACCAATGGTACCAAATAGTATGGGAAACAGCCTTACTAGAAAAATTAACCAATAAACTGAAACTGACACGGGGACAAACAGAAGAAGACGCCTTTACCCCGGTATGGCTCCCCTTTATCACATACACAGCCCAACAAGACAATGACAAAAATCCACCAACAGCCTACAAATCAATATGGGTAACCTGATCCAAAACACCCACCCACCCCACTCACACATGAAAACAAAATTCACCACAGCCAATCACAAACAAACAACCACACACTAGGCCAACCCCAACCTCTCTCACCACCAAAGGAACACAAGTGAATAGCAGAGAACCAGCACAAGCGACGCTGACATGAAACCCCATATATATTAAGTATAACAGAAACTTCACGACCCGACCCCACCTTTCCCCCCTCCCCCTCTTCTTCCTAATGTCTCAACAAATGAAACTGATCTGTAAAAAATGTTACTTAGAAAGAGAGAGAGAGAGAGAGATTGCACATACTTTTGTAAACCAAGAAAATCTTTAATAAAAATGCATTAAATCAACAACAACAACAAATGAGTAAATGAGAGAGGAGAAAATATGGGGGGAAATAAGTCAAAAAAAGAGGGGTGTTTCTTTTCAAGGATGGACACCTGAAGATTTCTCTCTTTTTTCTTTTGAAGAACTATACTCTATAAGAGAGCAGCTTCAACCAAAGTTTGTGAATGGAAGGAAAACAGCATGCGCTCTTAGATTATAACTGCAAACCAAGCCCAATGAAGCAATACAAATTCTTCCAGGAAAAAGGAGAATAAAGCTGTAGTCTTGTATTCATTTATCTGGGAGTGATCCCCATTGAAACCAGTGGGACTTACCTCTGAGTAGATCTGTGTAGGACTGTGCTGCAAACAGAAGTGTGGTGTACTGAATGTACGTTTCCGAGCACAATTCAAAGTGTTGGTGCTGACCTTTAAAGCCCTAAACGGCCTTGGCCCAGTATATCTGAAGGAGAGTCTCCACCCCCATCGTTCTGCCCGGACACTGAGGTCCAGCTCCAAGGCTCTTCTGGCGGTTCCCTCGCTGCGAGAAGCCAAGTTACAGGGAACCAGGCAGAGGGCCTTCTCGGTAGTGGCACCCACCCTGTGGAATGCCATCCCACCAGATGTCAAAGAGAAGAACAACTACCAGACTTTTAGAAGACATCTGAAGGCAGCCCTGTTTAGGGAAGCTTTTAATGTTTGATGCATTACTGTATTTTAATATTTTGTTGTAAGCCGCCCAGAGTGGCTGGGGAAGTCCACCCAGATGGGCGGAGTATAAATAATAATAAATTATTATTATTATTACTATTATTATTAAAAAGCTGATGATGAATATAGCAATGTTGACAAACGCCGTAAGAGCCCGCTGGAGCACAGCCATCGACAGCATACATGTCAAAGCACTGTGATACCTCTTTAAACAGGCATGGCTTCCCCCAGAGAACTCTGGGAGATGTAGTTTGTTAAGGGGTCTGTGAGTTGTCAAGAGACCCCCTATTCCCAGAATTACAATTCCCAGCACCCCCTATGAAGAGATACGGACTGCTAAACCACTCTGAACTCTGAACCACTGCAGTTTCTTCAACTTATTGGAGGAAAAATGGGGTGCCAAGGTGATAAAATAAATATAAACTCTGAGAGGGTTATGCTTAGCCTAGAGAAGAGCTGGTTACGAAGCAATAGGCGGCCTCCTTCTGATATCTGAAGCCCTGCCACATAGATGATGGAGCAAACTTGCTTCCTGTCCTGCCACAGCAGCCACCCTGACACCCTTCAGATCCCATCTCCCATCATCCCTGACTGGCTAGAACTGCTGGGAGATGTAGTCCCAAACCCCTGGCGTGCACCAGTTCAGGGAAAGCTGCTCCAGAGGACAGGAACTGCATGCCCACCTATCAGGGAAGTTGTAGGTGTGGATTTCCTGCAGCAGCAGCCGCGGGCTGGGATGGATGACCTCTGTGGTCCCCTACCACTTTACGATCCGGGTGGTTTCCCGCACAGATCCACCCCAAGAAAAACAAAGTCACTGCCCCATAATGCCCCACAGCAGGGATTTCTTACCTGCTGGGTCACCTCTTCTATGGGAATCACGCGGTGGTCCCGGTGCTCCTTGGACTTGTCGCACACCACGCAGATGGGGACCCGATCCTCCTTGCAGAAGAGCTTCAGGGGCTCCCGGTGCTTCTGGCACAAACCCCCCTCCTTGGCTTCTGCCCCGCTCCCTTCTTCCTCCAGCTTCCGGAGTATTTCTGTCATGCTGGCCAGCTGCCAGTTGGGCCGGGGGCTTTCTCGAGGGACGGCTTCCCTGCACTGGGGGCAAGAGACGCTTTTGCCCCCCTCCTCGCAGCACTGGGCCAGGCAGCCCTGGCAGAAATTGTGCCCGCAGTCGAGGATCACCGGGTCCTTGAAGAACTCCAGGCAGATGGAGCAGGTCGCTTCCAGGCACAGCGCCTGGATGGGACCCCCGGGGTGGCCCATGGCTGCCTCGCCCGGGAGCGGAAGAAGGACAGTTCTCGCTTCAGATCGCAAATGCAATGACTTTGCAGTCCGTTTCCCGGAATCTCCTCCGGGACTGGCTGAGCGAGGAGCGGCAATGGGCCGAGGGGTGTGCCTTAGCTTAGCCGGATGTTTTTGCTGCTGTCAGATGGGTGGCTTGGGCTAAGAGGGAGGGGTAGATCTTTTTCCTCCAGAAACAGCCATTATCTTTTCTCAGGTTCATTTAAACTAGGAGTGGCTCCCGGGAATATTTTCTGCTACCCACCAGATCCTAGCAATTTATTTATTTATTGGGGGTGGGGATGTACCTTATATCCCCTCCCCGCCCAGCTGATCTGCTGCGATCCCCAAGGAGCTGTGTGCACGTGTTTGTGTGTTCGTCTGTATATATGCGTACACGTGACAGCACCTGACGTAGGGCGCTCTTTGCTCAAGGTACAGGGATAGTTTGGGGCAATCAAAATGATAATGGAGCTGGGACAACTCCCCCTAGGAGGGAAGTGACAACATCTGGGCATTTTTAGGTTGGAAAGAAAGGCGGGATCGATGGGGAAATGAAAGGTGTGTGCAAAATCAGGCGTGTTGAACACGCTGCAAGCCGCCTTGAGGTCTTCGGATGAAGGGCGATACACAAATTTAATAAATGGAAACAATAATACTGGAACTCATGGGGATCAAATGAAGCAGAACATTAGAGGATTAAAGGTAAAGGGACCACTGACCATTAGGTCCAATTGTGGCCTACCCTGGGGTTGCGGCGCTCTTCTTGCTTTATTGGCCGAGGGAGCCGGCGTACAGCTTCAGGGTCATGTGGCCAGCATGACTAAGCTGCTTCTGGCAAACCAGAGCAGCGTATGGAAACACCGTTTACCTTCCCGCCGGAGCGGTTCCTAGTTATCTACTTGCACTTTGAGGTGCTTTCGAACTGCTAGGTTGGCAGGAGCAGGGACCGAGCAACGGAAGCTCACCCCGTCGCAGGGATTCGAACCGCTGACCTTCTGATCGGCAAGTCCTAGGCTCTGTGGTTTAACTCACAGGGCCAGGTCAGGCAAAAGAGTATTTCCTCATACAGCACAACTAAACTATGAGCATCCACTACCAGAAGATGTAGCACAGGTAACAACCAATTACTGAATGATGCACATGGCGCCAAACCTGGAAGCAGCCCCAAAGTGTCATAAAGATGCCACAGAAAGGGGCAGAATGGGCTTAGGTGTATCCCTGCCAAGAAAACTCCAGGACAAAGACAACAGGCATATAAAAAATTATTATTAAGAATATATAAGCATATGTGGCGCGGGGGTGCAAACATCCGCAGGTGCCCTCAAAGTTGTTGGAAAAAAAGGTCACCCGGCGGAAAAAGAATGGGAACCATTTATATTATACAGTGGTACCTTGGGTTACATAGGCTTCAGGTTACAGTCTCTGCTAACCCAGAAATACCACCTCGAGTTAAGAACTTTGCTTCAGGATGAGAACACAAATCGTGTGGCGGCCGCAGGAGGCCCCATTAGCTAAAGTGGTGTTTCAGGTTAAGAACGGACCTCTGGAACGAATTAAGTACTTAACCCGAGGTACCACTGTACTTGCAGAAACAAAGAAAGTCGATAGACTTGATGGCAGGATTTAAATAAACATTCACATTATTTGTATTAGAAAATGTGTAGAAGATAGAGAAATATTACAGTGTATTTACTTTTACTTTTATGTTTTTAGGTTTGATGTTATGTTATTAATAACTTTTTCTGTTAGGAGGTAGCAAAGTGGGTGAAAGGAGAAACAAACCAGAAGCGGAAGTTGGGGGAAGCCCTGGAGGGGAGGGGGGAAGGAATACATAGTAAATGTTAAGAATTTGAGATGTATGTAATGAATGAAAAAGAAAAATGAATAAATTTTTTATTAAAAAAAAGGAAAGGTTGCCCAGAGTTGTTGACCTTTTTTGGGGGGGGGGGATTGCTGGCAGCTTGCAATCGCACACCTCACAGAAGTCAACAAACATTTGCCTGATCACCGCCAGCAGCCACAAATCGCCCGCCCAATTGCCGCAACAACAGCCCTTGGCGCATACACCAATCACCCGCCCAATCACCGCTGTGTATCTCCTACTCACGGCTGCCAACAATCGGCATAGCTGTCAACTTTTCCATTTTCTTGTGAGAAATCCTATTTGGAATAAGGGAATTTCCCTTTAAAAATGGGAAACGTTGACAGCTATGACAATCGCCCCCCCCCATGCACTACCCGTCTAAGACGACCCCAAATTTTAAACAATATTTCTTAATAAAAAATCCTACGTCTTATACACGGAAAAATATAGTACTTCTTCGTACTGTGCATGGTTAAAGTACGGCATTCCCCAGTGTTGGTCACTAACTTGGATGGCTTAAAAAGATGAATGGACCCTTATCCCCTAAGGGTTCGCCAAGAAAGACCTGGTTATGTTTAGAATGATACTGCATAGGGAAATGTTCCCTGATACCAAGATGAGGGATTCTATGGAATGCAGATAGAGAGAATTGATAAGAATAATGATCTGTTGTGACCTTGACGGAAGCATACAATAGACGAGCCTTCTTGTGTTTTGGCTCATTCCCCCCCCCCTTTTTTCTCCCCCCCTTCCTTCTTTCCTTTTTCTTTCCCATAATGGCTTATGTTCTATGCCATGTATTTTGATATTTTTTTGTAGTTTTTTCACCTTTTCCATTATTATTATTATTGTTAAGGATTTTTCTTTTGTAATTTTGGTTGTTTATATTTATCTGTATTTGTTTAAAGCAAAATAAATAAATAAATTAAAAATAAAAATAAAAAGACCAATGAAAAAAAATTATGGTGGTTATTGCTATCAGAGGCTTCTAGCCACACTGGCTTATCCTCTTACCTCCACAGCTCTAAAAGTGCCTCGCTGCCACACTGGAGAAATTTGTTCACCTTTCGTTTCCAAAGAAACAGAGAACTCAGAATATAGGGGAGCTTCGCTGCAAAGAATCCTTTGTCGCCGTTGACAGCCATCATTGCTTGCATGCAAAAACAAGTTGCAGATGTGGCTCAGAGTTCCAACACTCTTTTTTTTGCAATTTCATGTAAATACACCAAGGATCTACCCACCAGGGAATAATAAAATCACAGAAGCGTTGAGTTTGAAGAGATCTCCTAGGGTCCTCTAGTCCAACCCCTTGAATTACAGGAATCTCAGCTAAAGCATCCAGGACAGACGGCCATCTAACCTCTGCTTAAAAATCTCCAAAGAAGGAGAACCCACAACCTCCAAAGGGAGACCGCTCCACTGTCAAACAGCTCTTACAGTCAAAAACATTTAGCCACAGAAAAGCTTCAGATCCTGGACTTTCCACAACAAATAAAGCTCAGGCCACCTTGGGAGTAACGATCCTTTATTCTTTTTATTTGTGTGTTAAGAATATATATATAAAACTGCCATGGTTCTAAAGAAACCTCCAAGGCTGCTCATTCTGTAAGATAAAATCAAACATTAAAAAGCATTTACACCGATTTCAAAGAGAGGCAGCTTCTGTTTTGTAAAAAAACAGAACCTTAGAGTGTGGAAGAATAGCCAGCCTTTTGGTCTGGAGGTTTGTTGTTAGCTTGCATTGGGAGCAGCCGGAGGGAAGGAGCAGAAAATAGATCAACAAGAGAGGCTGCACGCCTTTCTCACGGGCAGAGTTGGAGATGGGATTTTTTCCAGATCCAAAAGAAGGGGCAGAAGGTGTCGGACGAGGATTCGGCTAAGGAGAAAGTGTGGAGCAGGCTTGCCGCCTCAGCATCAAAAAAAGCCACCTGTTGAGCATCCAGATTCAGGGCCACTCGTATTCTTTGGGGCTCCCTGCTTGGATACAGGAAAGGGTAATGCGGCGGGACAACAGCCCTGTACTGGCCCTCCCACCTCCCAATAGCCCAGACGCCGGCTTCCGGGGAAGGCTGTGCGCCTTTCCTGACCGCCACAAGCGGTTTTGAGATGCCCAGAGCCCAGGCGCCCTCGTTCCTCACTTCGACTTCCCAGTAGCTTCTGCCAGAGCTGAAGGACTCCCGGCACTGAGCGCACGGCCAGCGCTCAAATCGGCCAGCGCCGAGGGGAAGGGCCTGCGGCCTTTCTGCCAGCGCCAAACTTCTCAGGTCCTCGGATACGACGAGCCGAGGATGGGCCGTGGCTGGGTTCAGAGACACTTTCGCTGCGGAAGAAGAGAAGAAGAGGAAGAGTTTGGATTTGATATCCCGCTTTATCACTACCCGAAGGAGTCTCAAAGCGGCTCACATTCTCCTTTCACTTCCTCCCCCACAACAAACACTCTGTGGCTACTTCTTGATCCAGCTTCCCACCCTGGATTTAAAGTGAGTGAACAAAGAAATAGGTGGTCAGCTATTGAGAGGTACCTCAACACCACCTTTTGCTGCCTGAAATTTACCTTTACGCAGTGAATATCCGGATATCAGATTGCCTGTAGAAGAAAATGGAGGAGTGAGATCAAAGGAGTGCTTCAAATGAACAGAAAACCACCCCATGTGTAAAAACCAGTAACCGATAGACTCCCCCCCCTTTTGTTAAGAGGGCTTTTAATCAAAAGTTGCAGGACCACCTATCGGGAATGTGGTACCAGTAGATTTTGGCAATCTGGGGAAAACCCAATTTCCTGTTAGCTCCGATTGAGCACTAAAGAGTCGTTTTTCCCCCAGGAGGGTGACGGAAGCGGCAGAAGAAGAGGAGGTGTGGATAAGCCAGTCTGTATATGTTTTTCTTGTGAAATTGCTTTGGGAAGCTTCATGAGAAGTGATTCCTAAAGGAAATTAAGTGAATAAATAAATATTCAACTGAACAGTGCTTTTGGGTGTCTTCCAACGCCAAAAGTCTATAGGATGGATCCTGGCTTGCCCGTGAAATCCAGTCACCTTCAATTCGAGTCTGGTTAAGGTGTATGTGTGTGTTATGGCTTTATAACTCTGCCATTTCCAGGTTCCTAGCTGACAATGCAGGGACTTCTTTCTTTCATCGAGGGGCTGACAGGAGAGAAGAATCCAAACTTCCTTAGGCATTCTCTGTGCTCCTCTGCTGCAAGGCAACAATACTCTAGGAAGCAGTTACTTCCAGATGCAGGAAGCTGGGCTTCTGGTAGAAATAAAAGATGGCCTCCTCACTGTTGCCTGAGCTCCCCTGCATCTGAGAGAATCTCCTACAAAGCCTCGTTCCCACACCAATCCCACCCTCCCCCCTTTGCCTGGCAGCCGATTCCCCACCCAAAACCCATCCGATACCTTTGAATTTCTCTGTGAACTTCTGCAAAATGGCAGTGACGTCCCAAAACTCCCAAGTTTTCCATTTTAGTTTTGGAGGGAAAGTGGCTACGTTTTTAAACTTGACCTCCTTGCTCCTGAAGAGAGAGAAAAAGAGTATATAATAATGATTTATCGCATTATCTGGATAGATTAATAATCACAGTGGCAGGAAAAAAGAGAAATGGACAGAAAAAGGAAGGGAGGGAGGGAGGGAGGAAGGAAGGAAGGAAGAAAGGTGAACACCAATAAGCCCGTCCCACAGGGACAGAAAACTGGCACAATTTGGGTCATTTTTGTACTGTAGGTCACACTCCACCCTTCCTGGCTGCTTAGTGGAGAAGACGACGCCATAATAAGCAGCTGGGCTTCAAGACTATATAAAGTTCTGTTGGGAAACTGTACGTGCAGCTACTCACACAGAGTCAATTAAGGTTTGGCAGACAGCCAGAAGGCAATCTGAAGGAGTAAGTCTTCCTGGTGATAACAGAGACATGCAGACAGCTCCCTGATTGGTCAAGCTCTCTCAAGGGAGTGATAATTAATGGCCTACTAACTAGAATGTGTTGGTTCAGTGTTCAGAGGTTCAGAGTTCTGTGTCAGTGTAGGAGTTGTGAGTCGTGTCAGAGAGAGCTAGCAAAAGATCTGTGTTCTGTTCCTGTAAATAGTCCACTGTATATAATAAACACCCAACTACAAGTTCCTGGTTCCTGCTTCGTCTATCCTGTCTGCAGCCCAGTCACCAAATGCTTCCGGGGATTCTGCGTTTACTCTGCTGGGTCTGGCTAAGGTCCTGCAACTAGTCAGAAAGTTGTGAAACACCAAATAGGTTTGCCAATAAGTTCATCCCACACCATCCCAAGAATAGTCCAACAGATCATCCACCTCTCACAGGAAGTGCCGCCCCTTTAAGGACAAACCGATTGACCTTCGACAAGTGAAATTAAAAGGAAGAGGAGATTCCTTCACCACCACCTTCTTCCCCGTGCAAAGCTGGCTGGTCCTTTGGAAGAGCTGAGCCAGGTACAAATACAACTGGGGAAGGAACAGGTTAAACGGCGCTGCAGCAGGAAGTTCCCCTATTGTGCAAAGCCTCCCAAGATTAACCAAATGTGAAACAGAATGAAGGGGACCCACTTACCTTTGCAAGGTGCCTGCAACGTCCTAGAGTGGGGAGAGGGAGAAGAGGGAACTGAGTGCCCTGCCGCAGGCTGGTAAGGAGACCCCCACAGAACTTGAATGCCCCCTGGGGTAAGGATGCATTGGGGTTTAAAATTTCTAGCTAAGAATCGCTGGGAAAGAAAACAAAAACTGCCAATACCCTAATGCATGCCCTTATACCAGGGGTCAGCAGACTTTTTCAGCAGGGGGCCGGTCCACTGTCCCTCAGACCTTGTGGGGGGCCAGACTATATTTTGAAGGGGGGGAAATGAACAAATTCCTATGCCCCACAAATAACCCAGAGATGCTTTTTAAATAAAAGCACACATTCTACTCATGTAGAAACACGCTGATTCCTGGACCATCCGCGAGCCCAATTAAGAAGGCGATTGGGCCGGATCCGGCCCCCGGGCCTTAGTTTGCCTACTCATGCCTTATACAAATCTGTGGTACGACTGCATTTGGAGTCCTGTATAAAGTTCTGGTCACCTCAACTCAAAAAAGGATATTGTTGAGTTGGAAAAGGTTAAAGGGGGGGGGCGCAATCTTCTCCCACCCCCCGACGACTACTTCTTCCCCCAGCTTTATTCTGTATACAGTAGTACCTCAGGTTAAGTACTTAATTCGTTCCGGAGGTCCGTACTTAACCTGAAACTGTTCTTAACCTGAAGAACCACTTTAGCTAATGGAGCCTCCCGCTGCTGCGCGATTTCTGTTCTCATCCTGAAGCAAAGTTCTTAACCTGAAGCACTATTTCTGGGTTAGCAGAGTCTGTAACCTGAATCGTATGTAACCTGAAGCATATGTAACCTGAGCTACCACTGTACAACATTACAATCATGCCTCAGTTCCCGAACGCCTTGGGAGTTTAACGTTCCAGCTCCTGAACGATCAAAAACCGAAAGTGAGTGTTCAAGCTTTCGAACGTTCTTTCGGAAGCCGAACGTCAAACAGGGCTTCCGATTGGCTGCAGAAGCTGCAGCCATTCAGAAGCTGTGCTTTGGAAGTCAAACGGACTTCCGGAACAGATTCTGTTCGACTTCCGAGGTACGACTGTACTGGGGGGAAATGCAGCCAGCCATCTTACCTGCAGGAAGTCACTTACAGGCAGCCGAGATGTCTGCTCCATCTCTTGGATGCTGCTGCCCAGAGAGGAGAGGTCCTGAGAGAGTTTGGCCATTTGCTCGTCCCTCTTTGTCATAATCTCCTTTTTGGCCCACTCCATCTGTGCCACAATGAAGCCCAGTTGCTTTTTGATAATGTGGTACAGCTGCTTGACCCCCGCCGTCATTTTCTCCCGCTCGGATTCTATCCGTTTCTGCAGCAGGTGGAGAGAGAGGGGAGCCGGTGCGGTGTGGTGGTTAGAGAGCTCGACTAGGGGACCTGAGGGACCAGGGTTCAAATCCCACCCACCCCACCCAGCCATAATGCTCACTGGCTGCCCTTGGGCAGCCACTGTCTCTCAGCCTAACCTACCTCACAAAGCTGTTGGGAGAAAATGGGGAGGGGGGAAGAAATGCAAATATGCATAGCTGTCAACTTAACAGCTTTGAAAATAAGGGACTAGCAGCCTCGAAAATAAGGGATCAGCAGCCAAAATAAGGGATTTTGCTGTTGTAAAGAGTTACATACATTGGTAGGATTGACAGATGCTGTCAATCCGGCATGAGGTAGTTGCGACGCTGCGGTGGCCGCTGAATATAATAATAATAATTTATTATTTGTACCCCGCCCATCTGGCTGGGTTTCCCCAGCCACTCTGGGCGGCTTCCACAAAAACCAAAAATACACTAATATGTCATACATTAAAAACTTCCCTGAACAGGGCTGCCTTAAGATGTCTTCTGAATGTCAGGTAGTTGTTTATCGCTTTGACATCTGATGGGAGGGCATTCCACAGGGGAGGCGCCACAACCGAGAAGGCCCTCTGCCTGGTTCCCTGTAGCTTTGCTTCTTGCAATGAGGGAACTGCCAGGAGGCCCTCAGCGCTGGACCTCAGTGTCCGGGCAGAACGATGGGGGTGGAGACGCTCCTTCAGTATACTGGGCCGAGAGCGTTTAGGGCTTTAAAGGTCAACACCAACACTTTGAATTGTGCTCGGAAACGTATTGGCCTTCTGCGTCCCTCCCCCTCCCCTCCTCTTCTTCCTCCCTCAGGCCGCCTCCTCAGCGGCCACCACCGCTGCCGCCTCCGGGCTCGCGGGCGGCATGGGCGAGAGTCTATCTCCCTCACCCCCTCTCTCACAGCGGGGAAGGGCCGATGGAACTCCTTGCGCCAGGACGACGGCGCCAGCACGCTCTCTCTCTCGCGGCGGAGGACCCCGAGCCGCTGCTTCCTTCCCGAGCCGGGCGAGCATGAAACCCGGGAAATTTAAGGGACATCATCAATAAGGGACAGCAGCGGGACACGGCGCTGGGATAAGGGAGTTTCCCACCAAATAAGGGACGGTTGACAGCTATGGCAAATATGCCACCCTGAGTTTTCTTAGAGGAAACCTGGGGTATGAAGGTAATAATAAAAATATAAAGCAAAATCAGATATCTACAGTCATATGTCATGTTATGTTTGTTTCATGATACGTTTTTTCAGGTTGCGTCCCGCAAGTACCGGAAAGGGTTACTTCCGGGTTTCGCCACTCGCGCAGAAGCGCTAAATCGCACTTTGCGCATGCACACAAGCACCAAATCACGCTGTGGACCTGCACAGATACAGCGCTTCAGGTTGCGGGCTTTTCATGTTGCGAATGGGCCTCCGGAATGGATCCTGTTCGCAACCAGAGGTACCACTGTATTTACAACATTTTCCATCCTGTCTTGTCTTCCAAGAGATCAGGGTGGCATGCATTGTTGGTCTTCCCTCCTGCCCCCTCACCGCCCAAAAAAATCCATTTACGGATCGCATTGTGGTACGTGAGCCACCTTTAGGGAACCACAACATTCAGCTATGCTCCCAAGGCACAATAGCTTTCTAGGGCATTCTAGGAAGTCAGAGCATCCCCAGAGGGCTTTCTGAGAGCTCAGGATACACTAGGCAACTCCTGGTGGCACGCGGTGCTTAAAATAATAGTTCCACAAGTTCCTGGTGAAAAGAGACACGTACAAGCAGGTCTTGGCTTTCCTTTTCTGTATTCAATATATGCACCAGTATCTCTTCTCTCTGCTTCCTCATCACTTCCAGTAAGCTGCAGACGTGATCCTGGAGAGGAGGGCAAGAAATCGTGTTAGAACAGGTTTGAAAAAAGTCACTATTGTTCCATAAAGAATTGGAAAAAAAATGTTTAAAAGTGCTTTTCGAAAAACAAACAGAGTCCTTTGGGTTGGGGGTAATTCAGATGGAAATTCCCAGGTGTCAAAAAAAGGTTATTTACGTATGCCACTACTGCGGCCCGTGTTTTGTTAGCCAAAAAATGGAAATCGAGCGAGGTCCCAACTAAAGAAGAATGACAACTTAAGCTGATGGATTATGCGCAACTTGCAGACCTAACATATAGAATAAGAGAACAAGAAGAACATACGTTTAAAGAAGATTGGAAAATGTTTACTGAATATATGGAGGAAAATTGTGTTTATTTGAAAACGTGGGCAGCTTTAAGATAAATTCAACAGTGTAAATAAGTTCTGATGGATGTAATAATGGACTGCTGAATGGTTTGGTTTACAGTGGTACCTCAGGTTACATATGCTTCAGGTTACAGACTCCGCTAATCCAGAAATATTACTTCGGGTTAAGTACTTGCTTCAGGATGAGAACAGAAATCGGGCTCCGGTGGCGCGGCAGCAGCAGGAGGCCCCATTAGCTAAAGTGGTGCTTCAGGTTAAGAACAGTTTCAGGTTAAGTACGGACCTCTGGAATGAATTAAGTACTTAACCTGAGGTACCACTGTATATAAAATATGCATGGATTTATGTTTTGTAAAATGAACCATGGAAAGAGAAGGGAAGTCATTGATATTTTAAGGTTGTTTAAATAAATATTCTAAAATGTAAAACAGAAATTTAATAAAAATTATAAGGGGGAAAAGAAAGAAAAAAGTCACTACTGTTTCAATGGAAGCTCCATTCACTCTGCTCCTTGCTTCCCAATTTCCTTCTGGGGCTTTACTTCAGGAGTGGCTAATTTTCAGCCCTACAAACATTGCTCAGCTACAGCTTGCATCCTCCCTGACCACTGGCCGTAATGGCAGGGGCTGATGGGAGTTGTAGTTCAGTAACACCTGGAGGGAGCCCCAATTTCCTCACCTCCGAATCTATTTCACTCGATGCCCCAACTTGGCTGAGTGTCAGGTCTAATGAGCCCAGCAGCTCATCCCCGGTAGGATCAATTGCCGAGACTGAAAGTGCCCACCTCCCACAGCTGTCTAAGTCCCCTCCTCTACAGGGCTTTCCCCAAGCAATCAGAGACTGTGCCTGCCTGCAGCCTTCCACTGCTATGCTCATTTCAGCCCTCTTCTGGTTCTGGGAGAGAAGGGGTGAGGGGAGCTTGTCGCAGCAGGAGGGGGAGACACTTGTGACTTTTCAGCAGCCTGCCTCATTCTCTGCCTTCTGTCCCCCTCCGCTCCTGCCTCTGATTCTGGACATTATCTGCCACAGACTCTCCCTGCCCACTAAGCCCTGTTTCCCCTCCAGCTTCCAACACCTCCTCATCCCATTCTGCTCCCTGTGACCACTCATGGTTGTCACATCACCACTCCCAGGCTCTGATCCTTCTTCCCTTAGGGCAGGGGTGGCCAACTCCCAAGAGACTGCGCTCTACTCACAGAGTTAAAAGCTGGAAGTGATCTACCCCCTTTTTTGGGGTTCAGGTCAAAGTTGTTGAGCATTCTGTAGGGAGAAGGAAGGCCCATTTTTTAGGGGTGCAGGGCTAATGTGTTGAGCTTTTTTTAGGGGAGCCAAAGTTGTTGAGCTTCTCTGGGGGGAGCCAGTGATCTCCCTGTTGTACGTGCCTGCTTAGGGATTCCCCAGCTGGTTCCTCTTACAACCTTCCTCTGTATAGAGCCAGTCTGTGACAGTCAGTCACCAATTGGTGTCCCTGAACAGACTCAGGACTGTTTGGAACCGGGGCAATGGCAAACCTCTTCACTGCTACTCTCCAAAGAGCGTTCCAATTTTACTGCCTGTCCACAAACACAAAGCGTGCCCTGTTTACAGCTCCCTGAAGCAGTGTCCCACCTACCCTAAGGTTACCAGAAGTCCCCGTTTCCTGGGGACAGTTCCCAGATTTACAAATCAGTCCCCTGACAAAATCCATCTGTTTAGTAGGAAGTTGAAAAGTGTCCCCGGATTGCACAAGATATAGGACACAATATACAATTTGAGGACTGGGGAAAATTGTGGAAGGTAGATCTGAAATTTACAGAACGTTCTCTTTTGAAAGAAAATTATATGAAAATGATGTACATTTATCACACCAGTACAAATAGCTAAAATGTACAAAACCGGGTCAAACATATGTTGGAAATGTAAAGAAAAAGAAGGTACTTTTTATCATATGTGGTGGGAATGCAGAGAAGTTTTTTAAAAAATGGGAAATGATATATAATGAATTGAAAAAAATGTTTAAAATGACACATGTAAAAAAAAAACCAGAAGCATTTTTGTTAGGGATTGTAGGACAAGACCTGCCCTGCCAAAAAAATAAAGAACTTATTTATGTATGCTACAACAGTGGCAAGAGTCTTGTTAGCACAAGGATGGAAGAACGAGGAAATTCCATCGAAAGAACAGTGGCAAGAAAAACTGATGAGCTATGTGGAATTGGCCAAATTGACATACAAACTGCGTGATAAAGACAATTGTGAACTCTTTACAAATTACCTAAAAAGACAACAAAATGACCTGGACTCCTTGGCAGGTTTTGAATAAACATCCACAAATTTATTAGTTGAACACATGATAGATAAGGCAAGGATATGTACAATTTTATAACATGCAGAGAACAATATGTGCAAAGAAACCAGAGAGGGGAGCTGAGGGAAGTCCTGGGGGGGGGAATAATGTAATTGATTATTTGGACTGATAATTTGTTATGCTGAAATTGTTTAATAAAAATATTTTTTTTAAAAAAAAAAAAAAAAGAGAAGAAAAGAAAAGTGTCCCCGGATTCATTGAAAAAAATCTGGTAACCTTAACCTACCCTGTACTCTTGGGCAGCCTCCTCCTTGGGAACCACTTCATGTCCTTTGTGCTCCTTGGACCAGTCACACACCACACAGATGGGGACTTGGTCATCCTTGCAGAAGAGTTTCAGGGGCTCCCCGTGTCTCCCGCAGAACCGCCTCCCTTCAGCCTCCTCCTTCTCCTGATCTCTCAGCTGCTTGGCTATCTCAGCAAAGTTGCCCAGCTGCTTGTTCGGCTTGGACTTCGTTGCCCGGATGGCCCTTTTACACAGAGGGCAGAGGGCGCTGGAAGAAGATTCCCCCCGACACTGGGCAATGCAGGCGGAGCAGAAGCTGTGCTCGCACTCTAAGGTAACAGGATCAGTGAAGAAGTCGAGGCAAATGCAGCAAGTCACCTCCTCCTGAAGCCTCTTCCTGAGGTTCTCAGCAGCCATGGTGGTTCTCTTCCTGGAACTGCAGGAAAAGAGAGAGAAATAGTGTCAGGAGTTCAGCCTACACTCGAGTAGGACCCTGGTAGAGACACATGCCCGACTGGCATGTTCTCTCCCTCCTGGTTGATCGTTCGAGAGCTTCAAAAGCTTTCTTTTGCCCGATCATCACAGTCACTGATGCCAACAGACACCGGCACACTTAGGGATCCGCAGAGTTTGCACAGTTGCGTAACAGACCTCAGCAACTCAGCATTTTGGCTAATCTACTTTATTTACATATAAACACACACGGAGCACTGCGACATGGCTCCCTCTCTCTCTAGCATTGAACAGCTAAGAGAAAGAACAAAGGACAATAGTCCCACTTCACGGAACACAGTAACACAAACATCCTGTCTCCGTCACTTCCCACTCTGTGGAGTCAAAACATACACCGTCATGTGACAGACAACAATCCCATGACTGCAATCATGGAGCAGGAATTCTAACAAAAAGTAGCTGTGCCCTTTCTTATATCTCACTAATAGTATATAAACCCCGCTCAAATATATAAACCAAGACCTGAAAACCTCACTTTATAGCAAAGCTCTCTAACAGAATACTCAACAGAGCACCTCTTTACCAGAGCACTTAAATTTCACACGATATAACCTCACCTTTAATGTAAAAAGGTAAAGGGACCCCCGACCATGACTCTGGGGTTGCGGTGCTCATCTCGCTTTATTGGTCGAGGGAGCCGGCGTACAGCTTCCGGGTCATGTGGCCAGCATGACTAAGCCGCTTCTGGCGAACCAGAGCAGCGCACAGAAACGGCGTCTACCTTCCCGCCAGAGTGGTACCTATTTATCTACTTGCACTTTAACGTGTTTTTGAATTGCTAGGTTGGCAGGAGCTGGGACCGAGCAACAGGAGCTCACCCCGTCACGGGGATTCGAACCGCCGACCTTCTGATCGGCAAGTCCTAGGCTCTGTGGTTTAACCCACAGTGCCACCCGCGTCCCTTCACCTTTCATGTACCTTTCATGTACCTCCACACTAAAGAAACTTGCACCTAGTCCATCAGTTGTCTGACAGCTTCAGCAAATCACCATCCACACGGAGATGAACTCCTCTTCTGGCCTCTAACACTCTTCACATGTTCTCAACAGCCACTCACTCAGCCTGAGGGTGAGCGGGTGAGAAAATGAAGGATTGTTGGATGAGGAAGGAAAGGGTATTTCAAGAAAATGAAATGTTTTCCCGAATATCCATTTACATCAAGCATAGCCAACACAGTGCCCACCTGCCCCATCAATCCCAGGTAGCATGGCCAATTGACAGGGATCACGGGAGTTGTAACTCCATCCTCAATTTAGACAGATAAATAGATCAAAGCAGGGCTTTGTAGGGAGTGTCATTTTAAGGGGTGAAACTTAATTTTTGCAACTTTCTTGAGCTAGGGGGTCTTAACACACACACACACACACACATATATACAGTGGTACCTCAGGTTAAGTACTTAATTCGTCCGTTCTTAACCTGAAGCATATGTAACCCGAGGTACCAGAGTGTGTGTGTGTGTGTGTGTGTGTGTACACACACACACACACACACACACACACACAGCGGTACCTTGGGTTACATACACTTCTGGTTACATACGCTTCAGGTTACATACGCTTCAGGTTACAGACTCCGCTAACCCAGAAATAAACCCAGAAGAACCCAAAGTTTTTCGGGTTAAGAACTTTGCTTCAGGATGAAAACAGAAATTGTGCAGCAGCGGTGCGGCAGCAGCAGGAGGCCCTATTAGCAAAAGTGGTACTTCAGGTTAAGCACGGTTTCAGGTTAAGAACGGACCTCCAGAACAAATTAAGTACTTAACCCGAGGTACCACTGTATATTTAAAACTGGAACACACTAAAGCAGGTACTTTTAAAAAAGGTATTGAGCCAGTGTCCATCAATATCTCAGAGACTCTCCCAGACCTCAGAAGAGTGTGTGGTCACTACAAACTGCGATCCTAAACTCCCAGTAGCCTGAATACCAAGTGTCTAGGTAGGTGGAGATTCTGTAACCCTGAGGCTGGCAGACACACACACATCAGGAGTCACAGGAAGGAACTTTCCTTAGGAATAAAAAGTTGTGGAGGGGGGAGAAAGCAAGCAGAAGGTAAACAAAGAATACAAAATAAACCCACTGTGGCTCTGCAACTGAACTAAACATAGCCTATTGACTGTTCAGGTTTATTCACAAAGGCTCTGTAAAGCTGGGCAGCTTCATAGAAGATTCAGGATTCCAGTACTAGACAGGAAACTGGATCCTCTGACGTTGAGAGAGGGGGCGACGAGGCTGCAAGGCAGCTCCGCTTTTGTAAAAAGCCTCTTTCCTCGCAAGCTTCCCCTGCTCCCCTTATTTAGTTAGGAGGAAGACTAGGTTGTGCAAGCATAATAATAATAATAATAATAATAATAATAATAATAATAATAATAATAAGTGGAGCTAGTTTTAAAGCACAGCAATTTCCCTAAGAAGCCAGCTCAAAACAGCTGCCAACTTTTTTAGCCAGCAAGGTAGGAGAGGTGGAGTTACCTGCCAAAACGCTGCGTGCTGCCAATTCCGGTACTTATTTGGGTGGGGAAGAGAGAGCAGAGAACGGCCAGCGTCCAGAGATGGCGAAACTGTGGATGCGGAGGAAGCACCCGCGCGAAAGGGAAAGCAGTGAAGTTCGAAAGCTGCTCCAGGCGACCGATAAATAGTGGCGGCCGAAGCCACGCCTTTCCCTGCGCACGCGGGCGTGGCGTGTTTGGGGCAACAATCCATGAATGAGCCGAGCGCGCATGAATGAGAAGGCGCGCCGAGTGCCCACGAATCAACGCAGGTGGAGCAGCGAAAGTTGCGCGCGCGCGGGTGGGTGGGAGTGAAATGTGAAAATCTGGCTTTGCAGGCAAGTCCCGAGTCCGCTCTCGCCTGGGTGCCATTTATTTTCTTGCCTTTCCCCACACAAGGCATCGCTTTCCTTAAAACTGCTTGGTGGGAGGGAGGGAGGGAACACGTGTGTTTGCGCGAGAAGCTCTGGATCCCTCCTCGTTTCATTCGAGGGCGGATCCGCCCTCCGTGGATTGGCTGCTCCAGGGAAAGGTGTGGCTCAGACCAATTTTATTCGTTCCGTGGTTTCCCCGCGTGCTGAAAACAGGAGTGAAAAAGCAAGCCATCTATTTTGTAGACGTAGGTTTCATCACCTCTTCCTTCTCTTCTGGCTTAGTGGGAGAGTTGAGGCAGCTTCACTTTTTACTCTCTTCGCTTTCATTCTCTCAGGTCCCTCTCACCCCTTTTATTTTGTGCTGTTTATTTAAAAGTGTTGCTAAAGCGCATCACGATGCTTAAAAGGTAAAGGGACCCCTGACCATTAGGTCCAGTCATGACCGACTCTGAGGTTATGCGCTCATCTCGCTTTATTGGCCGAGGGAGCCGGCGTACAGCTTCTGGGTCATGTGGCCAGCATGACGAAGCCACTTCTGGCGAACCAGAGCAGCGCACGGAAACGCCGTTTACCTTCCCGCTGGAGTGGTACCTATTTATCTACTTGCACTGTGATGTGCTTTCGAACTGCTAGGCTGGCAGGAGCAGGGACCGAGCAACGGGAGCTCACCCCGTCGTGGGGATTCAAACCGCCGACCTTTTGATCAGTAAGTCCTAGGCTCTGTGGTTTAACCCACAGCGCCACCCGCATCCCTAGATCATAATGCTTAAAAACAAGCAAACTCTTAAGTGGTCTAGAGCAGGCACCCCAAAACTTGGCCCTCCAGATGTTTTGGGACTACAATTCCCATCATCCCTGACCACTGGTCCTATTAGTTAGGGATGAAGCATAGAGGTACCACTCTACTTGCAAAGCAAAAGAATCAAGCATAGCTCATCTGTTTGGGCATGCCGGTTTCAGTGACCAATTCATGCTTCCAGTCAAGTAGATTATAAGATGGGGAAGCTTTGGCCCTCCAGATGTTGTGGGATCAAGAAGAAGAAGAGTTTGGATTTGATATCCCGCCTTTCACTCCCTTTAAGGAGCCTCAAAGCGGCTAACATTCTCCTTTCCCTTCCTCCCCCACAACAAACACTCTGTGAGGTGAGTGGGGCTGAGAGACTTCAGAGAAGCGTGACTAGCCCAAGGTCACCCAGCAGCTGCATGTGGAGGAGCGGAGACGCGAACCCGGTTCCCCAGATTACGAGACTACTGCTCTTAACCACTACACCACACTGGCTCTCTCAAAATTTCCATCTGCCCAAACCAGCATGGCCAGTGGTCAGGGATGGTGTAAGCTGTGGTTCAGGGCTGAAGATTAGACACGTCTGAAGTAAAGCCTCAGAAAGTGTACAAATTCTCCCAATTTGCAATCAGATGCAGGCTTCTTTTTCCTTCAGGACCGCTGTTGTTGCTCCCTGGAGAGGCTGAGCAAAGCAGAGAGAAGCCACGTTAGTGTACGGCTGGGCTGAAAAGAAGGAAAGCAAAGACCTGCCTGTATGCCGGTTTTTATTATTTACCATAATATTATTGAATTTATATAGCGCTCTATACCCGGAGGTCTCAGGGTGATTCACGTCTTTGTTCACTGCGAAGTGAAGTGGAACTATGACGGTGTTTTGTTTTTCAGTTGTGTAACAATTTGCTGCCACTCAGTACAATACCATATTTATTAAATTTATATCCCGCTCTTCCTCCCAATGGAGTCCACGGCGGCAATTTACATGAGGAGTAAGACTGTTTAGATATATAGATTCTGTATCCTTTTGCCTTCCAGGGATGCGGTGTAGCAAGAGATTTATCTTTCCAAACATATGAGACTGACTAAGAACGCTAGAGGTTCATAGTCCTTCGCGTGCTGACCAAATCTGAACATATGTTGCAGGCACAGTCCAATGCATTTTTTTGAAAAAGGTGTCCCTATGGTTTTTCTTTCAATATTTGCATCTTTGGAGTTACTTTCCCCCTGGAAGCCCCAGCTGCCACGTTAGTGTGTGAATGATCCAAATTTATACTTTTGAGAACTTTCCAAAAGCAAACTGTGGTCATTCTTTCAAAAAATAAAAATAAATGAGGGGTAAACAAATAAACAAACTATTTTCAGTTACTAATGAATTGGATACAAAAAAAGAAAAAATATTATCAACAATAACAACAGGTCAGCGCACAGAGCCATCAGCAAAAAATGTTGCTGGAAGATGGAAGCCATTTTCTATAGATGGTGCTTATTCCATGAAATGATACCAGGAAAAACAACAACTCACAAACTTTTATATAAAGTACAGTTGTACCTTGGAAGTCGAACGGAATCTGTTCCGGAAGTCCGTTCAACTTCCAAAACGTTCGGAAACCAATGAGCGGCTTTTGATTGGCTGCAGGAAGCTCCTGCAGCCAATCGGAAGCTGTGTACGCCGCGTCACATGTTTGGGTTCCAAAGAACGTTCGCATACCGGAATACTCACTTCCAGGTTTGTGATGTTCGGGAGCCAAAACGTCCGAGTACCAAGGCGTTTGGGATCCAAGGTACAGCTGTATTGCAAACGTTCCACAAAAAACAAAAGTAGGTTTCTAAAACCCTTACAATTGGGGGAGGGACGGACCTTTATTTATTACTATTTAATAAAACCTATATGCCACTTGATGGTAACAAAACATCTACGTGGTTCACTAGAAATGTTGAAATTATCAATTAAAAAGTTGAAAACAAGTAAAACATTTGAAATATAAAGGCAAAATTAAAACAGTTAAAAATATTATAATTGCCAGTGTAAGATTAAAACACATCTACATCTATGCCTCTGGAAAGGCATACCTGATTAACAAGTATGTTAAGCAGGTACCAAAAGAGTGCAACAAAGGTCTGACATGAATAGTCTGAGAATAATTTCAGTTAAGGAGTGATCCTATCATGACAAGAACTCCAACTCGGCCTGAGAGCAGGGTTCACCAGGAGTTCCTGGAGCCTTTGCGTTCTTCTGAAGATCCTTCGGAGCACTGGGGAGGGCTTCACAACCTAGTATACCATTAACAGTGTATGTAAACAGAACGAACCTTCAGCTATTTTGTAGTGTATGTTCATGTTACAATAGATACATCCACATTCAATAATAGCTGAAGGGATGGGACCACAGGTGATATAGATTGGCAGCCAGGATACACACACAGATAAAAGATATACGTTGGACAAAGTGGCTTCCAAATCTTGAGAAGAAGAGCAAGACTTTTTTGGGTGTTAGAGCTGACAATCTGTGGGGCGCAAGGCCTCGTGAAGAGGGTCACAAAACCTTGACTGGAGACACTGCCACTCAGCATGGTTTCAAAAACTCCTCGTCCGTTATGAGTCTCAGTTTAACACTGGGCAGGAAGTAGATCAGTGTCACCGTCTCAAGGAATATATGTGAGACACTGACAACAATGTCCCACGAGTCAAGATCTGGTGCCCTATCCACACGGCATGGAAAAATGAGTCGGATGCTGCCACTGCGGTGAGCTGTGTTGTTCAGTCTCGGTTCAATTTAAGCCTCCTTCCATGTGTCTTGACATGTGCAGAGAAGTAGTGAAGTTGGCTGAAGCAAACAAATTTGCTTCCTGTTGCTCCCAACCACCTTTGAGGTTCAATGAACAGAGAAGAAGAGTTTGGATTTGATATCCCGCTTTATCACTACCTGAAGGAGTCTCAAAGCGGCTAACATTCTCCTTTCCCTTCCTCCCCCACAACAAACACTCTGTGTGGTTGAGTGGTGCTGAGAGACTTCAAAGAAGTGTGTCAAGGTCACCCAGCAGCTGCATGTGGACAAGCGGAGACGTGAACCCGGTTCACCAGATTACGAGTCCACCGCTCTTAACCACTACACCACGCTGGCCCTCAGTGTGGTGTTGTGGTTAAGAGAACTCTTTCTTCTTCATAGATATAGTTCTTTGCTCCCGGCATGCACTCATTATGTACTTTGAATGCTCAAAGGACAGGGGAATCCTTTACTTAACCTTCTCACAGAGGAAAACTTGTGGAGTTTCTGACAGATGTCCTGTGTGCGTTTAGCAGATACCAGGAAGAGCTCCAGTTGATACCACCACCACCCTAGACACGTTGAGGAGGACAGCAGAGGTCAGGAGCACCACAAATTTGCAATCTGGAGGCTCTAGAAGCGGAACTACGTCAACTTCTTCAAAGGAAAGCTCAGAATTGAGAGCTGAGTGTTGCCAAATCACATCTTGGCCGATGGCTTGCACCTCACAGATCTAGGTACATGGTATGAAAAAATACTGACTGTGTACTCCATGGTTTTGAGAGACAAGGTCAACTTCTGTGCTGGGTGGCCAAATGACAAGAACACTGTTGCAATCCTCACCTGCATACTAATGAAAGTCTCCTAAAATTAAATCTGTACACAGCCACTGATATGGTTTCTCGCCACTGTGAGTTTTTTGATGGGTGGTTAGATTGGAGCTCTGGCTGAAACACTTTCCACATTCCAAGCACTGATAGGGTTTCTCCCCGCTGTGAGTTCTTTGATGGGAAGTGAGACTTTTCTTCCAGGTGAATCGCTTCCCACACTCCAAACACTGATAAGGTTTCTCCCCACTGTGAGTTCTTTGATGGTAAGTGAGGTAGGAGCTCTGGCTGAAGCTTTTTCCACATTCCAAGCAGTGGTATGGCTTCTCCCCGCTGTGAATTCTCTGATGGGCCGTGAGATTGGACCTATGACTGAAGCTCTTTCCACATTCCAAGCACTGATAGGGTTTCTCCCCTGTATGAATTCTCTGATGAGAAGTGAGAGGTGCGCTCTGACTGAAGCTCTTCCCACATTCCAAGCAACGATATGGCTTCTCCCCTGTGTGAATCCTTTGATGGGAAAGAAGACTTTCCTTCTGACTGAAGCTCTTTTCACACTCTTGGCACTGAAACGGCTTCTCCCCACGGTGACTACTTTGATGTCGGCGGAAGTTTGTGCTCGCATTAAAGCTCTTCCCACATTCCAAGCACTGATATGGTTTCTCCCCTGTATGAATTCTCTGATGGGAAGTGAGACTTTCCTTCCAGGTAAAGCTCTTTCCACACTCTTGGCACTGAAATGGTTTCTCCCCACGGTGAATACTTTGATGGCTATGGAATTTTGTGCTTGTATTAAAGCCCTTTCCACACTCTTGGCACTGAAAGGGTTTCTCCCCGCTGTGAATTCTCTGATGTCGACGGAAGTTTGTGCTTGTATTAAAGCTCTTCCCACATTCCAAGCACTGATACGGTTTCTCCCCTGTATGAATCCTTTGATGGAAAGTGAGACTTTCCTTCTGACTGAAGCTCTTTCCACATTCCAAGCACTGATACGGTTTCTCCCCTGTATGAATTCTCTGATGGGAAGTGAGACGGTCGCTCCGACTGAAGCTCTTTCCACATTCCAAGCACAGATATGGTTTCTCACCGCTGTGAGTTCTTTGGTGGGAAGTGAGGCGGTGACTTCGACTGAAGCTCTTTCCACATTCCAAGCACTGATACGGTTTCTCCCCTGTATGAATTCTCTGATGGGAAGTGAGACTTTCTTTCTGACTGAAGCTCTTCCCGCACTCTTGGCAATGGAACGGTTTCTCCCCACGGTGAACACTTTGATGTCGACGGAAGTTTCTGCTTGTATTAAAGCTCTTTCCACATTCCAAGCACGGATAGGGTTTCTTCCCAATGGGATTTCTTTGATAGGAAGCGAAATGGGAGCTCTGACTGAAGCTCTCTCCACATCCCAAATATTTAGATGGCTTTTCCACTGTGTGGATTTTGTTGTGAACTACCTTGTTCTTCATTTCCAATTCATCCCCACCTGCAACAAATGGAGAAATGGATTAGAGCCTCAAGAAAATAATGTAGCCCCAAATTATTGAACACTGCTAATTAATGCTTGTGAAAGAGGAAGAACTGAAGGGAGTTAGATGTGAGATCTTCCTACAGGGTTCTCTGCCTTTGTTGACGGCCATTAGCTGACATATTTATGGGAACCTGAGATTTGAAAAACCTGGTTCTTTTTGAGGAGATTTCACCCCTCCCATATCCAAGAATCTGCTGATGTTCTCTGCTGATTCTCCAGAGAGGAGGGGGCGGTTTCTGCTCTCTACTTATTCTGCTCCAGCCTCACATCAAAGAGAGAGAGAGACTGAGTGTTAGAGAGAGATCGTGTGTATAGATAAGGTTGCTGCTAAGAGCAGCTGCAGACACTCAGTGCAGTTCAGCATTTTTTGTTTAGACCTCATTTAGCTCTGTATATAGTTGTGTATTATAGTTGTAGATAGAATAAAGAAGATATTCTACAGAGCTGCTCTCCGAGTAGTTTATACTCTGCTATACTCTGCTGTGCGACGACTGTCTTCTTGTGGAAGTGAATCCGGTGCTCACAACTCTAAGCTGTGAGTCCACAGCACTTTGACCTGTTCCTGTGCAGAAGGTGGTCTCTGGAAGTGCTACCCAGCTCGCCTAGCCCAGTCGGGGCTGAAGGGGATGAGTCCAGTTGGTGACACTGGCTCAAGGGTGATGCTGACACTTTTCTGGGATGGATTTTGTTTGGCCCCATTGTGGAATCTGCTCCTTCTTCAATGTCAGTAGTTTCTTTGGTCAACCGAAAACTGACAGAAGCAAGAACAAAAAACTTGATAGAAGTTTCTTCAACTCTGAAGGCCTGGGTGGGCTGGTTCAGAGCAGTCTGTTTAAAAAGGCATAACCAGAGGAAGAATATTCACAGACGAAACAATAAATAGCCTTCCATTCAAGGTTAGCTGTGGGGGTGTTAGTGTCCCAAATGATTTGGGTGGCACTGTTGAGCTACATCAAAATCTTGGCACTTCATGACATAGAAATACGTATTGAATTTCAAAACAGATACTACGATCCAACAGGGAGCCTTACCAAGAGAGTCCATGATCCCACAGTTCTCCTCCATGACTTTGTTATGCAGAGCTCTCTGGTCAGGATCCAGCAATGCCCACTCCTCGTCTGTGAAATAAACAGCCACATCTTCAAAGCGCACTGGACCCTAAAAGAAAAAGGGACAGCATAAAGTTTGTCTGCTACATATTTTTGTGTCATTTTCTGCCTGAAAATTTGCTATGTTGCTTTAATGATATTGTTTTGCAACACATTTTAAATTTTGGATGTTTATTTTAACGTTTTAATAGAATTCTTTTATTATGTATTTTAATGATGTTTATTAATCTTTGAGTAAATGGGTGGAACTCCACATTGTGTTCCTCAATCATACTGTCTGTGCAAGCTTTCCAGGTGTAAGGATCTCCTCTCTACTCTCCCCTTGTGCTGTTCTGTGGGGGGTACCCTCCCAATGTCCTAAAGCCGAAACCATATAACACCGGTCCTGAAAAACCTACATTTGCTCCCAGTATGTTTCCGAGCACAATTCAGTGTTGGTGCTGACCTTTAAAGCCCTAAACGACCTCAGCCCAGTATACCTGAAGGAGGGTCTCCACCACCATTGTTCAGCCCGGACACTGAGGTCCAGCTCCGAGGGCCTTATAGTGGTTTTCTCACTGCGAAAAGTGAGGTTACAGGGAACTAGGCAGAGGGCCTTCTCAGTAGTGGCACCTGCCCTGTGGAATGCCCTCCCATCAGACGTCAAGGAAATAAACAACTATCTGACTTTTAGAAGACATCTGAAGGCAGCCCTGTTTAGGGAAGTTTTTAATGTTTGATGTTTTATTGTGTTTTTAATATTCTGTTGGGAGCTGCCCAGAGTGGCTGGGGAAACCCAGCCAGATGGGCGGGGTATGTATGTATGTATGTATGTATGAATGAATGAATGAATGAATGAATAAATAAATAAATAAATAAATAAATTTCAAGGAGTGCATGGGGGGAGGGGGGAAGCCCTGTTTTGCAACTGATGGAGCTGGTTAGGTGAATCCTGGCCACTGTTTTTCATGGTTTGTAAAACTGCTTAGAAGCGTACTTTAGCATTAAACGATAAACATATAAATAAAAACTTCAACTATTGATAAATAATACTAGCGACAATTAGAAAGCTAGTTACGGTGAGGCGGCTGTTTTTTATTCTCAGCACATAAATTGCCATGAATGGCATTTTCAGCCATCGTTAAGGGAAGCTCTGACAGAAGCCCAGATGAGAGAGATTTGCTTGGGCCCAGTGGCGCGCTGGCTGCCCCAGTCCTCTGCCTCTTCCCCCACAATGCTCCTCCCCCCTACCTGATCTGGTTCCACAGCCGCTGCTTCCCCTCTGCCACGATGAAAAGATGGATGAGAAGGTCTTGCCAGCATCATTCTGTCACCTGTGAAAAACAAGGGCAGGTGGGCAGCCTTTAGTGCATGCTTCTCAAAGGTTAAGCGGTGCATCTCTTAACTACAGTAGTACCTCGGGTTACAGACGCTTCAGGTTACAGACTCCGCTAACCCAGAAATAGTACCTCAGGTTAAGAACTTTGCTTCAGGATGAGAACAGAAATCGCGCAGCGGCGGGACAGTGGCAGTGGGAGGCCCCATTATCTAAAGTGGTACCTCAGGTTAAGAACAGTTTCAGGTTAAGAACAGATCTCCAGAACGAATTAAGTTCTTAACCCGAGGTACCACTGTACAAATGGGCCTTAGAAAAAGTCTCACCTGCTGAGGGCGTTTTGACATTTGTACCCATTTCATATTTTAGTTGTGTAAAAATACATCCCCTCTCCTTGGGGCCTGTGGCTCCAAGTGTCTTCCCCCAAAAGATTAAAGGAACCCATGGATTAGTTTCAAAATCAACAGAATGTGACCAAACTGAGAGAAAATCATTCACCCTTACCCAGTGGCCTCTGTCTGGTGTCCAATGTCTCTGCCTCAGAGTAATCCATGCACAATTCTACAAACAGATTCGCTCCCTGAATTAGCAACGAGGATTGCAAACAAAGAAAGGGGAGAATGATTAGAAAAGGAACAGCAGAGGCAAGGTATATCCAATTATCATTCCTTGGATGCTTTCCAAAAAAGGACAGGCGATCAGTAGAGACTCATGGGGTACTCATGTTCTGAGCCCATCAAGATGAAAGTCTCTCTCAGATAAACTAACGGGAAGAATTTGAAACCGGTGGGACCAGAGATTCACAGAAGATTGACGTAAATTTACGGACTATTTGAAAAGCAGTTGTGATGATCAAATTACATTTGTAGGTTTACAGGAAGTTTTGTAAGGTTAATAATTGGAATTATTGCTTTATTGAATGAAAAGGATGATGTTAGTTATGATAATTAAGGCAATATGAATTTAAGAAATGCAGAACAAATTATAAAAATGGAAGATCATCAGAGGTGTTGATGGAAGTCCAAAAAGATTGTATAAGTGATGAAACTTTGTGGAATGCATGATAATATGTTTGAAAATTAATAAAAATTATATATATAAGATGAAAGTCTCTCTCACCTCCTGTGTGGCCTGCTTTCTCTCCACTGCCTGACTCAGGAGGAAACCTTCGGCCAGGGCCACTGCCTGGGAACTGGTCTCCACTCCACATTCCCTCACCCAGCTCTCCATCTCCGGTGGAAGGACAGCCAAGAACTGCTCCAAGATCACCAGGTCCAGCATCTGAGCTTTCGTATGCCTTTCTGGCTTCAGCCACTGACAACAAAGGTGGTAGAGTCGGCTGCAAACATCTCGGGGTCCTTCAGCCTCCTGGTAGCAGAACTGCCTGAACTGCTGGCTCTGCACATCTGAGCTGAGGGTGTCCTCCTCGCCCAGGATCTTCTGCACTGAATTTTCCCAGAATCCTCCGATGCTCCCGGTTTGGATGGTATTGCCTCTTCCTGCTTGAGGGCCAGGCGAGTCTTGCTCATCCATCTGTGCTCTCAGGAAGTCTCCAAGAGATCTGAAGGAATCCTTTTGTCTTCTGCCACGTCCTGCTTTTCCCAATTAACAGTGCCAGCAAGTTCTACAAAGCAATTACATTATCATAAAATTAATACACTGTCAGGAGAAGGAAAATGTTCCCTGAGCAAGTGTGGATAAGTCCTGCTAGGAACCAGACCTGGGTTGCACCATAGCCCGGACTCTGAGCTTTCTTAAGAAAGAAAGAAAGAAAGAAAGACCGCTACAATGCAAAATGTACAGGCAACTCAAGCGATTTCTATGAGATGAATCACTTCATTTCATTTCATTTGTTAGACTTATTAGCTGCTTGTCACCCAAAGGTCTCCAAGCGACTTACAGCATACACAAAAAACAAACATGCATACACACGCAACACAGTGGACGCTTGGGTTGTGAATGTGATGCGTGCGGGAAGCATGTTCGCAACCTGCAGCAGCGTGTCTGCGCACGCGTGGGTTACGATTTGGCGCTTCTGTGCCTGCACGACTGCTGAAACCCGGAAGTAACCCGTTCTGGTACTTCCGGGTTTTCAGCGGTCCGTAACCCCAAAAAACGCAACCTGAAGCATCTGGGGGGGGGAATGGGGGAACCATATAATATATTAATATTTCATATAACATAACACCAATGCAAAAATCATACTCAAATAACAAATAAGCAATACTCAGACCCCCCCATTAACAAATAGACAAAAATAAACAGAACGTCAGCCTCCCCTTAGCATAAAAATCATTCACATCAGACCAACTAAGAGAGCCAGTGTGGTGTAGTGGTTAAGAGCGATAGACTCGTAATCTGGTGAACTGGGTTCGCTTCCCCGCTCCTCCACATGCAGCTGCTGGGTGACCTTGGGCCAGTCATACTTCTCTGAAGTCTCTCAGCCCCACTCACCTCACAGAGTGTTTGTTGTGGGGGAGGAAGGGAAAGGAGAATGTTAGCCGCTTTGAGACTCCTTAGGGTAGTGATAAAGCAGGATATCAAATCCAAACTCTTCTTCCTCTTCAACTACTTTCCCCCTTTAACCTCCCCACCCCACCCAGATGTCTGGTGCTGCAAATCAGTGGTGTGTGTGTGTGTGGTGTCCAGTTTTCTCCAGGGTTGCTCCTGCCTTTCAGTGTTTTCAGTCAATGAATGAAGTCAGAACTGTGACTGACAAGTGACTGAATTGTACCTAGTTCAATTGGGACCCTAGGCTATAATGTGGATCCTAACCTCAGGGTCCTAAAAAGTTTCTCTCTCTCTCCCACCCCCACTTCAGTTGCACATTTCCTCCCCTGCTTCCATCTCATTTTCTAGCACTTGGACAAGTAAAGAAGTACTGTAATTACGATTGTAGGACTGTGCTTGGAAAACAGTTTTTTTAAAAAACTGTTTTTAATACTGTGTTCTAATGTCGTAATCTGCCCAGGGAATTTCGGGTGAAGAGCGGGTTAGCGTTAGAGTTAGGGGGTTAATAATAATAATGTTATATAGCTTAACCCACCCAAAAAGATAAAGGACCCCCGGACGGTTAAGTCCATCAAAGGTGACTATGGGGTTGCAACGCTCATCTCGCTTTTCAGGCTGAGGGAGCTTTCCAGGTCATGTGGCCAGCGTGACTAGACCGCTTCTGGCGCAACGGAACACCATGATGGAAGCCGGAGCGCACAGAAACGCCGTTTACCTTCCTGCCACAGTGGTACCTATTTATCTACTTGCACTGGCGTGCTTTTGAACTGCTAGGCTGGCAAGAGCTAGGATAGAGCAATGGGAGCTCACCCCATCGCGGGGATTCAAACTGCCAACTTTCTGATTGGCAAGCCTCAAGGCTCAGTGGTTTAGACCACAGCACCACCTGCGTCCCTCTACCCCCCCCACCAACCATATAGGCTCAGGCGGCCTCGGTGACTAGCAGTGTCCATTTTCAGCTAGTTTCTCAGCCACAGTCAGTGTGGGTCAGAATTTGATTACTGCAATGTGCTCTCTGTGCAACTGCCCTTGAAGGCGACTCAGAAACTGGTCCAAAATCCCCTTTTCCCCCTGACACACGAGACATGTGTTTTCAGGACCTGCCTTGTTCCTGTGGCTATAATTTCCTGACACTTTTCAATATTGAATATTTATTAATGGTTGTAACCTGCCATGGGTAATAAATGTAGTACAGTGGTACCTCTAGATATGAACTGGACCCGTTCTGGAGCCCCGTTCGCATCTAGAGGTAAACGTAACTAATGACAGCACGTCTGCGCACGCACGCGTCGCTTTTCGCTGCTTCTGCACATGCGCGTGACGTAATTTTGAGCGTCTGCGCATGCACAAGCGGCGAAACCCAGACGTAACGCACTCCGTTACTTCCGGGTTGCTGAGGAGCGCAACTCAAACGCGCTCAACTCGAAGCATATTTAACCCAAGGTATGACTGTAGTAGCAATAATAGTAGTAACGATAACAAACAGAACAACAATGAATAAATCCTCAAGGATGGGGGGGGGGGGGAATAAAGCCTCAACAAAGGGGGGGGAGGGGGGACTTGTTGGAATTTGTACGGTTTTTTTCTCCCTTGAGGTTTTTGCATAACTAAACACAGACATTACAAGCATCCTGATAATAAAATTAAGCCTCAAACACACGTACACAACCAGCGTTTTGCTCCATCTGGTCGATCTAAATTCAAATTACATTCACTTTGACATCCCCCACCCCATATTCATCAAAAGACCAACACTTCGTATTGTTTCATTGGTAACATGAGAGGAAAAATCAGTATTACACATAATTAACCTGAGTCTCTAGATATAGCATTTGGCTATGTAATGCCGAGTGTTAACTGTTAACTCTGCACTATCCTGTTCCCTCCTTTGTTTTCGGCTTTGTTTAAACCAATTCACGAACCAAGAACTTATACACGGACCACTGAAAACGAACCACATGTTGTAGATTTTCCGCAAATGTATTGTGCTGTTTTTTGTGTGATATGCAAACGACATGAGAAGGCTTGGTCTCTCTCTCTCTCTCTCTGTATCATTTATTATTCCTGTGATCCTTGTTAATCAATATGACTTCTTCATTTGTTCATTCATCGGTTTATTTGCATTGCATTTCCTTTTTTCCTGACCCCAATATCCCTCCCCAAGCTGCGAATTGATACAAATACAGAAGAATACAGTTGCAGACCTAAATGTAAAACTCGCCCCCCGCCTGGCTTTGCAGAGGGGAAGCGGAGAGGAACCTCTGCTCCCGGATTTGGGGGTTGTGTCTTGGAGGGGGCTTCCCCCATGCATTAGCTGACGGGGGGGCCCATGCACGCTCCCCCTGCAGCCCTGGGACCCCCCCACTTCTCCCAAATGCACACTACTGGAGAAGAGAGGGAAGACTCACCAGATCCCTTAAGCCGCCGACGCAGCACTTAGACAGGAGAGACAACAAAAGCCGTGCTCCCCCCCCCCCCCGCAGGAAGGGACTTTGGAGGGAGGGGCTTTTGCTCTGGAGGACCTTGAAGCACCCCTCTCCCCGATTTCCTGTCCTCTCTAGGAATCCCGAGCACTTCATTTTTAACCCTTGGAAAGCCGAGCGCAGCAAGATCACGCCTCCCTCTCAACGCGCATTGCGCGCGCACGCAAATATGTTTTATTTTAGGGGACCGTTTTGTCTGGCGTCCTGAGTTGTTCACTCCTTTGGCCAGAAACGGGAAGAACAGCTTGCGTTGAAAAAGACTGCGAGACATAGGAAACCCCATTATAGAAGCATGCCAACAAAGGTCCGTATAGTTAAAGCTATGGTTGTCCCAGGAGTGATGTATGGAAGCGAGAGCTGGACCATAAAGAAGGCTGATCGCCGAAGAATTGATGCTTTTGAATTCTGGTGCTGGAGGAGACTCTTGAGAGTCCCATGGACTGCAAGAAGATCAAACCTATCCATTCTGAAGGAAATCAGCCCTGAGTGCTCACTGGAAGGACAGATCCTGAAGCTGAGGCTCCAATACTTTGGCCACCTCATGAGAAGAGAAGACTCCCTGGAAAAGACCCTGATGTTGGGAAAGATGGAAGGCACAAGGAGAAGGGGATAACAGAGGACGAGGTGGTTGGACAGTGTTCTCGAAGCTACCAGCATGAGTTTGACCAAACTGCGGGAGGCAGCGGAAGACAGGAGTGCCTGGCGTGCTCTGGTCCAGGGGGTCACGAAGAGTCGGACACGACTAAACGTCCTACTGTCCGGAGCGAGCGAAAACAAACTTGTTCCTCCATGTGAAGAGTCCTTTAGATACTGGAAGATGGCTATCATATCTCCCATTCAGCCAGCTCTCAGAGTGTGTGAAGATGGGAGAGGCTACACCCTTCCATTAAACATTTTGATTTTTAATTGTATTTTATTTCCTTCTCTTATTCCTTGCAATTCTTTGTATTGCAGCTTTAATTCTGTGGAATGTGATAAAATGCAATATCTAAGCTATAAAAGAAGCAATAAAAATACAATTAAAGTTCATGCACAGAACAGAACACTGCAAAGGCTACAACAAGCTGGGGGGTGGAGGAAACTATTAAGTGGTCTGCTAAAGCCCTCAGCAATTTCCAAGTGGCTATGGAGTGCGAGGGGGAGGGGAGAGTTTGAGAATCCCTGTTGTAAGCTACTTTGAGGACCTTGGCTGAAAAGTGGCATGTGAATCTTCTATCATTGCACCTCTGCCCAGTTGTGGGTCAGAGCAGCCCAGGATCCGTGTGAATAAAATGGGCATCTTCGCTAGCCTTTAAAGGGGTAGAAGCAGACACAAACAAGGCTCCAGAGTGGGAGCAGAAGCTGCTCTCCGATACGATACGATACGATAATCTTTATTGTCATTGTCCCATACAGAAGAACAAAATTGAAAAAATCTACACCAGACATTCAAAAACCAACAAGCCTGCTATCCCAGCCTGGTTAACCCCCTGCTAAGCAGTTTAATAATAATAATAATAATAATAATAATATTTATACCCCGCCAATCTGACTAGGTTTCCCCAGCCACTCTGGGCAGCTCCCAACAGAGTATTAAAAACATCAAACATTAAAAACTTTCCTAAACAAGGCTGCCTTCAGATGTCTTCTGAAAGTCAGATAGTTGTTTATTTCCTTGACATCTGGTGGGAGGCCGTTCCACAAGGCAGGCGCCACTACCGAGAAGGCCCTCTGCCTGATTCCCTGTAACCTCACTTCTCACAGTGAGAGAACTGCCAGAAGGACCTCAGAGCTGGACCTCAGTGTCTGGTCTGGATGATGGGGGTGGAGATGCTCCTTCACTTCTGGGTCTGATCAGTGCCTGATGGGTGACTGTCTGGAAACCATGGTCCCTTGCTGATAAGAACACAGGAAGAGCCCAACAGGAGGAAGGAAAATGCTCACTCACAGCAAAATAACATCTCTCCCTGGCGAAAAGTCTTTACAGCTGTAAGCCCTTCCATCTTATGCCTAGGTTGTACCTTTGTGCAAATAAAGCTATATATAGCATAAAATACAACCAGAGTCTCCAGCGACCTTTATTCCAGGTACCCGTTTAAGGTTCTGTGCCTTTAGTGGCATTCACAGCATGGAACCTGGGCACTTTAGGCATCACCTGCGTCCATCTGACCCTCCCCACATATTCCTGTCACCATCTGGGGCCCCGCTGCAAATTCCTCAACACTTTTTTTTTTTTTTTTTGTTAGAGCGTTTATTAATTTTCCAATAAAAGACATCCAATTAACATATCAAATCATAATCCAATAAAAATAAAAAATAAAATAAAAAAGGTCAAATTATCTTCCGAATTGTAATTTTTGAGTTTATGGCTTCCCATAGTCTGAACCTTGAAGCATGTCCAAATCTCAGTCCTGCCTCTTGTTGATATTTCCATATTTCCACATCTCGATTTTATTTTTCCAAACTTCTTTGTCTCTGGCTTTGCGATCCTCAATCATGTCAGAAAACAGATAACTTTTCGTCCGTCGAGTACAGATTTGTTTGTGTAATGTACCTTTTCAACTATTTTTTTATTAGCGCTGCTTCATCTGGCTCCATTCCAATCCGGGCTATTATCCAGCTCTCTGAAGTTTAATATCTTTGCAACTCCCAAATCATTAAACTTTCCCGTCCAGCTGTTGTCGAAACCTTCCTTTTAAGATTTAGAAATACAGTATCTTCCACCTTATTGAATTGCTCTTTGTAGTTATTAGGCAAACTGTTTGCTGTATTGCAATATATCAGTCATTTGGCGATCGATCAGCCTTCCTGGAAACCACCCAGTCCCCCCTCCGGGCCCTAGAGGGGGGCTGCTAGACATTCATTTAGCCTTTTCTCTCGCTCATAATGGAAAAAATCTTTTGCAAACAGCTGCACTGTATATTGTCCAAAATATTGTCTCAAACCATTGTAGTCAACCAACAATAAATTCCTGTTTCTCTTAATCAGGGAAGGATTTCAAATTTTCTGGAACTGCGTAGTATGGGAGCGCCATTTTATCTTTTGTTCTCCTGTCTTTAACAAGCATTCCAAGTCTTAAAAAAAAGAGTTGCGCATGAGTCCCAATTGTAAATAAAAGTCCATCTGCATTCATTTTTAAAAAAAAGCAATTTAAGTTCTTAATGAGGTTTGGCATGAGGAACCAATTGTTGATATTAAGGAAGAAGAAGAAGAAGAAAAAACATACCAAAGACCTCCGCAATCCACACACCATGATAAGAATCTCTTTGAAGTCCGAGCTCATACACCAGAGACTGTACATTCTGCAGGGTTTTTCCCCCCAGCTGCTTCGGTTCAAACCATGCCTGTTTGTTTTTCAGATCTATTTCTTTTCCCAAACAGATGCTCCCGGCTATGAGAGTGACATCGGAGAGTGCCCGCCGTGACCGTGCTCTTTGACCCAGTGTCCTGCCGGCTGCACCTTAATGCACACCGGCAATCTTGGACAATCCGCAGGTCTTTGAGACAGTCCTCCCCGTGGGGAGGCTGCCAGGGCTAATTACTCACACATCAGCCCTGAATTATCGGCACGGCTGGGGTCCGGTCTTGTGGGAGTCAGCCATTTCCCACCGCCGGAAACAGGAAACCGCAAATTCCTCAACACTTTTAAAGGATCGTGTCTGTTTTATTCTGCATTTATTATGGTTTGTAAATAAGTCTCCTTGGAAAAATAAGCAGAGTAGAAACTGTTAAAATAAATAACAATAAATAAAAGAAATATACTCTAATTTCTGAGGGCTGCATTCAAGTAAATAGTTGTGCTAGGGGGAGTCACTGCAAGGAGTCCTGCTACCACAACTGGCCTTTCCCAGAGCAGCACTGGAGGATCAGGAGAGGTCAGCTATTTCCATCAGGCAATGAGAGGAGTGAGCCAGCAGGAAAGAACACTGAGCAAGCTGGAGTTAACTCTTTATCAGCCGCAGTTAGCTATTTATCTGCACAGGAGTGACAGGTGTAATGTGCACAGCAACTCCCACTTGCTGGATCTGTTACCATAAAGCACCAATGCTGCAGCAAGCAAAGGCTCTAGCAGCTCAGCCAGCTGCTTGTGGCTGGAAAGCCAGACAGGATGTTTGTGACTGTTGCCATGGGAACAAAGGGGCAGTCCATTCTGTACTGAGCACCGGATGTTAGCTCAGTGTGTGTGTGTGTCATATGACCCGTACTGGATGTACTTGGGAGGAGTTTTCTTCTTGCTGTTGTTGAGTGCAGACATGATTCTCTGTACTGATGTAAGAGGCAGAAATAAATGATGTAAATAGTTTTCTGTCTGCTTCTTTCCCCTCCCTGGGGACACCAAAGGGGAGAGAGGAAGAACGGTGTGTTCCTCTCATACATCTGAGAAGAATCGCCGGACCTCGCCTGCTTATCAGCAGAGGTTGGGAGACGCGGGGAGGTCGACAGGAATATCTGCCGGTGCCTACGCTTGTGGCACATTCCTCTGACCCAGGCAGAATTCCAACAGTGGCAGCCTTCGGATGGTTGCGATTCATCGGACATCTGCATGAGAGGCTGATGGATTGTCCTCCTCTGCTCCAAGGAGGAAGGCAAGCGTCTGACAGAAGCCAGAGGCTCCACAGACAGCTGATGGAAAGAAGAGGTGTTTTCCAGAGCAACAAAGTTCAAGGTATGCTGCATTTCGGGCTAAAAGTGTGAACGCAGGAAGATTAATTCCCTGGTTCACGGAGCTGCGTTTCAAAGAAAACAAAAGCTCCGGAGGAAGAGGCCTGCAGCTTGAAGGCTGAAGCCTGCATTCCACAAATTTTTGTGGTAGATAAGAAGTCCTATTGAAATGCATTGTTGCTAGGTAACGGAAAGTTACTGGCAAAGGGGCTGGACTCTGAGTGTAAGCCTGGGAAAGCGAAACAAAACCAGAGAATGTTTTGGCTACAAAGTTTACGTGCTCTTGGAAGGGACTTTTCATTGCAGCCAGAGTTTAGCTGCCAGGTGCAAAGAGCGTAAACAACTTGCAGTTTTGCTGCGTGAGAAAGGAAAAAACAGCTGTTGGATTTTATAGCTTGTTTGAGAGTGTGGGCTGGAAAGCTGAAGAGGCTTGGCTTCAAGATGGATGCCAAGAAAGGAGCTTTGCCTTGCCCACCTCCCTTAACCAATGACAATTATTCATCTTGGTCTGTAAAGATGAAGGCCCTGCTGCAGAATCAGAGGCTTTTTGATGTAATTGAAAACCCCATCCCTGCAGCACCAACCAGAGGTTGGGAGTCACAGAATGTAAGGGCCAGGACTGCTATAATTCTGTGTGTCTCAGATGATCAGTTGGTGCATGTTCAGCATTTAGAAAATGCGAAAGAGGTATGGGACACGCTGCGTACAACGCATCAGAGAGATGCTGGTTCTTCAGCGTTGCTGTATTTTGAGAAATTGACCAATCTGAGACTTGCGCCTGATGGAGATGTTCAAGCGCACCTGACAGAAATGAAGTTTCTGCGTCAACAGATGGTGGAACGCAATTTCCGTCTTCAGGAGGAAGTGTTTTGCTTCATGATGATAAACAGCCTTAGCCGCACCTACAAGGTTGTTGCCAGTCAGCTTGGTTCCCTACCGGCCGCGCAGCTGACCGCGGAGAGAGTTTGTGCTGTGGTCCTGAATGAACACGACAGACTTGCTGCACTGGAAGAAAAAGACAGGGGGAGGGAAGAACAGAGTTCTAATTTCCCCACTGCTGATGCTACTGGGAAGCATGGTGTAGCATTGAGTGCTGTCCGATGCTACAATTGTGGACAGACTGGGCATCTACAGCGAAACTGTAAGAAACCGCGCCAGTCAAGAGGAGCAAAGAGCAGCTCTACGAAGCCTCAGGCGTCAGGCAAAAGCCGTACCAAGTGCCAGGTGAAACCTGCAAAGGCTATGATGGCGAAAGGAACCACGCCAGATATTGGGAACTCGTTCATAATTGACACGGGCGCCACGGTTCATATGTGCCCGCACAGAGGACTATTTTCGACGTTGAAGAAGCAAAGCTTCACTGTGAAACAGGCCAACGGTCAGGAGCTGGAAGCGACTGGAATTGGGACTGTGTATCTTGAGAGTCTGAACTTGACTATAAGTGGTGTTTACCTGGTTCCAGAACTGAGATTTAATCTGCTGAGCGTGTCGCAGATTGCAAAGAAAGGACTGAAACTGTCCTATGATGCTAAAAGCTGCAAGATCTACAAAGATGGAGAACTGTTTCTTACTGCCAAAGAGAAAGATGGACTGTATTTGTTGACTTTTGATCAAAGTGATTACATGAAATGTAATTCCTCTGTTTCTAACGAAATCTCTCTTGCAGGGGTGACCAAGACCAGTGTGAGCACCAGGAAGGTGACTAAGACCAAAAAGGTCGACAGAGCATTTCAGCGGGTGTATGCTGATGTGATTGGTCCTCTAGAACCATCTAGAGGCGGTGCACGATATTACCTTGTGTGTGTGGATTGTTTCACTAATTATTCTTGGGTTTATATGATGGAGAAACCGCAAGAAACTTTAGAAAAGTTTCAGGAGTTTTGTGACAAGGTTAAAAGTATGCATGATGCTAACATTGATTGTCTTTTCACAGATGACAAACAAGTTTTTCTGTTACAGAAGTTTCAGAAGTTCCTGGATGGAAAAGGGATAGACCACAAAGTGGCAGTTTCGCAAGAAGCGTGGAACAGGGGGGTCTGTGTAAAAGTGAACAAAGAATTGCAAAAGGGAATGAATGCGCAATTGCTGAGTTCACATTTGCCACATGAATATTGGGCCGAATCGCTAGCGTCCTATCTTCATGTGTGGCTGAGAAAAGTCTCAACAGAGTTGGGATGTTCTCCTTTTGAGAAGCTGTTCAATAGAAAACCTTCTGTTGCCTATTTTAAGGTTTTCGGGTCTCATGTGAGAACAGAAGCTCCAGGTGGAGTAAAGAATGCCAGAGGCATTTTTGTGGGATATGAAAAGGGTCTCTACAGAGTAATTTTGTCTGAATCTGGTCAGGTGATTCTCACAAAGTTCCTAGAGAGTGCTCCAAAGCAAGAGCGGGTAGTACAGACATTTCCCACAGGAAACGATTCAGATGATGATGATGATGAGTTTGATCTTATTGAGTTCAGTAGTACTGATGATGACAGTGATAGCTCAGAGAGTTCAGTTGTAACGGTCATTGAGAGAAAATCTCACACAATGGATAGACCTTCACAGGTGAAGGAAGAACCACTGATTGCTACTGGTTCTCAACAGAGTCCAAAGGTTGAACCAGTGAGCACAGAGGATCAGAACCTCATACGCAGGTCTGAGAGAGCAACGAAGGGTGTACCACCCAAGAGGTATTCAAAGGAGTTTGCTAACCTTGCATATGTTGCTATTGTAAACGACCAAGGACAGATTGAAGCTGTGTCTGAGTCAGAGACAAAGGCACAACAGAGAGTTGTTAACCGAGGTAATGCGAAGTCACACAACCAGAGAGGTACATTGGTTAAACCAGTGGCGGGTAGTTCCAAGGGTGGAACTGAAACAACAGGGGAATGTTATAAATATAACAACTGTTTGTTTTCTTCTCTGGATGACGCTTTGCTCGCGGCACACATTGATACTTTAGGGGGAGTATGTTACCATAAAGCACCAATGCTGCAGCAAGCAAAGGCTCTAGCAGCTCAGCCAGCTGCTTGTGGCTGGAAAGCCAGACAGGATGTTTGTGACTGTTGCCATGGGAACAAAGGGGCAGTCCATTCTGTACTGAGCACCGGATGTTAGCTCAGTGTGTGTGTGTGTCATATGACCCGTACTGGATGTACTTGGGAGGAGTTTTCTTCTTGCTGTTGTTGAGTGCAGACATGATTCTCTGTACTGATGTAAGAGGCAGAAATAAATGATGTAAATAGTTTTCTGTCTGCTTCTTTCCCCTCCCTGGGGACACCAAAGGGGAGAGAGGAAGAACGGTGTGTTCCTCTCATACATCTGAGAAGAATCGCCGGACCTCGCCTGCTTATCAGCAGAGGTTGGGAGACGCGGGGAGGTCGACAGGAATATCTGCCGGTGCCTACGCTTGTGGCACATTCCTCTGACCCAGGCAGAATTCCAACTTACAAACGACATCTCCAACTCTTCGAAAGATTCCATCAACGGTGTCTCCGAAAAATTTTACACATCCCTTGGGAAGACAGGTGAACTAATATCAGTGTATTGGAAGAAGCAAAGATCACCAGTGTCGAAACAATGATTCTTCAACAGCAACTTCGTTGGACTGGTCATGTTGCGCGGATGCCTTGATGATCGTCTTCCAAAGCAACTACTCTATTCTGAACTTAAAAATGGAAAGCGTGATGCTGGTGGTCAACAAAAGAGGTTTAAAGACTGTCTCAAGGCAAATCTAAAAAAATGTAGTATAAACACTGACAACTGGGAAACACTGGCCTGTGAGCGCTCCAGTTGGAGAACAGGCTTTACCAAAGGTGCCATGGGCTTTGAAGACACTCGAACTCAGGACACAAGGGAGAAACGTGCTAGGAGGAAGGCACGCTTGGCAAATCCACACCGTGATCAACTCCCACCCGGAAACCAATGTCCCCACTAAGGAAGGACGTGTGGATCCAGAATTGGCCTCCACAGTCACTTACGGACTCATTGTTAAACCCGTGTTTATGGAAGACAATCTTACTTGGCTACAAGTGATCGCCAAAGAAGAAGAAGAAAGTGCAGCAACTCTTCTCCAGCAGGTCTTGCCCCAGTAAGGCAGTTGTGGAGACCTCCCTACAATTGCCCAAGCCAACTCAAGCAATCTGAGACTGTGCCTGCACGAAGCTAACTTCCCCTCTGCTCTCTTCATGCCTCTCCTGGTTCTGGGAAACCAGTGGGGAGCAGGAAGGGGAGACACCCATGCTTCTTCACCAGCTGAACTCATCTCTGCCTCCCTCCTCTCCTGCTTCAGCTTCTGCCTCTTTCTGGATCGCTCTCTGCTACAGACTCCTCCCTGCTCACTAAGCCCTGTTTCCCTCTTCAGCTTCTGACACCTCCCCACAGTCTTCTCCCTCTGACCGCTCATCATCGTCTCACCCCTAATCCCCAGGCTCTGAGCCTCCTTCCCAAGCTGGGACCTGCAACTATTACCTCACAGCCAACCAGTCTGTGACATCCAAGGAGAAATACTAGGATTGCTGTAGCAATCTCCTTAGCGGCATGTTTATTTCCACCCTGAAATCACACCTTGCAAAATGGGTCTGGTGAAAACATAGGTGCATTAGTTAAATAAAACCCAATAATGTTAACATGATTCTACTTGGATTCAGATAGGAATAAAGTGGGAATGTCTATATTTAAAAGAAAAGGGCTCCGACCATCCAATTGTCATTAGAGACCAGTTTCCTTTCTGATTCACGTGAAGGAAAGAAGTAATCAGGGAATGAATGCTGCAGGCATGTATATTGATTTTATTAATGCCGTGCTATGAAAAATGTACTAATATTAGAAACCATCTTTACATCACACCATCAGATGCTCCTTTTTATTCAGATCTGGCCTCAGGACAATAATGTAGCACTTGGGGATGAAGATGCAACCCAGTAACCCCGAACTGGAGGCCAGGATAGAGAAGACCTGCACGGCTACCATATATTTCCCCTTGGTGCTCAGGTAGGCTGGCACAAAGGACACCCAAACACTGCAAAACACCAGCATGCTGAAGGTGATCAGCTGGGCTTCGTTGAAGGCCCCAGGCAGCTTCCTGGCTAGGAAAGCCACCGTGAAGCAGACGGCCGCCAGAAAGCCCATGTAGCCAAGGGCAGAAGAAAACATGGCAACAGAGCCTTCGTTACATTGCAGAATGATCTGCCCAGGCTGGGAGTGCATGTCGGGGTCTGGGAAGGGGGGAGACATTCCCAGCCAGACCATGCAGATGCCCCCTTGGACACTGGAAAAAGACAAGACAAGGCAGTTGGCCAAGCTCTTGCCCAGCCATTTCCTCATCTGGCTCCCTGGCTTTGTGGCCATAAACGCCACCACCACAGTGATGGTCTTTGCCAACAGGGAAGACACGGCCACAGAGAAGATGATGCTGAAGGCAGTTTGTCGGAGAAGGCAGGTCCACTTCTGGGGCCGACCGATGAATAAGAAGGAGGACAAGAAGGAGAGCAGGAGGGAGACGAGGAGCAAGTAGGTGAGGTCCCGGTTGTTGGCCTTGACTATTGGTGTGTCAAAGTGTTTAATGAAGATTCCCAAAAGAAAACCAGCAGTGAGGGACAAAAGCAGGGCAAAAGAAGCTAGGAGGATCCCCAGAGGTTCTTCATAGGACAAGAAATGTATAATCTTGGGGATACACTGATCTCTGTGTAGATTGGAATTCTGATCATCTGGACATTTGTTGCAATGCTTTGCATCTGAAAAACACAAGAGTGACTTCAGTGTTGCAAATATAAATACTATTGCCATGATATTCCATAGTCTACTACATAAAGGTAAAGGGTAAAGGGACCCAGTAGTGACAGACTCTGGGGTTGCATGCTCATCTCGCTTTACTGGCCGAGGGACCCACAGCGCCACCCGTATTATTCTGTGATTCTTATCTGATTACTGTATTTTGGGTTGTAGGTTTGCCATGAAGCAATTTTGGGCTAAAGTCTGGGGTCAGAATAAAAGTATTAAGGGCCAGCATAATCCATTGAACTCCTTTAATAGGGGAAGACCTCCCCCATAGGTACCAATGCCTGGAATTTGAATGAGATTTTGAACTCTGAAAAAGTGACTCACTCTTTTCAATATCCTTTCCTTTTAGGGTAATTTACCTTCCTGAATTGAGATTGTCCTTTCCATACATTGAACACAATCATAGCAGCAGACTGGCTGTCCTTCCTTAATCGCCTTGGCATATCCTGGATGACAGCTTTTGGTACACCTTGACAGAGGCATGTTCTAACCAAAATGAGACAAAAGGGGGAAGGGGGAGAAGACCAGGTAACTACCAACCAGTGAGCTTGACATAGATACACGGAAAGGTCCTGGAGCAGGTAATGAAACCGTCTGTCTCTGAGCACTTAGAAAAGGATGCTGTGATTACTAAGACCCAGAATGGGTTTCTAAAAAACAAGTCATGCCAGATGAATCTCATTTCTTTTTTTGATAGAGTTACAAGCTTGGTGGATTAGGGGAATGCTGTGGACATAGTCTATCTTGATTTCAATAAAGCTTTTGACATATCCTCCATTATATTTTTGAAGACATGCTGGTAAAATGTGGGCTGGATAAAGTAACTGTTAGGTGGATTTGTAGCTGGTTGACTGACTGAACCCAACGAGTGCTCATTAATGGTTCCTTGTCTTCCTGGACAAACGCGACAAGTGGGATGCTATAGGGTTCTGTTCTGGGCTCATTGTTGTTCAACAAGTGTAGCGTTCTACACTTGGGCAGTAATAAGCAGCTGCACAAATATAAGATGGAGGACACCTGGCTTACCAGTATTATGTGTGAAAAGGATCTAGGGGTCTTAGTAGACTACATGCTTAATATGAGTCTACACTGTGATGCTGCAACAAAAAAAAGCTAATGTGATTCTAGGCTTCATCAAGAGAAGTATAGTATTTAGAGCTAGGGAAGGAATAGAACCAGTGCTTTTTTTCTAGAAAAATATGTGCCTGTACTCACCATTAAGTTGTTAAAGTAAGTACCTGTAATAAGAATAGGGGTTGCTCGTGCGTAAGTTGCCGCCACTCCTGGCTAGGTTGCCTGGTTAAACCTTTCCTGTCCGGACAGCCCTTCACTTCATGGCTGTCTCAGTCGCTAGCAGAATCCGTCAGTGGGCGTCTCTTAAACCTTTTCCAGCATAAAAGCTGTTTGACGCCAAGTCTCCTCCTACTCTCCCTGCGCGGAAGTCTTCTGCGCAGGGAGGGTGTGGGTAGCGGAGGACCCGTGCTCTCCCCGCTGGTCTCCGGCGAGGAGTCCTGGAGCCCCCTCGCCGATTCCCCCATCTGCCCCCCTTTATCCCTGGTGTTACGCTGATTTCCTTCCCCACCTGATGAGCTGCCTCTCTCCCTGCTGGGCCCTTCTCCAGCATCACTTGGGAGCCTAGCCTCCGCCTCTGGCTCTGATGTCAGTTCCCTGACAGTACCACACTTTTTAACCAGAGAGGGGGGGAGAGAGATATATATATATGCCGGTACTGCGTACCCTTGAGTACCCCCTGAGAAAACAAACGCTGAAAAGGACCACTCTATTCTGCCTTGCTCGGACCACAGCTGGAGTACTGTGTCCAGTTCTGGGTACCACAATTTAATAAGGATATTCACCAATTGGAATGTATGCAACCAAGATGATCAAGGGCCTGGAAACCAAACCTTGTGAGTAACGATTGAAGGAGTTGGGTATGCTTAGCCAGGAAAAGAGGAGAAAGAGAGGAGATATGAGAGCCATCTTCAGCTATCTCAAGGGCTGTCACATGGATAATAATAATAATAATAATAATAATAATAATAATTTATTATTTATACCCCGCTCATCTGGCTGGGTTTCCCCAGACACTCTGGGCGACTTCCAACAAAATATTAAAATACAGTGGTCTGCTAAACGTTAAAAGCTTCCCTAAACAGGGCTGCCTTCAGATGTCTTCTAAAAGTCTGGTAGTTGTTCTTCTCTTTGATTAGGACTTGAACCAATGGATTCATGTCACAAGAAAGCAGATTGCGACCAAACTTCATTAAGGACTTTCTGATGATAAGAGCTGTTGGACAGACTCCCATTAGAGGTTGTGGACTCTCCTTCCTTGAAGGTTTTCAAGCAGAGATTGAAAGGCCATCTGTCATGGATGGTTTAGCTGCGATTCCCACAGTGGGTTGGGCTAAATAATCCTTGAGGTCCCTTCCAACCTTACAGTTCTATGATTATACGATTCTAAAGCATCAAGCAAAATACATTAAGGTTTGTGGATATGAGTCATATAGGGGAATTAGGATTGCAGCATATGCTATGGAAGTGTGAATTTGCTCCTGACTTGCCAGGACCATAGGACTGCCTGGTCTGAGCTAAAAGAGAGAGTAAGGTGAAACTGATTATTTCCCCTACCTGTTTGAACCATCTGGGCCACACAATGGCATTCTGGTCAATGGCAAACTTGATTTTCTCTGGAGATGCTGATCTCTCTACACTCCCAACTTTCAACCCAACAACAGAATTATTGGAAAACGCCACCCAGTTGACAATGTCAAAGTCAGCTACCAGCTCCCCATTCTCATCCCAATAAGCTCCGTTCATGGAAAAGTTGTAAATGTGGAGGTTTCTTAGGAAAGAGTGTAGCTAAAATGGTACAGGAAAACACACACATGATTAGGAAATGAGGAACAAAGTTGCGTACGTGAGCCTTGCTCACTTGGAACTCCAATTTCCAGTGGTGAAGTCCCTCAAAGACTCAGTTGTGGCAGTGGCTATTATTTGGAGGTGAAGTGTGTCTATTTCTGGTTCTTCTTTAGACTCATTAATGAAAGCAAGTTTGGTGTAATAATTATGGTGTTGGTATAGGATTAGGAAGACCAGAGTTCAAATTCCAGCTCTGCCATGAAGCTCACTGGGTGACCTCAGGTCAGTCACCACCTTGCAGTCAGGATACAATGGGGGGGGGGGGGAGAGCCATGTGCTCCTTTTTGGTCTCCTCAGAGGAAAAGTGTGACACAAATGTAGCCATAAATCAAATACAAGCTTCATTTTGCATCCTGATTAGGCAGTTGGGAGCAATGTACGCATTGCTCCGCTCTGTTTTAAAAAGTGTGCTTCAGCCAGGCAATTTTATTTTGGAGTAAAAAGCAGCTGTGGGGTCTCGATCTGCAACATGCTCTTGATCCGGATCAGGGCCACTTTAGTTTCCCATCAAACGCCATGCCCCCTCAGGTGTTATTTACTCCAATAGTACAACTGCTGGCAGCTCTTTCATGGCCGCTAGCTAGATTTGCCTCCACAGTTGGGGCCAGCAATGCCTTTTTACCTTTACAAGTTGTATATATGTAAAGGGGGGGGGAGGAAGCTGCCCTCAACCACAGACCCCGCTCCCTTGCATGTTAGTACTAATCCAACAGGGGGATTACAAAATAAACAAAATCAGCACATCTGTGTCTCAAAAAAAGCAAAGCCCATTTCAAATTAAAAACAGCCCACTTTGCAAAATTCAGAATTAAGCAACCTCGTAATAAATCCGTCATGGTGTTCCCTTGCGCCAGAAGCAGTTTAGTTTTGCTGGCCACATGACCCGGAAAGCTGTCTGTGGACAAACACCGGCTCCGTCGGCCTGAAAGCGAGATGAGCTCCGCAACCCCATGGTCGCCTTTGACTGGACGTAACCGTCCAGGGGTCCTTTAGCTTTTTACCTTTACAAGTTGTATACAGTGGTACCTCTGGTTACGTACTTAATTTGTTCTGGAGGTCCGTTCTTAACGTGAAACTGTTCTTAACTTGAAGCACCACTTTAGCTAATGGGGCCTCCCACTGCTGCCTTCCAATTTCTGTTCTCATCCTGAAGCAAAGTTCTTAACCTGAGGTATTATTTCTGGGTTAGCGGGGTCTGTAACCTGAAGCGTATGTAACCCGAGGTACCACTGTATATGTAAAGGGGGCAGGTGGGAAGCTGCCCTCGACAACAGACCTCAGAAGTGAGTTTGAAACATCACTTCTGTGCCCACCCTGGATATTTCCCCAACTGGAATTTAATTGCAGTGGTACCTCGGGTTACAGATGCTTCAGGTTACAGACACTTCAGGTTACAGACTCCGCTAACCCAGAAATAGTACCTTGGGTTAAGAACTTTGCTTCAGGATGAGAACAGAAATCACATGGCGGCAGCACGGCGGCAGCGGGAGGCCCCATTAGCTAAAGTTAAGGTTAAGAACAGTTTCAGGTTAAGAACGGACCTCCAGAACAAATTAAGTTCTTAACCCGAGGTACCACTGTACTGACTTAACGTTCAAGAATGAGTAGCTGTGAGAGAAAGGATCATGCCTGCCACGGTTGTGGTCTTTGAAGGTCCATCTTGCCCCTTCCCACCGTTGCCTTCTGGCTTGGCTTGGATAAGTATACAGCAGTCAGGACACTTGCCAAGGTTTGGATAGTGTTGTAAATACTGTAGCTGTCTTGAGACAGGATTCTCTCGATTAGGTCTTGTGGCAGGTTCCCCAGTTTACCTCTCTTTCTACATCTTCTCCGGACTCGCTCAGAATTCTTTGACACGGAACATCTAAATTCCATCCTCGCAAACCGATGGATTTCAAGGTCGTGTGGGTCAAATGTTTCATATTTTGCCCTCTTTTTCGTCTGGACTAAGAAGGACAAGGTCGCAGGGACACGCTGGGGATCATATTGAGATGCTTCACTCATACTGAGATCCTGCAAAGCTGTCATGACCCAAACTTTCCCCATCGTTTTAAGTTTCTTTTCAATGTTTATAACAAATGCCATTAGAATTAAAGTAGATTGAAACTCTGCATGGTAGACAACTACACTGATTTGTTGCTGCATGGAAAATGAAACCAGGTGCTTTACATTATAGTAAGTCACAGTTTCTGCGATGCTTTCTGAGAAGGCCACACAAATATCATTCTTTGTGACAGCAGCTGTGAAGGTCTTCACAAACCTTTCTCCATTGTCATTGTCTGAAGCAATGAGACCGATCCACGTCCATTTGAAATGCAGGAGCAATTTGACCATAGCCAGGTGAGGAGGTTCTTGTTTTGGGACCATCCGATAGAGGAAGGGGAGCTGAGTTTTATCAGCAGATGCACAACTAGCAAAACCAAAGCTGACCTGGAAGAGAAAGGAAGAGTTTGGTTTTTTCGTTTGTTTTCAGCACAAATATGTATTAACCTAAACAGATTAATAACTAGGAAAATATTCGTCATTACGATTGGTTGAGAGGCCAAATTTATTTATTTATTTTTAGTTAAAAGATTTATTACCTGCTTTTTGAGCAGATGTCCCACACAACAGTTCACTATGTCAGCTAAATGCACAAAGCGAAATACAGTGGTACCTCAGGTTACATACGCTTCAGGTTACAAACTCCGCTAACCCAGAAATAGTGCTTCAGGTTAAGAATTTGCTTCAGGATGAGAACAGAAATCGTGCTCCGGCGGTGCGGCGGCAGCAGGAGCCCCCATTAGCTAAAGTGGTGCTTCAGGTTAAGAACAGTTTCAGGTTAAGTACGGACCTCCGGAACAAATTAAGTACTTAACCTGAGGTACCACTGTACAGCATGGAACCATTTCAAAGATGCACTTAGAACAACAACAGTGACGCTGAACAGGGACACAGAAAATAAAATAAAGCATCAGTTATGAAAATTTGCCCAGGTTATGATCCCAATGTATACTACAACTGAAAGGCTGCAGTCACGAAATTAAAAGACGCCTGCTTCTTGGGAGAAAAGCAATGACAAACCTAGACAGCATCTTAAAAAGTAGAGACATCACCTTCCCAACAAAGGTCCGTATAGTAAAAGCTATGGTTTTCCCAGTAGTGATGTATGGAAGTGAGAGCTGAACCATAAAGAAGGCTGATCGCTGAAGAATTGATGCTTTTGAATTATGGTGCTGGAGGAGATTCTTGAGAGTCCCATGGACTGCAAGAAGATCAAACCGATCCATTCTTAAGGAAATCAGCCCTGAGTGCTCACTGGAAGGACAGATTGTGAAGCTGAGGCTCCAAGACTTTGGCCACCTCATGAGAAGAGAAGACTCCCGGGAAAAGACCCTGATGTTGGGAAAGATGGAGGGCACAAGGAGAAGGGGACGACAGAGGATGAGATGGTTGGATGGTGTTCTTGAAGCTACCAGCATGAGTTTGATCAAACTGCGGGAGGCAGTGGAGGACAGAAGTGCCTGGCGTGCTTTGGTCCATGGGGTCACGAAGAGTCGGACACGACTAAACCACTAAACAACAACAACAAATTTCTTCACGGCCTGCTTAAAGACTACGTGAGGCGTGGGTCCTCCTTCACCTTAGGAAGTGCTGAATGCAGTAAATATATTCCTGTGGCACAATGGGTCAATGCATCTGGCTGTTAACACAGAGGTTTGGTGGTTCAAGTCTACCCAGGGATGCCTGTGGGCAGGATTCCTGCAATGTTGGACTAGATGACCCTTGGGGTCCCTTCCAACTCTACAATTCTGTGATATCTATGAATCCTCAGAAAGGCCCTATTATGAGTGTCCACTAGCCTAATTGTATTCACCTGTGTAGGCTCCATTGCTGCCAGCTCCTAGGGGCCCTGAGCCCTTTGGGGGCCTCCAATAAAATATTTGAAGGCCCCCCAGGTTGATGCACACCCCACAAATGCCCCAAGTGTCTCTCCTTGCCGTCAGCTTGGAGCAGCCAAGAGGTTCCTGCCACTTGGCTCCACGGTTGGCAGCAACAGAGCTGCCATTTCCTCGAGGGGAAGGGAGGGCTGGGGCAAGGGGAGTTTCTGCTCTGCCTCTGTTGCTGCAAAAGGGAAGCGTAAGTGAAATCAGGGAAGTTAGGGAGTATATAAGTACAGTGATTTAAGTTACTGAAATGGGGAGTGCCTAAATGCACTGCTGTGTGCTTGATTCTGGAATGTTCCGCAGCAAGTGTGATTGGTTAACTCTGGTCACATGGGAGGCATCTTATGACGTTTTCTTTTGTGCGTGAGTGAGTTGACCTTAATGGCTGCATCTCCACAAACGCCTAAGAGGAGACAGGGTTAGGTAACTGGAGTGCTAACGTTTCTGTGTGAATGTGTACACGACAGAAAGAAGAAGTACAGAAGTTGACGGTTTTAACTTTCAACTGGTTTCAGGCAATGTATTGACACATCGCTCAGGCCTTGATACGGTATTATGTTGTTTAAAATGATCAACAAAGCGATATGGAGAAGTTTGGTTTGAAAAGTACAGTAACTGAAAGCATGCATGGCTCGGAAGTATATTGAAGGATGTAAGTAGTTGGAGCCGTCTTCAGTGTTTGAAAAACTACTTCCTTTGCAATATTTGTAATAAGGCTATATATGTGATGTGACATCTGATTTATCTTTTTGCCAAATAATGTTATTTAATCTCTTGAGAGGAGATGTAGTCCAAGGAATTGGGCCGCTGAACACAAAGTCAAAATCAAAGAGTTTACAGAAAGTTTATAAGAGGCAAACTGGCTTTTCACCATCTAATGCTTAGGTACCGTATTTTTCGCTCCAAAAGACGTACCAGACCATAAGGCGCACCTAGTTTTGGGAGGAGGAAAACAAGAAAAAATTATTCTGAATCCCAGAAGCCAGAGCAGCAAGAGGGATCTGGCTTCTGGGATACCGTGTGGCTGTTCTGGCTTCTGGGATAACTGCGCCAAGCCTCTTCAGGGCAGCGGGATGAAGGCTCCCCCTGCCCGAAGAGGCTGCTTATGGCTAAGGCAGAAGCCAAGACAGGCACGTCGCTGAAGGGGCGCTGCGCAGTTCTCCCTCTCTGAGAGGGAGAACTGTGCAGCGCCCCTTCAGAGAAGCTGGAGAAGGAACAGAAGGAGACCCTTCTGTTCCTCCTCCGGCTTCCAGGACAGGCGCATCGCTGTGAAGCCGGAAGAGGAACAGAAGGAATCCCTTCTGTTCCTCCTCCGGCTTCGCATGACAGGTGAGTTGCTGAAGGGGCGCTGCGCAGTTCTCTCTCTCTGCGCAGCGCCCCTTCAGCGAAGCTGGAGAAGGAACAGAAGGGGCTCCGTTCCTCCTCCCGCTTCGCTGAAGGGGCGCTGCACAGCTCTACGTCTCTGTGCAGCGCCATTTGCTCCATAAGATGCACCCACACTTCCCCTTACTTTTTAGGAGGAAAAAAGTGCGTCCATGGAGCGAAAAATACGGTAGTTCTTAAAGTGATCATGGGGTGGAAACAGTGCCAAGGAGCTTGATGGAATGACTGCTGCGAGGTGACAGTTGCGGAAAAACGCCAAAGGCAGCTCTGAGCAACAGTGAGAGAATAACCCTCCTTCCTTCCTTTCTCTTTCTGCTCTGCAGCCTGGTGGGAAAATTGGCATTTGCTCAGTACCACGTATGTCTATTTCCAGATTGGTTAATTTTTAAAACGTTTCAATCTAAGCCCTGATGTTCCAGCCATAGTTTCATTTGAAGTCACACTGCATTGTGCGCCTTCAGACATAATTCTACACGCATATTTCTCTCGTTGCTTTTCTGCATTCTGACTGCTAATGCAGAAGAAGTGTATTAGGGATGCTGCCAACAACATTTGGGTGTGTGTGTGTATATTCTAGGCAAAACACTCCGGACCTTGTTTTCTCAACTGGGCAGGAAGAGGGTGATTTTAAAGTGGGGAGTACAGAGTACCAACTTATGGGTCTGGGAAAGCCCGGACAAAAAGATGCATTTTTACATACAGTCTGATGCAACCGGTGGAGAGAAACTGTAATACGGAAATTGGCTCTGCCCCCAACCCACCCACATGCCCCCAATTCATACCTGTGGGATTTTATAAATGCTCAGAATGGTTGAAATCAGGTTGGAAATAGCAGAGTCGCCTCCTTCTAGAACGGCCAGTTGCGTATTCCGTTTTTCACAGATGTAGTTTGGAACATTCTTCTGCCCACCAGACAGCAGGTCTAGCACAGCTTCATAAGTCGTTATTTCATGAAAATAGTTCTCATAGAGGTTGTAGCCCAGAGTGATGTTGGGTAGGAGCCTGGGGTTCCTACTGATCTCGTGAATGGCAAACAAGAAGGGCAGGATGTGCCAGTACCTTCGATCGTATACTCTGCAGCAAAATAGATGACATGAGATTTCCATCCTCTAGTCAATAAATGTGTGTTAAATTGTCTGCATATAATATACACACACACACACATACACACCTGCAGATATGCATTGATAACCAGTAGAAATATTTGGATTTTGTTGTGAGGACTCTACTGATGCTACCTCTGAATCCCAGGAATTGACAGTTTTGATTTTATTAGTGCCCCCATTTATTGTTCATGGTTTCATGTAATTCTTTTTCGAAGCACCCTTGGGATTTTAGGATTAACAGCACGGCAGGATAACAAGGGAGAAGTACAGTAGGAACTGTATGTCTAGAATCATGCACCGTATTTCCTCAGAAACATTGTACTGAGTGGGAAAACCATCATTATACAGAGTCCATTTTGTTGGGAAAATGCCTGGGAAGGCCACCACCTTCCCCAAGACACTGGGGCATCTCTCTGGTGGTCACCCTCTGGCTGTAAATCTTCCTCAGTCCAGAGAGACCGGTTATAAGCGACCCCTCCCTACTCAGAGGAGCACGCTCGTCTTCTGGCATCTCATAGCAGAAGAAAGAGTCAATCGCAGTGGCATAGCGTGGGGGGTGCAGGGGGGGCCGGGCGCACCGGGCGCAACATCTGGGGGTTAGGGTTAGGGGGCGCAAATCCATGGGTTAGGGGGCACAAATTACTTGCCTTGCCCCGGGTGCTGACAACCCACGCTACGCCACTGGTCAATCGCAGTTCTAAAACTACTTTAATAACAGTCTATATACAAAGAATCCATCAGCATGTCTGTGCTCTCTCAGCACCAGTACAGAACAACATAACACGCAGAAGTGAAACTAAACTCTCCAACAATACTCCAACAGTACTGAGACTTCCTGTCTCACACTCTCAGACACTCACATGATATAAACAACATAGAACTACTACTGAGCAGCTTGGGTGGATAAAAATCCTAACACATTTTGGTATAGTGGTTAGGGCTGAACTAGTTAGACTCAGGTTCAGATCCCACTCAGCCATGGGTTACATATGCTTCAGGTTACAGACTCTGCTAACCCAGAAATATTACCTCGGGCTAAGAACTTTGCTTCAGGATGAGAACAGAAATCGTGCAGCAGCAGCGCGGCAGCAGCAGCGGGAGGAGGCCCCATGAGCTAAAGTGGTGCTTCAGGTTAAGAACAGTTTCAGGTTAAGAACGGACCTCCAGAAGGAATTAAGTTCTTAACCTGAGGTACCACTGTAGTTGGAAAATGCTGCTCTCAAGCAAGCCCTCCAGCCAGCAGCACAAGGAACTGTCTGTCTTTCAGTATCAAATGAGGTGTTATAATGATAATTTCACTATTGAGCTAGCTTCAGATCTGGGAAGTTGCTTTTAAAATCTTGCTGGAGATTACTTCATCTATAGATTGAGGTGGCTGAAATTACAGTTGAAAACACTTGCAAAATCTCCTGTATATTTAATAAGGTTCACTGCATGGCAGTGTTCAAAACTCCCATTGTTCTAGGCATTTTGCGACAGGGAATTTCATTAGTGTGAGCAGTTTCTGAGCTCTGGGCACAGTGCAGCGCCTAAGGTTTCAGATTAAAACTGCAGAGTGGAAGGAAAGGAGGATCTTTTTCTGCCTCCCCACTTCCAGTTTCTCTCTGAAGACTGGAGAAGAGACCCTCTTAAAAACATTAGTGGCGTGGGCAGGGGAAGGACTAGACCCTGTGAAAAATGAATGGAATATTTTAGCTGCAATTCATTCATTTTCCGCTCTGTATTCTTGTTATAAAAATGTGCGCCTAGACATTCTGTTGTTGCACCCATAACCTAGGTTTAAGGTGCCATTTCCCCTAGCTTTCATATCTCATTTTCTAACACTGTTGCTAACACTGCTAACTCCACTATTCCAAATCACTCAAGGGTTTTTGTTTTGCTGTTTCTACAATACAATTAGGGATGTGGGTTGCACTGTGGGTTAAACCACTGTGCCGCTTGGGCTTGCCGATCAGAAGGTCGGTGGTTCAAATCCCCGTGACGGGGTGAGCTCCCGTTGCTCGGTCCCAGCTCCTGCCAACCTAGCAGTTCAAAAGCACATCAAAGTGCAAGTAGATAAATAGATACCACTCTGGCGGGAAGGTAAACAGCGTTTCCGTGTGCTGCTCTGGTTTCGCCAGAAGCGGCTTAGTCATGCTGGCCACATGACCCAGAAATACTGTCTGCGGAAGTGGACAAACTCCGACTCCCTCAGCCTTTAAAGCGAGATGAGCGCCGCAACCCCAGAGTCGTTCGCGACTGGACTTAGTTGTCAGGGGTACTTTTACCTTTACGATACAATACAATTAATTCTTGAGTTGTGAATTCACCATACATTCCCTCTTTTAAAAAGCAGAGGACAATGTTTAATATCACATTGGAGCCAGTGGCATTTTCTAAACAGCAGCAGCAGCACCTTAGAGCACATCCAGCCACACTGAGTAGCCCATTGGGCAGCTACGCTACAAACCGTGGGGAAGCAGTGGCTGGTGTTTCCTGGCTAGGCTGCGACATGAGAGATGCCTGGCTGTGCACTACATTCCTCTGTGCACCCAGGAAATATGATTTCCCTGGTACCAAGCAAGGACAAGTTTGAGCTACGGTGTATTTGGAAAGACACCAGAAAAATGGGAGAGGATGAAATCTCAGTTGAGAGAAGCAGTAGTAAATTTGTATCTACAGAATAACGTACATTTCCAAAGCGTTAGAAGGAGGCGCGAAGAAATCATGCAACTGGGGTATAAAAGTGCCTGTAGATAAGATACCAGTTATGCGGTGGTCTCCCGGCTTATAATAATTAATTGCATCTTTTCGATCACTTATCACACCGAATTGGCATTTCCCCTTCAGCGTTGCACAGGACGAATGGGGCAGCAACAACAACAGCAAAAGAATTAGGGAGAGGAGTGCCATCATTTCACTGTCTGCTGCTGCTGCATTCCTTTCTGCCCTGGCTGCTCTCAGCTGCAGATCTTAATCCAGATGGGAGTCCAGCTGTGGCTTCAGAATCACAGAATCAGACTCTTGGAGAGTTGGAAGGGACCCTAGAGTCATCTAGTCCAACCCCATGCAATGCAGGAATCGCAGCTAAAGCATCCACGACAGAGGGCCATCCAACCTCCAAAGAAGGAGAGGCCACCACCTCTCGTGGGAATCTGTTCCACTGCTGAACAGCTCTTAAGGGGCTAATATTAAACCTCACCTCCGCGTGGTCCCTGTCTGCCCTGAATCTGAGACCAGGCTCTCGGTGGCCCAGGAGATATTTATGCACCAACCTTTTCACAGTGGGTATGCAAGCTTATTGCATGTTGTTCTTGCTTCTGGCATTTTTGTTACTAGTTTCAAAACCAGTCTTTGGAACACTCCCCAGAGCTTTTCAAAATAATAATTAATAATAATTAGAATGGTTTTGATAATAATTAGGGACAGAGTACACATCAGCATCCTCGATTCTCCCTGCGGCTCCATGTGCAGGTGTATATCAGGAGAAATTACCATAGAATCATAGAGTTTGAAGGGACCCCAAGGGAATCTGGTTCAACTCCCTGCTATGCAGGAAAAGCCTTCCCAATGGGGGTTCATGCACTGTCCTGTTTCATGGCTCAAACCTCTGAGGTTGGAAGGGAGAAAATTCCTTCAAAGCTCCAGCAGAAAAACAGTCGCATAAGTTTATGAACATATCAATCTGCCTGGTATGGATCCAAAGCATTGGTTTCTTTAGCCCAAAGTTGTCTTTATCTTTCTAGAATCCCAGATCAACTTTCCTAGTCCTGTTACTTTTGATGCACATGGAGACCTATAAGCTCAGCTAACTAGCCAGGCTAGAGGCCTTGTGCCTTATCTTGTGCTAGGAGCAGCTTTAGTCCCAAGGTTGTAAACGACTGTCATTGTCCAGTTCACGGGCAATCAAAGTCCCAGCTAGGGACGTCAGGACCAGGGGCGAGATGGTGGGGTGGGAGCAGGAACAGGAGGCCAGAAGCCAGGAAGCCAAGGGTCCAAGGGTCAGGAAGCAAGGAGTTACAAAGTCAAGGGTCCGAGGATCAAGAAGCAAGGGGTCATGAAGTCTAGGGTCAAGGAACCAATTGCAGCAAGGCAGGAACATGTTGCTGTGGCAAAGAGCCGAAGGGAAAATGCTGACCTTATATCCCTTTCCGGCTCTTGCGACCAGGTGCTGTGAGTTACCAATTGGCCTCACCTGTGCGGCCGCGCCTTGGCTCTTCAGAACAAACTTAGGAAGGCCCCAGTCCTGCAGAGTCCTGTTGGTCACAGGGCCTGGCTCCTGCACGCACACCTGACAACAACATTCCTAAGGGTCTACATTTGAAAGGAGAAGTGCATTGCTGTTCTGAGATGTACCTTCAAATGTGCAAACACCCTCAAGATAAACCTATTTAGGGAAAGGAATGCAAAGAGACCATGTGTAGCGGGGGCTTCTTAGAGAGAGAGTCCTTTGTTTCCTTGCCTAATGAATAGGTAATGAAGGAAAGACCATACATGGTACAATTAGTATTGTGTTGTAACTTTAGATTGGAGGAAGGTTATGCATATGTATTGCTTTAACAGATAACAGCTATGTATAGTAGCAGACCCCACCCTTTTGGGCTTGCTCAGCTTTTAGAGAGTGATCCTAAAGGTAAAGGTAAAGGGACCCCTGACCATTAGGTCCAGTCGTGACCGACTCTGGGGTTGCGGCGCTCATCTCCCTTTATTGGCCGAGGGAGCCGGCATACAGCTTCCGGGTCATGTGGCCAGCATGACTAAGCCACTTCTGGCGAACCAGAGCAGCACACAGAAATGCCGTTTACCTTCCCACCGGAGCGGTACCTATATATCTACTTGCACTTTAACGTGCTTTCGAACTGCTAGGTTGGCAGGAGCAGGGACTGAGCAACGGGAGCTCACTCCGTCGCGGGGATTCGAACCGCCGACCTTCTGATCGGCAAGTCCTAGGCTCAGTGGTTTAACCCACAGTGCCACCCGCATCTCAGAGAGTGATCCTACTGAGCCTTTATTGCTAGCAATAAACACCTTTTGTTTTCTCACCGCCACATGGAGATTTCCTTCAGCCTCAAAGGTTAATTTTGCTACACTTTAAATGATTTTGTAGAAAAGGAAATAATACTTGGCATTGCAATGGAAGGGCCATAAAAAGCTTCCCTATACAGGGCTGCCTTCAGATGTTCCCTAAATGTTATATAAATACTCATCTCGTTAGCATCTGACAGGAGAGCGTTCCACACTTCTTGCAGTGTGGGCCAAGGCCATTTAAGGCGTTAAAGGTCAGCACCAACGCTTTGAATTGTACACGGAAACGTATTGGAAGCCAATGTAGGTCTTTTGGAACTGGTGTAATGGTCATGTGACAAAGGTATTTGAGAGCGGAAACAGTAAAGGAGTCGAGAAATGTTGTGAAATGCTGAAAAGCTGCAGAATCATTTAGCAATCTGAATCACGGTGACTCATCTTGAGGATGACTTACTCTCTGTACTGTATAAGCATTGTATCTGCTTGCAGGCAGACTCAGTGTCTGTGAGTCAGTCAGTGTGTGTGTTCTGTGAAGCCTGTGCTCAAGGGAGACTCTGTGTGACTCAGTAACTCTGTGTCTGCTCTGAAGATAGTTGAATCTTCTGTTCATTATGCTGTTATTTGAAAACAAGTTATTTTAACTCAGTAAATTTTTTTAAATTTACACTGTGTGTCAGTAATGTGCTCTTGGCAGCCACTCATAGTCATCAGTCTAGCTGCCGCATTCTGGATTAGTTGTAGTTTCCGAGTCATTTTCAAGGCCCTACAGGAGATAACCAACGCATGTACCACTCTGGTGAGACGGTGCGCAGGCAGGTTGGGTGTCAGCCAGTGTACCAGATGGAGCTGGTAGACAGTCACCCTGGACACAGAATATTAGATTGGCATATCGGGAAATGAACAATCAATTCACATTCATGGGTTTTATTATTGCAGTGCTATGCCAAAAAAGACTAGATTTTTTAATGTTAAACCATCAGATGCTCCTTTTTATTCAGATCTGGCCTCAGGACAATAATGTAGCACTTGGGGATGAAGATGCAACCCAGTAACCCCGAACTGGAGGCCAAGATAGAGAAGACCTGCACGGCTACCATATATTTCCCCTTGGTGCTCAGGTAGGCTGGCACAAAGGATACCCAAACACTGCAAAACACCAGCATGCTGAAGGTGATCAGCTGGGCTTCGTTGAAGGCCCCAGGCAGCTTCCTGGCTAGGAAAGCCACCGTGAAGCAGACGGCCGCCAGAAAGCCCATGTAGCCAAGGGCAGAAGAAAACATGGCAACAGAGCCTTCGTTACATTGCAGAATGATCTGCCCAGGCTGGGAGTGCATGTCGGAGTCTGGGAAGGGGGGAGACATTCCCAGCCAGATCATGCAGATGCCCCCTTGGACACTGGAAAAAGACAAGACCAGGCAGTTGGCCAAGCTCTTGCCCAGCCATTTCCTCATCTGGCTCCCTGGCTTTGTGGCCATAAACGCCACCACCACCGTGATAGTCTTTGCCAACAGGGAAGACACGGCCACGAAGAAGATGATGCTGAAGGCAGTTTGTCGGAGAAGGCAGGTCCACCTCCTTCTTATTTAAGGAGGACAAGAAGGAGAGCAGGAGGGAGACGAGGAGCAAGTAGGTGAGGTCCCAGTTGTTGGCCTTGACTATTGGTGTGTCAAAGTGTTTAATGAAGATTCCCAAAAGAAGTCCAGCAGTGAGGGACAAAAGCAGGGCAAAAGAAGCTAGGAGGATCCGCAGAGGTTCTTCATAGGACAAATAATGTATAGTCTTGGGGATACACTGATCTCTGTGTAGATTGGAATTCTGATCATCTGGACATTTGTTGCAATGCTTTGCATCTGAAAAACACAAGAGTGACCTCAGTGTTGCCAATATAAATATTATAGCCATGACATTCCATAATCTACTACATACCAACTATATTATTCTGTGATTCTTATCTGATTACTGTATTTTGGGTTCTAGGTTTTTGGAATGTGAAGGAGATTAGTACTATGAAAAGGCAACACCCTCTTTTAAATATCCTTTCAGGGACATTTACCTTCCTGAATGGAGATTGTTCCTTCCATGCATTCAACACAACCATAGCAGCAAATTGATTTTCCCTCCTTAATGGCCTTGGCATATCCTGGACGACAGTTTTCGGTACACCTTGAAAGAGGCACGTTCTAGCCAAAATGAGAAAAAGCATCAAGCAGAAGATGTTAGGATTTTGTGGATAGGAGCCACAGAGTGCAGCTAGTATTGAATCATACAATGTGGTTAGAACTGCAGCATAAGATATGCAGGTGTAAGTTGGCTGCCAACAGGCCAAGTTAATAGTATTGCTTGGTCAGAGATATCTAAGAGAATAAGATGTGATTAATTATTTGACCCACCTGATTGAACCATCTGGGCCACACAATGACATTTCTGTCAATGGCAAACTTGATTTTCTCTGGAGATGCTGATCTCTCTACACTCCCAACTTTCAACCCAACAAGGGACTTATTGGGAAACGCCACCCAGTTGACAATGTCAAAGTCAGCTGCCAGCTCCCCATTCTCATCCCAATAAGCTCCGTCCACGGAAAAATTGTAAAGGTGGAGATTTCTTAGGAAAGAGTGGAGCTAAAATGGTACAGGAAAACACACACACAATTAGCAAACGAGGAACAAAGTAGCGTACATGAGCCTTGCCCACTTGGAACTCTAGTCTCCCAAGGTGCAGTCCCGGAGACTCAGGTGGCACTCTTATTTGGGAAATAGCAGAGCTAGAGTCGTTAATCTATTGCATGTTAAAATTGGAGTCATGAATGAAAGCCAGTGTGGTTATAACGTTGTGGTAGGATCAGGGTGTGTTGTCCTATTCCAGAATCACTTAAAAGGGTGAGGCTCTGGGAATTTGACAAAACGGGTTTGCCTCGATTATGGGTTCAGAACATCCCCACCAACCCCCCCCCCCGAATATGTCCTCAAATTAGAATTTAATTTCTGACTCACGGTTCAGTGGTGAGAATGTTCCAGAGAAATGATCATACCTTCCATGGTTGTATTCTTTCAAGGTCCATCTTGCCGCTTCCCACCATGGCCCTCTTCCCACCGCTTCCCACCATGGCCCACCATAGAATCAGATTAAGAGGCTAATCGCAACTGATGGGCAAATATGACCTCTCAGTGACTGAGATTAAAGAACTCCCCTTATATTTACAGGAAAATATTTTTAAACGAACCGTAAGCGCAGTGGCAACTAAAAACGATCTAAACTCTATGTGCACATCTACATGCGCCCCATTGTATTTTAAACTTAGAGAGGTCAATGAACACATATCTTATTTTAATGAATTGACTTTTGCACAGCTTCGAAAAGCTTTTACAGAGCTACGACTAAATACAATAAGCTCTGCTTATAGAGATGGGAGACATAGAGGCATACCAAAAAACGAACGTGTTTGCATTAGGGGATGTTCTGAAGTAGAGGACCTTATGCATTATATCTTGCACTGTCCGTTATATAATGATGCAAGAAATAGATTTTTGGTACCTATAATGACAGGGTCCCCTGGCCAGAACCCCCTTGATATGATGTTATATCTCCTTGCAGACACAGATAAGTATGTGACCTGGCGGGTAGCACTTTTTGCAACTGCTGCTGGGAAAATTAGAGCAAATTATATAGCCAAGGTAGCCATTAACTGTAAAGGAGATGAATTTATTTGATCCTATCTATCTACCTCAGGCTATGCTCTATCTTTGTCACCAAACTCTGAGTATAAATTGCACACTGTATTAATTGATATTGTTTTTAACATTAGTGACCATGTGATGAGTTTAGCTTATGAATTTTATTGTTTAATGTTTTTATTTGTACATTGGGGTACTTTTATAGCTTTGTTTAGAGTACGTAATGTTTTAATAATATAAATGTTTTAAGTCTTTTTTTACCAATTCGGTATATTTTCTTTTAATTGTCAAATAATTCTGTGTACATTGCGGCAGCCTTTGGCTATGTGCAATAAAACTGACTGAGACTGAGACTGAATCAGGAATGGCAGCCCGTGTGGCTATGATGTTCTACTAGGATCAGGGTGTGTCGTCCCATTCCAGAATGGAAGAACAGTCCAAATCAGGGCACTCAGGATTTCGAGGTCTTAGGAGACACACACAGGTGTGCCAAGGGAATATGAGAATCATTTCACTTCAAAATGTAGCCAGCCACCCCGTGGTATTTGGGCGCCCCTCCACCTCCTGCTGCTCCTGCTCTCTGGCCCCCTGGACTCTTGCCCCAAATACAAGGTGTCACGGTAAGTAATAAAGTATCTCCTGTTAGGTTAAAAGGAGATGGTGCCAGGAGCCTGGCCAGTGTTCATCTCCCAATTTTAAATTGGTTACGTCCAATTAAATGATCACTTACAAGGGTGAGACACTGGGAACTTACCAAAATGGGTTTGCCTCAATTGTGGGTTCCAAACATCCCCACCAACCCCAACTTGAATATGTCCTCAAATTAGAATTTAATTTCTGACTCACAGTTCAGTGGTGAGAATGTGCCAGAGAAACGACCATACCTGCCACGGTTGTGGTCTTTGAAGGTCCATCTTGCCGCTTCCCACCACGGCCCTCTGGCTTGGTTTGGATGAGTAGACAGCGCTCAGGACACTTGCCATGGCCTGGAGAGTGTTGTAAATACTGTAGCTGTCTTGAGACAGCGTTCTCTCAGTAAATTCTTGCGACAAGGTCCCCAGTTTTGCATTCTCTCGACATCTTTTCTGGACTCTGGCAGAATTCTTTGAAAAAGAACACTTAAATGCTGTCTTTATAAACTGGCGGATTTCAAGAGCATATGGTTCAAATGTTTCATATTTTGCCTTCTTTGTCTGGATTAAGAAGGACAAAGACGCAGGGACACCCAAGGGATCATAGTGAGCTATTAGACTCAAAGTGAGATCCTGAAGAACTGTTGAGACCCAGACTTTCCCCACTGTTTTTTTAACCATTTTCGCACTTAGTGTGATATACGCGTTTACAATAATAGTGGATTGAACACTTCCATGGTAGACAACTACATTGACTTCATGCTGTCTGAGAAATGAATTCAGGTGCTTTGGATTATAAGCCTCAGTTTCTTTGATACTTTCTGAGAAGGCCACACAAATATCATTCTTTGTGACCGCAGCTGTGAAGGTCCTCATGAACCTTTCTCCATCGCCATTGTCTGGTGCAATGAGACCGATCCACGTCCATTTGAAATGCAGGAGCAATTTGACCACAGCCAGGTGAGGAGGTTCTTGTTTTGGGACCATCCGATAGGAGAAAGGGAACTGAGATTTATCAGTTGATGCACGACTAGCAAAACCATAACTGACCTAGGAAAAAAAGGAAGAGTTTGGTTTTTTCAATTGTATTCAGGACCAAGTGCAAATATGTATTAACCTAAACGAATAACTGGGAACATATTCACCATTATGATTGATTAGGCCTGACACTGATGCCGAAATCTAGCATCACCTGAGCTCTGTAAGTGCGGCTTTCTCCCGATTGAAGTGCAGAGTGTTTGAGGACCAGGACATTTGCTGGGAAACCAAAATGCTTGTTTACAAAACTATTGTACTACCAACTTTACTGTACATTGGTGAAATATGGATCACTTATAAACGCTATCTCCAGCTCCTCAAAAGATTCCATCAACGATGTCTCTGAAAATTTTTATACATCACTTGGGAAGATAGGCAAACCAATGTTAGTGTACAAGAAGAAGCAAAGTTCAGTGTCAAAGCAAGGCTTCTTCAACATCAACTTTGATGGACTGGTCATGTTGTTTGGATGCCTTATTATCATCTTCCAAAGCAACTACTCTATTTTCAGCTTAAGAATGGAAAGTGAAATACCAGTGGACAACAAAAGAGGTTTAAAGACACTCTAAAGGCAAATCTTTAAAAATGCAGTATGAGCACAGAAAATTGGGGAACACTGGCCTGCGAACGTTCCCATTGGAGAATTGCCTCTACCAAAGGTGTCATGGACTTTGAAGAATTGTGAACCCAGGACCACAGGGAGAAACGAGCTAAGAGGAAGACACATTTACGATACGATACGATACGATACGATATCTTTATTGTCATTGTCCCTTGCGGAACAATGAAATTGAAAACTACATAAAACTACATAAAAACTACATAAAACTACCACAAAACTACATAAAAACTACATAAAACTACTACAAAACTACATAAAACATTCAAAAACCCCTAAAAACTCTAAAACCCATTTTAAAATACACTAGAATTAGAAAATCCTCACTGTGATCAGCTCCCACCTGGAAACCTAGGTCCCCACTGTGGAAGGATGTGGGGATCCAGAATTGGCCTCCACAGTCACAATTTTACTTGGTTATGAGTGATCGCCAAAGAATAAGACCAAGAAGCTAGCCTAGCAATTCCGACAACCGAATCCTTGCTGGATCCAGATATTAGACATACAGCTTAACCCCTAAGTGGTGTATGGAAATACAACATAAAAACAATAAAACAGAGTTATGAAACAGAGCTGCAAAAAAGCAAAAGCAAAACAAAATAAAACAGGCCCATAATTCAGTAATAACAGAAAACAAACGTAGGATCTAAGAAACCTTAGACAAAAAGATACATCTTTACATACAGTCATTGTAATGTGGATATTGGCTCAGCCCCCAATCCACCCACCTTTCCCCAACCCATACCTGTGGGATTTTATAAATGCTCAGAATGGTTGATATGAGATTAGAAAGAACAGGGTCACCTCCTTCTAGAACGGCCAGCTGTGCATTCTGTCTTTCACAGATGTAGTTTGGAACATTCTTCTGTCCACCAGACAGCAGGTCTAGCACAGCTTCATAAGCCATTCTTCCTTTGAAATAGCTCTCATAGAGATTGTAGCCCAGAGTGATGTTGGGTAGGAGCCTGGGATTCCGACTGATCTCTTGAATGGCAAACAAGAAGGGCAGGATGTGCCAATACCTCAAAGGTTCCGGACTGCAGTAAAATAGAGGTCATCAGATTTTTCATTCTGTAGTCAGTGAAAGAATGTTAAAGTTTGTGCATCTTTTCATATAAGAGCAATGATAACAAGTAGAAATATATGAATTTTGCTAGCTCGGAGTTTATGTGCTTTCAGTTCATTTGGAAATGGGTGTTGGCAACAGGATTTTTCTCCCCAAGAAAAGGGAACATTTTCCCTCAAAGACCTGCGCTGGCTGTCAAGCCCTATTTTGTGTTTGGGGTTTGATATGCAAAGCCTTAGATGGCTTTTGACCTGCTTAGCCGAAAGGCCATCTCTCCCCATGTCATGCTGCCTACAATGCAAGTTCTATTGGGGAGACACTGCTAGATGATTCATCCTTGACAGAAGTTCAGAGGCCTGTAAACCAGTGCAAGTAAAACAACTGTACAATGTAAGTCACTGCACAAGCACATACAGAAACACGTCATTCTACTATTCCAAATTGCTTTCCCCTTTTTTTTTTTTTTTGCTATATCTACACTATAATTAATTCTGGAATAGTAAATCCCCCCACAATTCTCTTTCTTTTAAAAAGCTGGGGAACAATGTTCAGTTTCACGTTGGAGCCAGCTGCAAACAACAACAGCCCCTTAGCCATATCTCATAGCCCAGTGGGCAGCTACACTGCAGACAGAGGGGGGAGCAGCGCCTGGTGTTTCATAGCTAGGCAGCTGCACGAGAGATGTCTGGCTGTGCACTAAATTTCCCTGTGCACCAGGAATTATGGTTCCCTGAAGCCAAGTGAGGACATCTTTGAGGTACAATTGATGAGGAAAAGACACCAGGAAAATGGGAGAGCATGGAATCACAGTTAAAAGTAGCAGTAGTAAATCATTCTCCACGTGGTGACATACATTACACCAGAAAAAGATGGAGACTTCGAGAAATCACGCAGGTAGTCATTAGTAACGCCTGCAGCTAAGACACCAGCGATGAGGTGGTCTCCTGGCCTATAATTATTAAGTGTGTCGTTTCGATCATTTATCACACCAAACTGGCATTTCCCCTTCAGCGTCCCACAGGACGAATGGGGCATCAGTAGCAAATGAATTAGGGAGAGTATGATCATTTCATTGCCGTCTGCTGCTGCTGCAGTCCCTTCTGCCCTGACTGCTCTCAGCTGCAGATCTGCTGCAATGCCTTTTTAATCCAAATGGGAGCCCAGCTGTGGATTCTAATCCAGCAGCTCATATTTAAACCTCACCTCCGCCTAGTCCCTGCCTGCCCTGAATTTGAGCTCAGGCTCTCAGTGGCCCCAGAGATATTAATGCACCAACCTTTCTACATACAAAGTTTTTACGTGTTGTTCTTTCTTCTGACATCTTTGTTATTAGTTTCAGAAATAATATTTGGACAACATTCCAGAGCTTCTCAGAAGGAAAAAAATTAAAATTAATTACAATCGTTTTGATAATGATCATGGGCAGACTACACAGTAAAGTCTTGCTTCTCTCTGCGGCAGGTGTATAGCTGGGGAAAAGATGTTTATGAGACTCTGCGGTGTGGCTTTGTGCACTGTCTACTGTCACAGCTCAGATCCCTGAGGTTGGAAGGGATGTTTGATCCTCCATTGCATTAGGAAGGATTCAGATTTACAAAACATGCACTCGTTCTTTCTAAACTTCATGAACTTATCAAGCTGTCTCGTAGGAAGTCAAAACAGCCCAAAGTTGCCTAGAACTTTCTAGAATCCCATATAGTCTTTTCCAACCCTGTTATGTGAGATACATTTGTACAAAATAATAGGATAATAATAATAATAATAATAATAATAATAATAATAATAGGATAATAGGTATTGCAATGGAATCACAATTGCTCAGTTCTTAGGGCACATTCTTTGTATGCAAAAAGTTCCTGAGGTCCAGCTCTGATGGCCTTCTGGCAGTTTCCTTCCTGCGAGAAATGAGGTTACAGGGAACCAGACAGAGGGCCTTCTTGGTAGTGGTGCCTGCCCTGTGGAATGCCCTCCCATTAGATGTCAAGGAAATAAACAACTATCTGACTATTAGAAGACATCTGAAGGCAGTCGTGTTTAGGGAGGTTTTTAATGTTTGATGTTTTATTGTGTTTTTAATATTCTGTTGGGAGCCGCCCTGAGTTGCTAGGGGAACCCAGCCAGATGGGTGTGGTATGTATGTATGTATGTATGTATGTACGTAAAGGTAAAGGGACCCCTGACCATGAGGCCCAGTTGTGACTGACTCTGGTGTTGCAGGGCTCATCTCGCCTTATTGGCCAAGGAAGCCGGCATACAGCTTCCAGGTCATGTGGCCAGCATGACTAAGCCGCTTCTGGGGAACCAGAGCAGTGCACAGAAACACTGTTTACCTTCCCGCTAGAGTGGTACCTATTTATCTACTTGCACTTTGACGTGCTTTCAAACTGCAAGGTGGGCAGGAGCTGGGACCGAGCAACGGGAGCTCACCCCGTTGCGGGGATTCGAACTGCCAATCTTCTGATCAGCAAGCCCTAGGCTCTGTGGTTTAACCCACAGCGCCACCCATGTCCCACATGTGCTGCCTTTGAGACTTTCAGCACATTCCTTGAATGGGCCATTTGCCATAGAATGGGCTCCAGCTATGTGTGTATCACTATCTTGATGATTTCCTCTTTATGGCCCCACCTTCTTCCCCACCCTTGTCAACAGCTCATGGATGGTTTCGCCGCCATGACACAGGAATTGGGGTCCCTCTGGCCTTGGAATAAACTGAAGGCCCGGTTATTAAACTGACCTATCTCGACATTGAATTAGATTTGGTGACACAGGCTTCCCGTCTTTTGCGGGATAAAATAGCAACCCTGCGAGAGGTTATTAGGCAGCACCTACATCTTTAAAAGGTGACGTTACACCAAGTCCAGTCACTTCTTGGTCACCTGAACTTTTCTTGCAGGGTGATAGTTCTGGGAAGAGCCTTCTCTGCACATCTTGCACGGCTAACATTGAACTTGAGGTCGCCTCATCACAGAGTCTGCCTGGGTAAGGCAGGATCCAGACCGTTTCCCAGACCATCTTTGGAATCTTGGCAGTGCGAAGTGATCCAGGGAGTAATGGCTTCTGTATCGCCATCCACATTTTGATCTTATAAAAAGGCCTGGGAGGAATTTCTGACCTTCACTTCCAGCCACACACCCGCAGCTTCGAACAGGGGTCTTGTGCTGCAGTTTGGCGCCATGTGTGCCCGGTCCACCACCTCAGCACCAAGAGAGGGGCCTTTTCTGCAATATCTTGCCTATCGTAGAGCCATGGGCAACGCAGCCAAGACCTTGATGGTCCAAGCGGCCAGTATTGCTTTCTTTTCCAAATGCTCATTCTCCACTGACCCATGCTTGGGTTTCTTAGTTAAGAAGGCAATTGAAGGATGGCATAGACTGAACCCCCCAGCTCCTGATTAGCACAGCCTCATAACCTTCAACATCTTAAAGCATATTTGGAGAATATTAGCATTGATTTGCTGGTCCCGCTTAGAGTATAGACCAGTGATGGTGAACCTTTCAGAGACCAAGTGCCCAAACTGCAACCCGAAACCCACTTATTTATCACAAAGTGCCAACATGGCATTTTCACCTGTATATTTTTATGACTGCTGTTGTATTAAATAATCCTTCATAAAAGTTACTGCATTACAGTGGTACCTCGGGTTACATACGCTTCAGGTTACAGACACTTCAGGTTACGGACTCCACTAACCCAGAAATAGTACCTCGGGTTAAGAACTTTGCTTCAGGATGAGAACAGATATCATGCTCCGGCGGCGCGGCAGCAGCGGGAGGCCCAATTAGCTAAAGTGGTGCTTCAGGTTAAGAACAGTTTCAGGTTAAGAACGGACCTCCAAAACAAATTAAATACTTAACCCGAGGTATCACTGTACATTCTTCATTAAATTATCTTTCCATTGATATATAATTTTATGGTATTATAACTCAGTGCTTATTTTCTTAAAAAATGTTTAGGGGTACTCTCATTTCGACTCAAGAAGATCACCACTGGGGGGAAATAAATACAGTTCAAATCAGGGAATAGAAATACAGTGAATTTCTTCTCCCATTAAATTCACAAAATGTTATGGGGTATGCGTCCCCGTGCATCCCTACAGAAAGAAATCACAGGTATTACTCCAAACAAAGTGGTGTAATGAGCCACCAAACCTCGGAAATACATTTTTTTCCAGAAGGTTCCACAATTTTGGCCATTATTCATCACTGGAGGGCTGCAGTAAGAGCCACACTCTCCCAATTTTTAATTTGAGATAATAATATGTGTGCGCGCACATACAAATAAATATAAATAAACCCAGCCAGATGGGTGGGGTATAAATGATATTTTATTATTATTATTATTTGCCATCTCTTCGGCTGCCGTTTGATCGCGGTCTCCACGGAATGAATTGGCTTCCGTAAGAAAGCCCAGTGAACATGTAAACCCAGCAGCCCCTTCTTAGGTTGCCGTCTTTATATGCTTACTGACATGGGAGTTAAGCCCTACTGAACTAAAGGCGGCTTACTCCCGAGTAGGAAAAACAGACTGGTGGGAGGCCCTGGTGCATCAAAAGTCAATGCCTGCTCAGCCCCTCAGTGTTCACCAGGCCCTGTGGCCACAGGTTTTGGACGGCGCGACCCCTCCTCCCCTCCTCAGCCCCTGGCATGGAAGCTACAGCCCTGCTGGGGTGATGCCGTGGATGTCCAAAGAGAGGGCTCTGAATGCCCTTTCTGGTTCGCCACCACTGGGATAGGTCATTCACCAGGAAAGCAGAAACACTTGAGCTGATGGAGTGATCTCCTCAGTGCTGTTTTCATTTCCACCCTAAGATCAGATCTTTCAAAACCGTATGGGCATTAGTTGAATAAAACCCAATGTGTGTGTTTTTTACTGCAATTTTTATTAAATTTTTCTAATTTGCATTTCAATATATTCATTTAGACATCCTTAAATCAATGACTTCCCTTCTTCTTTTTCCGTGGTTCATTTTGCACGTCATTAATCACTGCATACTTTACATGAACTAAACAATTTCCTCCTAATTATACTCAACAAAAAGGATTCTGGTTATTTTGGTAAGGTACTTCTAAACATTTTTTTTCCAATTCATTATATATAATTTCCCAGCACTCTTTTGTCTTTTTACAAGTCTACAACATATGATAAAACATACTCTAACCTCATTACATCTCCAGCACTTATCTGATTAGGACTTACACATTTTAGCAAGTCTTTTCGGAGTTAAATACCATCTATAAATCATTTTCAGGTAGTTTTCCTTCAAGGAATAACATGGAAAACCCAGTAATGTTAACATGATTCTACTTAGATTCAGATTGCAAAAATTGGGATTGCAAATCTTTAAGAGACAAGGTCATGTGGCCATCCCACTTTCATTTTGTCCAAAGACCACTTTCCTTTCTGATTCACGTGGAGGAAAGATGTTAGATTGGCAGTATTGGGAAATGAACATCCAATTCACATTCATTGGTTTTATTATTGCAGTGCTATGCCAAAAAAGTACTATTTTATATGTCATACCATCAGATGCTCCTTTTTATTCAGATCTGGCCTCAGGACAATAATGTAGCACTTGGGAATGAAGATGCAACCCAGTAACCCCGAACTGGAGGCCAAGATAGAGAAGACCTGCACGGCTACCATATATTTCCCCTTGGTGCTCAGATAGGCTGGCACAAAGGACACCCAAACACTGCAAAACACCAGCATGCTGAAGGTGATCAGCTGGGCTTCGTTGAAGGCCCCAGGCAGCTTCCTGGCTAGGAAAGCCACCGTGAAGCAGATGGCCGCCAGAAAGCCCATGTAGCCAAGGGCAGAATAAAACATGGCAACAGAGCCTTCGTTACATTGCAGAATGATCTGCCCAGGCTGGGAGTACATGTCGGAGTCTGGGAAGGGGGGAGACATTCCCAGCCAGACCATGCAGATGCCCCCTTGGACACTGGAAAAAGACAAGACAAGGGACTTGGCCAAGCTCTTGCCCAGCCATTTCCTCATCTGGCTCCCTGGCTTTGTGGCCATAAACGCCACCACCACCGTGATGGTCTTTGCCAACAGGGAAGACACGGCCACGGAGAAGATGATGCTGAAGGCAGTTTGTCGGAGAAGGCAGGTCCACTTCTGGGGCCGACCGATGAATAAGAAGGAGGACAAGAAGGAGAGCAGGAGGGAGACGAGGAGCAAGTAGGTGAGGTCCCGGTTGTTGGCCTTGACTATTGGGGTGTCAAAGTATTTAATGAAGATTCCCAAAAGAAAACCAGCAGTGAGGGACAAAAACAGGGCAAAAGAAGCTAGGAGGATCCCCAGAGGTTCTTTGTAGGACAAATAATGTATAATCTTGGGGACACACTGATCTCTGTGTTGATTGGAATTCTGATCATCTGGACATTTGTTGCAAAGCTTTGCATCTGAAAAACACAAGAGAGACCTGAGTGTTGCCAATATAAATATTATAGCCATGACATTCCATAGTCTACACCATACCAACTACAGTAGTACCTCGGGATGCGAACAGGATCCGTTCCGGAGCCCCGTTCGCAATCCGAACGGGATCTGTTCCAGAGCCCCGTTCACATTCCAAACAGAACGTAAGATGTGACAGCGCACACGCGGGTCACGTTTTGTTGCTTCCGTGCATGCGCCTGACGTCATTGTTACCGTCTGCGCATGCGAGAACAGCAAAACCCAGAAGTAACGCGCTCTGTTACTTCCGGGTCGCCACGGAGCGCAACCTGAAAGCACTCAACCTGAAGCCTATTTATCCCGAGGTATGACTGTATATTATTCTGTGATTCTTATCTGATTACTGTATTTTGGGTTGTGGGTTTGCCTTGAATAAATCATGGGCTATAGTTTGGGGTCAGCAAATCCCATTGAGCTCCTTTAATGGGGCAAGACCCCCCTCCATAGGTACCAATGCCTAGAATTGAAGGTGATTTTCCACTATAAAAATGCAAGTTTTTAAATATCCTTTCATGGACATTTACCTTCCTGAATGGAGATTGTTCCTTCCATGCATTCAACACAAGCATAGCAGCAGATTGGTTCTCCCTCCTTAATGGCCTTGGCATATCCTGGACGACAGTTTTCGGTACACCTTGAAAGAGGCACGTTCTAGCCAAAATGAGAAAAAGCATCAAGCAGAAGATGTTAGGACTTTGTGGACAGGCGTCATAGAGTGCAGCTCTGATTGAATCATACAATGGGGTTAGGACTGCAGCATAAGATATGCAGGTGAAAGTTTGCTGCTGACAGGCCAAGACCATAGTATTCCTTGGTCTGAGGCATCAAAGAGAATAAGATGTGATTAATTATTTCACCCACCTGTTTGAACCATCTGGGCCACACAATGCCATTTCGGTCAATGGCAAACTTGAGTTTCTCTGGAGATGCTGATCTCTCTACACTCCCAACTTTCAACCCAACAAGGGACTTATTGGGAAATGCCACCCAGTTGACAATGTCAAAGTCAGCTGCCAGCTCCCCATTCTCATCCCAATAAGCTCCATCCATGGAAAAGTTGTAAAGGTGGAGGTTTCTTAGGAAAGAGTGCAGCTAAAATGGTACAGGAAAACACACCCAGAATTAGCAAATGAGGAACAAAGTAGCGTACATGAGCCTTGGCCACTAAGAACTGTAGTCTCCCAAGGTGCAGTCCCAGAGACTCAGATGGCACTCTTATTTGGGAAATAGCAGAGCTAGAGTCGTTAATATATTGCATGTTAAAATTGGAATCATGAATGAAAGCCAGTGTGGTTATAACGTTGTAGTAGGATCAGGGTGTGTCGTCCTATTCCAGAATCACTTAAAAGGGTGAGGCACTGGGAATTTGACAAAACGGGTTTGCCTCAATTGTGGGGTTAAACATCTCCACCAACCCCACCTTGAATATGTCCTCAAATTAGAATTTAATTTCTGACTCACGGTTCAGTGGTGAGAATGTGCCAGAGAAACGATCATACCTGCCACAGTTGTAGTCTTTGAAGGTCCATCTTGCCACTTCCCACCATGGCCACCTGGCTTGGTTTGGATGAGTATACAGCACTCAGGACACTTGCCATGGTCTGGAGAGTGTTGTAAATACTGTAGCTGTCTTGAGACAGCATTCTCTCAGTAAATTCTTGTGACAAGGCCCCCAGTTCTCCTCTCTCTCTACATCTCTTCTGGAGTCTCGCAGAATTCTTTGAAACAGAACACGTAAATGTCATATCCATAAGCTGTTGGGATTCAAGGGCATATGGATCAAATGTTTCATATTTTGTCCTCCTCTTTGTCTGGATTAAGAAGGACAAAGAAGCAGGGATACCCTGGGGATCCTCGTTAGATGCCATACTTATACTGACATCCTGCAAAGCAGTTGTGACCCAAACCTTCCCCACTGTTATTTTTAGGGTGTTTTCAGTGTATCTCATAAACGCCTCTAGAAGCAAAGTGGAACAAACTTCTGCATGGTAGACAAAGACATTGGTTTGTCTCTGCATGAGAAGTGATACCAGGCGCTTTGGATTAAAAATATCAATTTCTGTGAGAGTTTTTGAGAAGGCCACACAAATATCATTCTTTGTGACCGCAGCTGTGAAGGTCCTCATGAACCTTTCTCCATTGTCATTGTCTGGAGCAAGGAGACCGATCCATGTCCATTTGAAATGCAGGAGCAATTTAACCACAGCCAGGTGAGGAGGTTCTTGCTTTGGGACCATACGGTAGAGGAAAGGGAACTGAGATTTATCAGTAAATTCACGACTAACAAAACCGTAGCTGATCTAGGAGAGAAAGAAAGAATTTGTTTTTTCGTTTTTTTTTCAGGACCAAGTGCAACTATGCCTTAACCTAAACTGATTACTAAGTGGGGACATATTCACCATGATGAATATCAGCTGAGAGCCCTGATTTATTTTTATTTAGTTAAAATATTTATTATGGGGCTGTTTAATTTTGGATTTTGCAAGGTGGACTGTTTTTAATTTGAACGGTGTTTGCTTTTTTTGAGAAGCAGATGTAGTGATTTTGTTTTATAAACCCCCTGTTTGATTAGTACTTGCATGCAAGTGAGGGCAGCTTTCCCCCCCTTGTTTACATATATACAACTTGTATACAGCAAGCATACATATACACAAACACATCATGTAGTTTCATGCAGCATTGGTATCCCACCCCCAAATAAAAAACCTGAAAACATGGAGCTTCCAAGTCTCTAGCCTGGCAGCTTATTCCCACCTCCTTTCTGCTCTGCCAACACTGTTAAAAGAAAACCAGGAGCCTTGACCTGGTAGCCAAAGGGTGCGTTCAGACATGGGGAATATAGGTTTTGCTGATATATAATGTTAGCACTCTGTCCTGTTTTCTAATGTTCCTTTCACCTCTTGCATTACAGGACTATGGCTTTCTGACCAATTTTCCAGTGTATGATGCACTCAATTTCATTTGTAAGATCGCCTCCTTCCAGCTCGCATCTAGAGAAGACGAGGGAACATCAGAGGATATGTTAGAAGTGTGATACTTATATTGAGTTCTGGCACCTTTTCTCCCTAGAAAATAAGCATGGACAAAAAGATGCATAGTTGCATATAGTCGGACGCAACCGGTGGAGAGAAACTGCAATACAGAAATAGGCTCAGCCCCCAACCCCCCTACCTTTCCCCGGTTCATACCTGTGGGATTTTATAAATGTTCAGAATGGTTGAAATGAGGCTGGAAAGAGCAGAGTCGCCTCCTTCTAGAACGGCCAGCTGTTTATTCTGTCTTTCACAGATGTAGTTTGGAACATTCTTGTGCCCACCCGACAGCAGGTCTAGCACAGCTTCATAAGTCGTTATTGCATTAAAATAGCTCTCATAGAGGTTGTAGCCCAGGGTGATGTTGGGCAGGAGCCTGGGATTCCGACTGATCTCTTGAATGGCAAGCAAGAAGGTCAGGATGTGCCAGTACCTCATAGCATCAAATCTGCAGCAAAACAGGTTTCATCACATTTTTCATTCTGCATTTAGTGAAAGGGTGTTTAAGTTTGTGCATCTTTTCATACAAGAGCATTGATAACAAGTAGAAATATTTGACTTTTGCTGTGATAACTAGGAAGGCTATCTCAGAGTTGGTGTGCTTTCAGTTCATTTGGTAACGGTTGTTGGCAACAGGTTTTTTCTCCCCAAGAAAAGGGAACATCTGCCCTCAAAGTCTGTGTAGCCCAATTCCGTGTTTTGGGTTTGATATGCAGAGCCTTAGATGGCTTTCGATCTGCTTATCTAAAAGAGCATCTCTCTCCATCTCATGCTGCCTATAATGGAAGCTCTGTTGGGGAGACACTAGTAGATGTTTTATCCTTAAAGGAAATCCAGGGGCCTACGAACCAACACAAGTAAAACCTGTACAAAGTAAGTCACTGCACAAGCGAGTAAAGAAACACAGCATTCCACTATTCCAAATTGCTCTTTTATTTTTTGCTATATCTATAATATAATTAATTCTGGAACAGTAAATTCACCGTATTTCTTTTTCTTTTAAAAAGCTAAGAACCAGTGTTCAGTATCCCATTGGAGCCAGCTGCAAACAGCAGCAGCACGATAGCCATATCTCATAGCCCAGTGGGCAGCTACACTGCAGACAGAGGGGGAAGCAGCGCCTGGTGTTTCATAGCTAGGCAGCTGCGCAAGAGATGTCTGGCCGTGCACTCAATTTCCTTGTGCACCAGGAATTATGGTTCCCTAAAGCCTAATGAGGACGTATTTGAGGTACAATTGATCAGGAAAAGACACCAGAAAAAAAGGGAGTGTGTGGAATCACTGCTGAAAGTAGCAGTAGTAAATCATTCTTCACGTGGTGACATACATCATACGAGAAACTGATGGAGACTTGGAGAAATCCTGCAGGAAGGTCACCACAGTGCTTGCAGCTAAGACACCAGTGATGAGGTGGTCTCCTGGCCTATAATTATTAAGTGTGTCGTTTCGATCATTTATCACACCAAACTGGCATTTCCCCTTCAGCGTCCTACAGGACAAATGGGGCATCAGTAGCAAAAGAATTAGGGAGAGTATGATCATTTCACTGTCTGCTGCTGCTGCGGTCCCTTCTTCCCTGACTGCTCTCAGCTGCTGATCTGCTGCAACGCCTTCTTAATCCAGATGGGATTCCAGCTGTGGTTTCTAATCCAGGAGCTCATATTTAAACCTCACCTCTGCCTAGTCCCTGCCTGCCCTGAATTTGAGCTCAGGCTCTCAGTGGCCCCAGGGATATTAATGCACCAACCTTTCCACATTGGGTTAACAAAGTTTTTACGTGCTGTTCCTGCTTCTGACTTCGTTGTTATTAGTTTCAGAAATAACATTTGGAAAACTCCCCAGAGCTTTTCAGGAGGAAAAAGAAATAAATTACAATAGTTTTGATAATTATCAGGTGCAGAGTACACAGCAATGTCTTGCTTCTCTCTGCGGCAAGTGTATAGCTGGGGAAAATATGTTGATGAGACTCTGCGCTGTGGCTTTGTGCACTGTCTACTTTCACAGCTCAAATCCCTGAGGTTGGAAGGGATGTTTGATCCTCCATCACATTCAGACTTACACAACATGCACCTTCTAAACTTCATGAACTTATCAAGCTGTCTGGTAGGAAGTCAAAACAGCCCAAAGTTGCCAGTTCTTTTTTAATAATTTTTTTATTAGATTTTCCACAATGATAACACAAACCATAAAGCAAAATGATACACAAAAACAGAAAAAGAAAAAGAAAAAAGAAAAAAAGAGAAAAAAGGGAACAATAAACAGATAAACAATAACAACAAACTTAATTCTTCACAAATCCAACCTTTTAAACATCTTGGTTGACTTCTTCAAATCCCTCCCTTCTGAGTTTCCTTGTAATTAAAAGTAACAGCTTTCCAATATCATTACTAAACTAAAACAATTTCCAATTATAGTCCATCTTATTCACTTTTCTTAACATTCTAAATCCCATTTATTTAATTATAATTTAGTTTAATCCTAGGCCTATTTGTTTCTTTCAAGTAATTTCTAATTTTTTATATTACAATATTTATTCAAATAGTCCTTAAATTTCCTCCAGTCCTCTTGAAGCTCCTCTTCTTTCTGGTCGCGGATTCTTCCAGTCAGGTCAGCTAGCTCTGAAACGTCCATCATCTTCATCTGCCAATCTTCCACTGTTGGTAGTTCTTGTGTTTTCCGATTTTTAGTAAGTAATATTCGGGCAGCCTTTGTGGCATACAAAAATAATTTAACATCTTTCTTGGGCAATTCCAAACCTGTTATTCCAAGAAGAAAAGCCTCTGGTTTCTTAATAAATGTATATTTCAACATTTTTTTCAGTTCATTATAAATCTTCTCCCAGAAGTCTTTCACCTTGGGACAAGTCCACCACATATGGAAAAAAATACCTTCTTTTTCTTTACATTTCCAACAAAGGTTATCACTATTGTGATAAATCTTTGCTAGTTTTACAGGGGTCAAGTACCATCTATACATCATCTTCATAATATTTTCCTTTAACATCGTACATGCAGTGAACTTAACCCCTTTCCTCCATAGCCTCTCCCAAACCTCCATCATTATATTGTGTCCCACATCTCTTGCCCAGTCTATTATAACCGATTTAACTTGTTCATCCTTTGTATGCCACTCCAACAACAAATTATACATTTTAGACATTCTTATCATTAGTATCTAACAAGTCCGTTTCCAATTTGGTTTTTTCTGTTGCAAAACCATTTCTCTTATCCATCTTATATAATTCATTAATTTGATAATATTGCAACCAATTCACTTCATCTTTAATTTGTTCAAATTGTTTTCATTTAAAACCTTCCTGATCCTCTAACAACAAATCTGAGTACCTCAACCATTGGTTTTCCATATTTAACTTTTTGGGGGCCTGTGCTTCCATTGGCGAAATCCATTTTGGTGTTTTTCTTACTAAGAGATCTTTATGTCTAGTCCATACATTGTATAACGCCTTTCTAATTACATGATTCTTAAAACCATTGTGGGCCTTTATCTTGTCATACCATAGATATGCATGCCATCCAAATCAATATTCTAGTCCCTCCAAATCTAACACATCATCATTCTCTAATTGAATCCAATCCTTGGTCCAGCAGAAGGCAGCAGCTTCAAAGTATATCTTCAGGTCTGGTAGAGAAAAAAAACCCTCTTTCTTTTATATCTGCAAGTAATTTATATTTAATTCTAGGTTTCCCCCCCTGCCAGATAAATTTAGACAATGCCTTCTGCCATTCTTTAAAACATTTAACATTATCAATGATTGGTAGAGCTTGAAATAAAAACAACATCTTTGGCAATACATTCATCTTAACCACCGATATTTGGGTTTGACCATATCTCAAGATCTCTCTTGATTTCATTCCTTAATTTTTCATAGTTATCTTTATAGGGATTCAAATTCTTTACCGATAAACTCACACCCAAATATTTAACTTTTTTCACAGAAACAATGCCTGTCCTTTCAAAAGGGGTTTTTCTTTCCTCATTATCTAATTTTTTCCCTAAAACTTTGGTTTTGCTCTTGTTTAGTTTAAATCCTGCTACCTGCCCAAACTCTTGAATCAGCTCCAGTGCTTTTACTGCACTGGTTTCTGGATCTTGTAAAGTTAGAACCAAGTCATCAGCAAAGGCTTTTAATTTATATTGCTTGGATCCTACTACAATGCCTTTAACCTCCTCCTCTTTCCTCAACATGTTTAGCAAAACCTCCAGAACAGAAATAAATAGCAGAGGGGAAAGCAGGCACCCTTGCCTGGTTCCTTTCTTAATTCTAATTTCCTCTGAGACCACATTATTAACTATAATTTTTGCTTTTTACTCAAAATAGATTGCATTAATACCATTTAAGAATTCCTGTCCAACCTCAATTCTTTCTAGGTTTTTTTTCCATAAAGGACCACGAAACGTTGTCAAAGGCCTTCTTAGCATCAATAAACATTAACATTGCTTTACAATTTCTTTTCACTTCCAACCTTTCTAATACATCAATTATATTCCTGATGTTATCTTCCTAATGTCTCCCCGGCAGGAATCCTGCCTGGTCCTTGTGAATATAATCTGATAAGACCTTTTTCAATCTGTTGGCCAAAATATTGGCAAAAATTTTATAATCCACATTAAGTATTGAGATCAGTCTGTAGTTTTTCACATCGGATCTATCTTGATCTGATTTTGGAATCAGGGTTATAAATGCATCTTTCCAGGTTTCGGGTGCTTTGTCCCCTCTTAGAATCTTATTGCACACATCTGCCAACGGTTGAATTAACCAATCCTTCAAAGTTTTATAATATTTTGCAGAAAGACCATGTGGTCCTGGGGCTTTGCCTAACTGCATCTGGTTTATTACTATCTCAACCTCCTGTCTTGTAATCATACCATTAAGTAGGAACCTTTTGTCCTCGGGAATTTTTTGCATTTCATTTACATTAAGAAATTGCTCAATTTTATCTTTATCTTCTTTACCTTTTTTATACAGCTGTTTAAAGTATTTCTGAAAACATTTTATTATATCTGCAGGGTTTTCCACAGATTTTCCATCAGATGCAATATTTGTAATAGTACTTTGTTTCTGTCTCTTTTATCTTTTATTTGAGACAGCATTTTTTCTTTTTTCTCATTCTGTATCTTTTTCTTTATCGAATTTTGTTGTATGAGGAAACCTCTCATTACAGCCTTACTTGCATCCCAAATGACTCTTGTTTCTACCTCTGTGTTCATATTTATTTCAAAATAATCTTTTAGAGTCTTTTGGGCCTTGCTAATCATCTGTTCATTCCTCAACAACTCATCATTCATCCTCCATCTGAAGGAACCCTGCAGATATAATTTCATCTCCAAAAACACTGCATTATGATCAGAGCAAGTCTTAGGGCAAATTTCAGTTTTAGTAACCCTAGGAAGTCTCTGGATATCCTTAAATAGTTGACTCTCAAAAAAGATTGATTTGCATTTGAGGAAAAAAGTATAGTCTCTCTCCATTGGATTTCATAGCCTCCATATTTCTGACAGATCCTATTTGTCAGTCATATCAAAAAAAGTCTTTGGTAGTCTGCCGGAATTTTGAAATTTCTGTCCCTGTGTTTTATCCATGTGTTGATGCTACCCCATTCAGATCTCCCATTAAAATCAGTTTGTAATCCATATATTCCGTAAATTTTAAATCCAGATTCTTAAAAAATTACCATGCAATCATGTGTAATCTTGGAGTCCTTTTTAGGTCCAAATCTATAGGCCTTATCAATCCAAGAATTTAATTCTTCTTTTGAAAGGTCCCAACAAGCTGAAAATTCATCAATTAGCCAGTCCTTCAAATTGTCCTGCTCCTTTTGTGGTACCTATCTCAATCTCAAATGACTTTCCCTCTCTTTCAAGAAACGCAATTGAATTTGAGGCTTCTTGCTGTATTGTCTCCAAGTCAGCAACTCTCACTGTATCCAATTGTGTCAGTCTTAGTTCATGCCCTGATACATCTGTCTTAACCCCTTTCAGTTCTTGTCCTAATTGTGCAGTCTTTTTTCAATTCCTGTATAGTCTGTTGATTTCCTCTTACTTCTGCTTTAATTTCATGTAGCAATTGCATCACAGACTCTTCAAAAGTTGGTGACTTGGAGCCCCTCCTTATCTTTGTTCTCTCTGCCTTTCACCTTTCTCACCCCCATCCATAGCTTTCTTCTTGTTGTTGTTGTTTTGTCCAAGGTCAGTCACAGTCACAAGGGGGAGATAAGGAGGCAGCCAAATCCCCTCCACAAGCCTCAATATAAAAGTCAGCAGCAGCTCCTTCTCCAAATTTCTTTTTACCTCCCTTTTACTCTCAAATGGTGCTCCCAAAATGATACTGTCACAATTAAAATTGGTGTCTGAGGGTGAAGATACTGTTACTAATGTTTTTCCAGCTCAGGCAGCTGCAGTTACTTTGTTTTTCCCAAAGAGGAAAACAAAAGTTGAAAGTATCCTGTTGCTTTATGACGTCACAATGGAGTCTAGCCTTCCCCACCGGGTGGTCCGCTTCCGAAAAGAAAAGGTCACTCTATTTTTTTCTGTAGGGATTAAATAAGTAAAGAAACCCCCCCTTCCCCCTACTAGAAGGGGGTGCTATAAGATCGACTTAGAAGTCTTTTAAAAGTCATGTTTTAGTTTGTGGCTTTGGCAGTGGTAGCTGTTTTCTCCGTTACTTCAGTGGCAAGGGACCGACCTCCGTTTTTAAGTCCCTTCCTTTATGAATTAAAAGTCCAAATTATATCCTTTTTACTCACAATTTTCCAATTAAATTTTGGAGGAATTGGCCGCTCACGATCGCCGGACTCGGAGATTCGTGCAGTGAAGAAAGTGAATCTATTCCCAAGTGCCCCCGTCTCCAACCCCGCTCGCTCTCAGAGCTCTTTTTATGAGCCTACCGGGGGGCGGGGGAGTCGTTCCAGGCACCTGCAGGAACACCAGGTCCTCAGAATGCTCAATCTGAGGTTTTATTCAGGGTACCGCAACGCTCTAGCGGTTTCCCCAGCCTTCAGTGCACCGGTGCTCTTACATTCGAAAGAGCTCCTGTCCGACATAACAGGCAGCCAACCGAAAGTCTCTCCCAATTTTTGATTTGAGATAATAATGACTGTCTGCGTGCGCACATACAAATAAATATAAATAAATAAATAAAAAACCCAGCCAGATGTGTGGGGTAATCATCATCATCATCATTTATTATTTTTATTACTATTGCTGTTATTATTATTTTTATTATTATTTACCATTTCTTCAGTTGCCTTTTGATCACAGCCTCCAGGGAATGAATTTTTCTGTTCGCTTCCATGGGAAAGCTCAGTGAACATGTAAACCCAGCAACCCCTTCTTAGGTTGCCGTCTTTATATGCTTACTGACATGGGAGTGCTGAACTAAAGGCGGCTTACTCCCGAGTAGGAAAAACAGACTGGCGAGAATAACAGGGAAAACCCAGTAATGTTAACATGATTCTACTTAAATTCAGATTGCAAAAAAAAATAGGGATTGCAAATATTTAAAGGTCCTGTGGCCATCCCACTTTCATTATGTCCAGAGACTAGTTCCCTTTCTGATACACATGGAGGGAAGGTGTTAGACTGGTATACTGGGAAAGGAACACTCAGTTCACATTCATTGGTTATATCATTGCAGTGCTATGCCAAAAAAAAGGACTTTATTTTTTAATGTTAAACCATCAGATGCTCCTTTTTATTCAGATCTGGCCTCAGGACAATAATGTAGGACTTGGGGATGAAGATGCAACCCAGTAACCCCGAACTGGAGGCCAAGATAGAGAAGACCTGCACGGCTACCATATATTTCCCCTTGGTGCTCAGGTAGGCTGGCACAAAGGACACCCAAACACTGCAAAACACCAGCATGCTGAAGGTGATCAGCTGGGCTTCATTGAAGGCCCCAGGCAGCTTCCTGGCTAGGAAAGCCACCGTGAAGCAGACGGCCGCCAGAAAGCCCATGTAGCCAAGGGCAGAATAAAACATGGCAACAGAGCCTTCGTTACATTGCAGAATGATCTGCCCAGGCTGGGAGTGCATGTCGGAGTCTGGGAAGGGGGGAGACATTCCCAGCCAGACTATGCAGATGCCCCCTTGGACACTGGAAAAGGACAAGACAAGTGAGTTGGCCAGGCTCTTGCCCAGCCATTTCCTCATCTGGCTCCCTGGCTTTGTGGCCATAAACGCCACCATCACAGTGATAGTCTTTGCCAACAGGGAAGACACGGCCACGGAGAAGATGATGCTGAAGGCAGTTTGTCGGAGAAGGCAGGTCCACTTCTTGGGCTGACTGATGAATAAGAAGGAGGACAAGAAGGAGAGCAGGAGGGAGACGAGGAGCAAGTAGGTGAGGTCCCGGTTGTTGGCCTTGACTATTGGGGTGTCAAAGTATTTAATGAAGATTCCCAAAAGAAGTCCAGCAGTGAGGGACAATAGCAGGGCAAAAGAAGCTAGGAGGATCCCCAGAGGTTCTTCATAGGACAAGAAATGTATAATCTTGGGGACACACTGATCTCTGTGTAGATTGGAATTCTGATCATCTGGACATTTCTTGCAATGCTTTGCATCTGAAAAACACAAGAGTGACCTCAGTGTTGCCAATATAAATATTATAGCCATGACATTCCATAGTCTACTACATACCAACTATATTATTCTGTGATTCTTATCTGATTACTGTATTTTGGGTTGTAGGTTTGCCTTGAAGCAATTTTGGGCTATAGTTTGGGGTCAGAATAAAAGTATTAAGGGCCAACATATCCCATTGAGCTCCTTTAATGGGGCAAGACCCCCCTCCATAGGTACCAATGCCTGGAATTTGAAAGTGATTTTGTACTATGAAAAGTCAACTCTTTTAAATATCCTTTCAGAGACATTTACCTTCCTGAATGGAGATTGTTCCTTCCATGCATTCAACACAAGCATAGCAGCAGATTGGTTCTCCCTCCTTAATGGCCTTGGCATATCCTGGACGACAGTTTTCGGTACACCTTGAAAGAGGCACATTCTAGCCAAAATGAGGAAAAGCATCAAGCAGAAGATGTTAGGACTTTGTGGATAGGAGGAGCCATAGAGTGCAGCTAGGACTGAATCATACAATGAGGTTAGAAGTGCAGAATAAGCTATGCAGGTGTAAGTTTGCTGCTGCCTGGCCAACAGCATAGTAATTTTTTTTTAATTATTTTTTATTGCAGTTTTGTAAACAACAAAAATTTAAAAAACAAAACAGAAACAGAAACAAACAAGAAAAAGATATATATAAAACACAACAAAGTAATCATACATTTTCCCTGACATACCAAATCATATCCATTTAGACTTCCTTCAGCGCCGTTGACAATCGTTCGTAAATATAACTTTGGTACACATTCCTTCTTTCATATTGCCAAATGTTCCACCCTACCCTCATTATTTCTAATAGGCAATACTTAATTATTCTTTACAGTGCCTCTTTAAACCCCGCTAGCGTTATATTTACACCACAGTTTTTTTCCAGATACCCCACAAATTTTCCCCAATCCTCAATAAATTTTTGATCTTTAATATATCTGATTTTCCCAGTTAATTTATCCAGCTCTAAGTAATCTGTCAATTTAGCTCTCCACTCTTCTACTGTTGGGATCTCCTCTTGCTTCCACTTCTGAGCTATCACGATTCTGGCTGCCGTTACACCATATTGGAAAAGTTTGCGATCTTTCCTTCTTATCTCTTTTCCTACTATGCCTAATAAAAAGGCTTCTGGCTTTTTCACAAAAGTATATTTTAATATTTTTTTCATCTCATTATAGATATTTTCCCAGAAGCTTTTAACTTTTTTACACTCCCACCACTGGTGGAAGAATGTCCCTTCTTTATGTTTGCATTTCCAGCATTTATTATCTACCTTATACATCTTGGCCAATTTTACGGGTGTCATGTACCATCTGTACAGCATCTTCATCACATTTTCCTTCAATAACGTACATGCTGTAAATTTTATATTTTCTCTCCACAACTTTTCCCAATCCTTCAATTGAACACTGTATCCAAAATCTTTTCCCCACTGAACCATCACTGATTTTACCTCCTCATCCTTCGTATACCACTCCAACAGTATTTTATACATTTTTGACAGATTTTTGTTCTCATTGTTTATTATTTCTTTTTGAAACCTTGATTCTTTTTCCTCATAACCCCTTTCCTTCAGATCTTTTTTAAATCTTTCATTTACTTGAAAGTAGTGCAGCCAGTCATGTATATATAGTTTTATTTGGTCATATGGTTTCATTTTCCATTTCCCTCCTTCATTAGTTACCATTTCTCCATAAGTACCCCACTTATCTCTCATATTGATTTTCTTCACACACATTATCTCTAACGGTGATAACCAATGCGGAACCTTTGTTTCCAGTATGTTTTTATATCTATCCCAAACCTCTATTAATGGACCTCTGAATATGTGATTCCCAAAACCTTTGTGGACCCTCTTCTTTTCACACCATAGGTACGCGTGCCACCCGAATCTGTTATTAAATCCTTCCAGATCCAACAATTCCTTATTTTCCAACTTTACCCAATCTTTTAACCAACACAAACATGCTGCCTCATAGTACATTCTCATATCTGGTAGGGCGAATCCGCCTCTTTCTTTCGCATCCATTAACAACTTATGTTTGATTCTTGGTTTCTTCCCTTCCCAGATATATCTTGATATCACCCTTTTCCATTCTTTAAAAACTCCTGTACCCTTTACAATGGGTATAGTTTGAAATAGGAATAGTAACCTAGGTAGCACCATCATTTTTATCATAGAGATTCTTCCCCAGAGTGATAGTCTCATTCTTGCCCACACCTCCAGATCTTTCTTTATTCCTTTCCATACTGGTATATAATTATTTTGGTATAGATCAATATTCTTATTTGATAGCCAGATTCCCAAATATTTAACCCTTTTTACCACTTCAATCTCCGTACATTGCTGTATTTTTACAATCATGTCTTGGTCCATATTTTTTACCATCATTTTGGTCTTACTCTTATTTAGTCTGAATCCTGCTACCTTCCCAAATTGCTCCATCTCATCCAGAACCTCTCTTATACTTTCTATTGGTTCCTCCACGGTCAGCACCACATCGTCAGCAAAAGCTTTAACTTTATATTCATTTAGGCCTAATGTTACCCCTTTTATTCTCTTATTCTGTCTAATTGCGTTTAATAGAACTTCCAGAACAGTTATAAATAACAGCGGTGACAGTGGGCATCCCTGCCTTGTTCCTTTTGATATTTTTATATCTTCCGTGATGACATTGTTCACAATCAATTTTGCCTTCTGTTCTGTGTATATTGCCCTTATGCCATTAAGGAAGTCTCGGCCCACCTCCATCAGTTCTAAATTTTCCAACATAAATTCCCAAATTACATTGTCGAACGCCTTCTCCGCATCCACGAATATTAGGCTTGCTTGTTTGTCACCCCTATCGGACAGATATTCAATGATGTTTATAACATTCCTTATATTGTTTCTTAGTTGTCTGCCCGGCAGGAAACCCGCTTGGTCTTCATGGATGATTCTTACTAATATCTTTTTCAATCTTTTGGCTAGGATTCCCGCCAAAATCTTATAGTCAGTATTTAATAGTGAGATAGGCCTGTAATTTTTCACTTGGGTTAAGTCTGAGTCTTGTTTTGGGATTATTGTAATGAATGCTTCTTTCCATGTTTCTGGAATGTCCCTTACTTTTAAAGTGTTGTTCATTACTTCAATCAATGGAGCCATTAACATATCTTTCAGTTCTTTATAGTAACTGGCTGTTAGCCCATCCGGGCCCGGTGCCTTCCCTCTTTTCAATTCGTTTATCACTTCTTCTACTTCTTCTTTGGATAGTATTGCTTGGTCTGATGTATTAAAGAGAATAAGATGTGATTAATTCTTTCACCCACCTGTTTGACCCACCTGGGCCACACAATGACATTTCGGTCAATGGCAAACTTGAGTTTCTCTGGAGATGCTGATCTCTCTGCACTCCCAACTTTCCACCCAATAAGGGACTTATTGGGAAACGCCACCCAGTTGACAATGTCAAAGTCAGCTGCCAGCTCCCCATTCTCATCCCAGTAAGCTCCGTCCATGGAAAAGTTGTAAAGGTGGAGGTTTCTTAGGAAAGAGTGCAGCTAAAATGGTACAGGAAAACACACACACAATTAGCAAACGAGGAACAAAGTAGCGTACATGAGCTTTGGCCACTAAGAACTCTAGTCTCCCAAGGTGTAGTCCCAGAGACTCAGATGGGACTCTTATTTGGGAAATAGCAGAGCTAGAGTCGTTAATATATTGCATGTTAAAATTAGAATCAGGAATGACAGCTAGTGTGGTTATAACGTTGTAGTAGGATCAGGGTGTGTGGTCCCATTCTAGAATGGAAGAGCCATCCAAATCGGGGCACCTGGTGGCAGCTTTTACAACACATTTACTCAATGTCCTTTAAGCATATGGGGTGCAGGCTGAGAAACGAACTCGCCTGAGAAACGAACAGCCCGGGAACAGGTAACTTGTAGTCAGTGATTTGTCCCGTTTTACTGCCTGAGGTTAGCTGGAGGGCTAAGAAGTGCCGAGTGCCTACAGGAAAGGATTTCTCTTTTCACACACATGTTCCAGCATTGCTCTCCAATACTGTTATCAGATGGGAGGAGTAGCATCATCATCATCATCATCATCAAAACAAGAGCATATCGGCTTTCACTGCTAAAGGGGACGGTGAGAGACCAGGCACCAAAATGCATGAGAAGGGAATTAAAAAGGGTCTTGCTGCAATTTGATGATATTGTAACCATGTGGTGCCACCTCTTCTTTGGGTCACCTCTTCATATGGTCTTAATTTTAATTGGCCCTGTTCCTCCTTTAGGAGCTGCTGGTATGTCGCCAATCTTCCTATTGTATTTTTCTTTTTAACTGATATTACTTCTAATGATGAAACCCACCAAGGGGTTTTTCGTTTCTAACAACCTTCTATGTCTCACCTTTACAATATTTAATCAGATAAAGCAAGAGGATTTGAAAAAGAAGAATCAAAATTACAAAAAGGATTCTTACAAAACTCGAAAAAGACTATATCCAAAATGTATAATTTATTATTAGAATGGGAGTTAAAGGATGAATAAGGATGAATAAGTAAAATAAGTTATGACTAAATGGGCATGCAATATAGGTTACGCAATTCAGCTGGACCAATGGGAGAAATTATGGAAATGTGATATTAAATTTATGGCATGTTACACAATCAGAGAAAATTTGATGAAAATGGTGAACCAATGAATGAATGTTAGAAGGATGCTGGAATGAAGTTATATGGCTTTAGCAGAAATGTTATAAAGAATTAAGTAAAAATAGACTGTTAATGGGCCAAAGGGAAAAAAAATAAGGTTAGATTGTGTTAAGATAAACTATAGGACAAAAACTGGGAAAGATAGAAAGGATTTGCTGAAATAGCTAATTGAACTAGAATTCAAAAAAGGGAGGTGTGAGGAGGTCGTTGAAACAAGTAAATGAAAGATAAGAAATGAAAATATTGGATGTGTTTTTAATTGTTTCTGTCTTTGTTTTTGTTTTAAGATAAGCAGTGTTTTTCTCTTTTTGCTTTTCATGTATTGTATTGTTTTGCTTTGTTTAACTCTTTTTCTTCTTTTAGTAATTATTAAATTCTTAATAAATATTATTTAAAAAAAGAAAAGAAAATGGTGAACCAATGGTACTTAACTCCGGTAAAATTGGCTAAAATTTACAAATTAAAATCAAATACCTGTTGGAGATGCAAGAAAGAAATAGGAACAATGTTTCACATGTGGTGGGAATGCCGACCTATTAAACAATTTTGGAATGATTTCTTCATATAAGAAATCAGAAAGATGTTTAAAATATCTTTCAGTAAAATACCGGAGGCATTCCTTTTAGGTATAATCACAAATGATATTCCTGACAGTCAAAGGAAAGTATTCCTTTATGCAACGACAGCTGCTAGGATGCTTATAGCAAAAAATTGGAAAGGGAGAAAAAGTCCATCAATGAAAGAATGGCAAATTAAAATTTGTGAATATATAAATCTGGCAAGACTCACAGCATTCATAGGGGGACAATCGGACCAGAAAATATTAATAGAATGGGGATGTGCTAAAGAATATATGAAAAAACATTGTTCTAGAGTAAGCATATCAGTATGTAATGAATGGTGCTTTACAGGGTTAAAGAAAAAGAAAAATGGCGTAAAAAAGTATAAATATAGAAGTAATCTACATTAGACACAACAATTTAGAAAGAGTAAAATTTTTGAGGTCTTAGAATAAAGGAAGGAAGTCAATATGTGTATATGTATGTAATGACTAGGTTAGAATGAAGATACGGTTTTATTTGTAGATGTGTGCTTTTCCTTGTTTCTTGTTTTCTTTTTTGTGTTCTGTTTTTCTTTCTTTTTTGTATAGTATTATTTTGGATTCAATGTTTGTAATTTTTGTTGTAATTTTGCATTGAAATTAATAGAAAAAGAAAAAGAAAAAAGGGTCCTGCTGGATTAAGTACATGACCTTAAACTTTGTTGTGAGAGAATGGCTGCTTCTTGAAAACACTGAAGTGTTGGATAATGGCAGATGAAGTTGATGGACTATAGGGAATTGGCGGAAAGGACTGGCAAAATCCGAGACCAGGGAGAAGAGCCGGTGGAAGAAGACTGGAAAAAGTTTAAAGATTATTTACAGAAATATTGTAAAATTAATGAATGTTAGAATAATTTTGGAATGAAGTTATATGGCTTTAGTAGAAATGTTATAAGGAATTAAGTATAAATAGATTAATAGAATATTAAAGGAAAAAATAAGGCTAGAATGTGTTAAGATAATTATAGGATAGTAAACGGAGGAAGATGGAAAGGAATTGCTGAAACAATTAACAAAAGTGGAACACAAAAAGGGAGGTGTGAGGAGGTCGTTGAAATAAGTGAATGAAAGATAAGATATTGAAAATGTTTGAGGTGTTTTAAACTGTTTTTGTTTGTTTTTGTTCTGTTTTGTAAGTTTAATGTGTTAATGTTATGCTGTGTTTTTGGTATTGTATTGTATTTTATTGTATTGTTCTTTTTTGTAGTGTTTAAATGGTTGGAAAAGTAATAAATATTATTTTTTTAAAAATAAGTACATGGTTGTAGACAGCTTCATGCCTGATAAAGAGTTGGCAAAGCACATGTGCTTCTCTCACTGTGCCGCTCAGGGAGCTAAAGGAGAATATACTGCAATTTAGCCTGTCCTGGAGGGGCTTCTCCTGTCTCTTTCCCCTTAGCCCAAAGCAGACACGTCACAGCAAAGTGGGCTTGGGATGGGATGCCCTGGGTGCTGCCCCTGCCTTGGTTTTCCACCCCCTCCCTTGGTTGGCCCTCCCAGCAGCTAAAAAGTAATCACTAATCGGATACCCAAGGCAGCAATATCCTCAAACAATTTTGGGCTCAGTATTTCATGGTCTTAGGCATCACACACAGGTTTGCCAAGGAAATACGAGAATTATTTCACTACCAAATGTAGTAAGCCACCCCGTGGTATTTGGGTGCCCCTCCACCTCCTCCTGCTGCTGCTCTCTGGCCCCCTGGACTCTTGCCCAAATACAAGGTGTCACAACCGGGATGAAATTTACGGCATGTAATGCCCTAAGAGAAAATATTATGAAAATGATTTATAGGTGGTACATGACCCCAGTCAAGCTTGCAAAAATTTATCACCGGCCTGATAACAAATATAATAATAATAATAATAATAATAATAATAATAATAATAATTTATTATTTATACCCCGCCCATCTGGCTGAGTTTCCCCAGCCACTCTGGGCGGCTCCCAATCAGTGTTAAAAACAGTACAGCATTACATATTAAAAACTTCCCTGAACAGGGCTGCCTTAAGATGTCTTCTGAATATCAGGTAATTATTTATCTCTCTGACATCTAATGGGAGGGCGTTCCACAGGGCGGGCGCCACTACCGAGAAGGCCCTCTGTCTGGTTCCCTGTAGCCTCACTTCTTGCAATGAGGGAACCGCCAGAAGGCCCTCGGCGCTAGATCTCAGTGTCCAGGCTGAACGATGGGGGTGGAGACGCTCCTTCAGGTATACAGGACCGAGGCCGTTTAGGGCTTTAAAGGTCAGCACCAACACTTTGAATCGTGCTCGGAAACGTACTGGGAGCCAATGCAGGTCTCTCAGAACCGGTGTTATATGGTCCCGGCGGCCACTCCCAGTCACCAGTCTAGCTGCCGCATTCTGGATTAATTGCAGTTTCCGGGTCACCTTCAAAGGTAGCCCCACGTAGAGCGCGTTGCAGTAGTCCAAGCGTGAGATAACTAGAGCATGCACCACTCTGGCGAGACAGTTCGCGGGCAGGTAGGGTCTTAGCCTGCGTACCAGGTGGAGCTGGTAGACAGCTGCCCTGGACACAGAGTTAACCTGCGCCTCCATGGACAGCTGTGAGTCCAAAATGACTCCCAGGCTGCGCACCTGGTCCTTTAGGGGCACAGTTACCCCATTCAAGACCAGGGAATCCCCCACACCAACCCACTCCCTGTCCCCCAAAAACAGTACTTCTGTCTTGTCAGGATTCAACCTCAGTCTGTTAGCCGCCATCCATCCTCCAACCGCCTCCAGGCACTCACACAGGACCTTCACCGCCTTCACTGGTTCTGATTTAATGTTGGAAATGCAGAGAAAATGAAGGTACATTCTTTCACCTTTGGTGGACGTGCCCAAAGATTAAGGCGTTCTGTGAAATGATTTATAATGAATTGAAAAAGGTATTTAAATATACCTTCCTGAAGAAACCAGAGGCCTTTCTCTTGAGTATTGTCGGCCAAGAGGTGTTAAAGAAGGACAGAACATTTTTTATGTACGCTACAACAGCAGCAAGAATACTCATCGCAAAGTATTGGAAGACACAAGACCTACCCACCTTGGAAGAATGGCAGATGAAGGTGATAGACTACATGGGACTGGCAGAGATGACGAGCAGAATCCGAAACCAGGGAAGAGAAACAGCGGAAGAAGATTGGAAAAAATTTAAGGACTATTTAAATATTGCAAAATTAATGAATGTTAGAATGACGCTGGATTAGAAAATATGTGGTTACTAGCGGAAATAGATAAGCTAAAAAGAAAAAGTAAGGTCAAAATTAAGTGAAAAATAAGGGAAGGATTTGCTGAAAAATAAATTAGAAATTGGAATACAGAAAGGGAAGGTAAGAGGAAGTCGGGGAAGTAAGGCATAAGAAAATAAGGGTTGAAATTATATTTGTTTTTTATATTTTATGTTTGTCATTTTTACTGTATTGTTTTGTTTTGTTTTTGTTGTTATAAAAAACTTTTGAAACTTTAATAAAAAAATTAAAAAAAAACAAATACAAGGTGTCACAGTAAGTAATGAAGTATCTCCTGTTAGGTTAAAAGGAGATGGTGCCAGGAGCCTGGGCAGTGTCCAGTTAAATGTTCACGTACAAGTGTGAGGCATTGGGAACTTGACAAAATGGGTTTGTCTCATTTATGGGTTCAGAACATCCCCACCAACCCCACCATTAATATATCCTGAAACCAAAATTTAATTTCTGAACCACCGTTCAGAGTTGAGAATGTGCCAGAGAAAGGATCATACCTGCCATGGTTGTATTCTTTCAAGGTCCATCTTTCTGCTTCCCACCATGGCCACCTGGCTTGGTTTGGAGGAGTATATAGCACTCAGGACACTTGCCATGGCCTGGAGAGTGTTGTAAATACTGTAGCTGTCTTGAGACAACATTCTCTCTGTATATTCTCGTGACATGGTCCCCAGTTCTCCTCTCTCTCTACATCTTTTCTGGACTCTCTCAGAATTCTTTGAAACAGAACACGTAAATGTTAAATCTGGAGGCTTGTGGGTTAAAACAGCATTTACATCCAAAGTTTCATATTTTGTCCTCCTCTTTGTCTGGATTAAGAAGGACAAAGAAGCAGGGACACACTGGGGATCCACGTTAGATGCCAAACTCATACTGACATCCGGCAAAGCTGTTGTGACCCAAACTTTTCCCACTGTTACTTTAAGGGTCTTTTTGATGTTTATCATAAACCCCGCTAGAATGAAAATGGATTGAACATCTGCATGGAGGACAACGACATTGACTTGTGTCTGCATGAGAAATGAATTCAGGTGTTTTGGAGTATAAATCAAAATATCTGTGATACTTTCTGAGAAGGCCACACAAATATCATTCTTTGTGACCACAGCTGTGAAGGTCCTCATGAACCTTTCTCCATCGTCATTGTCTGGTGCAAGGAGACCGATCCACGTCCATTTGAAATGCAGGAGCAATTTGACCATAGCCAGGTGAGGAGGTTCTTGTTTTGGGACCATCCGGTAGAGGAAAGGGAACAGAGTTTTATCAGTAAATTCTCGACTAACAAAACCGTAGTTGATCTAGGAGAAAAAGAAAGAATTTGTGTTTTTTTCCTTTTTCAGGAGCAAGTACAAATATGTATTAAACTAAACTGATTAATAATGGGGAACATATTCACCATGATGATTGATTAGGTGTCTGGGAAGTTGAGAGCCCAGATTTATTTTTAGTTAGTTAAAAGATTTATGATGGGGTTGTTTAAATTCTCTTTTGCAAAAAATCCAGAAGAATTCTTGCTCACTATCATGTCAACAGAAATCAATAAAACTTGTAGACCCTTATTTACCAACACACTCTTTCGACAGAAAGATAAATTTAAAACTTCATGAAGGCATCCTCAGTCAAACCACTGGCACCTCTTAGATTATGTTATTGTCCGTGCTAAAGATCACCGTGATGTGCTCCTTACCAGAGCTATGACGAGTACCGACGACTGCTGGACAGATCACCGACTAATACGCTCCACGATGGCTATCAAGATTATACCTCCACACAAGCTTCAAGGAAGGAAACCAAGACGCAAAATGAACACTCAAGCCCTTCAAGATCCCATTAAGCGGGATTGCTTCCAAACGACTCTGAAGGACCATCTGCTTTTAGAATTCCCTGATAACATCAAGGAACACTGGACCAAGCTAAAAACACCCATTATTGCAGCCTGTGAACAAACTATACCAAACCAAGAAACACCAGGACTGGTTTGATGAGAATGACAGTGAGATTGAATGCATGATTGACAAGAAAAGAAAGGCCTTTCAGATCTGGCAAAGAGATAGAAACTGTGCCACTAAGAAAAAAACCCTATGCCAACGCTAAGGCTGAAGTTCAAAGAAGAACCAGAGAACTAAAAAACACCTGGTGGATAAAAAAAGCTCAAGAGATCCAGCACTTAGCCGACAATCATGATGCACAGAGTTTCTTTACAGACACAAAGATCATCTATGGGCCAATAAATCATGGCATATGTCCCCTATGCTCAGCAGATGGTATCCCAATTCTAAAAGATAAAGAAGCTATTGCACTGTGCTGGAAAGAACATTACTAACATCTCCTTAACCGCAACTCCCCCGTAGCTGCTGAGGTCCTGTCACAAATTCCTCAAAAACAAGTTAGAGATGAGCTTGCAGTATCTCCAAATCTGGGAGAGTTGTGTACAGCTATTAACCAAATGAAAAACAACAAAGCCAGTGGAGCTGATGGGATACGTGCCAAAATCTTCAAAGTGGGTAGTGGAATTGAACTTACAAAACAACTTCACAAGCTCATCGAAAAAATCTGGGAAGAAGAGATCCCAGCAGACTTTAGGGAGGCCAAAATTATCAATCTCTTTAAAAAAGGTGACAGAATTAATTGTGGAAACTATCAAGGCATCTCTCTATTAGCTGCGGCCGGCAAAATTCTTGGAAGGATCTTAGCAAACCGTCTCTTAACAATATTTGAGGTGACCCTTCCTGAATCCCAAAATGGTTTTCCACTTTCTAGGGGGACAGTGGACATGATTTTCACCGCTCAACAGCTTCAAGAAAAATGCAGAGAGCAAAACCCACCCCTGTATATGGCGTTTATTGACCTGACTAAGGGTTTGGACACTGTAAATCGTAATGCCCTGTGGACTTTCCTTCTGAAAATTGGCTGCCCAGATAAATTTGTAAACATCATTCGGCTCCTCCATGATAATATAACAGCAACAATCTCAGATAACAACGGCTCTCAAAGTAATCCATTCCCAGTGGGATCAGGTGTTAAACAGGGTTATGTTATTGCCCCAACTCTATTCATTATTTTCATTGCCATGATCCTACATTTTGTTGAAGAGAAACTCCCCACTGGAGTAGAAATCATATATTGAACAGATGGAAAGCTCTTCAATCTGAGCAGGCTGAAAGAAAGAGTAAGGTGTGATGGGACGATGAGCTGCTTGTGTGTAAAATCCTAGTCCCTCAGAGTTTGGTCAAGTTTGCAAACCTCTGTCTGTAACGGAGCCCCTTAAACATGGCTCCGTCAGTCGCTGGCAGATTCCGACAGTGGTTGCTTTCGGAATCGCTTCCAACATAAAAGCTCCTTAACGGAAACACGTCTTCTGGACTCTCTGCGTGACAGTTTCCGGCGAGGAGTGGGTGTCCCTACAGGAGGTCCTGAAACCTCCCCACTGTTTTCGCTGGAAGTGTCTCTGAGCCATCCCTCCAGCTCCCTTTCCCTCAGCTCAGCTCCTCTCCCCCTACTGGTTCCCTCTTCAGCTGCTGAGTCTCTCCCAACCTGTGTGAGCCCTTTCACTTCCCTTCCTTCCGATGGCAGTTCCCTGACATCCACCTCCCCTCCAGGGCCCCCTTCATCCCCTCTCGCCCCCTCCTCTACGGGCGGTGAGGAGGCAAAACCCCGGAATGAACTTCCTTCATCTTCCGATGTCCCGAACACTTCTCTCCACCTGTTGCGGTTCCTGGTCTCGAAGTACTCCTCCTCCCCAGAGTCCATCTCCCCTTCCCCTTCCGATTCCGAGAATCCTTCCAACTCCTCCTCCTCATCGGTGGTCCCAAAGTATTCCCTCCGGAACCTCTCCACAGGCTGAGGTTTCCTTGGGAACCTTTGATGGAACGTTTCTATCAATACCTCGTCATTGATATCTTCTGCCATTACCCAAGTGTTTTCTGACTCCGGTTCTCCTTCCCACGCTACCAAATACTCCACCTGATCCCCCTTCCATCTGGCGTCGAGGATTTCTGCCACATGGCTGCTGCATTCCCTTTCTTCTATGACCGGTCCCCGAGTGGCCATCCCTTCTCGTCCCCCCTCATACGGTGACAGTAACGACCTGTGAAATACTGGGTGCAGTTTCATGTGGTTGGGTAACCGGAGCCTGAAAGCCACTGGGTTGACCTGTTGAATGACCTCAAAGGGACCCAATCTCCTGGGTCTTAATTTCTTACAACCTCCTTTGAACGGCAACCCTTGGGTTGACAGCCACACCCTATCTCCCACCCTTATGGTTTCACCTTCCCTTCGGTTCTTGTCTGCCTGCCTCTTGTATTCTTCCTTCGCCCTTTCTAAGTTGAGTTGGAGCTGACGATGGATTGCTTCCATTTCTTCTACAAAATGCTCGGCTGCCGGGACACCCCATCTCTCCCCTTCTCCCCCTGGGAAAGCCCTGGGATGACACCCATAATTAGCCAAGAAGGGGCTCATCCCTGTGGACACATTCTCGGCATTGTTGTAGGCAAATTCCGCCAGCGCCAACTTTTCTACCCAGTCATTCTCTCTGTCATTGACATAACACCTCAGGTATTGCTGGAGGACCCCGTTTGCTCTTTCCGCCTGCCCGTTGGTTTCAGGGTGCCGGGCAGTCGAAAAGTTGACCTCCACCTGCAGTAAGCTCATGAGCTTCCTCCAGAACCTGGAAGTAAATTGTTTTCCTCGGTCTGAGACCACCCTCAATGGCACCCCGTGCAACCTAAAAATGTGTTCTACAAATAACTTCGCTGTCTCTTCCGCCGTGACTGCATGCGAGCAGGCTACAAAGTGGCACATCTTTGTTAGTAGGTCTACCACCACCATGATGGCTGTTTTCCCCTTGGACTTCGGCAGATCAGTCATAAAATCTATCGACACTGCCTCCCAAGGTCGTTCTGGGGTTGGTAAGGGTTCTAATAGCCCCGCCGGTGCCCGCCTCTCCCCTTTGGCTCGCTGGCATTGCTCACACCCTCTTACATACTCCCGTACATCTTCCCTCACCTTAGGCCACCAAAATTCCCTGGTGACCAACCACATGGTTTTGTGTTGTCCAAAATGCCCCGCCGTGGGGCTGTCGTGCAACTGCTTGAGTACCCTCCCCCTTAAGTCTCCTTCAGGGATATACAGTGCCCCTTTGTAATACAAAGCTCCATTTCTTTCCTCGAAACCCCCTGGTTCCTCTCCCTCACCCCTAAGACCTCTGAGCTTATTCTGGGCGTATTCATCATTCTCTGTTTCCTCTACCAGTTCTCTTTGTCCCACCAATGCCGCCCCACACACCCAGCGGTCCTCTGGAATGACATGTCTCTCTTCGGGTGCTCCCTCCCCCTCCAAATATTCAGGTTTGCGTGAGAGAGCGTCCGCCCTAATGTTCTCTGGGCCTGGCACGTAACAAATCTCAAAGTTAAATTTGGAGAACTCCTGGGCCCATCTCACTTGCCGTTGGTTGAGCACTCGTGCCGTCCTCCAATACTCTAGGTTCTTGTGGTCAGTGCACACTTGCACCTTATGTTGTGCGCCAATTAGCAGGTGCCTCCATCTCCGGAACGCCTCATGAATGGCTAGTAGTTCTCGGTCATACACCGTGTAGTTCCTCTCGGATTTGTTCAGCTTTCGCGAAAAAAAGGCACACGGTCTCCACTCTGACTCCTCCTTCCCTGGCTGCAGAAGCACCGCCCCAATAGCTCTGTCTGATGCGTCAGTTTCCACTCTCATCGGTTTTTGTAAATCCACATGCAGGAGTTGTTGTTCCGAGGCGAAGGCCCTTTTTAGTTCCTCAAATGCTCGCTCCGCCTCCTCAGTCCAAACGAACTTCTTCTTACTGCTGAGACAGTCCGTAATGGGCGCCGTCAGGTGGGCAAAGTTTCGGATGAACTTACGATAGAAGTTCCCAAATCCTAGGAACCTCTGCACATCCTTCCTTGTTTTGGGTGTTTTCCATTCCAGCACCGCCTGGACCTTGCCGGGATCCATGGCCAATCCCTTGTCTGACAGGCGATACCCCAGGAATTCCACCTCCTTGGTATGAAACTGACACTTCTCCAGTTTCACCCACAGCTGGTTGGCTTGCAGCCTGCTCAACACTTCTCTGACGTCTCTCACATGCTGCTCCTCATTCTCAGAATACACCAACACGTCGTCTAAGAAGGCCACACAATTCTTGTAAAGCAAAGGCCCCAGGACATGGTTCATAAACGATTGAAAGCACGCGGAGCCTCCTTGTAGGCCGAAGGGCATAACTAAATATTCAAATGCCCCCAAAGGGGTGAACATGGTGGTTTTCCATTCATCCCCCTTCCTTATTCGTATCAGGTTGTACGCCCCCCTTAGGTCCAGTTTAGTAAAAATCTTTCCCTTCCTGACCCTTGTCAAAATGTCGTCAATCCTGGGCATAGGGAAAGCCACTGGTTCTGACACTGCATTTAAGGCCCTGAAGTCACACACAAGCCTCGGCTTGTTCGTGTTTTTTTTATCCACAAAAAACACTGGGCTGCCCCCCACCGCCCTGGACTCTCTGATGAACCCTCTCTTCAGGTTCTTGTCAATGAACTCTCTTAGCTCCTGCATCTCTCTGTCTGACATGGCGTACAGCTTGCCTACAGGGAGCTGTGCCCCAGGGAGTAAATTGATTTGACAGTCAAAGGGTCTATGCGGGGGTAGTTGGTCAGCTTCCCTTTCGCTGAAGACGTCGCGGAGATCTGCGTATTGTCGTGGTACCTTCACGTTCTCCGTTACTTCAGTCCCTGCTAGGGTGGCTTGGGCCCCTGCCAAACCCTTTCCCTCTTTGCAGTGTTCTAAGCAATGTGCTGAACCAAAAGAAACCACTCTCTGATGCCAGCCCACCAGCGGATCATGTAACGCTAGCCAGCTCATCCCCAATATAATGGGAGCTCCTCCCAAGGTGGCCACATTAAACGCTATCAGTTCGGTGTGCCTTGCCACCTTCATTATCATTGGGACGGTCTGCAAGCTGACTTCTCCTCCCAACAGCTCCCTGCCATCGATCGTGGTCACCTGCAGGGGGTTGCTTAAAGGGATCGTCTGTATCTGGTGTTCAGCTGCAAACTCTTTGCTCATGAAATTGCAGGAGCTGCCTGAGTCCAACAGCGCCTTTATCTTTAGAGGGTGTCCGTTTGGCAGCTCTAGCGCCACTTCTATCACTAGGGCGGGTTTAGGAGGTTCTGGCGTGGGCACTTTCACTGCTCTTTGGCCTGGCTGCTGTGCCCCGACGGTGGCAGCCAGGCGTTGGCTTTTACTTGCTTCGGTATTTCTTCCTCTCTTCCCTCCACAGCTCCTACCATCCCTTGCCATTCCTTCCTCTGGGGGCAGACTCTGGCAAAGTGACCTGGCTGTTGGCAGAGATAGCATTTCCGGGCGCCTTTTCCCTCCTTCTTTCCCCCCTCACTGGGCTTTGAAACTGCGCGCGCGCGCGCTGTTCCGATTTCCATCGGCTCTGCCGGCGGGAAAGTTGGCTCTGGAATGTCTGGAATGCGGAACTCCTTCCAACGTTCCCCCTTCCCTTCCCGCCTCTCCAATGCTCTCGCCTCCTGGCGCGCTCCTATGGTCAGCGCTGATTTGGTCAGCTGGTCCATAGACTCCGCCCTGGGCGCCCGGGAAAGTTCGTCTTTCACAGCCGAAGAAAGCCCTTCTTCAAAGAGCATTTGAATGGGTTCCGCCGATAGATCCCACCCCAATTTATGGATCAACATGGTGAACTCAGTCCAGTACTCACGGACAGATCGGCTCCCCTGTTTGCAAGCCATTAACTGTCTGCGGACCACTCCCTGTTCAATATCGCTGGAAAACATCAGATCCATGGCGCGAAAGAACTTCATCGTGTCCTTTAGGACGTCACTATTCGCTGCCATCAGGGGTCTAACCCAGTCTCTCGCCCCCTTTTCAAGATGCCCAATCACGAAAGCCACTCGTGATTCCTCGTCAGGGAATTCATCAAACTGCAGATTGAGGGCATATTGCATCTCTGTCCGAAAGCCATGATAGTCTTTGGGCTCCCCCCCAAACTTCTGCACCAATCCTGGTACCTTTCTGACGAGCTGGGTGTCTTTCCCCTTTTTGTCTGCATCCTGAGCCCTCCTCTCCTCAAGCCTCGCCGTCTGCAGCGCTAGCTGGACCTCCAACACCCGGTACCTTTCTTCCAGGCTTGGACCCGCTCCAGCTCCTGCTTCTCCGGTTCCGGCTGGGTTGCTCATGATGCCTTCTCCTGCACAAGCTGCTCACGAAGACTGTCGGAATGCTGTGATGGGACGATGAGCTGCTTGTGTGTAAAATCCTAGTCCCTCAGAGTTTGGTCAAGTTTGCAAACCTCTGTCTGTAACGGAGCCCCTTAAACATGGCTCCGTCAGTCGCTGGCAGATTCCGACAGTGGTTGCTTTCGGAATCGCTTCCAACATAAAAGCTCCTTAACGGAAACACGTCTTCTGGACTCTCTGCGTGACAGTTTCCGGCGAGGAGTGGGTGTCCCTACAGGAGGTCCTGAAACCTCCCCACTGTTTTCGCTGGAAGTGTCTCTGAGCCATCCCTCCAGCTCCCTTTCCCTCAGCTCAGCTCCTCTCCCCCTACTGGTTCCCTCTTCAGCTGCTGAGTCTCTCCCAACCTGTGTGAGCCCTTTCACTTCCCTTCCTTCCGATGGCAGTTCCCTGACAGTAAGGTTACGGCAACTTCCGGTCTAGAACTTCAGTATGCCGATGACAACGTAGTGTTTGAACGCTCAGAGGATGACCTCCAAACCATCCTAAATATCTTTGCAGAAGCTTACAAAAAGCTTGGCCTATCGCTCAACATACAAAAAACCAAAGTGCTGTACCAACAAGTACAAATTAACCCTTCTGCAGCACCACAAATCCAACTCAATGGTGTAACGTTGGAAAATGTCAAAAACTTCTCCTACCTAGGCAGTTATCTTTCCACAAGGGCCAACATTGATGCCAAAATCCAGCATCGCCTGAGCTCTGCGAGTGAGGCTTTCTCACGAATGAGGTGCAGAGTGTTTGAGGACCAGGACATTTGCAGGGAAACCAAAATGCTTGTTTACAAGGCTATTGCACTACCAGCCTGACTATATGCTTGTGAAACATGGACCACTTATAAACACCATCTCCAACTCCTCGAAAGATTCTATCAATGGTGTCTCCGAAAAATTCTACACATCACTTGGGAAGACAGGCGAACTAAAATCAGTGTACTGGAAGAAGCAAAGATCACCAGTGTTGAAACAATGATTCTTCAACATCAACTTCGTTGGACTGGCCACGTTGTGCGGAGGCCTGATCTTCCAAAGCAACTACTCTATTCTGAACTTAAGAATGGAAAGCGTAATGCTGGTGGTCAACAAAAGAGGTTTAAAGACTGTCTTCCATAAACCGTGTTTATGGAAGACGTTCTTACTCAGCTACGAGTGATCACCAGAGAAGAAGAAGAAAGATGAAGTATTATGTATGCAATGTATTGTGTTGCATTTATAATATATTTGTTAAGTTTTATGTAAATTGATGTATAATAAAGATTATTTTTTATTAAAAAAAAACATACCCTGAAACCATGGAGCTTCCAGAAAGTTTTCTGTTCCACCTACCTACAAAAAGACTTTCAGATGCTCTATTTATTGAGCATTTATCCTGGTTGCTTGTGTAATTTTAGGGAGGTTACAGCATCAATCCTGTCGGGTAAACCTATAGCCCTGGGAACACGCACTAGTCCTTTCTGCTGCCATTACTCTCTAATGTGTCACCAAAGGCCAGGGGTGTCTTACATGGGTGGTCTCCTCAGGAGCTGGGAAACAGACTGCTCAGTTCAAAGTCTCCAGCCTGGCAGCTTAGTCCCGCCTCCCTTCTGCTCTGCCAACACTGTTAAGGAAAAATCAGTAGCCTAGACCTGGTAGTCAAAGGGTGCGTTCAGACATGGGAATTGGTTTTCCTGATTATAATGTTAGCGCTCTGTCCTGTTTTCTAATGTTCCTTTCACTTGCTGCGTTACAGGACTATGGCTTTCTGACCAATATTCCAGTGTTATGTTGCACTCAAATTTCATTTGTAAGATCGCCTCCTTCCAGCTCGCATCTAGAGAAGACGAGGGGAAATCAGAGGATATGTTAAAAGTGTGATACTTTCATTAAGAACCTACATAGTGAGTTCTGGCACCTTTCCCCCTAGAAAATGAGCATGGATATAGGAAAGGCTGGACAAAAAGATACATGGTTGCATATAGTCTGATGCAACCTGTGGAGAGAAACTGCAGTACAGAAATAGGCTCAGCCCCCAACCCCCCTACCTTTCCCCAATTCATACCTGTGGGATTTTATAAATGCTCAGAATGGTTGAAATCAGGCTGGAAAGAGCAGAGTCGCCTCCTTCTAGAACGGCCAGCTGTTTATTCTGTCTTTCACAGATGTAGTTTGGAACATTCTTCTGCCCACCCGACAGCAGGTCTAGTACAGCTTCATAAGTCATTATTGCATGAAAATAACTCTCATAGAGGTTGTAGCCCAGAGTCATGTTGGGCAGGAGCCTGGGATTCCGACTGATCTCTTGAATGGCAAACAAGAAGGGCAGGATGTGCCAGTACCTTTGATTGTCCAAGCTGCAGCAAAATAGATGTCATCAGATTTTTCATTGTGCAGTCAGTGAAAGAGTATTAAAGTTTGTGCATCTTTTCATATAAGAGCATGGATAACTAGGAGAAATATTTGGATTTTACTGCGACAACTCTTGGAAGGCTAGTTCTGAGTTTATGTGTTTTCAGTTCATTTGGAAATGGTTGTTGGCAACAGGATTTTTCTCCCCAAGAAAAGGGAACATTGGCCCTCAAAGGCCTGCACTGGTTGACAATTAATTGTCAAGCCCAATTCCGTGTTTGGGGTTTGATATGCAAAGCCTTAGATGGCTTTAGAACTGCTTATCTGAAAGAGCACCTCTACCCATGACATGCTGCTTATAATGCGAGCTCTGTGGGAGAGACACCTACTAGATGTTTTATCCTTAAAGGAAATCCAGGGGCCTATGAACTGATGCAAGTCAAACAAGTGTACGATGTAAGTCGCTGCACAAGCACATACATAAACACACCATTCCACTATTCAAAACTGCTTGTTTCTTTTTTGCTATATCTACAATATAATTAATTCTGGAATAGTAAATTCAACGCAATTCACTTTTTTTAAAAAAAGCTGAGGAACAATGTCCGATATCCCATTGGAGCCAGCTGCAAAAAACAACAGCACCTTAGAGCCGAAGCCCCATAGTTGCCTTTGACTGGACTTAACCGTCCAGGGGTCCTTTACCTTTACACTACAGGCAGAGGGGGAAGGAGCGCCTGGGGTTTCATAGCTACGCAGCTGTATGAGAAATTTCTGGCTGTGCACAGATTTCCCTGTGCACCCAGGAATGATGGTACCCCTGAAGCCAATTGAGGACATATTTGAGGTAAAATTTAGCAGGAAAAGAAACCAGAAAAAAGGGAGAGCATGGAATCACAGTTGAAAGTAGCAGTAGTAAATCTTTCTCCACATGGTGACATACTTAAAATCAGTAGCAGATGGAGACTTGGAGAAATCATGCGGGAAGGTCAAAGTCGAGCCTACAGCTAAGACGCCAGTGATGAGGTGGTCTCCTGGCCTATAATGATTAAGTGTGTCATTTCGATCATTTATCACACCAAAATGGCATTTCCCCTTCAGCGTTCTACAGGACGAATGGTGCATCATTAGCAAAAGCATTAGGGAGATTATGATCATTGTCTGCTGCTGCGCTCCCTTCTGCCTGACCGCTCTCAGCTGCTGATCGGCTGCAGTGCCTTCTTGATCCAGATGGGAGTCCAGCTGTGGTTCAGAAATAAAAGAGCTAATATTTAAACCTCACCTCCACATAGTCCCTGCCTGCCTTAAATTTGAGCCCAGGCTCTCAGTGGCCCAAGAGATATTAATGCACCAGCCTTTCCACATTGCGTAAACAAAGTTTTTACGTTTTGTTCTTGCTTCTGACTTCTTTGTTATGAGTTTCAGAAATGATATTTAGAAAATTCCCCAGAGCTTTTCAGTAGGAAAAAATAAAATAAAAATTACAATAGTTTTGATAATTATCAGGTGCAGAGTACACAGCAATGTGTATAGCTGGGGAAAAGATGTTTATGAGACTCTGCGGTGTGGCTTTGTGCACGGTCTACTTTCCCAGCTCAAATCCCTGAGGTTGGAAGGGATGCTCAATAGTCCACCGCATTAGGAAGGATTCAGACTTACAAAACATGTACTTGTTCTTTCTCAACTTTATGAATGTATTAAGCTGCCTTGTAGGAAGTCAAAACAGCCCAAAGTTGCCTAGAACTTCCTAGAATCCCAGATAGTCTTTCCTAACCCTGTTATGTGAGATACTTTTATACAAAATAATAGGATAATAGGCTGGGACTGCACAATCATTTGGGCCTACTAAAGTTATCCAGGCCTAACTGCTAACTGTTGAGTCACTCTGACATGTGACTTAGCAGCCAGTTTCTCTCGGTGCTCTCTGTAAGTTTTCAGTCAGAGTCAGCCTGCCTCAGCTGTGAGCAGAGTCAGTATGTAATCTCAATCAAACTTTTTGGAACCGTGTTGTTTATTTTAACTCAGCAAAGCTTTTATTCTTTAAAACTCTGCATTATTAATTTGCGCTGCGCGTCTGTTCAGGATAGGTAATATGGTGCCCTGCAGATGTTGTTGGACTACAACTCCCATCAGCCCCAGCCAGCATTGCCAATTGTCAACGAAGGGGGGGGGGGAGGTGCAGACCATCCGGAGAGTGCAGCATTGGCTCTCCCTGCCCTGGAAAGCTTTCATTCCCAACTTCCAGAAACAAAACACAAAGAACCCCAGAAATAGAACTATTTAATTTATAATGGGACCAATAAGACTGTGCAAATCTTTCCTTCCAACAATCCACAAGACGGTTTGAAGAAGCTGAGTTCATCTTGATAGCGTCCTTCTTTGGTGGTGACCTCACTCGTTTTCCATTTTTGTTAACATGATTCTACTTAGATTCAGATTGCAAAAACGGGGGACTGCAAATCTTTCAAATAAAAGGTCCTGTGGCCATCCCACCTTCATTATGTCCAAAGACCAGTTTCCTTTCTGATTCATGTGGAGGAAAGATGTTAGACAGGCATATCGGGAAATGAACACTCAATTCACATTCATTGGTTTTATTATTGCAGTGCTATGCCAAAAAAGACTAGATTTTTTAATGTTAAACCATCAGATGCTCCTTTTTATTCAGATCTGGCCTCAGGACAATAATGTAGCACTTGGGGATGAAGATGCAACCCAGTAACCCTGAACTGGAGGCCAAGATAGAGAAGACCTGCACGGCTACCATATATTTCCCCTTGGTGCTCAGGTAGGCTGGCACAAAGGACACCCAAACACTGCAAAACACCAGCATGCTGAAGGTGATCAGCTGGGCTTCATTGAAGGCCCCAGGCAGCTTCCTGGCTAGGAAAGCCACCGTGAAGCAGACGGCCGCCAGAAAGCCCATGTAGCCAAGGGCAGAATAAAACATGGCAACAGAGCCTTCGTTACATTGCAGAATGATCTGCCCAGGCTGGGAGTGCATGTCGGAGTCTGGGAAGGGGGGAGACATTCCCAGCCAGACCATGCAGATGCCCCCTTGGACACTGGAAAAAGACAAGACAAGGGAGTTGGCCAAGCTCTTGCCCAGCCATTTCCTCATCTGGCTCCCTGGCTTTGTGGCCATAAAGGCCACCACCACAGTGATGGTCTTTGCCAACAGGGAAGACACGGCCACGGAGAAGATGATGCTGAAGGCAGTTTGTCGGAGAAGGCAGGTCCACTTCTGGGGCCGACCGATGAATAAGAAGGAGGACAAGAAGGAGAGCAGGAGGGAGACGAGGAGCAAGTAGGTGAGGTCCCGGTTGTTGGCCTTGACTATTGGTGTGTCAAAGTATTTAATGAAGATTCCCAAAAGAAGTCCAGCAGTGAGGGACAAAAGCAGGGCAAAAGAAGCTAGGATCATCCCCAAAGGTTCTTCATAGGACAAGAAATGTATAATCTTGGGGACACACTGATCTCTCTGTAGATTGGAATTCTGATCATCTGGACATTTGTTGCAATGCTTTGCATCTGAAAAACACAAGAGTGACTTCAGTGTTGCCAATATAAATATTACAGCCATGACATTCCATAGTCTACTACATACCAACAATTCTGTGATTCTTATCTGATTACTGTATTTTGGGTTGTCGGTTTGCCTTGAAGCAATTTTGGGCTATAATTTGGGGTCAGAATAAAAGTATTAAGGGCCAGCATATCCCATTGAGCTCCTTTAGTGGAGCAAGACACCCCCTCCATAGGTACCAATGCTTAGAATTGAAGGTGATTTTCTACTATGAAAAGGCAACTTCTTAAATATCCTTTCAGGTACATTTACCTTCCTGAATGGAGATTGTTCCTTCCATGCATTCAACACAAGCATAGCAGCAGATTGGTTCTCCCTCCTTAATGGCCTTGGCATAGCCTGGACGACAGTTTTCGGTACACCTTGAAAGAGGCACGTTCTAGCCAAAATGAGAAAAAGCATCAAGCAGAAGATGTTAGGGCTTTGTGGATAGGAGCCATAGAGTGCAGCTAGGATTGAATCATACAATGGGGTTAGGACTGCAGCATAAGATATGTAGGTGTCAGTTTGCTGCTGACAGTCCAAGACCATAGTATTGCTTGGTCTGAGGTATCAAAGAGAATAAGATGTGATTAATTATTTCACCCACCTGATTGAACCATCTGGGCCACACAATGACATTCTGGTCAATGGCAAACTTGATTTTCTCTGGTGATGCTGATCTCTCTACACTCCCAACTTTCAACCCAACAAGGGACTTATTGGGAAACGCCACCCAGTTGACAATGTCAAAGTCAGCTGCCAGCTCCCCATTCTCATCCCAGTAAGCTCCGTCCATGGAAAAGTTGTAAAGCTGGAGGTTTCTTAGGAAAGAGTGCAGCTAAAATGGTACAAGAAAACACACCCAGAATTAGCAAACGAGGAACAAATCCACATACATGAGCCTTGCCCACTTGGAGCAATGGTGCAGTCCCTCAAGGACTCAGCTAGGTGCATTAACCCATTGAGATATTGAGTATTACTAGTGTAATACAAAACGCAATTACATTTTATTATTTATGTATCAGAAAAAGATTGAAAACAACAACTAGCAGTATCATAATACCACCATAGAAGTTTTTTTCTGCTTGCTGCTTTCCCACAGGTATGTGTCTGCTACAGTCTGCCCACCCATAAGGTGGTTGAGGACCCGGCCTTGGGTAGCGGAAGGCCAAGAGGCAAGGCCCACATGGAAGCCTTTGGCAAAGAAGCAGCCCTGGCAGTGGCACCAGCTGCTGGTGAGATCTCATTGGAAGCTGCTGTCTCCGCCACCTCCACTTTGGGAAATAGGGGCAGGCTGCTGGATCCTGGAATTTTGCCCCAAAACTTGCCCAGAGAGGAGGAAATAACCGCCCCCCCCCCCTTTACAAGGATCCACACTCGACTCTGTGTATATTTCAGAGATGCATCAGAAACTTGACGAAATGGGTTTTCCTCAGATACGGGTTTGAAAAATCACCTCTGTCCAGACCTTCAATATGTCCTCAAATATGTATTTAATTAATGAGCTAAAGTTTGATGGTGCGTGAGAGAAAGGATTGTTATCATTATTATTAATTCGATTTATATACTGTTCTTCATTGAAAGATCTCAGAGTGTGTCACAAGATAAAAACACAAGATCCTACCTGCCACGGCTGTAGTCTTTGAAGGTCCATCTTGCCACTTCCCACCACGGCCCTCTGGCTCGGTTTGGATGAGTATACAGCACTCAGGAAACTTGCCATGGCCTGGAGAGTGTTGTAAATACTGTAGCTGTCTTGAGACAGCGTTCTCTCAGTAAAATCTTGCGACAAGGTCCCCAGTTCTTTATTCTCTGTGCATCTTTTCTGGACTCGCTCAGAATTCTTTGAAAGAGAACACTTAAATGATGTCTTTATAAACTGGATGATTTCAGGAGCATATGGTTCAAATGTTTCATATTTTGCCTTCTTTGTCTGGATTAAGAAGGACAAAGACGCAGGGACACCCAAGGGATCATAGTGAGCTATTAGACTCAAAGTGAGATCCTGAAGAACTGTTGAGACCCAGACTTTCCCCACTGTTTTTTTAACCGTTTTCGCACTTAGTGTGATATACGCGTTTACAATAATAGTGGATTGAACACTTCCATGGTAGACAACTACACTGACTTCATGCTGTCTGAGAAATGAATTCAGGTGCTTTGGATTATAAGCCTCAGTTTCTTTGATACTTTCTGAGAAGGCCACACAAATATCATTCTTTGTGACCGCAGCTGTGAAGGTCCTCATGAACCTTTCTCCATCGCCATTGTCTGGTGCAATGAGACCGATCCACGTCCATTTGAAATGCAGGAGCAATTTGACCACAGCCAGGTGAGGAGGTTCTTGTTTTGGGACCATCCGATAGGAGAAAGGGAACTGAGATTTATCAGTTGATGCACGACTAGCAAAACCATAACTGACCTAGGAAAAAAAGGAAGAGTTTGGGTTTTTGTTTTGTTTCCAAGACCAAGTGCAACAATGGGGTGACGAATGTCGCAGCCAGATCACCCTCACATCCTAAATTTTATAGAAATTTATTTATCTATGCTACTACAGCAGCAAGAATGTTACTTGCCCCAAAGTGGAAAGAAGCAGAAATCCCAGAAAAGGAAGAATGGATGCAAAAACTCATGGAAAATGCAGAAGTGGCAAAACTTACTGGAAGAATGAGAAATCAAGATAACAAACTTTTTATAAAAGCATGGAAATGGTTTATTGAATATTTACAGATAAATTGTAAACAGATAAAAACATTAGCAGGATTAATGTAATAACCTGCAGTTTTCTAAGAGCATATATTTACAGTAGATAAATAAATGAGCAAGTTAAATGAACTTGGATATGCAGAATGTATTAAAAAATAAATTTAAGGAACTGCAAAAGAGGGAGAAGGAAGTCAAATTTTGAACTGTTTAACTGATTGTAAAACTAATGAAATGTATAAATTTGAAAAAATATTTTTTAAACCTAATAAAAAACCTAAACCCATGAATAACTAAGAAAATGTTCATCATTATGATTGGTTAGTTGTATCTGAACTTGAGAGCCAAGATTTTTATGTATTTAAAAGGTATATTGCCTGCTTTTGGAGCACACATTCCAAAATGTGGTACTCTACATAAGCTAAATGCACAAAGTGAAATACAATGTTATGAGCTTGGCAGTGCTGTGGGTGGGTATGCTGTATTCAGAAATCCTTCTAATTCCTCAATCCAGGAAATCGAAGCAAAGATTCAATTTGTTGAATATCCAGACAAGGCTCTTGGTAATGGCCCCATAAGTATGGACCATTAAGGACACCATGGGGGGTGGCTCTGTGCCAGACAGCAAATGGCTGGGCCCACCTCCCTCAACTCAGTGGTAGTTAGAAATACAAAAGACAGAGTGGAATTATGTGAGCTAGAAGCTGGAAGCAAAACTGCAGACTGGGAAGACCGAGAGAAAGGCATGCCTGATTTCTGCTGTAATTCAAGGCCTGCAGGTTTGGGAGAAGAAAGGTCCTCTTGGGTTGTTAATGCTGTGAACCCCTCCATCATAGGCTCAGGTTGTGTGTCTGTAAATAATATATGGCGTTTATTGACCTGACTTAGGCCTTTGATACTGTAAATCGTAATGCCCTGCGGACTGTCCTTCTGAAAATTGGCTGCCCAGATAAATTCGTGAACATCATTCGGCTCCTCCATGATAATATGACAGCAGCAATCGCAGATAACAATTGCTCTCATTCACAGTGGGATCAGGTGTTAAACAGGTTTGGGTCATTGCCCGAACTCTATTCATTATTTTCATTGCCATGATCCTACACTTTGTCGAAGGGAAACTCCCCACCAGAGTAGAAATCATCTATTGAACAGATGGAAAGCTCTTTAATCTGAGCAGGCTGAAAGCAGAGAGTAAGGTTACTGTAACTTCCGCCCTAGAGCTTCAGTATGCTGATGACAACGTAGTGTTTGCACGCTCAGAGGATGACCTCCAAACCATCCTAAATATCTTTGCAGAAGCTTACAAAAAGCTTGGTCTATCGCTCAACGTTCAAAAACCCAAAGCACAAAATAACCCCCCTGCAGCACCACAAATCCAACTCAATGGTGTAATGTTGGAAAATGTCTATCTCTTCTAACTGGGCAATTATCTTTCCACAAGGCCTGACATTGATGTCGAAATCTAGCATCACCTGAGCTCTGTAAGTGCGGCTTTCTCCTGATTTAAGTGCAGAGTGTTTGAGGACCGAGACATTTACAGGGAAACCAAAATGCTTCTTTACAAAGCTATTGTACTACCAACATTACTGTACATTTGTGAAATATGGTCCACTTATAAACGCTATCTCCAGCTCCTCGAAAGATTCCATCAACGATGTCTCTGAAAATTTTTACACATCACTTGGGAAGACAGGCAAACCAATGTCAGTGTACTAGAAGAAGCAAAGATCACCAGTGTTGAAGCAATGATTCTTCAGCATCAACTTTGATGGACTGGTCATGTTGTTTGGATGCCTTATTATCGTCTTCCAAAGCAACTACTCTATTCTGAACTTAAGAATGGAAAGTGAAATACCAGTGGACAACAAAAGAGGTTTAAAGACACTCTAAAGGAAAATCTTTAAAAATGCAGTATGAGCACAGAAAATTGGGGAATACTGGCCTGTGAACGTTCCCATTGGAGAATTGCCTCTACCAAAGGTGTCATGGACTTTGAAGAATCATGAACCCAGGACCACAGGGAGAAACGAGCTAAGAGGAAGACACATTTGGAAAATCCTCACTGTGATCAGCTCCCACCCAGAAACCTAGGTCCCCACTGTGGAAGGATGTGGGGATCCAGAATTGGCCTCCACAGTCACAGTTTTACTTGGTTATGAGTGATCGCCAAAGAACAAGACCAAGAAGCTAGCCTAGCAATTCTAACAACCGAATCCTTGCTGGATCCAGAAATTAGAAAGGACTCAGCTTAACCCCTAAGTGGTGTATAGAAATACAACATAAAAACAATGAAACAGAATTATGCAACAGAGCTGCAAAAAAGCAAAAGCAAAAACAAAAATAAAACAAAATAAAACACCTAGCCCCATAATTCAGTAATAACAGAAAACAAACATAGGATCTAAGAAACCCTAGACAAAAAGATACATCTTTATATACAGTCATTGTAATGTGAATATTGGCTCAGCCCCCAACCCAGCCACCTTTTCCCAACTCATACCTGTGGGATTTTATAAATGCTCAGAATGGTTGAAATGAGGCTGGAAATAGCAGCGTCACCTCCTTCTAGAACGGCCAGCAGCTTATTCTGTTTTTCACAGATGTAGTTTGGAACATTCTTCTGCCCACCAGACAGCAGGTCTAGCACAGCTTCATAAGTCATTCTTCCATTGAAATTGCTGTCATAGAGGTTGTAGCCAAGGGTGATGTTGGGTAGGAGCCTGGGATTCCGACTGATCTCCTGAAGAGTAAACAAGAAGGGCAGGATGTGCCAATATCTCTGTAAATCCTGACTGCAGAAAAACAGATGTTATGAGATTTTCATCCTCTAGTCAGTGAAAGAGTGTTCAGTTTTCTGCATATTTTCATAGAAGGGAATTGATATCCAGTAGAAATATTTGGATTTTTCTGTGAGAACCATACTAACACTAGCTCTGTGTTTGGGCGCCTCCAGATTTTTATTTGGGGGGTGGGGTGTTTATTAGCAAATGGATATTTTTTCTATTGCAAATGGGTTGTTAGCAACAGTGGGGGTCCCCCCCCCACCTATTGGATTTCCCCCAGAAATGGGAACATCTTCTTCCAAACCTGCACTGGCTGCCCATTAACTGCCAGGCCCAGTTCAGGGTTTGGGGTATGCTGTCGAATACCTTAATGGCTTGGGAGCTGCTTATCTGAAAGAGCACCTCTCCCCATATCAGCCTTCCTGCTATGCAAGATCTGTTAGGACAACCTTCCTACATAATTCATCCTCAAAGGAAGTCCATGGGCCTATGAACCAAAGGACTGTGTTTTCAGTAACAGCTCTCTGGTTGGGAAACACAGTCTCTGTAGAGATTCATCTGGTCCCAGCATTGTTCAGCTTTAGGTATGCACCGAGGGCCTGTGTTTTGTCGGATAACCAGTCTCAGATAATCTACAGGCCTAAGTCTAATTAATGCATGAAGAACTTCAATCTATACACCAAGCTGTCCTGCCAGATTTAGTGAGGTCGCTTCCCCCTACCTTGGGAGGAGATGGGTCCCCATGCAGTCTACCCAAGAAGCTTAACGTTTGAAGAGGCTTGAGCTCATTGCTCCAGCTCAGACCGCATGGCTCTCACAAGCCACTCTTGAGTTTCTATGCCACCAACCTAGGAACTTTCACCCTTTAGAAACCTAAACAAAGTTTTACTGACTGTGCAGCTTTCATGACATTTGAAAGGGTTGTAAGTAATCCGTTTTTTAACTTACTGAATGTGCGGCCCTTTTCTATGGTAGGGCATACATGATATTGGAAGAGGAATACCATAATTATGCAGCCCCAGAGTCCCTTTGCCGTTGTTCTTAGGGCTGAATTATGACTAGGGAGACCCAGATTCAAATCTCAATCAGCCATGAGAATCCTGCTCAGTCAATGTCTCTCATTTCCATTTAGCTCATAGAGTTGCGGTGAGGATTAAAAAAAGAGAATGGGGATAACTGGCCCCCTAAACTCCTTTGAGGATATCTTTAATGAATAAAAGTAGTTAGAGAAGGCTGTCACTAGCAAGCATTCCAGCCAGCCATTTTTAAAAAACCTGTCTATCATTCAGTATCAGAGGGGGTGTTATAATGCCAGTTACATTTCTGAGCCAGCTTCAGATCTGGGAAGCTACTTTTAAAAGGTTATTTCATCTGTGGACTGTGGCGGCTGAAATTCCATGCCCTCCCAACATTTCACCGTTGAAAATATTTGCAGAACCCCTGTTTACTTAGTATGTTTCACTGCACGAGTGCCTTCACAAACACACCATTCCACTATTCCAAATTGCTGGAGGTTATTTAAAAAAAAGATATATTTGCAATAAAATTATCATTCATAATAATATTAATTATTATTTTTTATTGAATTTATACACTGCCCTATACCTGCAGGTCTTAGGATGCTTCACAGGATAAAATCAGACCGCAACGTACATAAAAACAATTATTATTATTTTTTTAATAATATTTATTAAAATTTCAGAAACAAAAAATTACATAGTTAAAGAGAAAAGAAACAAGGGAAAATGTGTATTAAAAAAAAAGAGAAAAAACATACAAAATACAAAGTACAGATAAAAAATAATAAAATAATAAAAAACACTTAAAAACAAATTAATCCTTCCGTATCTTACATTTCGTTTCCTTGCTTCCCTGACCTCCTCTCACCTCCGTTTTTTGTATTCCAGTTCAATTGGTTAATTCAGCAATTCCTTTCCCTCTTTGTTTATGTCTTAGTCCTTTAACTTAGTATATTATAACTTTAGATTCTCACCTATTAACCATCCATTTTTACATACACCTTTATGACATTGCTACTAGAACCACTTAACTTCATTCTGACATCATTCTAACATTCATTAATTTTACAATATTTCTGTAAATAGTCTTTAAATTTCTTCCAATCTTCTTCCACCGACTCTTCTCCCTGGTCTTGGATTCTGCCAGTCATTTCCGCCAATTCCATGTAGTCCATCACCGTACATAAAAACAATTAATTATGGTATGGCAAATTCACTACTTTGCTTCTTTTAGAAAGCTGCGTTTTCCAAAGAGCAGAAGCACCTTGGAGCCCATTCAGCCACATTGAGCAGCCTGGTCCTGAGGTACATGACAGGCAGTGTACGACAGGCCCTGAGGTACGACAGGCAGTGGGGAAGCAGTGGCTGGTGTTACCTGGCTAGGCAGCTGCATGAGAAAGGTTTGGCTGTGCACTGCATTCCTCTGAACACCCAGGGAATGGGATTCCCCTGTAGTCAAGCGAGGACAAATTTGAGGTCTAATTTATCAGGACAAGACATCAGAAAAATGGGAGAGCATGGAATCACAGTGGAGAGAAGCAGTAGAAAATGTTAACCTACACTATTGAAATAGCAGGAGACTTAGAGAAATCTTGCAGGTATGGCCAAGCAATGGTTGTAGACAAGATACCACTTATGCGGACGTCTCCTGGCTTATAATAATTAAGTTCATCCTTTCGATCACTTATCACACTGAATTGACATTTCCTCTTCAGCCTCCCATAGCAGGAATGGGGCGGCAGCAGCAATACTGAGGGAATTAGGAAGAGGAGGAGCATCGTTTCCTGTGTGCTCCTCTGGTCCCCTCTGCCCGGATTGCTCTCAGCTTCAGATCTGATCCAGTGACTTCTCAGTACACATAGGAGTCCAGCTGTGGCTTCAGAATCAAGGGCTTATATTAAACCTCATCTGCACATAGTCCCTGCCTGCCCTGAATCTGAGACCAGGCTCTCTGTGGCCCAGGTGATATTTATGCACCAACCTTTTCACAGTGGGTATAGAAAGTTATTACATGTTGTTCTTGCTTCTGGCACTTTTATTATCAGTTTCAAAACCAATATTTGGAACAATCCCCAGAGGTGTGTTTTTTAAAAAATAATAATAATTACAATGGTTTTGATAATGATCAGGGACAGAATACACTGCAGCGTCCTCAATTCTCCCTATGGCTCCATGTGCAGGTGCGTATCTGGAGAAATTACGTTTGAGAGACCACTCAATGTGGGTTCGTGCACCGTCTAGTCTCATGGCTCAAATCTCTAAGGTTGGAAGGGAATGAATACCTTCCAAACTCCAACAGACAAACAATCACATTTTTTTTCCGGAGGACTGATTTACACAATGTGCACTCTATATTTCCAGACATTATGAGCATATCAAGCTAGTTGGAAATATTCTATAAGAAAGAAAAGAATGATTGGCATTGCAATGGAGGGGCTATAGCTCTTTCAAGTACAGGCAACTCCCAATTTACACAGCAGTTACATTTCAAGGCACCACACATTTAAGTGAAATCATGTATATTTCATAGAATAATAGAATTGTACAGTTGGAAGGGACCACAAGGGTCATCTAGTCCAACCTACTGCAATGCACCATTGAAATATCCTGCAAACAACCCATTCCACCCTTTTTGGTGGCGTTTTTGTTAAGTTTTGGAGTCACCTCCAGTTTCAGCGCAATGCGCGTATGCACAGTTAGCACATGTTGGTGCGCACCAACCTCTCTCGCTCTCCAGGCTTCAGTGAAAGCATGCATTCGCCCCATAGGACGCACACACATTTCCCCTTCATTTTTGGAGGGGAAAAAGTGCGTCCTATGGGGCGAAAAATACAGTATTTTCTTGGCTCGGGGTTGCATAACTTCACACCGTCCCACATTTCTCTGATGAAATTAGGGACATCCTAAGGAAAAGAGGGACATTCTGGGATCAAATGAGAAACCAATATGGGTTTTGTAAAGGGCTGTAAAGGACTTGTAAAGGACTTACAGGACTGTAAGTACGGAAATAGGGACACTTGGACTTCGGAGGCGGCGCCATCGGCAATGGCGGATTCCCTCTAGCCCTGAGGGAGTAGCTCCGTGGAAATCGGGTCTTGCCGCTACGGCGAAGCGGGGACCCATTTGAAACCCACAGGCGGGTGAAGCCTGTGACCGTGGAACTCAGCGGGCACCCTTAGCGCCCCCCCCAATCTGCGAGGGAACTCTGTAAAGAGCTCCGGAGCATAACGGGGTGTTTGGCGCGGTGCTGAGAGTCAATTGCTTCTTCCGTGGAGTGAAGCCGCGCAGCTGTTGCCGGAGAGCGCTGACCTTTTTCCTGTGACAATTCGGCTAATAAACAACTACCCGTGAGTAGGTCAAGTTTGAAGATTGGGAAATTTAAGGGGAAAAGGGTTAATTTGGAACTGAAGCGGGAAGGCGTAAACAGGAAGTCCGTCTTCCGTTTTCTGTAAATAGATCAAAGCGAAGACTGTCTAAGCTAAGACCCTGAAAATCGCTTGAAAAAGACTTAAATCTCGACATCAATTAAAGAGAACTCCCTCCCTGAGGTGCGGGAGAGGGGAGGGAGAAGGGGAAGTATCTTTGCCCGCAGGAAAAAGAAGAGAGAAAGGGAACAAAGACCACCACTTAACTCCTGGGAACGGACTGTCAAGGGACAATGGATGCCGTATTGTGAATCGCACTGTTTAAAGGATAATGTAACTATTTGACAGTTACTCTGCAAGAGAGATACTTTGGTTCTGAAGGGTCTCTCCGGACCTGAAACTGTTGCCTTTTTGGTTAAAGGGGGGATCTTTGAAAGTTGGAAAAGCTACTTTATTGTTATAAGTCTGGACTGCTACTGTGTCCCCCTAGAGGAATTTTGAAATTGTTACAATTGGCCAGGGAATTTTCCATTCTAAACTGGCCAAGGGAAATTTTCCATTACAAAACAAGCAACCGTGGGAATGACCTTGATCCGTTGATAAAGTGTTATGGCAGACTTGACTCAGGAAAAAACAACAAGATCGGGTAAAATTAGACTGCAACAGCATAGACCGTCAGCATCTGGCCTTCCTTCCCCACCAGGAGAAGATCCAGCCCAGGTGACGCCTAAAGGAATAGCATCTGAAGGGGGTCTAGCTTCAGCACTAGATAAAATTTTTGAATCTTTGGAAAAATTAAGCAAACAGGTTGCTGAAGCGACAATTAAAATTGATCAAAACACGTCAAGCATTAATAATTTGGGGCAGAAGGTGAACTCAAATACAGAATCTATTGAGAAACTGCTGCAGGAATCTACCCTGAACCGAAAAACAGCTGAAGAAGCCAAGGAAAAAGCATTGGCTGTAGAGGAAAAGATATTACCGATTTGCAGGCAGCTTGAGGACCACAAGTCTTTGCTGTCTATGATTGAATTAAAAGAAAAACAGACAAATTTAAGGATCAGGGCTGTACCTGAACTTGAGAAGGACAGTTTGATTGACTTTCTTACGCAAGAATTTGCAGACTTTTGGAATTTAGACCCAGACAAGTTAGACTTCAAGATAGTAAGGGCTTTCAGACTTGGAAGAGGGGGGAGAAAGAACAGGGTGAGAGACTGTTTGATTACCCTCCGATCAAGAGAGGAGAGAGACAGAATATTAAGTCTGCACTTCCAGAAGACCTTGGAAATAGGTGAGTCAAGAGTGGAGATATTTAAGGACATCCCTAAACAACTTTTGGATCTTAGGTCTAACTACGGAGATCTAGTGGCCTTGCTAAGAGGAAACAGAACCATCTTTAGGTGGGAATTCCCCCAAGGCCTATCTTTTACCTTTAAAGGGGAAAAGTTCAAAATAAGATCAGTGGAAGACAAAGAATTTTTTTTGAAAGAACACGGAGAAGACCTGCAAAAAGAAGCTGAAGAAGAGCTAAGAGCCTTAAAACCAGGAATACAAGACATAGTACCACCACCTTTGGGATTGGACAAGTTAGTGAAGGCGATACCACCGACAGAACAAGAACAACTACTTGGCGCAGTTGGAGGAAAGTAAAATAAATACATCATGTCCCTGCAACTATTAAGTTGGAATATTCATGGATTTAACTCCCCAGAGAAAAGGAAAAAAGTTTTTCATTTATTGAAAAAGGAACAATTGGACTTGATTTGTTTGCAGGAAACACATGTGATAAGGCTCCACAGGAAAGTATTGATCAATAAAAGATTGGGCCAAGAATTTATTTCATCGGACAAGGTTAAAAAGAGAGGAGTAGTAATTTATGCGAAAGAAAGCCTATCACCGAAATTTATTTTTAAAGATGACCAAGGAAGATATGTGGCAATTGAAATCCAAACACAAGGAGAAAAATTCTTGATAGTAGGAGTATATGCACCAAATGAGGGGAAATCTGAATTTTTTAAGAAGTTGCATGAGACATTGTTAGACTATATGGATTACAACATTATTATGATAGGAGATATGAATGGAGTGGTATCTACAAATATGGACAAGTCGCAGAGACAGGTAGTAACCAAAGATGGCAGACTACCAAAAACTTTTTTTGAGATGACTGACAATATGGACTTGATTGACATATGGAGAATAAAGAATCCCTTGGGCAGAGAGGGGACCTTCTTCTCTGAAGCCAAAATGACATGGACAAGAATTGACCAAATCTGGTTAACTAGAGGACTGGCACCTAAGACTCGAAAAGTGGAAATTTGCCCTAAAACTTGCTCCGACCATAATGCTGTGAAAATGGAGATGAAATTAACACCTGCCGGTTCCTTCAGATGGAGGATGAATGACACCTTGTTTAGAGATCAAGAAGTTACCAAAAAGGCCCAAAAAACCTTGAGAGACTATTTTGAGATAAATATGAACACTACCATTGAAAAAAGAGTAATCTGGGACGCAAGTAAAGCAGTTATGAGGGGGTTTCTCATTCAACAGAATACAATAAAGAAGAGAACTCAAAATGAGAAAAAAGAAAAAATTTTGGAAAAAATAAAAGAGGGTGAGAAGAAACTGAGAGCAAACCCAAAGTCACAAGAGATTCTGAGAGAAATAAAGTTATACCAAATTCAATATATGAATATGATGAATCAGGAAATAGAATGGAGAATTAAACAGATGAGACAAAGGACATTTGAATTGGCCAATAAATGTGGAAAATTGTTAGCTTGGCAAATGAAAAAAAGACAAAAACTTAACACCATTACCAACTTGGAAGTGGAAGGAAAGAACGTCCAGAATCAGTGGAAATTAGAAAATGCTTCCAGAGGTACTTTAAACAGTTATATACACAAGGGCCACAGAAAGTATGTGATTTAGACCAATTCTTAAAAACAAATGGACTTCAAAAAATCTCTCAAGAAAATAAGTTAATGTTGAACTACAAAATTACAGAACAGGAGGTGGAAGGTGCCATCCAGAACATGCAGTTGGGCAAATCTCCAGGGCCTGATGGCTTAACCTCAAAATATTATAGATCTTTGAAGGACTGGATAATTCAACCACTAAAGGAGGTTTGCAATGAAATTTTGGAGGGGAAAAAAGCGCCAGAGTCGTGGAAAGAAGCTTATATTACACTAATACCGAAAAATGAGTCTGAAAAGACACAACTTAAGAATTACCGCCCCATATCCCTGCTTAATGTGGATTACAAAATTTTTGCAGACATATTGGCTAAAAGGTTAAAAAAAGTATTAGTAGAGGAGATACACAAGGACCAAGCTGGCTTTCTCCCCGGCAGACACTTGTCTGGCAATACGAGAAATATAATTAACATTTTAGAGAAGTTGCAAGTGAATATTAATACTAAAGCTGTTTTAATTTTTGTAGATGCGGAGAAGCCTTTGACAATATTTCTTGGAGTTTCATGAAGAAAAATCTTCAGGGGATGGGGGTTGGTCAAGGGTTTGAAAATGGTATAAGTGCAATTTATTCAGAACAAAAGGCTAAACTAATAGTTAATAATGTGGTGACAGAGGAATTTAAGATAGAAAAAGGGACACGACAAGGCTGCCCAATTTCCCCATTGCTCTTTATTTCGGTCCTGGAGGTTCTGCTAAACATGATCAGAAGGGACAGTTTGATTAAAGGTATACAGGTCAGAGCTAAACAGTACAAATTGAAAGCTTTTGCAGATGATTTAGTATTGACATTACAGGAGCCAGAATCTAGTACTAAAAGAGTATTAGAATTGATTCAGGAATTTGGTCATGTGGCAGGATTCAAGTTGAACAAGTTAAAAACTAAGGTGCTTGAGAAAAATTTAACACCGATTGAGAAAGAGAGGTTTCAGAAGGAGACAGGTTTAACACTGGTTAAGAAAGTAAAATACCTGGGGGTAAATATGACCGCTAAGAACTTAAACCTATTTAAAGACAATTATGAGAAATGTTGGTCAGAAGTGAAAAAGGACTTAGAGGTATGGTCAAATTTGAAGCTTTCCTTGTTAGGTCGAATTGCTGTCATAAAGATGAATGTATTGCCAAGAATGTTATTTTTGTTTCAATCATTGCAAATCTTGGACAAAATGGACTGTTTCAAGAAGTGGCAGAGAGACATTTCTAGATTTGTCTGGCAGGGCAAGAAGCCCAGAATAAAATTTAAAATATTAACTGATGCAAAGGACAGAGGTGGATTTGCCCTGCCAGACCTTAAACTTTATTATGAATCAGCAGCATTCTGCTGGCTGAAAGAATGGCTGCTTCTTGAGAACACAGACATTTTGGATTTAGAAGGTTTTAATAATGTTTTTGGGTGGCACGCATATTTGTGGTATGACAAGGTTAAAGCACATAAAGCATTTAAAAACCATATTGTCAGAAGAGCATTGTTTAATGTCTGGACAAGATATAAAGACTTACTTGAAAACAAAACCCCAAGGTGGCTATCACCGATGGAGGCGAAGGCTCAGAAAAAACTCAATATGGAGGCCAAATGGCCAAAATATTGGGAAATTTTAGAACAAGAAGGAGACAAATTGAAATTGCAGAGTTTTGAGAAATTAAAAGATAAAGTGCGAGACTGGCTTCATTACTATCAGATAATGGAGGCATATAATTTGGATAAGAAAATTGGCTTCCAGGTGGAAAAATCAAAATTGGAAACAGAACTGTTAGAACCTAAAACTAAGATTTTGTCAAAGATGTATAACTTGCTGTTGAAATGGAATACTCAGGATGAAACGGTGAAATCTGCTATGATTAAATGGGCACAAGACGTTGGACATAACATTATGTTTGCTGACTGGGAACAGTTGTGGACCACAGGTATGAAATTTACGGCATGTAATGTCCTAAGAGAGAATATTATGAAAATGATATACAGGTGGTACATGACACCAGTCAAGCTTGCAAAAATCTATCATTTGCCCGATAATAAATGTTGGAAATGCAAAGAAACTGAAGGTACATTCTTTCACCTTTGGTGGACATGCCCAAGGATTAAGGCTTTCTGGGAGATGATCTATAATGAAATGAAAAAGGTATTTAAATATACCTTCCTGAAGAAACCAGAGGCCTTTCTCCTGGGCATTGTCGGCCAACTGGTGCCAAAGAAGGAGAGAACTTTCTTTATGTACGCCACAACAGCAGCAAGAATACTCATCGCAAAGTATTGGAAGACACAAGATCTACCCACCTTGGAAGAATGGCAGATGAAGGTGATGGATTATATGGAACTGGTGGAAATGACTGGCAGAATCCGAGACCAGGGAGAAGAGTCGGTGGAAGAAGATTGGAAAAAGTTTAAAGATTATTTACAGAAATATTGTAAAATTAATGAATGTTAGAATGATGTTGGATAGAAACTAAGTGGTCTTTAGCTGTAATGCTATAAGGGAATATGAGAAAATGGTTATTAATTAGGTAAAAATCTAATGTTACAATATGTTAAGATTGAAGACTAGGATGAATGAAGAGGGGAGGGATTTGCTGAACTAACAATTTGAACTGGAATACAGAAAAGGGAGGCGTGAGAAGGTCCAGGAAATAAGCAAATGAAAAATATGTGACGGAAAGACTGAATTGTTTTTAACTATTTTTTTTTTGTATTTTTTGTATTTTTTCTTTCTTTTTTGCTTTTGTAATTTTTTTGGAAAATCTTAATAAATATCTTATATATAAAAAAAGGTAATAGGGACACTTGGAGGGTTTTCACATGTTCTACTTTTCTGCACAAAAATGGGGGGAGGGGCTGTTGATGATGCATTAAGAGGAGCGTAATGTGTGAAAGCAAATGAATAAGAACAGGGTCTTAGGCCCAGGCCAACCTAGAGGTCATAACCCTTTGGTCACAGTTCTGTTGTTTCGGCCTTGTGTTGCTGAAGGAGGGTCTCCACCACCACCGTCCAGCCTGGATATGGAGATCCAGCTCTGAGGGCCTTCTGGCAGTTCCGTCACTGTGAAAAGTGAGCTTACAGAGAACCAGGCAGAGGGCCTTCTCATCAGGGGCAGGGGGATTTTAATGTTTGAGGTTTTACTATGCTTAATGTATTCAATCTGTTGGAAGCTACCCACAGTGGGGCTTGTGGGAAAATGAGGGAGAAAATGTAGCAGAGTAAACGCAGCATGTGCTCTGTGCGCAAGCATGCAGAAAAGAGTCCATACACGGCTTCTCTAATCTAAGAAGCTTTATTTTACAGCAGCAATAAATCAACATCTCCAGGAGAAACCGGCATGGTGACTCCCTTCATCGGTCAAAACCGAAACCAGACTGAACACACACAGAACAAAGAACAGATCCCTGGATGGAGACCATCCGCCCAGTGGGCAGGACGCTCACTCTGAGCTGCTTAATCCTATAAGCTCTGAGTCTCCTCACACCCCCTCTCGTCCTGCACCGCTGGGGGCACGTAAGCATCAACACTTACCCCAAAAGCAACCCTGCACAGAACTCACTGTGTCTCTGGAAGCTTAAAGGTTTAAACCCATCTGCCAGATTTTCCGGGCTTGGACAGAAATTCAGCTTCACCAAGCCTGTCTGGACACTCTGACACACATTTTGGAAATGGATGTCTAGATGTTTAGTTCTGGACTATAACTGTCCAGACAATACCACCTTTAGAGTCTTCCTAAACTGTGATGGGCAAACAACAATCCCCACAGATTTCTTGGACCAAGCACCGGTAAAATTCTAGTTCCCTACAAAGCTCTGACAATGCACTGAACTCAGTTTCAGTACAGGAAAGTGAAATGAGACTTTGCTTTCGGGACTTCCACCCAACTAGAGATTCCCCAGACTTTATTACCATCCCAGACGAGGACTTCCTGTCTTCCAGATTTGCCCAATCGCTGTCAGTCCAGCATGTGAGCTGTGCTTCACCCTCAGCTGACAGTTTGAGACAGAAATCCTTGGTATCCTGCAGGTATTGCAGCATCCTCTTGATACCATTCCAGGCATTCACACTTGGCTTTGTAGCCTCCCTGCTGAGCAGATTGGTAGCAAATGCTATGTCAGGTCTGCTCCACTGGGAAAGATACAGCAAACTGCCCAGAGCTGGCTGAAAGATCTCAGCATTTTTGAACTTAGCAAGTTCCTCAAGCTGACTGTCTTTCATGTAGCTTGTCTCCATGGGTGTTCTGACCCCTGCATATTCAGACATTCTGAACTTCTTTTTTAAAAAAATATTTTTTATTAACAGACCAATCAAATCAAATCACATAAATTCCAAATTACAAAGCCAAATTTTAATTTTTTTGTTGGGGGTACCCATATTTCAAGTTCCGAAAGGGATCCAATTCTCTTGTTGCTGCTGCTTTAATGTCCACAAATCTGTCCAAATAATGTTCACAATTCTATCCAATCCTTTCTTGTTGTTTTCCACATCTCTTCTTGTTATTTTCATATATTTTTCCTTTCTCTTTGTCTTTGTGACCTCTGATAGTCTCCACAAGTGGGTTGAAACAAATTTGTAATCCTGTGTGGGTTTTTCTGTTCGTCCAAGAGTCATATTCGGACGGCTACCGTATTACATCGCTTCCATAAAGAAAAACACTCTTACCGTCTACTCGTTAAATTTTCACAGGTCTGTCACTCCCTTTCTCAGTCCTCTGAGGAGGTTCTGCCAGGAATCCAATATGAAAACAAAGCTTCCTCCTCCCGATCATCAATCTTTCGACAGAACCTGCCAAGATGGCGACTCCCTTTTTATTGCTGCATCATCAAAAGCCCTTGTTCTTTTCTCGATCTCCATAAGCCAAACTTTTGATTAGTAAATGTTTTCCACACAGTTTTTAATCATCCTGCTTAGGTCAGTTATGCGACGGTTCTTTCTTGGGGAGGGGTTATTGGTTAATCACATAGAAGAAAAGAAAAAAAGCCCCCCCATCCAGTCCCGCTCCGACATACTGAACCTTTGATGTATCTTCTTCATGATATATTCTGTTAAATCCAACCCGTCGCTCTACTTTCACAGAGGTCACTTCAATTAGCAGTCTTCACTCCCGTTCTTCACTTGAAATATGTGCATTTGCTTCTTTTCTAATTGTTTATTTCGAGCTGCTGCAGCCAGTGCGCGATCAGAGACAGCATCCGGGAGAGCCGGTCCCACACAAGGGCTTTGTGCCTAGTGCCCTCACCCCCTTCTTTCGAATCTGGGGGTGATTTATGGCCACAGCAGGTAAGGCAGTGTTCCCCATGTCCTTGGGGCAACAAGGGAGGCTGCATACTCCCATATCAGCCTCTTAATTACCTCGTGTGAGCCGGAGAGATGGTATTGTCGGCCATCTTCCAATGCGCCCCTGGTGGGCCCCCCCCCAGACATTCTGAACTTCTCAAGCAACTGCTCAATCTTGCTTTTCTGACTGAGCAAGAAGCTGCTGTCCTGGGTTCTATCAACCTGGATGTCCAAATAAATTTTCACTGGACCTAGGTTTTTAAGCTGGAAATGCTTTCCAAGCTCTTTGGCAAAACCTTGCACCTGTTTCTTGTTCCTAGCCATGTAGATTATATCATCTACAAACACTGAAACTAGCTCCTGTGACTCTCCTGACCGTTTCAGGTACAGGCAGCTATCAGCAAGACTCCTCTTGAAACCCATGCTCTGCAAGGCTTCATTCAGACACAAGTTCCAGTTCCTGGCCGATTGTTTCAGACCATAAATGGACTCGTGGAGCTTCCACGCTGCATCTGGCCTATTGCCCTCAAACCCTGGAGGAGGAAGCATGTACAGCTCCTCCTGGAGGTCTGAGTTCAAATAGGCTACATCCACATCAAAGTGATGCACCTGATGACTTCTCTGTGCAGCAATGGCTAAGAGCATGTGCAGAGTTTCACTTCTGGAAGTAGGAGCATACACTTCAGTGTAATGCAGCCCCTTCCGCTGTGTGAAACCTCTGGCTACTAGTCTAGCCTTGTACTGTGGTTCTCCAGTCTCTGTGGGTTTAAGATGGTAAACCCAACGGCTGCTCACGGCCTGCTTGTCTGCTGGCAGCGTCGTGATGGAGAACAAACCTAGAAGACTCCATTGAGCTCCACTCTTTCTTCATTGCCTCATGCCATTTCCTGGCTTCTGCTTCAGGCAATTTCTGAGGTTCCTCAAAGCTCTCTGGTTCACATCGAGCCATACCAACCCACACGCTAGTGACCTCAAACCTTTCGGGTGGTTTTTTCCTTCGTAGTGCGAGCTGAACGCCTGGGCACTACTTCAGGTACCCCCTCTGATTCACTAGGGCCAGCTAGAGTGTCCTTGCCCTCAGAGGATTCCCCCTCTGACTTACTGCATCTTCTGGACTTCTCAACTGGACCTGTGGGCGATGAAGGTGCACTCTTTTGCTCTAGCTTAACAGCTTTAGGAGATGCCCTTTCATGTTCCTGCCCTTGGTCAGAGATCTGATCCTCAGCAGGTTCAGTTTCTGCCCCCTCCTTCCTCAGCAGAGTCAAGCAGACTCTCTGAGAGGATGTCAGGATTCCCATGGATGCACGTCCATCCACTTTGATCACAGAACTCAGCACTCTTGCTGACTAAAATCCTAGACTGATTGCCTTCTGGATAGGCAAATCTCCATCCCTTGGTCCCTGGCTCATACCCACAAAAGATCATTCTTTGGGACCTAGGGCCGCTCTTTCTGCATTTGGCCTTTGGTACAAGGACCCAAGCCTCGCACCCAAACACGCAGAAGAAATGCACCTTGGGCTTCTTACCGTGCAGCAGAAAATAGGGCATGTCCCCTACTATAGAACTGTACGAGCGGTTCAGAGTGAAAGACCTGACCTTCCATGCTTCCACCCAAAAGCGCTGGGGCAACCCTGCATCAAAAAGCATGGCTTCCGTTGTCTCCTGCAGCATTCGGTTCTGATGTTCTGCCATCCCTTTCTCCTGAGGAGAATGCGCGACTGTCAACCTGTGGTGTATCCCTTTCTGGTGGAAAAAGTTCTGCAGCGCAGACCCAGTGAACTCCCCACCACGATCTGATTGAAAACTTCGGACCTGCAGTTAGTTCAGCTGCAGTGATCCAGTCTTTCACCAAAGCAGCAGCCTCTCTCTCTTGTGCTTCAGAATGAACACCCACCCATTTTGGGAAAAATCATCTACCAGAGATAACACAAATTTGGCCCCACCTAGACTGGCAACTTGCACAGGGCTGCAAAGGTCGGCATGAACTAGCTCAAAAGGTTTTGTGGTTACCCTGTCAGACCTAGAATAAGTGCACGTGTGAACCTTAGCTTCCTTGCAGGCCCTGAAATCCAGGTACTTGGCATATGCTTTCATCTTGCACCCCTCAGTGAAACCTGGGATCTTCTTCACATATCCCCAGTTGACGTGTGACATTCTCCTGTGCCACAGATGATGGCACCCATCATGAACAGGAACGTTTTCACACCGTGCTTGTGCTGGCACAGTGGGACCTTTACCTGTAATAGGCATTTCCAGAACAAACAGCCTGTACTTGCATTCAACACTGACCAGTTGGTGCCCACCTCTAGAAATGGAACACACATTATTTTCAAAACACACTTTGAAACCATCAAGGACAAGAGAAGAAACAGACAGCAAACAGCATTGCATCTCTGGCACGACGTAGGCCTCAATCTCTGCCTGTAAAAAAAGAAGCATAAACAGAGCCAGACACAGTTAATGTACACTTGGAACCATCTGCAAGAGTCACAGTTTTTCCTGTCGTCACAGCCCTGCAGTTCCTCAAAAGACCCGCAGAGGGCATCAGATGGTGACTGGCTCCACTGTCAATCACCCAGCTCAGCACTTGGTCCTAGTTGCAACATTTCACCATTGCCATAGAAGCAGCCAGGTGATGGTGTGATGACGTGTCTCTGTCGGTCCTCTTGGAGCCTCTCCGAGCCTTCCCACACTTGGCAGCACCTCTAATCTGGTTGCCCTTGGAAATGGTCTAGGAGGCTTCCTGTGGCTCCACTGGACACTGTCTGACCAGATGGGAATCCAAGCCACAATGGAAACAATGGCGAGATGAAAAAGCTTTCACTATTACTTCACTTCTCCCTGCACCTCCACTCCTGGATGCAGGATAGCCTGAGCCTGCTTGACCGCCATCTGTCTGCCAGCGTTGCTCCTCATCACACAGCCTCCCCGTGATAAATTCCAGCGTCAGCTGCTCCATTGGCATGGCTTCAAGGGTCAACACAAATTCTCATAGCTTTTGTCCAACAAACTCAGAAGAATGTAAACTTTTAATCGTTCTGGGAAGGCCAGCATAGGCGTAATGTGGTCTCTAACAGGTCCGCCAGGACATAGACACATCTCAAAAAGACTCATTGTCACATGAATCTTGGCCCCTGCTGTAGTGTGTAGGTACACTCTCTCTAGAGCCTGCCAGATCGCTTGGCTGGTCCCTAGCCCATCAACGTGAGGCAACTGGGAAGAGTCCAAACTGAGCACCAGAAGACCCATCGTTCTCTGGTCTCTCCTCAAGGCAGCAGCGGCTGTTACTCTTGCAGCTGCAGCTTCACCAGCCAGTGCAGGGACTGAGGCATTCTGCGTAGTCCCAAAGCCCCTTGCCTGTAAGCCAGGCCCTGACTCTTCAGGAACAATCCTCCCAGTTGTGTCCATTGAGCCTCTCAAATGGGACATTGAAGGTTTCCTGAGCCTCTGCCATCTTCCCTGGGGCTTAGCCTACTCACGCTCCTGCCAGCCAGTCCTTGAAAAGGTGATCTCCAATGAGGTCCTCCTTCACCAGCGAGTTCCTCTGCCTATGCTCTCACCACACAGCATGGCAGGATCTCAAAGCTGGGCTTCTCTGATGCTCTTCGCACACAGACACAGCACAGGCGTGGCTGAAAAATTCCATAACCTGGAACACCCATAACCTGTGGGAAAATGAAGGAGTCCAGTGCACTTCTACCACTCAGCTTGCCGGACTGTAGCAGAGTAAACACAGCGTGTGCTCTGTGCGCAAGCATGCAATGCAGAAAAGAGTCCGTACGCGGCTTCTCTAATCAAAGAAGCTTTAATTTACAGCAGCAATAAATCAACATCTCCAGGAGAAACTGGCATGGTGACTCCCTTCGTTGGTCAAAACCGAAACCAGACTGAACACACACAGAACAAAGAACAGATCCCTGGATGGAGACCATTCCCCCAGTGGGCAGGACGCTCACTCTGAGCTGCTTAACCCTATAAGCTCTGAGTCTCCCCACAGGGCTGCATTCCACCAAATAGTTGTGCTAAGGGAAGTAGCTGCAAGGAGTCCTTCAAGCACAACAGGGTTTTCCTTTCTTCTCTCTGTGCCCTGAAAATCAACATCAGAGGTTCAGGAAAGCCCCCAGAACAGCACACAGGAGGAGGAGGAGGATAGGATAGGTCATTCCATCAGGAAAGGAGAAACGCTTCAGCTGATGGAGTGATCTCCTTACTACTGCTTTCATTTCCTCCTTAAGATCAGATCCTTCAACACCATATGGGCATTAGCTGAATAAAACCCAATACTGGTTTTTTAATGTATTTTTTATTAGATTTCTCTAATATACATTTCAAGATATTCATTTAGACAACCTTAAATCAGTGACTTCTCTTCTTTTTCCGTGGTTCATTTTGCATATCATAAATCCCTGCATATGTAAGCTCTTCTTTTTTTGTTCTCTTATTCTATATGTTAAATCTGTAAACTGCACGTATTCCATGAGTTTAAGTTGCCATCCTTCTTTGGTTGGGACCTCACTCATTTTCCAATTTGGGGCTAGCAAAACATGGACCGCAGTAGTGGCATACAGAAACAAACTTTTTTGACACCTGGGAATTTCCCTCTGAATTGTACCCAACAAAAAGGACTCTGGTTTTTTTGGAAAGGTACTTTTAAACATTTCCCCCCCAATTCATTATATATCATTTCCCAGTACTCTTTTAACCTTTTACAAGTCCACAACATGATAAAACTTACTCTCAACCTGATTACATCTCCAACACTTATCTGATTAGGACTTATACATTTTAGCAAATCTACTAAGAGTTAAATAGCATCGATAAATCTTTTTCAGGTAGTTCTCCTTCAAGGAATAACATGTAAAACTCAGTAATGTTAACATGATTCTACTTAGATTCAGATTGCAAAAATTGGGATTATGATTATGATTATTTGCCATCTCTTCTGCTGCCGTTTGATCGCAGTCTCCACGGAATGAATTTTTCTGTTGGCTTACGTGGGAAAGCCCAGTGAACACGTAAACCCAGCAGCCCCTTCTTAGGTTGCCGTCTTTCTATGCTTACTGACATGGGAGTTAATCCCTACTGAACTAAAGGCGGCTTACTCCCGAGTAGGAAAAACAGACTGGTGGGAGGCCCTGGCGCATCAAAAGCCAATGCCTGCTCAGCCCCTCAGTACTCACCAGGCCCTGTGGCCGCAGACTTTGGACGGTGCGAGCCCTCCTCCCCTCCTCAGCCCCCACCCCCGGCACAAGCTACAGCCCTGCTGGGGTGATGGCGTGCGTGCCCAAAGAGAGGGCTATGAATGCCCTTTCTGGTTCGCCACCACTGGGATAGGTCATTCATCAGGAAAGCAGAAGCACTTGAGCTGATGGAGTGATCTCCTCAGTGCTGTTTTCATTTCCACCCTAAGATCAGATCCTTCAAAACCGTATGGGCATTAGTTGAATAAAACCCAATATTGTTTTTTAATGCAATTTTTAATATTTCAATATATTCATTTAGACATCCTTAAATCAATGACTTCCCTTCTTTTTCTATGGTTCATTTTGCATATCATAAATCACTGCATACTTTACATGAGCTAAACAATTTCCTCTGAATTACACCCAGCAAAAAGGATTTCATTCCCAACTTCCAGAAACAAAACACAAAGAAGCCAGGAAACAGAACTATTTAATTTATAACGGGACCAATAAGAATGTGCAAATCTTTCCTTCCAATAATCCACAAGACTGTTTGAAGAAGCTGAGTTCTACTTGATAGCATCTCTTTTTCCATTTTTGGGTGGCAAAACATGGACTGCAATAGTTGACACCTGGGAATTTTCCTCTGAATTATGTCCAACAAAAAGGATTCTGTTTTTTTTGGAAAGGTACTTCTAAACATTTCCCCCCCAATTCATTATAAATCATTTGCCAGCACTCTTTTGTACTTTGAGAAGTCTACAACACTCTAACCTCATTACATCTCCAGCACTTATCTGATCAGGACTTACACATTTTAGCAAGTCCACTCGGAGTTAAATACCATCGAGAAATCATTTTCAGGTAGTTCTCCTTCAAGGAATAACATGGAAAACCCAGTAATGTTAACATGATTCTACTCAGATTCAGATTGCAAAAATGGGAATTGCAAATCTTTAAAGAAAAGGTCCTATGGCCATCCCACTTTCATTATGTCCAAAGACCAGTTTCTTTTCTGATTCACATGGAGGAAAGATGTTAGACTGGCATATTGGGAAAGGAACATTCAATTCACATTCATTGGTTTTATCATTGCAGTGCTATGCCAAAAAAGGACTTGATTTTTTAATGTTAAACCATCAGATGCTCCTTTTTATTCAGATCTGGCCTCAGGACAATAATGTAGCACTTGGGGATGAAGATGCAACCCAGTAACCCCGAACTGGAGGCCAAGATAGAGAAGACCTGCACGGCTACCATATATTTCCCCTTGGTGCTCAGGTAGGCTGGCACAAAGGACACCCAAACACTGCAAAACACCAGCATGCTGAAGGTGATCAGCTGGGCTTCGTTGAAGGCCCCAGGCAGCTTCCTGGCTAGGAAAGCCACCGTGAAGCAGACGGCCGCCAGAAAGCCCATGTAGCCAAGGGCAGAAGAAAACATGGCAACAGAGCCTTCGTTACATTGCAGAATGATCTGCCCAGGCTGGGAGTGCATGTCGGAGTCTGGGAAGGGGGGAGACATTCCCAGCCAGACCATGCAGATGCCCCCTTGGACACTGGAAAAAGACAAGACAAGGGAGTTGGCCAAGCTCTTGCCCAGCCATTTCCTCATCTGGCTCCCTGGCTTTGTGGCCATAAACGCCACCACCACCGTGATAGTCTTTGCCAACAGGGAAGACACGGCCACAGAGAAGATGATGCTGAAGGCAGTTTGTCGGAGAAGGCAGGTCCACTTCTGGGGCCGACCGATGAATAAGAAGGAGGACAAGAAGGAGAGCAGGAGGGACACAAGGAGCAAGTAGGTGAGGTCCCGGTTGTTGGCCTTGACTATTGGTGTGTCAAAGTATTTAATGAAGATTCCCAAAAGAAGTCCAGCAGTGAGGGACAAAAGCAGGGCAAAAGAAGCTAGGAGGATCCCCAGAGGTTCTTCATAGGACAAGAAATGTATAATCTTGGGGATACACTGATCTCTGTGTAGATTGGAATTCTGATCATCTGGACATTTGTTGCAATGCTTTGCATCTGAAAAACACAAGAGTGACTTCAGTGTTGTCAATATAAATATTATAGCCATGACATTCCATAGTCTACTACATACCTACTATATTATTCTGTATTTCTTATCTGATTACTGTATTTTGGGTTGTAGGTTTGCCTTGAAGCAATCATGGGCTATAGTTTGGGGTCAGAATAAAAGTATTAAGGGCCAGCATATCCCACTGAGCTCCTTTAATGGGGCAAGACCCCTCCGCCATAGGTACCAATGCCTGGAATTTGAAAGTGATTTTGTACTATGAAAAGTCAACTCTTTTAAATATCCTTTCAGGGGCATTTACCTTCCTGAATGGAGATTGTTCCTTCCATGCATTCAACACAAGCATAGCAGCAGATTGATTTTCCCTCCTTAATGGCCTTGGCATATCCTGGACGACAGTTTTCGGTACACCTTGAAAGAGGCACTTTCTAGCCAAAATGAGAAAAAGCATCAAGCAGAAGATGTTAGGATTTTGTGGATAGGAGCCATAGAGTGCAGCTAGGATTGAATCATACAATGGGGTTAGGACTGCAGCATAAGATATGTAGGTGTCAGTTTGCTTCTGACAGTCCAAGACCATAGTATTGCTTGGTCTGATGTATCAAAGAGAAAAAGTTGTGATTAATTATTTCACTCACCTGTTTGAAGCACCTGGGCCACACAATGACATTTTGGTCAATGGCAAATTTGATTTTCTCTGGAGATGCTGATCTCTCTACACTCCCAACTTTCAACCCAACAAGGGAATTATTGGGAAACCTCACCCAGTTGACAATGTCAAAGTCAGCTGCCAGCTCCCCATTCTCATCCCAATAAGCTCCGTCCATGGAAAAGTTGTAAAGGTGGAGGTTTCTTAGGAAAGAGTGGAGCTAAAATGGTACAGGAAAACACACCCAGAATTAGCAAACGAGGAACAAAGTAGCGTACATCAGCCTTGGCCACTTGGAACTCTAGTCTCCCAAGGTGCAGTCCCAGAGACTCAGATGGGACTCTTATTTGGGAAATAGCAGAGCTAGAGTCGTTAATATATTGCATGGGAGGGGTAGCATTATCATCATCATCATCAGAACAAGAGCAGATCGGCTTTCACTGCTAAAGAGGACGGTGAGAGGCCAGGCACCAAAATGCACGAGAAGGGAGTTAAAAAGGGCCTTGCTTCATTAAGTACATGGTTTTAGACAGCTTCATGTCTGAAAAAGAGTTGGCAAGGAACGTGTGCTTCCCTCACTGTGCCTCTCAGGAAGCTGGAGGAGAATATACAGCAATTTAGCCTGTCCTGGAGTGGCTCCTCCTGTCTCTTTCCCCTTAGCCCAAAGCAGACACGTCACAGCAAAGTGGGCTTGGGATGGGATGCCCCGAGTGCTGCCCCTGCCTTGGTTTTCCACCCCTCCCTTGCTTGCCCCTCCTTGCAGCTTAAAAATAATCACTAATTGGATGCCCAAGGCAGTGATATCCTCAAACAATTTTGGGCTCAGCATTTCATGGTCTTAGGTGTGCCAAGGGAATATAAGAATCATTTCATTTCAAAGTGTAGTAAGCCACCCCGTGGTATTTGGTTGCCCTTACACCTCCTCATCTTCCCCTGCTGCTCTCTGGCCTCCTAGACTCTTGCCCCAAATACAAGGTGTCACTGTAAGTAATGAAGTATCTCCTGTTAGGAGAAATGGAGATGGTGCCAGGAGCCTGGGCAATGTCCAGTTAAATGATCACTTACAAGGGTGAGACACTGGGAACTTACCAAAATGGGTTTGCCTCAATTATGGGTTCAAAACATCCCCACTAACCCCATCTTGAATATGTCCTCAAATTAGAATTTAATTTCTGACTCACGGTTCAGTGGTGAGAATGTGCCAGAGAAACGACCATACCTGCCACGGCTGTAGTCTTTGAAGGTCCATCTTGCCACTTCCCACCACGGCCCTCTGGCTTGGTCTGGATGAGTATACAGCACTCAAGACACTTGCCATGGCCTGGAGAGTGTTGTAAATACTGTAGCTGTCTTGAGACAGCGTTCTCTCAGTAAACTCTTGTGACAAGGTCCCCAGTTCTCCTCTCTCTCTACATCTTTTCTGGACTCTCGCAGTATTCTTTGAAACAGAACACATAAATGTTATATCTGTAGGCTTGTGGGTTACAAGAGCATTTAGATCCAGTGTTTCATATTTTGTCCTCCTCTTTGTCTGGATAAAGAAGGACAGAGAAAGAGGGACACCCTGGGGATCCATGTTAGATGCCAAACTCATACTGAGATCCTGCAAAGCTGTTGTGACCCAAACTTTTCCCAGTGTTACTTTAAGGGTCTCTTCCATGGCTGTCATAAACCCTGTTAGAAATAAAGTGCATCGAACATCTGCATGGTAGACAACGACATTGATTTGTCTCTGCATGATAAATGATATCAGGCGCTTTGGTTCATACATCACAATTTCTGTGATACTTTCTGAGAAGGCCACACAAATATCATTCTTTGTGACCGCAGCTGTGAAGGTCCTCATGAACTTTTCTCCCTTGTCACCGTCTGGAGCAATGAGACCGATCCACGTCCATTTGAAATGCAGGAGTAATTTGACCATAGCCAGGTGAGGAGGTTCTTGTTTTGGGACCATCCGGTAGAGGAAAGGGAACCGAGTTTTATCAGTAAATTCACGACTAACAAAACCATAGCTGATCTAGGAGAAAAAGGAAGAATTTGTGTTTTTTTCCTTTTTCAGGAGCAAGTGCAAATATGTATTAACTTAAACTGATTAATAATGGGGAACATATTCACCATGATGACTGATTAGGTGTCTGGGGAGAGCCCAGATTTATTTTTATTTAGTTAAAAGATTTTATTTAGTTAAAAGATTTTGCTAAAGGCACACCAGAGTTTTTCAAATCATATAATAAGAAATGCTATATATAAGGTGTGGGAAAAATACAAAAGATATTTGGAACAGAAAACCCCAAGATGGAACTCTCCATTAGAAGCAATCGCTGTTAAAAAAAAACCAACATCAAAGAGAACTGGATAACGTATAACACAATATTAAGGGAGGAGGAGGGTCAACTAATATTGATAAGTTATGAGAAAATAAAAGATCACTTTTCTAGTTGGCTAGATTACTTCCAGGTGAATGAAATGTTCAGACAGGATAAGCAGATAGGTTTTGAAAAGGAGCCTCAAGATTTGAAAGAGAATTACTGAATAGTAAAACTAAAATAATCGCAAAAATATATAGACTTCTTTTAGACTACGAAGTAATGGATGAGGAGGTTAAGGCTTCAATGATAAAGTGGGCCCAAGATGTGGGCCGTCCAATTATGCTAAAAGATTGGGGAAACTTATGGAAGGTAAATTTGAAATTTACAGCCAGCTATAATATAAGAGAGAACATGATGAAAATGGCCCATAGGTGGTACCTCACTCCTTCCAGATTATCAAGAATGTATAAAAATTTGGCGAATGCTTGTTGGAGATGTGGAGGAAATAACGGTGACATGATCCACATGTGGTGGATGTGTGAAAAGATTAAGATTGGGGGGGGGGGATATACAAAGAATTAAAAAAGATGATGGGGATAACTTTTACTAAATAACCGGAAGCACTTCTATTAAGTATTATAGATAAAGAGATCCCAAAAAATCTAAGAGAGGTATTCTTGTATGCAACCGCAGCGGCTCGTATACTTGTAGCCAAGGGATGGAAAGATCAGGAGGCTCCAAAAATAACAGATTGGCAAATCAAATTACAGGAATTGGTAGAGACGGCTCAATTGACTAGTAAACTCAGAGGAAACTCAAAGCAAAAATTTGCGGGAAAATGTGATGGTTATAGAAGATATGTTCAAAAATACAATAATAGTTTTGACTCTGTGATAGCATTCGAGTGATAAAGGAACTAAAAGGAGGTGGATAACAATTAAGGATTTATTATGTTTTCAGAATGTATTAGAAAAATTATATAGAAAGGTTTATTGTTTTGTGTACATTCAAATGTCAGATAAAATATATGCAAAGGGACTTTACAGGAAGTCAAAGTTGAAGAAAAGATTTTGGAAGATAAAAGGGGAAAAATATTTACTTTCATTATTATCATTTTGTGTGCGGGTGTGGGTGTGTGGGTGTCTGCACATATGTGTTGTTGTATGCAATGTTTGGGAGGAAATAAGACGGTAAATAACAAATAACAAACTAAATATTGATGTATGTAATTTTTATTTCTTAAAAATTAGGACAGGATCACACTTCAAAACGACCTTGACAGATTAGAGAACTGGGCAAAAACAAACAAGATGAATTTTAACAGGGAGAAATGTAAAGTATTGCACTTGGGCAAAAAAATGAGAGGCACAAATACAAGATGGGTGACACCTGGCTTGAGAGCAGTACATGTGAAAAGGATCTAGGAGTCTTGGTTGACCACAAACTTGACATGAGCCAACAGTGTGACGCGGCAGCTAAAAAAGCCAATGTAATTCTGGGCCTCATCAATAGGAGTATAGCATCTAGATCAAGGGAAGTAATAGTGCCACTGTATTCTGCTCTGGTCAGACCTCACCTGTCCAGTTCTGGGCACCACAGTTCAAGAAGGACACTGACAAACTGGAACGTGTCCAGAAGAGGGCAACCAAAATGGTCAAAGGCCTGGAAACGATGCCTTATGAGGAACGGCTAAGGGAGCTGGGCATGTTTAGCCTGGAGAAGAGGAGGTTAAGGGGTGATATGATAGCCATGTTCAAATATATAAAAGGATGTCACATAGAGGAGGGAGAAAGGTTGTTTTCTGCTGCTCCAGAGAAGCGGACACGGAGCAATGGATCCAAACTACAAGAAAGAAGATTCCACCTAAACATTAGGAAGAACTTCCTGACAGTAAGAGCTGTTCGACAGTGGAATTTGCTGCCAAGGAGTGTGGTGGAGTCTCCTTCTTTGGAAGTCTTTAAGCAGAGGCTTGACAACCATATGTCAGGAGTGCTCTGATGGTGTTTCCTGCTTGGCAGGGGGTTGGACTCGATGGCCCTTGTGGTCTCTTCCAACTCTATGATTCTATGATTCTATATTTAGTGGTAGTATGGCTGTATTGTTTTTTGTAACATAAAATAATTCAATAAAAAATATTTTAAAAATAATAATAATAATTTTGGGTTTTGCAAGGTAGGCTGTTTTTAATTTGAACGGTATTTATTTTTTTGAGAAGCAGATGTAGTGATTTTGTAAACTCCAAGAGGTCAAAAAGTTAGTGAAAGAATACTTTGAAATTAATAATAACAAAGGCACAGATATCAAAACAGTCTCGGACACAAGCAAAGCAGTTATCAGATTGTATTTCATAGAACAAAATGCAATACAAAAAAGGAAGAAAGAGCGGAATAAATTAGAGTTAATAGAAGTTATAAATGGGCCTGGGGAAAATATTCGTGAGAGGAATTGAGGCAATTTATAGAAGGCAAAAGGCCAGATATATCATTAATGGCAGGGTGTCAGGAAACATCGAGATTTCAAAGGGTACAAGTCAGGGATGCCCTCTTTCCTCATTATTATTTATTATGGTATTGGAAATTTTAATGAGGAAACTTAGAAAAGATGAAAAAATAAAAGAGATTGTGGTCGGGGAGAAAAGTTACAAAGTTAGAGCCTTTGCGGATGATTTAATAATAACCACTGAAAATCCAAAAGGAGGTATGCCTAAAGCGATAGAATCCATAAAAGAATTTGGACTACTAGCTGGTTTTAAAATTAAACTATGAGAAAATAAATCTACTAGTCAAAAACATGGGAATTGAGGGGGGGGGAGAAATGAATTACAAGAAATATTGGGTTTTGAAATTAAGAAAAAAGTAAAGTACCTAGGCATCTGGCTAACAGCAAAATCCATCAATCTGTTCCAAGACAATTCTATTAACACCTGGAATGAGGTGAAGAGAAATTTGGAAATATGGATAAGTTCCATCTCTCCTTTGGGGGAAGAATATTGGTAATAAATATGAATGTCCTGCCCAAAATGATGCTTTTATTCCAGACCATGCCTATATTCAGCCTGCAAGACAGAGCTGTTCCACCAGGCCTTTGGCCAGGGCACAGCCTGACTCCCTCCTTCAGCAACCTTCGCGGAGCTCTGGCCCAATGGTTGCCAGTGGTTTGTTTGTTTTGAATTAATTTTATAATGAATGATTTTAGAGTGTTGTGTTGTACTGTTGTACTGTTTTATTGTTGTTAGCCACCCTGAGCCCGGCTTCGGCTGAGGAGGGCGGGATATAAATAAAAATTATTATTATTATTATTATTATTATTATTATTATTATTATTATATTGGGGGGCATGGACTGTTTCAAAAATTGGAAGAGAGATATTGCCAAATTTATATGGAATGGCAAAAAACCAAGAATTAAACATCAACTATTTATAGATCGAAAGGAGAGGGGAGGGTTTGCTCTCCCGGATTTGGAGCTATATCACGCGGCGGCAGCGTTCACATGGATCAGAGAATGGATGAGATTAAAAGATACTGACCTTAGATATTGAAGGCTATGGTACTCGCTTTGGCTGCCATGCATACTTCATATATGACAAACTAAAGGTCCACAAAGGATTTTTAGATCACATAATAAGAAAATCTTTATATAAAATATAGGCTAAATACAGAGACACATTGGAACCTAAGACCCCTTGGTGGACCTTGCTGTTGGAAGCTATGGTGGTGAAAAAGAAAAACAAGCAAGGAAACTGGGCTACATAGAAAATGATACTAAAAGAGGAAAATAATAAATTAAAAATAAAAGAATTTGAAGAAACAAGATAGTACCTAAATGATTGGCTTCAATATTTTCAAATCAATGAAAGTTTAGGATTGGATAAACAAAAAGGATTTGCCATAGAAACATCAAAATTGGAAGAGAATTTAATCCAAGCTAAGGGGGAATTTTAGAAGACAGGAGTGCCTGACGTGCTCTGGTCCATGGGGTCACGAAGAGTCGGACACGACTAAACGACTAAACAACAACAACAAAGGGGAAATTTATATCAAAAATGTATGACCCCCTCCTCGAATGGGAAGTAAAAGAGGAGGAAGTAAAAGCAGTCATGATACGCTGGCCCCAGGATATCGGATACAATATACTCATAAGTGAATGGGAAAGGTTATGGAATGAGGACATCAAATTTACCTACTCCTATAATCTCAAGCCCCTTCATGGATCACTGCCTCGCCGTGGTGAAGGGGCTTGAATAACTCAGAGAAGCTATGAGCTATGCCGTGCAGGGCCACCCAAGATGGACAGGTCATAGTGGAGAGTTTTGACCAAACGTGATCCACCTGGAGCAGGAACTGGCAAGACACTCCAGTATTCTTGCCAAGAAAACTCCATGGACAAAGGCAACAGGCATATAAAAGTTATGACGCTGGAAGATGAGCCCCTCAGGTCGGAAGGCATCCAACATGCTACTGAAGAAGAGCGGAGGACAAGTACAAGTAGATTCAGAGCTGATGAAGCTGCTGGGCTAAAGCCGAAAGGACGCTCAGTTGCGGATATGCCTGGAAGCGAAAGGAAAGTCCAATGCTGTAAAGAAAAATATTGCATAGGAACCTGGAATTTAAGAACCATGAACCTTGGTAAGTTGGAGGTGGTTGAAAATGAGATGGCAAGAATAAATATTGACAGCCTGGGCATCAGTGAACTAAAATGGATGGGAATGGGTGAATTCAGTTCGGATGACCATCATATATACTACTGTGGGCAAGAATCCCGTAAAAGAAACGGAGTGGCCCTCATAGTCAACAAAAGAGTGGTGAAAGCTGTACTGGGATGCAATCTCAAAAATGATAGAATGATCTCGATACGAATCCAAGGCAAACCTTTTAACATCACAGTAATCCAAGTTTATGCACCAACCACTGGTGCTGAAGAAACTGAAATTGACCAATTCTATGAAGACTTACAACACCTTATAGAAATGACACCAAAGAAGGATGTTCTTCTCATTATAGGGGATTGGAATGCTAAAGTAGGGAGTCAAGAGATAAAAGGAACAACTGGCAAGTTTGGCCTTGGAGTTCAAAACGAAGCAGGGCAAAGGCTAATAGAGTTCTGTCAAGAGAACAAGCTGGTCATCACAAACACTCTTTTCCAACAACACAAGAGACGACTCTACACATGGACATCACCAGATGAGCAGCATCAAAATCAGATTGATTATATTCTCTGCAGTCAAAGATGGAGAAGCTCTATACAGTCAGCAAAAACAAGAACTGGAGCTGACTGTGGCTCAGATCATCAGCTTCTTATAGCAAAATTCAAGCTTAAACTGAAGAAAGTAGGAAAAACCACTGGGCCGGTAAGATACAATCTAAGTCAAATCCCTTATGAATACACAGTGGAAGTGAGGAACAGGTTTAAGGATTTTGATTTGGTGGACAGAGTGCCTGAAGAACTATGGATGGAGGCTCGTAACATTATACAGGAGGCAGCAACTAAAACCATCCCAACGAAAAGGAAATGCAAGAAAGCAAAGTGGCTGTCCAACGAGGCCTTACAAATAGTGGGGGAGAGAAGGCAAGCAAAATGCGAGGGAGATAGTGAAAGATACAGGAAATTGAATGCAGATTTCCAAAGAATAGCAAGGAGAGACAAGAAGGCCTTCTTAAACGAGCAATGCAAAGAAATAGAGGAAAACAATAGAATGGGAAAAACCAGAGATCTGTTCAAGAAAATTGGAGATATGAAAGGAACATTTCGTACAAAGATTACCATAATAAAAGACAAAAGTGGAAAGGACCTAACAGAAGCAGAAGACATCAAGAAGAGGTGACAAGAATACACAGAGGAACTATACCAGAAAGAAATGGATGGCTCGTACACCCCAGGTAGTGTGGTTGCTGACCTTGAGCCAGACATCCTGGAGAGTGAAGTCAAATGGGCCTTAGAAAGCACTGCTAATAACAAGGCCAGTGGAAGTGATGATATTCCAGCTGAACTATTTAAATTTTTAAAAGATGATGCTGTTAAGGTGCTACACTCAATATGCCAGCAAGTTTGGAAAACTCAGCAGTGGCCAGAGGATTGGAGAAGATCAGTCTACATCCCAATCCCAAAGAAGGGAAGTGCCAAAGAATGCTCCAACTACCGCACAATTGCACTCATTTCACACGCTAGCAAGGTTATGCTTAAAATTCTACAAGGCAGGCTTAAGCAGTATGTGGACCCAGCGGCGTAGCGTGGGTTAACAGCACCCGGGGCAAGGCAAGTAATTTGCGCCCCCTAACCCGGGGCAAGGCAAATAATTTGCGCCCCCTAACCCGGGGCAAGGCAAGTACAGTAATTTACTCTCCCAAGCAGCAGCAGCAGCGAGGCTTCTCTTTCCCCCACGCTCTCCTGGAGCTGCCTCTTTTCTTTCCTTTTTTCCCTTTCTCCAAGGCTTTTCGCTTTCTCTCCTTAATTGATTCCTCCTCCACACCGCAGCGTTTCCTAGCTGCTCCCCCCCCCTTCCCCTCTCTCTCCTCCTCGCTCTGCTTGCCTTGCCCTGCACCGGCAGCAGCAGGCACAGCCAGACCCCCGCCAGCCAGCCCGCCCGCCCACCCGGCTTCCTCTCCTTTTTTTGCCCGCGGCAGAAGGCTTCGCTCTCCCCCTTCCGCGACCTCCTCGCCAAGCCGAGCGAGCGCGGGCTCCCTAACCCGTGGATTTTAGTAGGGGCAGAGAGCTGCTAGTGCGAGCGCGCCCCCCGCCCATGTTGCGCCCGGTGCGGCCGGCCCCCCTGGCACCCCCCACGCTACGCCACTGTGTGGACCGAGAACTCCCAGAAGTGCAAGCTGGATTTTGAAGGGGCAGAGGAACCAGAGACCAAATTGCAAACATGCGCTGGATTATGGAGAAAGCTAGAGAGTTCCAGAAAGACATCTACTTCTGCTTCATTGACTATGCAAAAGCCTTTGACTGTGTCGACCACAGCAAACTATGGCAAGTTCTTAAAGAAATGGCAGTGTCTGATCACCTCATCTGTCTCCTGAGAAATCTCTATGTGGGACAACAAGCTACAGTTAGAACTGGATATGGAACAACTGATTGGTTCAAATTGGGAAAGGAGTATGGCAAGGCTGTATATTGTCTCCCTGTTTATTTAACTTATATGCAGAATTCATCATGCGAAAGGCTGGGCTGGATGAATCCCAAAATGGAATTAAGATTGCCGGAAGAAATATCAACAACCTCAGATATGCAGATGACACAACCTTGATGGCAGAAAGTGAGGAGGAATTAAAGAACCTTTTAATGAGGGTGAAAGAGGAGAGCGCAAAATATGATCTGAAGCTCAACATCAAAAAAACAAAGATCATGGCCACTGGTCCCATCATCTCCTGGCAAATAGAAGGGGAAGAAATGGAGGCAGTGAGAGATTTTACTTTCTTGGGCTCCATGATCACTGCAGATGGTGACAGCAGTCACGAAATTAAAAGACGCCTGCTCCTTGGGAGAAAGGCGATGGCAAACCTAGACAGTATCTTAAAAAGCAGAGACATCACCTTGCCAACAAAGGTCCATATAGTTAAAGCCATGGTTTTCCCAGTAGTGATGTATGGAAGTGAGAGCTGGACCATAATGAAGGCTGATCGCCGAAGAATTGATGCTTTTGAATTATGGTGCTGGAGGAGACTCTTGAGAGTCCCATGGACTGCAAGAAGATCAAACCGATCCATTCTGAAGGAAATCAGCCCTGAGTGCTCACTGGAAGGACAGATCCTGAAGCTGAGGCTCCAATACTTTGGCCACCTCATGAGAAGAGATGACTCCCTGGAGAAGACCCTGATGTTGGGAAAGATTGAGGGCACAAGGAGAAGGGGACGACAGAGGACGAGATAGTTGGACGTTGTTCTCGAAGCTACAAACATGAGTCTGACCAAACTGCGGGAGGCAATGGAAGACAGGAGTGCCTGGCGTGCTCTGGTCCATGGGGTCACAAAGAGTCGGACACGACTAAACGACTAAACAACAACAGCAACAACATAATCTCAGAGAAAACATATTGAAAATTCAGTATAGATGGTACCTAACCCCGGCTAGAAGAACCAGAGAACTAAAAAACAACTGGTGGATAAAAAAAAGCTCAAGAGATCCAGCACTCAGCCAACACTCATGATGAACAGAGTTTCTTTGAAGCCACAAAGACCATCTGTGGACCAATAAATCATGGCATATGCCCCCTACGCTAAGCAAAATGGCATCATACTTCTGAAAGATAAAGAAGCTATTGCACTGTGCTGGAAAGAACATTACCAACATCTCCTTAGCCGCAACTCCCCCATACCTGCTGAGGTCCTGTCACAAATTCTGCAAAAACAAGTTAGAGATGAGCTTGCAGTATCTCCAAATCTGGGAGAGTTGTGTACAGCTATTAACCATATGAAAAATAACAAAGCCAGAGGAGCTGATGGGATACCTGCCAAAAGCTTCAAAGTGGGTGGAATTGAACTTACACAACAACTTCACAAGCTCATTAGAAAAAGATAGGAAGGGGAAGAGATCCCAGCAGACTTTAGGGATGGCAAAGTTATCAATCTCTTTTTAAAAGGTGACAGAACTGACTGTGGAAACTATCGAGGCATCTCTCTATTAGCGGCGGCTGGCAAAATTCTTGGAAGGATCTTAGCAAACCGTCTCTTAACAATATCTGAGGTGACCCTTCCTGAATCCAAAATGGCTTTCCGCTTTCTAGGGGGACAGTAAACATGATTTTCACTGCTCGACAGCTTCAGGAAAAATGCAGAGAGCAAAACCAACCCCTGTACAGTGGTACCTCGGTTTATATATGCTTCAGGTTACATATGCTTCAGGTTACAGACTCAGCTAACCCAGAAATAGTACCTCTGGTTAAGAACTTTGCTTCAGGATGAGTTCTGGCACCTTTCCCCCTAGAAAATAATCACGGATCTAGGAAAGCCTAGACAAAAAGATATATCGTTGCATATAGTCGGACGCAACCAGTGGAGAGACACTGCAATGTGGAAATAGGCTCAGCCCCCAACCCCAATTCATACCTGTGGGATTTTATAAATGCTCAGAATGGTTGATATGAGATTGGAAAGAGCAGAGTCGCCTCCTTCTAGAACGGCCAGCTGTGTATTCTGTCTTTCACAGATGTAGTTTGGAACATTCTTCTGCCCACCAGACAGCAGGTCTAGCGCAGCTTCATAAGTCATTATTGCATTAAAATAACTCTCATAGAGGTTGTAGCCCAGGGTGATGTTGGGTAGGAGCCTGGGATTCCGACTGATCTCTTGAATGGCAAACAAGAAGGGCAGGATGTGCCAGTAACTTTGATCAGATATCCTGCAGCAAAATAGATGTCATCAGATTTTTCATTGTGCATTCAGTGAAAGAGTATTAAAGTTTGTGCATCTTTTCACATTAGAGCATGGATAACTCGGAGAAATATTTGGATTTTACTGTGACAACTCTTGGAAGGCTAGCTCGGAGTTTATGTGTTTTCAGTTCATTTGGAAATGGTTGTTTGGCAACAGGATTTTTCTCCCCAAGAAAAGGGAACATCGGCCCTCAAAGACCTGCACTGGCTGTCAAGCCCAATTCCGTGTTTGGGGTTTGATATGCAAAGCCTTAGATGGCTTCAGAGCTGCTTATCTGAAAGAGCGCCTCTACCCATGTCGTGCTGCTTATAATGCGAGCTCTGCTGGAGAGACACCTGCTAGGGGCCTATGAACTAAGGCAAGTCAAACAAGTGTATGATGTAAGTCGCTGCACAAGCATGTACAGAAACACCCCATTCCACTATTCCAAACTGCTTGTTTCTTTTTTGCTATAGCTAGAATAGAATTAATTCTGGAATAGTAAATTCAACAGAATTCTCTTTTTTAAAAAAAGCTGAGGAACAATGTCCGATATCCCACTGGAGCCAGCTGCAAACAACAGCACCTTAGCCATATTTTGCAGGCCAGTGGGATGGCGCTGTGGTGTAAGTCACTGAGCCTTTTTGGCTTGCCAATCCGAAGGCTGGCGGTTGAAATCCCCACAACGGGGTGAGCTCCCATTGCTCTGTCCCAGCTCCTGCCAACTTAGCAGTTCGAAAGCATGCCAGTGCAAGTAGATAAATAGGTACCGCCACTGCGGGAAAGTAAACGCCATTTCCGTGCGAACTGGTTTCTGTCATGGTGTTCCACTGCACCAGAAGCGGTTTAGTCATGCTGGCCACATGACCCAGAAAGCTGTCTGCCTGAAAGCAAGATGAGAGCCAAAGCCCCATAGTTGCCTTTGACTGGACCTAACCGTCCAGGGGTCCTTTACCTTTACCTTTACACTACAGACATAGGGGGAAGGAGCGCCTGGTGTTTCATAGCTACGCAGCTGCATGAGAAATTTCTGGCTGTGCACAAATTTCCCTGTGCACCCAGGAATGAAGGTACCCCTGAAGCCAATTGAGGACATATTTGAGGTAAAATTTAGCAGGAAAAGAAACCAGAAAAAAAGGGAGAGCATGGAATCACAGTTGAAAGTAGCAGTAGTAAATCTTTCTCCACATGGTGACATACTTAAAATCAGTAGCAGATGGAGACTTGGAAAAATCATGCAAGGAGGTCACAACAGTGCCTGTAGCTAAGACACCAAGAATGAGGTGGTCTCCTGGCCTATAATAATTAAGTGTGCCTTTTCGATCATTTATCAAACCAAATTGGCATTTCCCCTTCAGCGTTCTACAGGACGAATGGGGCATCATTAGCAAAAGCATTAGGGAGATTATTATCATTTCACTGTTGTCTGCTGCTGCTGCACTCCCTTCTGCCTGACTGCTCTCAGCTGCGATCTGCTGCAGTGCTTTCTTGATCCAGATGGGAGTCCAGCTGTGGTTTCAGAAATAAAGGAGCTAATATTTAAACCTCACCTCTGCCTAGTCCCTGCCTGCCCTGAATTTGTGCCCAGGCTCTCAGTGGCCCCAGAGATATTAATGCACCAGCCTTTCCACATTGGGTAAACAAAGTTTTTATGTTTTGTTCTTGCTTCTGACTTCTTTGTTATGAGTTTCAGAAATGATATTTGGAAAACTCCCCAGAGCTTTTCAGAAGAAAAAAATAAAATAAAAATTACAATAGTTTTGATAATTATCAGGTGCACACAGCAATGTCTTGTTTCTCTCTGCGGCAAGCGTATAGCTGGGGAAAAGATGTTTATGAGACTCTGCGGTGTGGCTTTGTGCACTGTCTACTTTCACAGCTCAAATCCCTGAGGTTGGAAGGGATGTTTGATCTTCCATTGCATTAGGAAGGATTCAGATTTACACAACATGCACTCGTTCATGAACTTATCAAGCTGTCTCGTAGGAAGTCAAAACAGCCCAAAGTTGCCTAGAACTTTCTAGAATCCCAGATAGTCTTTTCCAACCCTGTTTCTTGAGATACAAATCAGGTACCCCCATGGAAGTGCAGTACTTAACTAATTGGGAACCGTTGCTTTAAGGGGTTACAAGACACTCATTGGTTTGTGCAGCTTCGATTTCCTGTTCCTGAAACTGAAACTTGCCTAGAGAAGTGGCTGGGCATTGCTTTTACCATAACAGAGCTTCGGTCTTGGAATAAAAGGAGTGGTTCGGAAATACAGTGGTACCTCAGGTTACATACGCTTCAGGTTACATACGCTTCAGGTTACAGACTCCGCTAACCCAGAAATAGTGCCTCAGGTTAAGAAATTTGCTTCAGGATGAGAACAGAAATCGTGCTCCGGCGGCGCAGCAGCAGCAGGAGGCCCCATTAGCTAAAGTGGTGCTTCGGCTTAAGAACAGTTTCAGGTTAAGTATGGACCTCCGGAACGAATTAAGTACTTAAACTGAGGTACCACTGTACTGCAGACATCAAATAGTATGGGAAACAGCCTTACTGGAAAAATTAACCAATGAACTGAAACTGACATGGGGACAAATAGAAGAAGACCCCTTCACCCTGGTATGGCTCTCCTTTATCACATACATAGCCCAATAAGACAACGACAAAAATCCACCAACAGCATACAAATCAATATGGCTGACTTGATCCAAAACAACCACCCATCCCACTTACACATGAAAACAAAGATCACCACAGCCAATCACAAATGAACAACCACACCCTAGGCCACCAAAGGAACACAAGTGAATAGCAGAGAACCTCAACAAATGTCTCAACAAAGGAAAATGATCTGTAAATAATGTTACTTAAAAAAATATATATTGCACATTAAAAAGAAGAAAGAAACACTGCAGACACACCATGCATAGCTTGGGGGTACTCCTTGATCCTTTGCTGTCACTTGAGGTGCAGGATCTGACAAAAGTATCTCATGTAAGGCCTCAGTGGCCCAGAGTACCTTCCATCAGCTTTGGCTGGTGCACCAGCTGTCCCCATATCTGGACAGGGATATCCTAACTACTGTTGCCAGTGCTCAGGTAACCTGAAGGTTAGATTACTGCAATGTGTTATATGTAGGGCTGCCTCTGAAGACGGTTCGGAAACTTCAGCTGGTGTAGAATTCAGCGGCCAGGTTGCTCACTGGAGCAAGACGGTTTGAGCATACAGTGGTACCTCGGGTTACATACGCTTTAGGTTACATACGCTTCAGGTTACAGACTCCGCTAACCCAGAAATATTACCTCGGGTTAAGAACTTTGCTTCAGGATGAGAACAGAAATTGTGCTCTGGTGGCGCAGCAGCAGCGGGAGGCCCCATTAGCTAAAGTGGTGCTTCAGGTTAAGAACAGTTTCAGGTTAAGAACAGACCTGCAGAACGAATTAAGTTCTTAACCCAAGGTACCACTGTATTAGTTTCTAGGCCCAATTCAAAGTGCTGGTTTTGACCTATAAAGCCTCAAACAGCTCACGACTGCAATACCTCAAGGACTTCCTCTTTCCATATGAACCTACTCAGACCCTGAGATCATCTTCTGAGGCCCTCCTTCATGTGCCGCCTCCTTGAGAGGTCTGGAGAGTGGCAGCACGAGAATGGGCCTTCTCTGCAGTGACTCCCTGTCTGTGGAATGCTCTCCCCAGGGAAGTTTGCCTGGTGCCTTCATTATACAGCTTTAGGCACCAGGCAAAAACATTCCTTTATAATCAGACCTTTGGTTGACCTGAACAACATCCCATACTCTTTTAAAATGTGGCTGGATTTTTCGGGGGGGGGGGGGGGGGTAATTACTGGGTTATTGTTTTTGTTTTATATATTGCGATCTCTTTTGTGAACCGCCCTGAGACCTTTGGGTATAGGGAAGTATATAAATTCAACAAATAAACAAAATAATAAATTTAAAGTACATTGGCTTCCCCCAAAGAATCCTGGGAACTGTAGTTTGCTACTCACAGAGCTACAATGCTCAGCATCCTTAACAAACTACGGCTCCCAGGATCCTTTGGGGAAAGCGATATGCTTTAAATGTGCTTTTAACTGATGGTGCTTTGTGTGTGATAAGCAGTTATAAAAGCTGTTGGGAAACTGTGTACATGCAGCTACTCACACAGAGTCAATTAAGGTTTGGCAGACAGCCAGAAGGCAATCTGAAGGAGTAAGTCTGCCTGGTGATAACAGAGACATGGAGACCGCTCCTTGATTGGTCAAGCTCTCTCAAGGGAGTGATAATTAATGGCCTACTAACTGGAATGTGTTAGGAGTTCATGAGGTTCAGAGTTCTGTGTCAGTGTAAGAGTTGTGAGTCGTGTCAGAGAGAGCTAGCTAAAGATCCGTGTTCTGTTCCTGTAAATAGTCCACTGTATATAATAAACACCTAACTACAAGTTCCTGGTTCCTGCTTCCTCTATCCTGTCTGCAGCCAAGTTGCCAATTGCTTCCATGGATTCTGCGTGTACTCTGCTAGGTCTGGCTAAGGTTGTGAAACACCAAATAGGTTTTACCAATAGAAGCAGGTCCTCCTTTCCTTCTGCTCATCTCTTAACCTAGGTTACCCCACAAGGTTGTTGTGAATATATGCTGAGAGAACCACCACACAGATCGATTACAGGAGTAGATTTCGGGGGGGGGGGGGCTATGTGGAAATAAATGCTCAGCAGACATTTGAGCATGAAGGGCGAGGGCGAAAGACGTAAAAGAACCAACTAAGACCATTTGATCAAGTTGAAGGTAAGTTAAATTGGTTACACTATTACCAGATTAATGAATTGTTCAAACTGGATAAGAAAAATGGTTTTGCTTCTGAAAAATCTAAGTTAGAGACTGAGTTGTTGGATAATAAAAGTAAAAAATTGTCTAAAATGTGTAAGCTATTGCTGGAGTGGCATACAAAAGATGAAAAAGTTAAATCTGTGATGATTGATTGGGCAAGATATGTAGGACACAATATCATGTTCAAGGATTGGGAAAGACACTGGAAGAAAGGGGTTAAGTTCACTGCATGTACTGTGTTAAAGGAAAATATAATGAAAATGATGTACAGATGGTATTTAACTCCTGTTAAATTAGCTAAGATATATCATAACTGTGATAATTTATGTTGGAAATGCTAGTAAAGGAAAGAACTTTCTATCACATGTGGTGGACCTGCCCCAAAGTGAAAGACTTCTGGGAAAAGATATATAATGAATTGAAAAAAATGTTGAAATATATATTCATAAAGAAACCAGAGGCCTGGTTATTTTTGTATGTCACAACTGCTGCTCGTATTTTATTAGCTAAAAAGTGGAAAACCCAAGAATTACCAATGATAGAAGAATGGCAGATGAAGATGATGGACTTTTTGGAGCTAGCCGACCTAAGAGTCCACGACCAGGAGGAGGAGGAGTACCGGGAAGAATGGGGGGGGGGGGAATTAATGATTATTTAATTAAATAAGTTAAGTTAAATTAGTTGGAAATAACTTGCAGATAACTAATTGGCTTAGGATTTTATATAGGTTAAGTGATGAATCAGTTTGTATAATTTCAAAATGAAAAGATTGAAAGATGTTAAAGCGAAAGGTAAATTTTATAAGAACTGTGATTTGGAAAACCGTTAAATGGATATGCATGGAAATTCAACCAAGGAGAAGCGAGGAAGTCACTTAACAATGTTAATAAGTATAATTTTTAATAAGATTATGATCTGTGGTTGTTTGTTTGTTTGTCTTGTTTGTTTATAATTTTGTGAAAATTAATAAAAAAAATTGGAAGGAAAAAAAGAAACCACAAAAGTACAAACCTTTTATTGGATCAGTTCATTAAAAGCCATCCCAAATTCACCATTCCCATTACCTAAACAAAACAAAAAAGTGAACACACGTGCTCTTTGTTCTTTAAAAAAATGAACATTTGCTTCATTCACAACTATAAAACAAATTGTGGTGAATAAAACAGGAGTGTTCTCTTATGGAATACTAAACCCTGAATTTACCGGGTTCAACCCCCAACCCTCCTCATATCAGGATCCTCTTCTCTTGCTGGGAAAAACAAAAAATCTCACAGAAGGCCCCTCATTGGCTGAGAAACTCCCTTAAACGTACTAAGCAAACGGCCAAGGCGAATACAGAGATTCGGCCTACGATGCCACACCACGAGAAGAGTCATTTCCATGGATGGTGGAGTCAGGGGTGAGGAACAGTGGTAGAGGGAAATGTGAAGTGAGGAACGAGAGGCTGGAGGTCAGTGGGCAGGAGGGCCTGTGGGGTGAAACATGGCTGCCTCAAGAGACAGAGAGGCAGGTTTTTCCGTCCAACCAGAAGATGGGGAGAAGGGACTCCCCCAAGAATGAAGCTGTCTGGAACTTGGCAAGCACAGCGCCACTGTCAGCGTTGGCAAAAGACACCTGCTTCCCGTCACAGTTCAAGGACACTCGGATCCTCTTCAGCACCTCTCCGCTCATGGGCACAGGAGTTTTGGGAGAAGTGAACATTGCATAGCCGCCTTTCCACTTGCCTATTGCCCAGATCCCTTCTGAGGGGCTAAAGGCAGCTGTGCTTCTCTTCTTCCTCTTCAAAGAAATCCTGGTCACGCCCACAGCCCAGTCGTTCTCACCGTGCACGGTGACTTCCCAGCAGTGGCGGCCTGCGGTGAATACATTACGTCCCAACACAAAAGGAAGGTGGCCAGGGACATTACCAGTCACAGACAGATCTAGAGTGCCATCTTTCCACAGACTTTTCAGATCATCAGATAGGGAGTACTGCGGGCTACCCATGTCTGGATCCAAAGTCACACTTACTAGAAGGCAGAGAGAAGGAGAATGTAAATTATGGCAAAACCAGCAGTCAGGCTGAGAACAATTCATAACCTGAACTAGGGAGAAATGCTGTCCAGCTGTGGCTGGCTCCAAAGTCTGCCTAAAGAGCACCCTTCACTCCTCATCCATCGTACAGTGCTATTTTTCTGGGGAAAGAGGTGCCAGAATTCACTGTGAACACTTCCCCTGTTCTCTTAGAATGGCAATGGTGCCCACCTGAGAGGTGACAGAACTGAGTTCCGGAGAGTTCCGGCTGAAAAAACAACCACCTGATATTGTGCCTTATGAACAAGTTCATAAGTTCATTGTGCTGCTGTTCGGGGCTGCCTGGCTATTATTTAGCATATTCATTAATCACTTTTTCTTCAGAAAGATCAACTCAAAGTGACTTGTGAGCAAGAGCGAGCACAACCTAAAATGCACCAATAATCTATCTAAAAGAGCAGATCAAACTCAACTAAAAGACAAGTAGAAAATTAAGATCCAAAGGCCTGGGTAAATACTAGTGTATTTTTGCCTGGCAATAGAAAACAGCGATGGCACCATAATGATGGTGTTGACTTGTGAGCAGGCCTTCCGGGGGGAGGCCGGGTTGTTCCCAATTTCTGGAATGAGGTACATCCTTTGCCCTCATTAACAACTTTCAGGAGGAACTCTTTTTAAAGTGTTCCTCTTCAGCCCATCATCTGATGACTGAAAGGTATTACAGTGGTACCTCGCAAGACGAATGCCTCGCAAGACAAAAAACTTGCTAGACGAAAGGTTTTTCCGTTTGCGATTTGCCCAGCAAGACGAATTTCCCTATGGGCTTGCTTCGCAAGACGAAAACGTCTTGCAAGTTTGTTTCCCTTTTCTTAACACCATTAATACAGTTGCGACTTGACTTCGAGGAGCAACTCATAGAATGCAGTGTACATAGTAGCCTTTTTTGAGGTTTTTAAAGACTTTGGTGATTTTTGAAGCTTTTCCAAAACTTCTTTTGCAGCCATTTGGTAAGTTAAGCTTTTAAAACTTTTTTTTGGGGGGTTGGATTTTGGGTTGGGGTGTTTGGAATTCAAGGACTTGGTGTTGGGGAGGGGTTTGCAAGAATCTGGAAGCTTGTGTGTTTTTTTCTGCATTTTTATGATTTTCTGTGACCATTGGGCCACTCTGCTGTTTTTTTTAAAAAAAATCTGGATTTGAATTTCTGTGTGCTGGGTGGCTGGGGGAACAGTTGGGGAGGGGTTTGCAAGAATCTGGAAGCTTGTGTGTTTTTTTCTGCATTTTTATGATTTTCTGTGACCATTGGGCCACTCTGCTGTTTTTTTAAAAAAAATTCTGGATTTGAATTTCTGTGGGCTGGGTGGCTGGGGGAACAGTTGGAGAGGTTTCTGCAGGAATCTGGGAGCTTGTGGGGGTTTTTTGGGAATTTTTGTGATTTTCTGTGACCATTGGGCAAGGTTGTTTTTTTTTGAAAATTTTTCTGAGTTTGAATTTCTGAGTGCTGGCTGGCTGGGGGAACAGTTGGAGAGGTTTCTGCAGGAATCTGGGAGCTTGTGGGGGTTTTTTGGGAATTTTTGTGATTTTTAAATGTTTTTCTGTCATGTTTATAAAGTTAATTTATTTTCCCTTCAATTTTTGAACTGCTCTTTACAGTATGTGTGACTTTAAAGAGCAGTTAATAAACTGTTGTTGTACCAAATTTGGCTTTGTTTTGACTTTTTTTGACCATAGGAACGCATTAATTGATTTTCAATGCATTCCTATGGGATTTCGTGATTCGCAAGACGAAAAATTCGCTAGACGACAAAACTTGCGGAACGAATTAATTTCGTCTTGCGGGGCACCACTGTATTCCAACTAGCCATCCTGTGAATTTGGCCCCCCATTGGTCTCTCATGTTTACCTTCCTGCATTGGATATCCAGATACCAGAGTGCCTGGGGGGGAAAGAACACACATTAAACAAAAGCACATAACTCATTCCAACAGTTCTTTCCCCACCCACTGCTTCATACTCAGACTTTTTGCCCATCCGCAATGCGTCCTTGAACTCTTCACAAAACGTGGAGGACAGAGGCACATGTGAATGAGTGTAGAACATCTGCAGATGCTGCTCCACCACTTCTGCTTCTGGCCCCCTCCATCACTGGAATGTGACCCTCAGAAGGTCACCCAGAAGGAAACCTGGACTGCAAAAGCTTCCCTGACCCTGTCCTAGGTAACAAAATTCCAAAACAAGACCTAAAAGAGAGAGCCAGTGTGGTGTAGTGGTTAAGAGCAATGGACTCATAATCTGGTGAACCGGGTTCGTATCTCTGCTCCTCCACATGCAGCTGCTGGGTAACCTTGGCTAGTCACACTTCTTTGAAGTCTCTCAGCCTCACTCACCTCACAGCGTGTTTGTTGTGGGGGAGGAAGGGAAAGGAGAATGTTAGCCGCTTTGAGTCTCCTTCAGGTAGTGATAAAGCGGGATATCAAATCCAAACTCTTCCAAACTCTTCTAAAAAGAAGCCATTTTGACCACTGCCCTCCACACAGTTAACTATTGCCAACTTCTGAAGCAATGCTCAGAATTGCCCGTTCATCCTGCCAGGCTCATTGACTAAAGCAGCAGACACACACTTTTGGAGTACTATACTACGGGGCCATTTTAACTTTTTTTGCCCCAGCCCTTCTCTCACCTGTGAATTTTTCTACAGCAGAGTGCAGAAGGAACGTCAAATCATGCCAACCATAGAGTCCCCATCGCTTTACTGGTGGAAAAGCCACTGGACTCACAAACGCCTCCTCAAATCTGGAAAAAGATATTTTTTAAACAACCAACCTCACAAAACAGAAACAGTAAACAGAAAAGAGCAAATGAGCTCAATCTGGACTATAGCAAGAGACCCCAATTCAATGGGACCCCTACCAATTGCTGTATGCATAGCAGTGAAGCATTCTGGTTACCCTCTCTCATTAGGTAAAGGTAAAGGGACCCCTGACCATTAGGTGCAGTCGTGACCGACTCTGGGGTTGCGGTGCTCATCTCGCTTTACTGGCCGAGGGAGCCGGCGTACAGCTTCCGGGTCATATGGCCAGCATGACTAAGCCGCTTCTGGCGAACCAGAGCAGCGCACGGAAACGCTGTTTACCTTCCCGCCAGAGCAGTACCTATTTATCTCCTTGCACTTTGACGTGCTTTCGCACTGCTAGGTTGGCAGGAGCAGGGACCGAGCAACGGGAGCTCACCCCGTCGTGGGGATTCGAACCGCCGACCTTCTGATCGACAAGTCCTAGGCTCTGTGGTTTAACCCACAGCACCACCTGAGTCCCTTACCCTCTCTCATTACCTGGCCTAAATTTCAGCCTCCTCTTCCTCTGCTCCAAAGAGAGGCTGTGGGGAAGGGGAATAATGTGCAGGGTTTGTTCCAAGGTTTTTGGGAGTCATGGGTGTAGCCAGGATTTATTTGGGGGGTGACGGCAGGACAACCACCTGTCATCAACTTCTCTGTCTAGGAGATTTGGAATGAAATGTCTTGAAAACAGTTGTTTTCAATTACCGTTTTTTTGACCTCAAGTGCTCAGAAAAATCTGTCTAAATCTTTTTACAGTTTCTACTTTGAGTTAAGTTTACAGTGGTATCTCAGGTTAAGAACTTAATTCATTCTGGATGTCCGTTCTTAACCTGAAACTGTTCTTAACCTGAAGCACCACTTTAACTAATGGGGCCTCCTGCTGCTGCCGCGCCACTGGAGCACGATTTCTGTTCTCATTCTGAAGCAAAGTTCTTAACCTGAGGTACTATTTCTGGGTTAGCGGAGTCTGTAACCTGAAGCGTCTGTAACATGAGGTACCACTGTATTTATTTATTCGCATTTACCCAAATTGTCCCTCCCATGTTGGGTGTAGAACAGCAGCAGCAGCCAAGTGTGTTTGCTAACTATTAACCAAGGATGATACGTTCATCAGAAAACCTCAGGTTTACAGGCAGGGCATGGAGGTAACATGGGGCTTTTAGAAACCCAAAGGCTATCCAAGCCTGGAACCAGATGGAAAAATGGACTGGAACTGGGACAATTGTCCTGGGACAAGCGTCCATTACAAACCCACAATATTAAGCCAGAACTGCCAACATGTTTTACTCTGCAGGATGTGTGTTGCTACGGGACCCACTTACTTCTCCATGGTGCGTCTAACACCCTATAAAGAGAGAGAGAGAGAAGGAGGGGGAGGGGGAGGGGAGGGGAGAGAGAGAGAGAGAGAGAGAGAGAGAGATGTAGTTCAGTTCCTGCTTCAGGCAATTCTGGAAGATTTCAGAGAGCAATGCTCCCGATTTGATTGATTAGATTTCTATGTCGCTTTTCATTCAAATAAATCCCAAAGTGGCTTACAAACAATAAATAACAATAAGCCATAAAGAAACAATAGAACATCACAAATACAGCCTAAATCATATAGAATAATTAACCAATCAGCAAAACAATGATGATCTATAAAACAAGGCAGCAGCTAAAAAAAGAAAGCTAAACATCATAATTAAAGCAAAAGTCGCATTATATGATTAATCACTACATCCATAAAGCAGTATTAGCAACGTTCACAAAATAGCAGCTGATGGCAGTCTACTTTATATGGCAAAGAAGGGAACCTTCGCTTCCAACATTTGGTGGCACAGCAGTGAGAGATGTTTCACAAAAATTTAGCCAACCCAAAAACAATCCAAGCCTATATATATATTAATCATTTCTTCCCAGGAACTTGAAACAGCATATGTGGGTGTTTCTCTTATTATCTAAACATCTACCTTGTGAGGCAGATCAGCATAGGAGATATATGAGGCCCTGCCCAACCCCCAGAAATTTTAATACAGTGGTACCTCGTTTTGAGTCTGCCTCGCCAAGCCTCCATTTCGTCGAATGTCCGCGGCAAACCCGCAAGTACCGGAATGAGTTACTTCCAGGTTTGCTGCTTGTGAATGCACAGAGGCATTAAATCGCGCTTTGAGCATGTGCAGAAGCGCAAACTACTCTGCACAAGTGCACAGAGCAGCGCTTTGTCATGCATCCTTTTCGTCTAGCATCCGGGGCTCCAGAACGGATCCCGGACTCAAAACGAGGTATTTTTAAATGTATTATTTTTTAATGGTTGTAACCTTCCCCAGGTCCTCATGGTGAAGGATAGGTAAAAAAATTAATAGAGATAGAAACAGAAATAAAGTACACAAGAAGACATTCAGAGGCTCATCACTAGCTAGCACCAAGAAGAGCCTGAGAATTGCAGAGTGAAACAGTTTTTAACAAGGAGTGGAATCGCAAAGTGGCTATAAGGCCGCCTGTGGTAAAGTGAATTGAGAGTTTGGTACCAGCCCACCCCAAAGAGAAAAGCCCCTGCCAGTTCTGCCACAGCCTAACCTTCAGGAGCTCATTTGGCGTCCGGTGACACTTCTCCATCTCCTCGAGGATGGTATCCAGAAAGGCGACACGCCGAAACAATCTGACCACGTGCTTGTCCCTTCCCCTCGCAATGTCCAGCATCATCTCAGCATGTAGGGCAAGAAGAATCTTCTCTTGTTGTGCCAGAAACTCGTTTATTTCCTTGAAAGCGGACGTCATCCTTTGCTTGATGGTTTCTGCCCTTTCCTTCAAGAAGCAGATGGAGATGTGTTGGAAGTGGGGATGTGGGGGAAGGAGCACATTGGAAGACAGGAAATCGGTCAGCACAGGATTAGGACGCAAGTGGTATACAAAAGGAAATCTTTAAATGTAACCAAAGCGCGCGCGCGCGCACACACACACACACACACACACACACACAGATCCCTACAAAAGCCCCTGAGGAAGGAGGGTACCGTATGTCTTTTAAAATGATTCACTTACAGTGGTACCTCAGGTTAAGAACTTAATTCATTCCGGAGGTCCGCACTTAACCTGAAACTCTGAAACTGTTCTTAACCTGAAGGACCACTTTAGCTAATGGGGCCTCCTGCTGCCGCCGCGCCGCCAGAGCCTGATTTCTGTTCTCAACCTGAAGCAAAGTTCTTAACCTGAAGCACTATTTCTGAGTTAGCGGAGTATGTAACCTGAAGCGTATGTAACCTGAGGTACCACTGTATATAATAATGTTCGCAACATGAAAAGAGCGCAACCCGCAGCAGCGCATGTATGCACACTTGGTTTGCGATTCGCCGCTTCTGTACATGCGCGTGACGTCATTTGCCGCTTCTGTGCATGCGTGAGTGGCAAAACCCGGAAGTAACCCTTTCCGGTACTTCCGGGTCACCGCGGGACGTAACCTGAAAGAACATAACATGAAGCGGACGTAACATGAGGTATGACTATACCTTGGGTTACAAATTTAATTCGTTCCGGAGGTCCTTTCTTAACCTGAAACCATTCTTAATCTGGGGCGCGCTTTCACTAATGGAGCCTCCTGCTGCCGCCGCACTGCTGGCGTGTGATTTCCATTCTCATCCTAGGGCAAAGTTCTTAACCCAAGGTACTACTTCTGGGTTACTGGAATTTGTAACCCGAAGTGTTTGTAACACCGAGGTACCACTGTAATAAATATATCTCAACATGCTCCCCAACCCTATAAAATGCATCAAGTTGTACATTAACAGGAATGATTCTTAACAGCCCATGCATATTACCCAGGTGCCCAGCATGTGATGCCTTGGGGCCAGCATAAAAGTTGTCTTATCTGTCACCAACAGTACGTTTCCAGGAAAGAACATAGTTCAGGCTGAACTGTTCAGGATAGGTAATATGGTGCCCTGCAGATGTTGCTGGACTACAACTCCCATCAGCCCCAGCCAGGATGGCCAATTGTCAACGAAGGGGGGAGGTGAGGTGCAGACCAACAGCGTCCGGAGAGTGCGGCATTGGCTATCCCTGCCCTGGAAAGCTTTCACTCCCAGCTTCCAGAAACAAAAGACAAAGAAGCCCAGAAATATAAATATTTAATTTATAATAGGACCAATAAAAGGTAAAGGGTCCTAATGGACTGGACCATTAGGTCCAGTCATGGCCAACTCTGGGGTTGCGGCGTTCATCTCGCTTTATTGGCCAAGGGAGCCGGCGTACAGCTTCCAGGTCATGTGGCCAGCATGACTAAGCCGCTTCTGGCGAACCAGAGCAGCGCACGGAAACGCCGTTTACCTTCCCGCTGGAGCGGTACCTATTTATCTACTTGCACTTTGACGTGCTTTCGAACTGCTAGGTTGGCAGGAGCAGGGACCGAGCAACGGGAGCTCACCCCGTCGCGGGGATTTGAACTGCCGACCTTCTGATTGGCAAGTCCTAGGCTCTGTGCTTTAACCCACAGCGCCACCTCTAATAATCTACAAGACCGTTTGAAGAAGCCGAGTTTACTTGATCGCTTCCCAGTGGAAGTGGCTACCTACAAGCATCGATTGGCTTTCCAGGTCTGTGCTTAACTTGTGTGCCATTATCTCTTCTTTCTCCTTCTTTATAGTGTCAGCATGCTGAACGTAACGATCCTGAAAAGAAAGAATGGGCCTTTCAGAAGTTCTGCTGCAAGTACTAGAGGGCGAGGCCCAAAACCAAAGCAACGACCTTCCAAAAACTAAACCCTGTAAAATGGTCCTCATTCTCAGTTGCTTGCATTTTTAGTCAGTCTTCCTCATTTTGATTTCCTCTTTCAAGGCATTTGCCTCTTCCCCAACTCAGTTTGTTCCTGGACTCCAATTCATTAGCTTCCCAGTCTCCTATGCCCTCTTCCCAGTCCTCAGCAAACCACACAGTGCTCCCCTTGTCCCCGAGGCCAGGACAAGACTTCCGTCCTAGCCAAGCTGACAACTTCATTAGGCACAGAACATAAAAGAGCCTTTCCAATGACAGGCTCCATATACGATATGCCTTTAAAGCACATTGAAATAACTTCCTTCCACCCCACAAAGAATTTTGGGCATTGTAGTTTGTTAGAGGGTTGCCGGGAATTGTAACTCAGTGAGTGGTTAACTACAGCTCCCACAATTCTCTGAGGGGGTTGGAGAGAATGCTTTAAAGGTATAATGTGTACACAGCCTCAGGGAACAAGCTCTCTCCCTATCCACAGTCCTTCTCCTCTAGCTCAGCCACCTTGTTTAAAACATGCAAAGATTATTTCTCCCCACCCCTCAAATCTCACCTATAGAGGAACCCCACCTTGTATTCTTGGACAGCTTCTGCCACACCCAGAACAGCTGGAGACTCCACGGATTCAACACATTTCGAGCAGCGGAGGGCCTTGTCACGCTTACAAAAAAAAATCAAGGGCTGCTCATGCTGCAGGCAGATTTCATCCTCTCTTGACGCTTGTCTTGCACACACGGTCAGCTGCTGGAACAGTTCAGTGACTGTGCCCAATTTCATGTTCTGTTTCCGACTCAGCTGAGGGTTTTTGCACAGAGGGCAGAGGACACTCCCGCAAAATTCCTCGCACTTCACCACGCAGGGACGGCAGAAATTGTGCCCGCAGTCTAGGATCACAGGATCACGGAAACAAGTCTGGCAGACAGAACAAACTGTCTCTAATAAAAGCATGGACGTGATGTTCTCTCTGTCCATGGCTCAATTTAAAAAAAAAAAAAATGTGGTGCAGATTAAAATACGGGATTTGGCTTTTCTTATCCAGCAGAATTTGGAGACACCTTTGACTGAACAAGTTGCAAAAGACTCTTCTGTCTTGAACTGCTCCAGTCTGCAAGTGGGGGGGGGGGGGGGAGAGAGAGAGAGAGAGAGAGAGAAGGGGTTGGAGTTATCATCTTGCAATTCCCAAAGGACAACTCCAGCTCCACCGTGTCAAGCTCCCGGAGAAGGGAGGGTGCCATGAAAAGAGCAACAGAAACAGGAGCAGGTGGTACATGAGTCTAGCCCCACAGAGAACCAATCCAGCAGACCTTGCCTCTGTTATTTAGTCATCAAAACATTCCACTCCCCCAGTTCACTCACATCTACACCCCCACCCCAAGAATGCAGAATAAGGTGGAGGAGTTTTAAGTGACCAGTGAGCCAAAATCAGCCATGAAACTCACTGTGTGAGCTTGGACCAGTCACCACCTCTCAGCCAGTGGGTTGCTAGAGAATAACATGGAGGAAATGAGACCCACAACTGCAGCCTTGAGTGGGGATATAAATGTATAATACTGAGAATTAAGGAACAAACAACATACAGTGTCTCTCTCCAGCCCACATGCCCTTGTGCAAGTCCTATATAATTAGATTCAGGTCATGGCAATTCTCCAGGAGTAGTAGTAACAAAGTAATATATTGTAGAATTTACTTAAAACGAGACACCTGTACTCTGTACGTGCCAATTAGCTTCGTCCATTATTGTACATCACTATCTATCATGTAGCTGTAGCACATAAACAGCATTAAAGCCAAAAAGTACCAGCAGCTCTCAGATCTCTAGGGTGGCCCAAATCAAGGAGCAAAGCACCTGCCTGCCAGATGTTTGGGGCTACAACTCCCAGCCTCAGGAACTGTAGTCCAAAATCCAAAATCTAAAAGAGCACCAGTGTGGTTAAAAGACATTCAGACTGCGGGCGGCATCACCCCCCGTAGAGGATGTAAACAAAGGATTTGCACTATTATGCGAACTGGGAGTCAGCTTAATTTGTATTATTAAGTCCGATCGTCCTAATCGACGCAGATTTACCTGATAGGACAAACACATAAAATACTTTTAAAAGCCACAGCTCAGTTTACCCAAACAACTCACAGTCAACCCAAACTGGAGCCCTGGAAAGGGGGCTCTCCCGTTTAAAAGCAGCAGAAACTGCAGCCTCCGCAGTGGAAAACTTGGAAGACTTTTGACGAACAAACGCAGGAGCGGAAAGAAATTGCAAGCAAACAAGCGCTGCAAACTCTCGCCCCTTTAAACACAGCGCTGTAATTACCCGCCGGGCGCGCCTAGTAAGAACACCGAACTACAGTTCCCAAAAGCTTCTGCGGCACGTGTACTCGCCCGCTTCGCTGGCAGCCGCGCAGAACGGCCTCATGGGAGTTGTAGTCTTTTCTCCGACGCTTCCCTGATGGTGAAGAGAACGCCGCCTCTCGTCTCTCCCTCCGCGCAAAGGGCGGCTCCGGCGTTTCTGATTGGCCGGGATTGGTAACAGCTGTGCCCAATGGAATCTCCGCTTTTTCTTTCGCTTTGCAAGGCTCTGCCGAAGAGCCGGAAGAGGCGTTGCACGTGGGGAGGTGTAACAAGCGCCGCGATGCCTTCTGGCGGTTATATGGCTCCGCGTAGCTCAGCTTCATTATGATATTATAACCTAGCGCTACTGCTTTTTCTACGAAGGGGCCACCGGGCTTAGTTTGCATTCATTCACAAGTCCTCTTTTTTTAAAAGTCGTAGACATGGGCAGATGCAAAATGGGAACGGGGCTCCTTCACTTTTCAAGTTTGCTCAGGTTAGGAGACAAATCAACAGGTGTAACAGGGCACGCAAATTGCAAATGACGTCGGCTTCAATCGTCCCTCTCCTAATTTGCACAGCTGTTCAAGCTGCAGAAGCTCTCTCCTCTTCTGCATCTGCTGGCCACCCAAGTTCAAAATCGCTGTATTCCCCCCCTCCCCCATTTAATTTTCTGTTCTCGACACTGTTTACTATCCCCATCCCAAATCTGAGCGCAAATGCTCCTGCAATAACTGTGGTTTGCACATCACATAGCTGATGAAGCGGATTCTAACCCACAAAACTTCATGCTATAACAAGCCTGTTGAGATTTAAGGCGATACCCCCAAACTCTTTGCTACTTCTCTTAATTTATGGAATAAACTGCTCCTGCCTCAGCAGGTACCAAACTATGCCCCACCTTCACCACTCCTACTTGGGGACTTTCCTGGCTTTTTTCTGGCCCACGTAGGACCAGTCTGGATGGTTAGCCTTTGTGAAGACTTGACGTTTTCATCCCCCAAAAAGTTTTGGAGTTTCTGCTGAAATGAGGCTGCATTTTAATGTTGCATTTTAATCTTGTTTTTTAAGTTGTATTTCATCAATTGTTTTATGTCTGGTGTTAGCCGCCCTGAGCCCAGTCTTGGCTGGGGAAGGCGGGGTATAAATAATATTTATTTATTATATATATATATATATATATATATATATATATATATATATATTTGATTGTAGGGTATTGCCTCTACCAGACTCGCTCAAACGCAACTCACACATTTTATTTATTTCACAAAATTTATCCAGCACTTGATTTCAGGAAAAACTTCAACGTGTCATGTGTTTTTAAACAAAATATTTTAAATACCCAGAGTCAGACTTTTGGGGAGCTGCAATCTGTCACTTTTTCTATAAAGCAAAGTTGAGTTGAAAGCTGCTCAAAGATTCCACCAAGAGGAGCAGGACCCAAATCCATCCCTCCCTTTCAGCCCCGTCTCCCCCGCCCCCCCCATCTGTTTTTCTCCCTTCTTCCCTTCCTTGTGTTTCCACCTGCCTACCACATGGAAATAGGCCAAGGGCTGAATATGGCCTTTGGGATGCAGGTTCCCAACCCTAGCCTTAGAGCACTTATGGGGAACCTTTATGCCCATCAGCCCCAGGAAGCATGGTCAAGAGCCTGGGATGATGGCAGCTGCAGTTCAGCAACATGAGGGACGCCACAGGTTCCTCACCTTCCTTAGAGGAAGGACAGAAAGCAAGCAGGATTCAAGGGAAATATGCATCTGCAATCGTTTTTGAGCTTGGAAAAGAAAACAAGGCAGCCATAAGAAAAGCAGAAGCCTTTAATACATCTTGGCTTAGCAAAAATCATCCCAGAAATACGTCCACTCTTCCACATAAAACCTACGAACAAAAGTTCTCTTAAAAAAGTTAACGTGCAGATCAGCTTTAACTGTTGAACATGCAAAATAACTGTGAAAATATGTGTTTTCACCCCCTTGAAACAGTGTCAGGATTGGTTAAGGTTTCATTTCAACCCCAGAATCCCCTTCATCGGAGGAGGGAGAAGCCAAATGACCACACTGAATGTAGCCTAGAACAGCCTTTTCCCAAGCTTGTAACCCTCCAGATTAGAATATAGGGAACCTTTGTCTCCCCCAGGAGTTGCTGAACTACAACTCCCAGCAGCCCCAGCAAGCATCATCAATGGCCAGGGATGACGGGAGTTGTAGTTTGGCAATACCCAGAGGTCCAAGGTTTCCCTACATCTGCTTCAGATGCTTCCAGCTACAACTCTCATCAGTCCCAGTCAGCACAGCTGGGACTGGTGGGAGTTGCCATCAAAACATCTGGAAGGCTGGCCTAGAAGCAGGGTTTCCCAAACTTGGTTGCCCAGCTGCTGTTGGACTACAAATCCCATCATCCCTAACTAGCAGGACCAGTGGTGTCAGGGATGATGTAGTCCAAAAACAGATGGGAGACCCACGTTTTGGAGGGGGGCTAGCCTATACCAGCCTCCCCGGGAAGACACGAAAGTGAGTCGCTCATGTTCTGCACTCCATCAACCACTGAGATGCGCAGCAGAATCAATGTCCTAAGTGGCCAAAGCCCTAAAGTGGAAAGAAGTTTCTGGCTGCCTTAGCGGGGCAGTGTTAGAACAGCTTTATTGGAAACATGAAAGAAGGGGAGGAAGGACTCTCTGGCGATGGTAGTTATTGGGGTCTGGAAAAGCAGGGCTGCATCATCAGCGTCAAAGAAAGCCACATGCCTCCCATCGCAGTTTAAAGACACTCGAACTTTCTTGAGCTCCCGTACAGAGCTCAGAGGAGGGAAGTCGGGGGGGTTGAAAACCGCATACTGACTTCCCCGCTTCCCTATTGCCCAGATCCCAACCTTATAGCTTATGGCAGCCACGTCCTTCCTCTTTACGGACTTCCTGGCCACCCCCACGGCCCACTCGCCCTCGCTTCCCACGGCGACGTCCCAGTAGTTCCTGCCCACGGCAAACTCCTCGCATCCCAGGAGGAATAGGTTGGCTTCAAACCGTTTTCGGCTCTTGGGCAGCTCTTGAGTTTTGTCCGCCAGTCTGACGCTTTTGCAGTCCTTAGACAGGACGAGCCGGGGATGTGCTGTCTCTGGATCGAAGGCCACGATCGCTGAAAGAAGATGGAGAGAAATGATTGACAGTGGTGAGCTTGGAAGGGCTGGGAGGAGTAGCGTCACTATCTGCGATACGTTTTTGGGAAATGGTTTGCTATGCATCTAGACACCTCTTAAGATATCACAGCCAAATTTTGCAAAATAGCTCCCAAAGTCAAGGAACAGATTTTTGCTTATGGCTGGGTACCATTTAGAATTAAGGTGGTGGGCTGAACCCTTCAAAACCATACTGATTTCAAACACCAATTTCAAAACTGCATTGAGTTTTTGGTTTGTTAGAGTTACCAAGTAATGTTGGGTATGAGGCTGCAATTGCATGACAAATATAATTTTACACATACACAATAGTGTAACTTTTATTGTTGTCTTTTTAATTGTACATATTGCTTGTTTTATGTTGCTATGGCCGTTGGCTAATGCGAATAAAGTTTATCTATCTATCTAAGTTTAATTGTCCAGGGCTTATTGGTAGGGCATGGAAACAGACCCAGTCAGACAGGGCAGGGACAGTCGAGGTGCACATTTTTAGGCCCCGGCTAATTCTTTCTTTTTCTTTACAAGATCTGCTGTTGTACCAGATCTTAACCTGTTACAGTATTTGTAAGAATATATTCCAAATATCATTGAATTTATCCATGGCAAGTCTGTGTTTATATGCAAGTTGTTCATACTGTATGTTGCAAGTTTGTATAAGTCTTTAATCCAATCATAAAAGGGAGCCGCATTTTTTCCCAATTAATCAGTATCAGTCTTTTTGCTGTGGTTAGGGCATGGAGAGTCCACTCATATTGTCCTTTTAGGCCCCAACTAATTCTCATTCCCAGAAGTGCCTGGCGTGCTCTGGTCCATGGGGTCATGAAGAGTCGGACACGACTAAACGACTAAACAACAACAACAAATTCTCATTCTAGGGACGCAGGTGGCGCTGTGGGTTAAACCACAGAACCTAGGACTTGCCAATCAGAAGGTCGGCAGTTCAAATCCCCGCGATGGGGTGATCTCCCGTTTTTCGGTCCCTGCTCCTGCCAACCTAGCAGTTTGAAAGCACGTCAAAGTGCAAGTAGATAAATAGGTACCGCTCCGTCGGGACGGTAAACGGCGTTTCCGTGCGCTGCTCTGGTTCACCAGAAGCGGCTTAGTCATGCTGGCCACATGACCCGGAAGCTGTACGCTGGCTCCCTCGGCCAATAAAGAGAGATGAGCGCCGCAACCCCAGAGTCGGCCACGACTGGACCTAATGGCCAGGGGTCCCTTTACTTTTAATTCTCATTCTGCCTCTATCCTCCTTCCCTGCTGAGATCCACAAGGGAAACATTGATCCCAAGAAGAGATCCCACCCTCTCAAGTGGATGGAAGTAAGAAGACAGGCAAGTAGGCGGTGGCTGAGGGTAGACTGAATTTAGAAGGGCAGTCCATTTGCACAAATGGACCAGTCTCCACTGACTGGAACTGACAGAACCTGGAGCCGACAGCATCTTGAGGGCTGCAGGCTTACAACATAAAAGCGATACAAAATAAAAACAAAACTTAAGAATATCTCGCATTTAAAACCAGTCCTGCATAGTGTCCAGAGCGTCAGACGAAGACCTGGGAGACTGGGATTCAAAACCCAACTTGGCCATGAAGCTCACCCCTTGACCTTGGGCCAGTCGCTACTTCACAGGGTTGTGGGGATTAAATGAGGGAGGGGGGGGAACCATGTGCGCCACCTTACGCTCCTTGAAGGAAAAGGTGGAATGCAAAGGCAAGTAAGACAAATTAAAATCAACTCATAAAACAGCAGGCAGATAACCCAAAGCAGTGCAATCCAAAAGCCCTCCTTGTGAGATTCCTTTGACCCGTCGCAGGTCCCAGAAGTTTACCTTCCTGAAGCGAGAATCTAGACTCCAGAGCATCTGAAGAAGGAAAGGGAAAATACCTTGATCACCACATGACTGTCTTCATCGAACAGATCAGTTTCCCTCGGTCTGTTCCTTGTCCCCCTGCCCCTTATTTCAGGTGAAGAATTAAAGAGAAGCTGAGGAGATTTGTGCAGGTGGGGGGAGAATCATCTTCACAGACCAGCCTTGAGTCCCCAGACGTTGTTCGACTACAACTCCCATCATCCTCAAACACTGGTCCTGCGGGCTAGGGATGATAGGAGTTGTGGTCCAGCAACATCTGGGGAATGCCATAGATCAATACCAAATAGATCGGGGTGGGGAATCTGTGGCTCTGCAGATGTGGCTGGACTCTACTGCCCATCAGGCCCTGCTAGGGCAGTCAGTGATCAAGGATGGTGACACTTGTAGTCCATCCACATCTGCAGGGCTACAGGTTCCCCATATACGGCCTAGGACCCTCATACCTACGGGACCGCTTCTCCTGGTCCCACGGAGGACCTTACGGTCTTCAAATAAAAACATCTTGGAGATCCTGGGCCACAGGGAGGTTAGGCTGGCCTCGACCAGAGCCAGGGCTTTTTTGGTCGTGGCCCTGATCTGGTGGAACACTCTGTCACAAGAGACTAGGGCCCTGCGGGACTTGAGATCTTTCCACAGGGACTGCAAGACAGAGCTGTTCCACCAGGCCTTTGGCCAAGGCACAGTCTGACCCCCTCCTTCTGTAATCCTCATAGAACTCTAGCCCGATGGTTGCCATTAATTTGATTCTGAATTGATTTTAGAATGTATTTTAATTAATTGATTGTGATTTTATGTAAACTGTGCTATTTTTATTGTTGTTAGCCACTCTGAGTACGGCTTTGGCTGGGGAGGGTGGGATATAAATAAAAATTTATTATTACAGTGGTACCTCGGGTTACATACGCTTCAGGTTACAGACTCCGCTAACCCAGAAATAGTGCTTCAGGTTAAGAACTTTGCTTTAGGATAAGAACAGAAATCGTGCTCCGACGGTGCGGCAGCAGCAGGAGGCCCCATTAGCTAAAGTGGTGCTTCAGGTTAAGAACAGTTTCAGGTTAAGTACGGACCTCCGGAATGAATTAAGTACTTAACCCGAGGTACCACTGTAGTAGTAGTATTATTATTATTATTATTATTATTATTATTGGATTAGACTTAGGACTTTTTTTTTCCAGACGGAACTCAGTTCTGGCACCTCTTAAGTAGGCACCACTGCCATTCTAAGAGATCAAGGGAGGCGTTCATGGTGAGTTCCAGGACCTCTTTTTCTAAAAAAATAGCACTGATTAGACCCATCCAAGCATCTACACTTAGATAGGCAACAGCACCAGCTCCCACAGTCCAGAGTGGATAGAAATCAACGATTTTTTTATTTAAATCGGATTTTTTAAAATAAAAAAAATTGGATTTTTTAAAATTTAAATCAGATTTTTAAAATAAAATGCTTTTGGAGGAAATATATTTCCAAAGAATGTTTTCTATTTAAGTTACATTATAGTCCAAAGGCTATTCATCAGGAAATAAGGATTTGTTTTAAGTTAAAGCTAAAACTCAATCTACCAAACTGCGGGAGGCAGTGGAAGACAGGAGTGCCTGGCGTGCTCTGGTCCATGGGGTCATGAAGAGACGGACACAACTAAATGACTAAACAACAAAACTCAGTCTAAGCCTTTTTTTATTGTTTAACCACATCTGTTAACAAACATGGATATGTATGTTATAATGTTATTGTTTTAGTTAAATAAATTGTTTAAATTGTTATTAAGGAAATGATTGTTTTTCTCCTTCCAATAAAGTACAGCAGAAAAGTTGTCCAAATATAAACAGTTAATTTATTAAACCTCACAACAATTTCATAATTATCCGTCTATGTAGTGGTACCTCTAGTTACGAACTTAATTCGTTCCAGAGGTCCGTTCTTAACCTGAAACTGTTCTTAACTAGAGGCGTGCTTTTGCTAATGGGGCCTCCTGCTGCCGCTGCACACGATTTCTGTTCTCATCCTGGGGCAAAGTTCTCAACTCGAGGTAACACTTCCAGGTTAGCGGAGTTTGTAACCTGAAGCATTTATAACTTGAGGCATTTGTAAGTGGAGGTACCACTGTATTTCTAATAGTACAACCAAATCGATAATTTTTGATATAACTGTAAAAACTACTCTGAAAATTTATTATTCGAAAAAACGAAACCTTCATCTGGTTGTAAATATTAAGATTATACCAGCAAGAATGAGTCTTTCTGTAAAAAAAAAAAAAGAATTTAAATCAAGTCTTACTGACTAGAGATTTTAGTTGTGATTTAAATCGATTCGATTTAACTCAAATCCACCCTGTCACAGACTCAAGGTAACCCCAAGGTACACACAAGTACAAATAGTCTTTTTTATATAAAAAAGAAAAACCCTCAAATCCCTCAAAGAGCACTCAGCGGCACTGTGGAGGCTCTCACTAGGATCCCACCCTAAGGAACAACCCAAGCAGAGGTCTCCAAAAGAAGCCTCTATTCCTGGGATTTGGGTGAACTTCCTCCCAGGACTGGCACGCCTTTGGCCCTCCCACTTGGGGCATATCACCATGGCCAGCGTCAAAAACGGACAAACAAGAAGTTTGCAGCAAGTTCTTTCCTTTACCTTTGAACTGCTTCACGGCACTCTCCAGGGAGATGTTTGCGTCCGTCACGTCCCATATTTCCCACAGCTGCTTCGGCGAAAAAGGGCTCACACACTGAAACGGTGTTGCCTGGTGGAACCTGGAGAAGAAGAAGAAGAATTTGGATTTGATACCCCGCTTTATCACTACCCGAAGGAGTCTCAAAGCGGCGAACAATCTCCTTTCCCTTCCTCCCCCACAACAAACACTCTGTGAGGTGAGTGGGGCTGAGAGACTTCGAATAAGTGTGACTAGCCCAAGGTCACCCAGCAGCTGCATGTGGAGGAGCGGGGAAGCGAACCCAGTTCACCAGATTACAAGTCCACCGCTCTTAACCACTACACCACACTGGCTCCACACTGGAGAGAAAACAAACCGCCGCTGAACCCACCATCGCTATCTCCCAGAGACAACAGAGATTCAATGGAAAACTAGGCAGCCAGCAGGGAGGTCTTCGCCTCTCGGAAACACTGGAGGACATGCCATGCTTGCGGGATCAGGCCAAAGACCAATCTACTGTGTCCCCCTGTTCCCACAGTGCTCAGAGACCTGAGCAAAACAGCCACTCTTTGCACTCTGCGATTCCCAGGACCCTGCCTCTATGCAGGATTTTGTTGAGCTCCACTTACTTCTCCATGGTGTTCCCAGCATCCTAGAAGGGAGAGAGAAAAAGAAGAAATCAGAGCCTGATGCACGTCGTTCGGAAGAAAACCCCTCTTGTGCCCATCTGCGGGCCATCTGCTTAGCAGAAGCCATCTAAAAACACTGGTGGAAAGGTGTGTTTTAATCCAACACAGGCAATTGTATGTAAATTGAGTACATTGGACATAACAGCTAGTGCAGAGGTCGACAACCTAAGGCCCGGGGGCTTGTTCCAGCCCGAATGGGTTCTGGATCCGGCTCGCGGACAGTCACTCCCACGGAGATCATCCGTGGGCTGGACGGGCACAGTGCAACGCCCGAAATTGCTTCTCTGCAGGTGCAATTTTTGGCATCTGGGCATTTTTTGTTGTTGTTGTTTAGTCGTTTAGTCGTGTCCGACTCTTCGTGACCCCATGGACCAGAGCACGCCAGGCACTCCTGTCTTCCACTGCCTCCCGCAGTTTGGTCAAACTCATGCTGGTACCTTCGAGAACACTGTCCAACCATCTCGTCCTCTGTCGTCCCCTTTTCCTTGTGCCCTCCATCTTTCCCAACATCAGGGTCTTTTCCAGGGAGTCTTCTCTTCCAATGAGGTGGCCAAAGTATTGGAGCCTCAGCTTCAGGATCTGTCCTTCCAGTGAGCATTCAGGGCTGATTTCCTTCAGAATGGATAGGTCTGATCTCCTTGCAGTCCATGGGACTCTCAAGAGTCTCCTCCAGCACCATAATTCAAAAGCATCAATTCTTCGGCCATCAGCCTTTTTTATGGTCCAGCTCTCACTTCCATACATGCGCAGAAGCAATTTCCGGCGCAGTGAACATGCGCAGATGCGATTTCTGGAGTCGCGCTGCGCCCATCCGGCCCACGGATGATCTCCGTGGGAGTGATCTGGCCCATGCCCAGTAAGCCTTGCTGACCCCTGAGCTAGTGCTTCATGCTACCCAAGCCTTTCAAAATTGGTCACATTCCTTTCTCACCAGAACTTCAGAGCAGCATTTAATTGGGAACACTCCTCCCCAATGCATCCTCACCACAACCCCCAGAGGTAGGCAGATTTTATTTTATTAAATTTCTTAGCCCCTCACAGAGCTGCAGTTCACAGAGTGGTCAATCCATCTCTCTCCCAAGGGAACTCTATGACCTGAAGCTAGGTATCCTCATAGTTCTCAGCGCCCTTAAACTACAGCTCCCACAAATCTTTGGGGGAAGCCATGGCTGTAGGGACGCGGGTGGCGCTGTGGGTTAAACCACAGAGCCTAGGACTTGCCAATCAGAAGGTCGGCGGTTCGAATCCCCGTGACGGGTGAGCTCCCGTTGCTCGGTCCCAGCTCCTGCCCACCTAGCAGTTCAAAAGCACGTCAAAGTGCAAGTAGATAAATAGGTACCGCTCTGGTGGGAAGGTAAACAGCGTTTACATGTGCTGCTCTGGTTCGCCAGAAGCGACTTAGTCATGCTGGCCACATGACCTGGAAGCTGTCTGCAGACAAATGCCGGCTCCCTCGGCCTATAGAGTGAGATGAGCGCACAACCCCAGAGTCGGTCACGACTGGACCTAATGGTCGGGGTCCATTTACCTTTACCTTTATGGCTGTTTATGGTGGTATCAGAGGGCTCTAAATGTATGGTGTGGGAGCCACCTAAGGAAAGGATGAATGAATGTTTGGGTACCAGACTGTCCTTGAGGAAAAGCCTTGTCCATTTCTTGCAACTTCCGCCTTACCTGCAGGAGTTCACTCACTGGCTGGCAGAACTTCTTCTCCAGCTCCCGGATGAGGATTTCGCAAGAGGAGACTTCCCGAAAAAGCTTGCTCATGTGATTGTCTCTCCTCGTTACGATCTCCTTCAGTATGTCTCGGAGCTTGCCGACCATAGTGTGCTCTTCAGACAACAGGAACTGGCGCAGCTCGTCGAACTTGGACAGTGTTTCTTGCATCAGCTTTTCTGTCAGTTTCTTCAATAAGCCGATGGAAAGAGAGCAAGGAAAGAGAGAGAGAGAGAGGTTAGAGGAAGCAGGAATAAGGTCGGTCCTGGCAACATTAGGATACTAATTATATAGAAAAGGACATTTAATGGTCAGGAGCTGGAGTCAGGCATAGGTCAACAATACAGTGGTACCTTGGTTCTCAAACTTAATCCATTCTGGAAGTCCGTTCCAAGACCAAAGCGTTCCAAAACCAAGGCATGCTTTCCCATAGAAAGTAATGCAAAATGGATTAATCCGTTCCAGACTTTTAAAAACAACCCCTAAAACAGCAACTTAACATGAATTGTACTATCTAACGAGACCATTGGTCCATAAAATGAACTGCTAGGTTGCGGAAGGCGACCTTACACTCAGAACGTTCACAAAAGGCGGCTTAGTGCTGTAAATGGGCTGTTCAGATATCACAAACAAGGTGTTGGGTTTTTTCATTTATCAGATTTCCTTCAGAGAGGATGACCCCAGATTAAATTGGGGGTGGGGAATAAGAGTGGCGTTTTTACAACAACAATGTAGTGAAGTAGCTGTGAAAAGTTTGCACACACTCTGGAATTCGCATGAGAAATGCTCATCCCACAAGAAGCACAGGAAAACCTGGTTTTGCATGCAATAGGGAAAGAGTTTCCAAAAACAGACCTCCAACTCGGATGGTATTTTATGCACTCCTTAGTCGGCAATTACACAATTTTTTTTTAAAGTGCTACTACTTTCTGATCTATGGGCTACTTTTAAAATGAGACTGCATTTTAAATTGCATTTTAACCTGTATTTTAAATTGCTTCCCCCCCCCCCTTATGTTTTTACTGTAATTTTACCAGTGTTAGCCACCCTGAGTCCGGCTCTGGCTGGGGAGGGTGGGGTATAAATAAAAATTTTATTTATTTATTTATTTAATTATTATTATTATTATTATTTGTGGACTTGCTAGTAACAGTGACACTTACAATCAGGGTTTGAGTTTGTTTTTCTGCAGCTGATCTACACTCCAGAATTGTCTCTTCCCGGTTCTCTAGAGCATTAATGCAGTTGCCTATGCGATCCTGAAAAGAAAACGCAAGCGTGCTTTTGGAGAGTATGTAATAAAGTTAAAAAGCATTCTAAGCTCAAAGCATTCTCTCAACCTGTGATCCCAGGGCTGCCATGAACAGGGACCTTCGGCCACCAAACGCCTGAGTAAGCAGGCATGTTTTTAAATTCCTCCTGCAAATCAACAATATACGATAGGATAGGCTTTATTGTCATTGTCCCATACAGAACAACAAAATTGAAAAAATCTACATCAGACATTCAAAAACCAACAAGCCTGCTATCCCAGCTTGGTTAACCCCCTAAAAACTCTGATACCCCATAATTAAATACAATATACTCCCATAGAGACTACCTTATACTGCATTTAAAACCAAAATCACATTTGGATAGAAACTGTTTCTCAGGTGGCTAGTCCTAGTCTTTATAACCCTGTACCTTCTTCCAGAAGGCAGAAGCTGAAAGAGATCATTTCCGGGGTGCGCACTATCCTGCGCTATCTCTGCAGCTTTCTTATGGCACCTGGAAGCATAGATTTGATCCAAGGTGGGAAGAGTGCACCCAATTATTCTCTCCGCAGTCTTTACAACCCTGGACAGTATTGTTTTTTCCCTAACCATGCATATGCATTCATTATTCCCAGCCCAGTCCTAGAAACAAAAGGCCTCTCTCACCTTGGTCTCTTGGGCCGCTTGCTCCATGGGAACTACATCGTGAGCCTTGTGCTCTGTGGATTCGACACACACTGAGCAGACTAGGGCTTGGTCAGTCTTGCAGAAAGATGTGGGAGGCTCCGGGTGCCTGTAGCAGGTTCCCTCCCCTCCTCCTTTTGCTTGTTTTGCTTGATCTCTGAGGAATCTAGCCAAGTTTTCCAGCGGCTTGTTCGTAATGAGCCTGTCAGGCTCCACTACCCATCTGCACTCAGGGCAGCTCCGATCACGCACGAAGTCTTTCCAGTACTTGAAAACACAGTGGTGGCAGAAATTGTGCCCGCAGTCTAGAATCACTGGGTCAGTGAAATACTGCAAGCAAATGGAGCAAGTCACTTCCACCTCAAACATCTTCAGGGTATCCTCAGCAGCCATTGCTCAATACAACAGTTTTTATTTTTAAGTTGAATTTAACTTTCCTTCTCTCCGAAAGATGCAAAAGCCCTTGGCTTGAGATTTTAGAGGGAATTCCTTTTATTTTAACTGCTGCAGAAGTTGTGTGCAACCGACAACACCAGTCTGGGGGAAGGAAAGAGAAAATGGATCAGGATTACCATCTTCTAACTAAATTGTGCATCCAAAACGTAGCAAAGTTTGGTGGGCACCTCAAAGACTAGCAATGAAAAAAAATACATTTATCTATCGTCGTTGTTCTTGCCGCCACATACACAGCTTCCTGACTGGACCTCCAAGACTACGGGCGCTCAGTTGTGAGAGACAAGCACTCTGCACATGCTCAAGCCTCATTCGTAGCTGTTAGTATTTCTGGGACTGAGCAGGAAACACTTTAGGGTGCAGCCCCAGGAACACACAGAAAGAAAGAAAAATATATTATTGTGTATCACAGAACAATGGCGGTGGAAGGGACCACGAGGGAAGGTCATTTAAGTCCAACCCCCTGCAATTGAGACATCTCTTGCCAAACGACCCTAAGATTAAATATCTTTACGCACTGAGCTACTCTCATCAAGGGGGGAGGAAACAACAGCCGCTTCAGAGATTGAAGGAAAATGGACTGCGAATGAGGCGCGCGGGGGAATTAGCACGCTTCCCATTCAATCTTACCCCAACAACAAAAGACACACAGCCTAGCCAGGCAATCGATTTGAAGCTCTCACAAATTCGATTGCCCCTTTCAGGAGAGGACAGGAAAAGCAAAACACTACTGGAAGGACCAGGAAGCCAATAATCAATATATATATATTGCGTTGGGAGGCGGAGCTACTAAAGCAAAGCGAAAGTGAGGGTGTGGCCAGAGGGGGACTTTAATCCCGGGAGAAACCCTGGGATTTAAAATATATTTTAAATCTATATATATATATAGATTTTTTAAATCTATATATATATTGAGGTTTCAGAGGGAACATCTTTTATTTTAACTGCTGCAGAAGTTGTGCGCAACATACACCAGCAGTCTGGGTAAGGAAAGAGAGAAACACTCTCTCTATATATTTAAATCCCAGGGTTTCTCCCGGGATTAAAGCCCCGCCCCCTCTGGCCACACCCTCACTTTCGCTTTGGTTTTAGTAGCTCCGCCTCCCGGCGCGGGCGGCTCCGGCAATTTGGATTGGGCGAGGCTGGCAACACCTGTGGCCAATGGCGCCGCTCCTTTCCTTTCCGCTGGTTTCCCCGCCAGCGCCTTAGGGACCGCGCTTTGCTGCGCTGGAGGGGAGAGCGCTTGGAAGGCGCGGGTGCACGTCGGGGTCTCTCTTCGGGCGTCGTGTCATGTTAAGAGCCTGCAGCAAACTGCTCTCCCCCCCCCCCAATCTGGATCGCTTCAATGAGCCATTTCCAGAGGGGTAGCTGTGCTAGGCTCCTGGTCTCATGTCACCCGCCCTCGCAAAGGCAGGTTTAATAATAATAATAATAATAATAATAATAATAATAATAATAATTACCCCACCCATCTGAGTTGGGTGCTGGACGCCTTCCAGCACATATAATCAGCATAAGTAATCAGCAAAGGTAAAGGGACCCCTGACCATTAGATCCAGTCGTGACCAACTCTGGGGTTGTGGCATTCATCTCGCTTCATTGGCTGAGGGAGCCGGCGTACAGCTTCCGGGTCATGTGGCCAGCATGACTAAGCTGCTTCTGGCGAACCAGAGCAGCGCACGGAAACGCCGTTTACCTTCCCACCAGAGCGGTACCTATTTATCTACTTGCACTTTGACGTGTTTTCGAACTGCTAGGTTGGCAGGAGGAGGGACCGAGCAACGGGAGCTCACCCCGTCGCGGGGATTTGAACCGCTGACCTTCTGATCGGGAAGTCCTAGGCTCTGTAGTTAACACACAGCGCCACCTGTGTTATACCTTAAAAAAGGCTTCCCTATACTCCAGATGTTTCCTAAATGTTATGTACAGTGGTACCTCGGGTAACAGACTCTTCAGGTTACAGACACTTCAGGTTACAGACGCTTCAGGTTACAGACCCCGCTAACCCAGAAATATTACCTTGGGTTAAGAACTTTGCATCAGGATGAGAACAGAAATCGTGCTCCAGTGGCGCGGCGGCAGCAGGAGGCCCCATTAGCTAAAGTGGTGCTTCAGGTTAAGAACAGTTTCAGGTTAAGAATGGACCTCTGGAACAACTTAAGTACTTAACCAGAGGTACCACTGTACAGTGGATGCTCGGGTTGCGAACGTGATCCTTGCGGGATGCACGTTCACAACCCGCAGCATTCGCAACCCACAGCGGCGCATCTGCGCACGCACGGGTTGCGATTCAGTGCTTCTGCACATGTGCAAAGCGTGATTTAGTGCTTCTGCACATGCTCGACCGCCGAAACCTGGAAGTAACCTATTCCAGTACTTCCCGGTTTTGGCGGAACCCGAAAAAACTCAACCTGAAGCAGCTGTATCCTGAGGTATGACTCTAATTTGTCACAGGGAGCATCCACCCCGCTCAGGAAAAAAAAGAGCTGTTCTCCGAAGTGAACCACACTGAAATAATGGGGATTTGCTGTGGAGTAGGGTTTGCTGCGAAGAAGCTTGTTTTTGGACTACAACTCCCATCATCCCTAACCAATGGTCCTGTTAGTTAGGGATGATGGGAGTTGTAGTCCAGAAACCCTACTTTGGAGGAAACACTGTATTGCTTGCAAGTCCAGCAATGTCTGGAGGGCCACAGGGTTCCCCCTACCCCAGTCTTTGATGGAGTGCCCCAAAATATTGTTTACAGCATTTCTCAAAGTTATCCATAGATGGTTGGTATATGCACGCATTGTCACGTCTGCAAACTGCACATACCCTAATGTGTGGCATAATGGGAAGTGTTATTACATTTTTGGGATGGTTATGTTCTACCTCTGCTGGTGACCCTTAGGATCCCTTGCAACTTGACAGTTCTATGATTCTGTGCTGTCTGAGGCATTACAGTGGTACCTCGGGTTACAGACGCTTCAGGTTGCAGACTCCACTAACCCAGAAACAGTACCTCGGGTTAAGAACTTTGCTTCAGGATGAGAACAGAAATCGTGCGGTGGCGACACCACGGCAGCAGCAGGAGACCCCCATTAGCTAAAGTGGTACCTCAGGTTAAGAACAGTTTCAGGTTAAGAACGGACCACCAGAACAAATTAAGTTCTTAACCCAAGATACCACTGTATAGAATTGGGCATTGCAAGAATTGGACGATGGACTAGACTGGCCTTTGATTCAGCAGGGCTCTTATTACATTCTTTAAGTTGTTGTGTCCCATTTCTTGCAAAAGGATGAATGTTCTTCACATGCAAATAAACATGCCCCTTAATAGCCGCCACCCCCACCCCCCAATGTTGATAAACCGACCCCACCTGCAGAGAACCAGAGGAATCAGCCCTGTTATCTTTTAATTAATTGGTAACCAGAATGTCATCCCTGATTGGCCAGAAGAAGGAAACACTCACACCTGAGGACCATTTAAAGGTTGGGGTGTGAGAAACATACACCATTGAAGCCCAAGAAGGAAGTAGATGCTCGCAGGTGGTGGTGTTTTTAAATAGTTTTTAAATAGTTGTATTTTCGAAGCAATGGCATTGGTGAGTTGGCAAAAAAAATTTTTTAGAAATGCTATTTGCTTATTGTGAGTGTGAAGTTTAAGGGTATGATAATTATCCGTGGCAGGTGTGGGGAATGTTTGGTATTTCAGGTGAATTACGACTTTAAAGTCACACTTTAAAATCAGGTCAACCAAAGGCCTGGTTAAAGAGGAACGTTTTTGCCTGGCGCCTAAAGGTGTATAATGAAGGCACCAGGCAAACTTCCCTGGGGAGAGCATTCCACAGACAGGGAGCCACTGCAGAGAAGGCCCCGTTCTCGTGTTGCCACCCTCCAGACCTCTCAAGGAGGAGGCACATGAAGGAGGGCCTTAGAAGATGATCTCGGGGTCCGGGTAGGTTCATAGTTAGTCCTCATGGAGTTCTTCCATAAAGTGGGTGAGATGGGAAAATCCAATGGCCATCAAAGGGCAATCGATACCTTGATTAGGGTCAACCAGAATGGGATAAAAATCATGGACTGGTTTCTGTTTCAGTATAAATAGCTTACTGAAAAGACTTGGTATTGAGTTTAACTAATCTGGAAAGATCTTATATTAGCCGCAGTCATGTAAGAGGACTGCAGTTAAAATGCTTGTCCACAATTGATTCCTCTCCCTATCTGAAGTATTCTGTTCTCCCAGTAAGAACAAAAGGGGGGGAACCGTGTAGACCATATGCTTTGCATGCACAAGTTCCTAGGTTCAATTCCTAGCTGGGCTGTTATCATATCAGTATATAATTGACACTTAAGAATAAGATGAGCCAGATTCACCAGTACTACTTCCCTACAAACAAGTAATCTATATTGGATTATGGTATACCATAACAATTTTCCCCAACTGCATCATTGTCCAGGGCAGTATTGCTCCTACCTCCAAAACCTGTGTTTAAATATATTTCTAGTGACATTTCCCCATGGATTCCGTGCCTATACAAAGAATCCAAAGTTTGGAAACTGTTCTGAAAATTTTTGTAACCAAGTTTCCTTGCCCTTTGTTCCTCTGGATATCAGAAGACTGTCTTCTTGGCAGCTGATTTTTTATGTACCAGTGATTAACCATTTTAAATTTACCATATTATTTAACCTGAAATCATTTTCATGTTTTAATTAGATACACTGAGGGTAGATTATAGATTATGAAAACCCTAAAATCACAAAATCAAGTCTGAATTATTTTGATTTTAGTAAAATTTGCCCAACCCCTAATTTAAACACCAAAGATTAGCATTAGTATCCCATTTGTTTTTAAAAATGTTTAAAATTGGGTGTAATGACCCTGGATGTCTGAAAGTCATCAATCTGTTTAAAGATCATAAAGAGGCAGTTGACTTTGTTTATCTTTATTTATAAAGTCCAAGAACCTGAGGCTGAAAAAGATTATACTATGAGAAATGGGAGCCCTTGAATCTTTCACATTCTTTTTTTTAAAATATAGCAAATGGTTGCTCGCTTGAATTTGAAGGCCGGGGAACGCATTGAAATGAAAGCCAAGGTGCCCCGAGGAGCCAAAAGGTCTGTATTAAAAGTAAAAATAGGATATTTATGTTTTCCCCTTGTGGGAGATTGCAATCAAATGCAACTAGCAAGCATAGAGCTAGTTTGTGCATGAAGGGGTTAAAACAATAGAGCTGTGATTCCTAGACACAAGTCATGCCCCTTCTTCTCTGATGAAGGAGGAAGTGACACCATCTCTCCCTCTTCCTATCCCTTTCCTTCCGCCATGTAAATCAGCCAGGTCTGGTCTTGAGCATTTCAAGCACAGAACGCTTGTTCAGAACTACAATCTGTATGTTGTACTCAAGAGTATGCTATCTGTGTTCTCTTTGCTGCTGCTTGGATAAATACATAAACCTGGCCTTTGGAATGTTTTTGTAAGTAAAGCATTTTAAACTTACTATACTGGTGTGGTCTGTTCCATGCTAAGAGGGATAGAAAACTGAAAGCGCCGTATGCAAAAAATGGGATGTGGAAAAGATTTAACAGCCCGAATTCCCACCTTCTACTGCTGAACTTCGCGAGTTTAAACTCTGCTACTGGAGGCTCTCTCCCACTGGAGAGTGTGTTAAGCCCCACATTTTGAATCTAGGCACCCAGCCAATCGTTTTATTTATTTGCCCCACACACGTGGGCCACAAGGATTATATATCTCCCCTCCCTTGATACCTTTAATTTTTGCATTTTGGAAACGTTCTTTGCTTGGAAAACTGCACCACAAAATTCATGCAAGTGCAAATTTTGAACGATGGCTACATGTCAGTTTTCATGAGTCAGCTTGATAAGATTTAGCCTTGAATGCAAACTGAATCAAATTTCTACCCCATCCCTGTGGGGAGGGCCTGGTAAACTTTGTATCTATACTACAAACGGGAGGCAGTGGAAGACAGGAGTGCCTGGCGTGCTCTGGTCCATGGGGTCACGAAGAGTCGGACACGACTAAACGACTAAACAACAACAACAATACTACAAACTGTCTCTGTGTGCTAATATGAACAGGCATGATATTCCATAGGGTACTCTTTGGGCCGTAGCCTTCTAGTAAAGACAGTACAGTGGTACCTCGGGTTACATATGCTTCAGGTTACAGACTCCGCTAACCCAGAAATAGTACCTCGGGTTAAGAACTTTGCTTCAGGATGAGAACAGAAATCGTGCTCCAGCGGCGCAGCGGCAGTGGGAGGCCCCATTAGCTAAAGTGGTGCTTCAGGTTAAGAACAGTTTCAGGTTAAGAACGGACCTCCGGAACGAATTAAATACTTAACCCAAGGTACCACTGTACTGAGTTAGATGGACCAATGCTTTAGCTGAGATTGCAGGGGGTTATTCTATGACTCTGTATAAAGCATGTTTTCCCATGTTCCTATCAGCTTTACCTTTCATATAGGCCAGAATGCCTCGAATCCGCTCCTTCAATTTAACGCTCGATTTGAGACTTTCAACGGAGATAGGGTCGTCGTTTTTAACTCTGATACGGGGAGAGAGCGGGATCTTCTCTTGGACCTGGGACTATTCGTCACAGTAAGTAAGAGGAGAGCCCTATTGCAGGAATAATTTGTGGGTAGAACAGCTGGGGATGTATATCTGAGACCTAAAGGATAAACCAAAGCTCAGTATTTCAATATCATGAGGTGGAAGGGTGAGGAGACCTTGATATAAAACAGGAATGAGGAATCTGTGGCCATTGAGATGTTGGACAAGAAGTTCCCATAATTCCTAATAATTAGCCCTGCTAGCTGGGACTGAGGGGAGTTCCACAAACAGCTGGAGAACCATAACTTCCCAACCAATGAAAAAAAATGTTCTCATCCTGCATATTTGGGCTCCTCCAAATGGCCTGTTTACTGAGCACTCATCCTGATTTCCAAAGCTTACAAGGAGGCTAGACTATACCCAGTCTCCAATTAAAGCTGCTTGTTATTTTAGGTGGGATAAAATAATACCCCTTATATCTGTTTAATGAACAGTTTCGTGATTTTTGATGCCCGCCGCTGCTTTTTCTCCACAGTAAACACGGCCAAGTTTAAGCAACCAGGGCTGCATTCAGATGGCACTTTATAATTATTATTATTATTATTATTATTATTATTATTACTATTATTATTATTATTATTACTATCATTATTATTATTATTATTATTTTATACCCCGCCCATCTGGCTGAGTTTCCCCAGCTACTCTGGGCGGTTCCCAATCGAATGTTAAAAACAATACAGCATTAAATATTAAAAACTTCCCTAAACAGGGCTGCTTTCAGATGTCTTTTAAACATATGATGGCTGCTTATTTCCTTCACATCTGAAGGGAGGGCGTTCCACAGGGTGGGCGCCACTACCAAGAAGGCCGTCTCTCTGGTTCCCTGTAACCTCACTTCTCGCAATGAGGGAACTGCCAGAAGGCCCTCAGCGCTGGATCTCAGTGTCCGGGCTGAACGATGCGGGTGGAGACGCTCCTTCAGGTATACTGGGCTGAGGCCATTTAGGGCTTTTAAGGTCAGCACCAACACTTTGAATTGTGTTCAGAAACGTACTGGGAGTCAATGCAGATCTCTCAGGATCGGTGTTATGTGGTCTCGGCGGCCACTCCCAGTCACCAGTCTAGCTGCCGCATTCTGGACTAATTGCAGTTTCCGGGTCACCTTCAAAGGTAGCCCCATGTAGAGCGCATTGCAGTAGTCCAAGCGGGAGATAACTAGAGCATGCACCACTCTGGCACCACTCTTATCTCATTGGCATTTCCTTACCTGCTCTCTCCACCCCCTCAAGTTTATGCGATATTTCACACACTGTAAAAGCCGCTTCCAGAAATCTGGTGGAATCTAGCGGAAGAATAGATCTCATTTCTTTAACCGTTTCCAGCAAAAATCCATTTGCAAACCCATGAACTCATAAAAACTGAGATGTATGTTTACAAAATTTGCGGTGGTATACCGGCATATTGCTCTTTCCTGCCATTTAAAATTTAGTGTGGCATGCTAGCACCTTGATCCAAAAGTCACAGATCAGTGACACAACAAGGCATTGCTGTTTCAAAATAATGCTAGAAATTGGGACAGAAGCTCTAGCATTTTAACCAGTAAAACCAACACAATAAACTCCACATCTGAATGCAGCCCTTGTATTAAACTCATGCCTAACACTATGTAAAGGTAAAGGGACCCCTGATCATTAGGTCCAGTCATGGTTGACTGGGGTTGCAGCGCTCATCTCTTTATTAGCTGAGGGAGTCAGCATACAGCTTCTGGGTCATGTGGCCAGCATGACTAAGCCACTTCTGGCGAACCAGAGCAACGCACAGAAACGCCGTTTACCTTCCCGCCGGAGTGATACCCATTTATCTACTTGCACTTTGACGTGCTTTCGAACTGCTAGGTTGGCAGGAGCAGGGACTGAGCAACGGGAGCTCACCCCGTCGCGGGGATTCGAACTGCCGACCTTCTGATCGGCAAGTCCTAGGCTCTATGGTTTAACCCACAGCGCCACCCGCATTCCAACACTATGTAGTTAGGCTTATATTCTCTTGGCAAGTCTCTAGCTTTCCCTCTTGCCTGTCTGCTAACATCATAGCAATGGTTCCTATTCATGACAAAAGATGCGTAGTTGATCTAACTCAGGCATCCTCAGCCTTTGGCCCTCCAGATGTTTTGGACTACAATTCCCATCATCCCTGACCAGTGGTCCTGTTAGCTAGGGATCATGCGAGTTGTAGGCCAAAACATCTGGAGGACCACAGGTTGGGGATGCCTGATCTAACTCTTCATTTCTCTTTCCAGGTAGCGTTCTCCTTTAACGCCCAAGATATGGTGTTGGAAGTGTTCAACCGGCCAATTATTAGACTCCCAACCCCACCGGGAATGCAAGTGGTGGAGCACCTCGCTGTAACTGGTGATATCGATGTTAAATCCATCTCATTCAGCCATCTCTTTCTTGCCTCTGGAAATGGTAACTTTTTAAAATGACGACGTGATCTTCAATTCTTCCCATTAGTTCTTGCAGTGGTTAGTATGCAATGTAAGTTTCTTTTAAGAAAGCCAAAGCAGATTTAGCCATGTAAAAGACTTGGGAAGTAGCAATGGGCCGTATACTTGCTGACTTTTGTTACCACCGTTGCTTTTATTTTGGAATAAAACTGCTCTTCTCTACCTCTCACTGCCTTGATTCTTGGATGCAACAATTCTGTTGGATGACTATTGCTCAACTTCCAACAGATTCCTCTTGCTGTTTACGCAGTATTCCACAAGCTTTGCTTTCCTCTCTAAACGCCATGCCACCTGGGGCAACGCCATGTTTCTGACGAGGCCAGTGATAAAAATTCAGGATTCAGAATACAGTGGTACCTCGGTTTACAAACTTAATCTGTTCCTGAAGTCCATTCTTAAATCAAATCCGTTCTTAAACCGAGTAGTGCTTTCTCTAATGAGGCCTTCTGCCGGCGGTGCCCTTCCACCGTTCAGCTTCCGTTCGTAGATCAAGGCAAAGTTCGCAAACTGGAACACTACTTCCGGTTTTGCAGAGTTCGTAAACTGAATAGTTCGTAAACAAGACTTTTGTAAACTGAGGTACCACTGTACTTGTAATGCAAAGGGCTTAATCTCAGTGGTGGCTGGTGCCCAAGGGGAATGGAATGCCATTATTTATGCTCTAGTTATCTCCTGCTTGGACTGCTGCAATGGACTCTACATGGGGTTACCTTTGAAGGTGACCTGGGAACTACAATTAATTCAGAATGCGGCAGCTGGACTGGTGACTGGGAGTGGCCGCCAAGACCATATAACACCGGTCTTGAAAGACCTACACTGGCTCCCAGTACGTTTCCGGGCACAATTCAAAGTGTTGGTGCTGACCTTTAAAGCCCTAAATGGCCTCAGCCCAGTATATCTGAAGGAGCATCTCCACCCCCAACATTCAGCCCAGACACTGAGGTCCAGCTCCAAGGGCCTTCTGGTGGTTCCCTCACTGAGAGAAGTGAGGTTACAGGGAACCAGGCAGAGGGCCTTCTCAGTGGTGGCACCCTCCCTGTGGAATGCCCTCCCATCAGTTGTCAAGGAAATAAACAGCTAGCTGACTTTTAGAAGACATCTGAAAGCAGCCCTGTTTAGGGAAGTTTTTAATGTTTGAAGTTTTGTTCTGTTGAGAGCCGCCCAGAGTTGCTGGGGAAACCCAGCCAGATGGGCGGGGTATCAATATTATTATTATACTGTATTTATCAGGTGCTTTCTTCACAAAAGTGACCCCAAGGGGACTGATACAAAAACATTATAAACACTAAAACCAGCATAAACAAGAATGCAAGGGAGGGCAATGAGCTGACCAAGCCTCAGAAGCCTGGGGGACCATTGAAATTGCCCTATTAGAAGGACTTGTGGCTGATGTTCATCTTAAGGAACTGGGAAGGCCTGAATGTACTTAGGCTCAAGTGGCATCAGGCTTTATTATATATCATTTCTTATATATCACCAGATCTTTGAACCTAGCCTAGTAGTGACTCAGCAGCCAATGGGGCTCTCTGAGTAACCTGCTAGAATAACTTATGGGGTGTGTGTGTTTTATCCATGTCAGTCGCTTATGTTTGCAAATGGGTCCATGCCCCCCCCCCTGCAAAAAATAAAATAAAGCAATCGTGGCCCCTGGATTATGTAACTTGCATGCGCTGACATATATAAGAGAGACGCCCTCTGACATTTCTGTGTCAAACTCAAATGTACGTAAGAGAAGATACTATTATAGCAGTGACCCTCACTTTTCCCTGTTGTGGGAAGTAAATCTCCTTATCGTGAAACTTAAATGAACTGTGTCAAACTCGCCAGCAAATCGCTATAAGGGCGGGAGTCCTACACAAGAAGCTGCACTGCCAGGTACAATCACTGTGACACACAATCTGGTGAATTATGCTCTAATGCTGTCATATAAATCTGTCTAGCTTTACTCCACTAGTACCTGGCTGGAATATTTGGTCCTAGTTCCCACCAAAAAGACCTTTGAGGCGAGAGTCCTGTATGAAAATTCCCAACGTCAATTCATTTTGTAGCTATTTTGTATTTGCTGACGTCATTTCTTTACTGCCTTAGCTTACAAACCCTTCCACAGCTGTGTGCAACAATAAAAACAAACAAATCGTACAAGTGTTTTGTTCTTTTTAGTACCCCTTAGTACCCAAAGCATTGCAACAAGATTTAAAACGACACCAATATTAACAACGTAGCCTCAAAAAATTAGTAAGGAAACGTAACAGGTGGAAGCGTCTGTGTCGAGCCAAAGACCTTGTAGGTTTTTTTCTCTTGTTTTTTGGCTTTTTTAAAGAATTGGCTTTGAAAACCTTTTTTTTTTACTAAACAAGGAAGCTGCCAGAGCATCCTGAGATCGTCACCAGGCCTGCTCAAAGCATCTGTTGAGCCCAGGACATTTTTCATGTGTGATCAACTCTCCTCCCACCCTGGCCTGTGATCCAGGTCCATACAGGAACCCCTTCAAGCTCTGCACACCACGATGGGTTAATACTTGAGTTGCTAGGTAACCCTAGAAACATGGCTGTTCTCCCTTTTGAGCTTGGTTAGACTGACACAAGGGGAGGGGAGAGGAAAGGAAGGGGAGAAATCAGGTGCTGATGTCTTGCACCAATGCAACTACAGGTCATATTCACACCCTGCACTGTGATCCGAGCCGGATCCCATCAACGACGCACGTGAGGACGGGGGCCGAGTTGTCAACAACGACGGCCTGATGATGTTAAGTACCAGTGCTCGATTGCAGGCAACGGGTCAAACTCTGGCACTGCCACCCCATTGACTGCCACCATCACAAGAGAGTTTGCCACTTCGTTGGAAAGCTTCAACCTCTCGTAAGTCCTTATCAGGTTCATAACAACGCAGCCCCGCTTACAGCTTCCTGTAGAGATTCGTAAGCATGCAGAAACTGAGGCGAGTTTGCTCAGCAAAGGAAACGCTTGCCGCTCCGCAATGGCCTTCCTGCACAGCTCTGAAAACAAAAGGTCCTTGGCCACGTTTTTAAGTTCGGCCCATTCATCCAGCAGCCTTTCCACGCTGTAGCTCGGAGGGAGAACGTACTCAAAATATTTCGCCATGGAAAGTACCTCAGCGTCTCCAGAATTGGCAAGGCAGCTCCCAGCAGCAGGCCGGCACACGGTATCAAACACTTCTGTGCTTTTTAAGAGCTGGGGCGACGTCTCACCGTCAAATCTCTGGTGCAGGTATTCCGCCCCGGTCAGGATGATTTTTGCACGGTCCACTTGGAACCGGAACTCTCCCATCTCGACCACATCCAAGGAGACCCCTCTGAAAGAACCATTCTTCACGGCGGCATTAAACTCTTCCTCCTTCGGTCCCGGCTGTTGGAGGAGGTTTTGCAAGGCGAGGTAGGCAGCTTCTACAGCAGCACTGACTTGCCCAAGCAAGACGCTTTCTCTCTGGAACTCTTCCGAGAGGGGTTTGTAAACCTGAAGGAAGTCGATCAAGAAGTGGGAAAACTTGACAAAATGGAAGCTCTTCAAGAACGTCAACATGCCTTTCGCCTTCTGCCCCTCGTGGCTGCCGGATTTCGACAGGCGCTCAAGGTGAGCAACCAAAGCAGGCAAGCTTTCCAGAAGGATGCTTAGAGTTTGCCTCTTGCTCACCACCCACCTGACACTGTTTGACTCCATTAGTTTGGCCACCTTCTGGCCCAGGCGGGGAGCCGCACCCTGCAGCTCCCTCAGTCTTTCGGGAGAGGCTTGGAAAAACTTGAACGTTGCCCTGATGTGCTTTTCACAGTCCTTCACAAAGTCAACATCCCTGTAGCAGGCGCCGATGGCCGCATACTGCAGCTTGTGGGTGACACAATGGGCCGGGGACAGGCGAGGGATCACCTCTTGGAATTTGGCGACGAGCGCACTTTTGCAGGCTGCTATGCTGGCTGCGCCGCCTGTCGCAAGGCCCACGACCCACCCGGGTTTCCTGAACGGGATCTGCAGCTCATCCATGGCTGAAACGGCGGCAGCGAAGCAGGCGTCGGCGGTGTCGCCGGGCAAAGACACCAAGCAAAGGTACGACTCCTTCACTTCCGCTCTCTTGAGGTAGCGGATGTAAATTGCCAGGCAGGGCTGGTCGGACGAATCCGCGAAGCCGTCCAAGAGGAGGCTGGCACAAGGTGACCGGCAGATGCTGTCAAGTATCTCCTTCCGCAGCGTGTCCGCGATGCACCTTATGAAGAGGGTGCATGCCACCCTGTTCCTGTACCTGGGGATGATGGGGGCTCCCATGACTTGCAGGAGGTCCAGCGCTTTCTCGTAATCGTTCAGCGGCTTTGAGTGGTAAGCGATGTCGTAAGCGGCACTGAAAAGGTGCTCCATGTTCCTCAGCACGTAGCTGGACATCTTAGTCAAGCGCTCGGCCGCCGGGGCGCCATCTGGGTCCTCCTTAGCTGTCAGCGCTCGGACGCAGAGCTTGTGAGCATTGCTCTTGTCGTGGTGCTTCAGAGTCTCCACTTTGAACGGCCGGGTGTATCCCGTTACTAGTTTGGACACTGGGCCGTGAGCGGGCGGCTTCTCCTTGCACACCACGCAGTAGAGGGTGGTCTGCCCTTTGTCGGCCTCCAGCCATGGGAATTGAGAGAACCATGACTTTTGGATAGATCGGGGGCCTAGCGTCTTTCGGGCTGCTCCCACTGCACCAGGTTCCCTTCCACAGCCCTCTGGATACAGGTTTGGAGGCCACACCTCCATTGGGGGGCACAGTGAGAGAGCATAGTCATCCATCGGGTCCTTTTCGTCTGTGTCGTCCACCATTTCAACCTTGATTATTCCTTTTGGAGAGAAATTGGAGGGATAATATAGGTTGGTTGGTTGGTGTTTTTAATTAGATCAAGTTCCCAATTAGCTAAGTACTGCAGGCCCCGTTTTTCAAAATGAAATAAATATTATTATTATTATTATTATTATTATTATTATTATTATTAATTTCTATGCCACCCATCTGACTGTTGCCCCAGCAACTCTGGGCAGTTCCCAACTTCATATAATAATTATTATTATCATCATCATCATCATCATCATTTTATTTTATTTATACCCCACCCTCCCCAGCCAAGACCGGACTCAGGGCAGCTAACACCAGGTATAAAAACAATTGATTAAAATACAACTTCAAAAAAAGATTAAGTACAACATTAAAATGCAGCTTCATTTCAGTAGAAACTCAAATCAAAAATTTTGGGGGGATGAAAACGTCAAATCTTCAGCAAGGCCAACTATCCAGACTGGTCCTACGTGGGCCAGAAAAAAGCCAGGGAAGTCCCCAAATAGGAGTTCCGTCACAGAAGGAGAAAAGGAAAAAGGAAAGAGGGGGAGGGGATCAAGTTGATTCCAAGCCAAAGGCCAGGCAGAACAACTCTGTCTTACAGGCCCTGCGGAAACAAATCAGATCCTGCAGGGCCCTGGTCTCATGTGACGGAGCGTTCCACCAGGCTGAGAAGGCCCTGGCTCTGGCTGAGGCTAATCTGACTTCTTTAGGGCCCGGAATCTCTAGGGTGTTTCTATTTATGGACCTTAAGGTTCTCCGCAGGGCGTACCAGAAGAGGCGGTCCCATAAGTACCGTAAATAAATAAATAAGTAAATAAGTAAATAAAACATCAGCCTACTTTTGAAATTTTTGCTATCTCTATGGTAGTTTTTGTTATGTGAATGATGCCACAGTTCCCCTGGGTGGGCTACACAGACCTCCTGTGGTCCATGGACCACCAATTGGGAGCCACGTGTTATTAATGTGTTAACAACAAAAATCCCTGCTACCAACATAAACTGGTAACTGACACCATTGCAACAAATTTTTGCAAGCCCTGTTGCGGGTGTGGCCAGGATTTATGTGGGGGGTGGAGGGCAGGCTTCATGTTAGATTTTTATTGATTTACTTGATCAAGGGGGGCTGCCTCCCTTTCCCCCCCGGCTACGCCCATGCACTCTGTGTATGTTAGAATTCCTGCTCCATGATTAGTCATGGGATTGTTGTCTGTCACATGACGGTGTGTGTTTTGACTCCACAGAGTGGGAAGTGATGGAGACAGGATGTTTGTGTTACTGTGTTCTGTGAAGTGGGACAATTGTCCTTTGCTCTTTTTCTCTTTGCTGTCTGATACTAGAGAGAGAGGGAGGCATGTGGCAGTGCTCCATGTGTGTTTATATGTAAATAAAGGTAAAGGGACCCCTGACCATTAGGTCCAGTCGTGGACGACTCTGGGGTTGCGCTAATCTCGCTTTATTGGCCGAGGGAGCCAGTGTACAGCTTCCGGGTCATGTGGCCAGCATGACTAAGCCGCTTCTGGCGAACCAGAACAGCGCACGGAAACGCCGTTTACCTTCCCGCCGGAGTGGTACCTACTTATCTACTTGGACTTTGACGTGCTTTCGAATTGCTAGGTTGGCAGGAGCAGGGACCGAGCAACGGGAGCTCACCCCGTCACGGGGATTCAAACCACCGACCTTCTGATCGGCAAGCCCTAGGCTCTGTGGTTTAACCCACAGCGCCACCCGCGTCCCTGTAAATAAAGTAGATTAACCAAAATGCTGAGTTGCTGAGGTCTGTCACATGCATGATGTGCAAACTCTGCGAATTCCTAAGTGTGCCGGTGTCTGTTGGCATCAGTTGCTGCGACGTTCGGGCAGAAGAAAGCTTTTGAAGCTCCCAAACGAAAGACCAGGAGGGAGAGAACATGCCAGTCGGGCATGTGTCTCTGCCAGGATCCTACTCGAGTGTAGGACGAGCTCCGGACAGTGTAGGCTCTTCAAGTTCCAGCCAGGTGATTGTTGGACCTTCGAAGTGCCACACGCTGGGCATGATTTAATTTCAAACTATGTGGGCTAAAACTGGCCATCTGATGGCAAGCGATAGATAGGTGGGCAGTCCCACCCACTTATCAAAGTTGGCCTGCAGCGATGAGTTTCCCAACTGCATCTTTGCTGCTGGCTTACCTGCCAGTTTACTGGAAAGTCAGCAGAGAGCTCAGAGGACAAGGAGCAGCCGCCAGCACTGATGGCTGTAGTACTAAGGAGGGGGGGGCAACTTGTTGAGACACCCACCCCCTCCATAAAAAGGGACTTGTGGCCCTGATAACGTCCTCACGCATACACCATGCAAAGGGAGCAGAGACTTGACAAAAACAAGAGGGGATGAGACAGGTCACTTTATGGAAACTCACCTCCAAGGTAGCTCGGCTGAGGGACTGAAACCTCCGACATTAGGTAATCTGAGTGGATAGAAGCAGAATACAGTGGTACCTCGGGATACAGACGCTTCAGGTTACAGGCGCTTCAGGTTACAGACTCCACTAACCCAGAAATAGTACCTCAGGTTACAAACTTTGCCTCAGGATGAGAACAGAAATTGTGCTGCGGCGGCAGCGGGAGGCCCCATTAGCTAAAGTGGTGCTTCAGGTTAAGAACAGACCTCCAGAACGAATTAAGTTCTTAACCCGAGGTACCACTGTATTTAAAAAATACTTAACTAGAAGGGAGAGAAGAGCTTATAGGCTCTGAACAAGCTTTATGAATATCGCTCTGGTGCATAGAAAGTAGGGAATGACGACCCCAGAAGTGGCAGCTGTTATTATTAATTAGGTTTCTTTAACCCCCTCTGTCCTCCCAAAGGAGCTCAGGGTGTCAAACAAAAACCTGAGCCCAGTGAAGTCATTTTCATTTATGGATTTGGATTTACACCACTCCCTTCCACCAGTTCCCAGGGCAGCTAATTAAGTTTTTTTTATTATTAATTATTATTATTATTATTATTATTATTATTATTATTATTATTATTTTATTTATACCCCGCTCATCTGACTGGGTTTCCCCAGTATATGAAAAACACAATAAAACATCAAACATTAAAAACTCCTAAATTTTTATTCCAGCATATATTAAAACCAAAAGTTGGAATTACAAATATTACAATATAAAATGTAAGTGGAAAAGCTGTCACTAGAAGTAAAACACCAAGCAGCATAAAAAAAAGGATTCACAACAGGCTTTAGAAGCTTGGAAAAATCAAATGATCTCTGCCTGGGGGCGGAGGCCAAAAGCGGCATCGAAGTCGACACCAGGCGAGCCTCTCTGTGGGAACATTCTGTAATCTGGGAGCCACCACTAAGTAGGCCTTTAGCTCTGTATCTGCCTGCCATAGGCAAAGTAGTGAGGCCATCACAGGGGTTAGAAGAACTTACCTCGATGTTCTTCTCCCCCTGGCTGGTTCTGGCTAAAAGCAGATTCTTTCCAGGAAGCGGTTTCTCGGATTAACTGGGAGTTTGGCACAAGGTGTTCTGCAAGGAAGCAATGTTTGCATATTTAGACTCGTGGGGTGGGGATCGATTGATCTGTTCCACCAAACACAATCTCACCATGGGGTAAATTAACATCTCTGCATGCAATACACAGGGAGACCCATTGCGTCCCTACCCACCCACCCACCTGGGACCCCTATACTATACAGGCTCTCTTTTCGCCTCCCTCACAGCAAGGTTTTGGGCAATTTACACCATCTCCACGTTCTGCTTACTCTGGTGAGTTTTCTGGTGCAAGGTCAGATTCTTCCGCAAGGCAAACCCCCGCCTGCAGTCATGGCATTCGTAAGGCTTCTCTCCCGTGTGGGTCCTCATGTGCCCGATAAGAGCATATTTGGAAGAGACTATTTTCCCACACAGGGGGCAGGTTGCTTTTTTCTTCGCCGTCTTCTTGTCACTTGCTGTTTTGAAGCGAGAGGAGGAAAAACAGGAAGCTGTCTTAGACAATAACGCAAGGAGATCTTGCTGGACCTAGTCCAATATCTGTCAGTTTGCATTTCTTAATGCCTAAAGGATTGATCTGATGTGTAGAGATCTTTCCCATTCTGAATAATACAAGAGGATTCTAGAAGCTATTAGAAGCTTCTCTGTGTGAAAGAAGCAGGCAGAAAGGTCATGATTGTTTGGGTTATACCTTCTGGGAAGCTGGTTTGAACTAGTTCTCTTATCTCTTCCAATTAAGATCATGCTGACTATAAATATAGGCCAAAGGGAGCCTGGGTTTTACTTTCACTTTCTCTCTCTCTCCCTTCTGGTGTGGTGTTCAGTACATAGTACAGTGGTACCTCGGGTTAAGTACTTAATTCGCTCCGGAGGTCCGTTCTTAACCTGAAACTGTTCTTAACCTGAAGCACCACTTTAGCTAATGGGGCCTCCTGCTGCTGCTGCGCCGCCGGAGCACGATTTCTGTTCTCATCCTGAAGCAAAGTTCCTAACCCGAGGTACTATTTCTGGGTTAGCGGAGTCTGTAACCTGAAGCGTATGTAACCCAAGGTACCACTGTATGCTTAGTGTTAAGTTTTAGTCTTGTTATAAGTTTTGTAAGTGCTGCAACTGGATTTTTATGGACTGTGTCAATTCCTGAATGTATTTGGATTTGTGACCATTACGATCATTTGCCTTCAGTAGAAAGTAAAGCTCTGCTGGATGAAATACAATTATTGGAGTACTACAATATATCCAAAACAATGGGAGAAATTGGAAGGATCTCAAAAGAGAAGATAGACGGGGATTTGAAGGTGTTTAAAGGATACTTGCAAAACCATATTGAAAAATCAGAACTATTAGAATAAACAAGTTCCGTTTTAAATACTGAAATACTAAATAAGATGGATAACAATGTGTAATAGAAAAAGAAGCATGAAATTAGGTTAAAGGTGTGTGAAAGAAAGTAATAGAAGTGGAAAGAAATTGCAATTGAGTAGATTGGAAGTCTAACACAAAGGTGGGGTGAGGGGTGGTGGGTGGTGATGGGGAAAGGAATTATCTGTGGGACTGAATGTAGGTATGTTTGTATATATTTAAGGATTGTATGAAATGTATGTTTGTATGCTTGTATATCCGCAATATGTGTGTATTAATGCTGAATTATTTTAACAATAAAAACTTTTTTTAAAAAAATAAAAAAGAAGAAATACAATTGCCTCTGGTCTATTTTGGGGGACTCTGCGACATGTTTTAAGGTTTTCCTCCACACATAGGACAACATCCTGTCCTTACAGGGGCCACCCAGACAACTGTAGAAATCCCACAAGTAGGACCCGAGCATGAGACCACGCTCTCCTCCTACAGTTTCCAACAACTGGCCCTCAGAAACATCACCACCACCCACCATGAAGCCCAACCATAGTCATCATGCCTGGCAGCTGTATAGGGAATTAAACAATTTATCTACTCTAAAAAGTAGAGACATCACCTTGCCAACAAAGATCCGTATAGTAAAAGCTATGGTTTTCCCAGTAGTGATGTACGGAAGTGAAAGCTGGACCATAAAGAAGGCTGATCGCCGAAGAATTGATGCTTTTGAATTATGGTGCTTGAGGAGACTCTTGAGAGTCCCATGGACTGCGAGAAGATCAAACCTATCCATTCTGAAGGAAATCAGCCCTGAGTGCTCACTGGAAGGACAGATCCTGAAGCTGAGGCTCCAATATTTTGGCCAGCTCATGAGAAGAGAATACTCCCTGGAAAAGACCCTGATGTTGGGAAAGATGGAGGGCACAAGGAGAAGGGGACGACAGAGGACGAGATGGTTGGACAGTGTTTTCGAAGCTACCAGCATGAGTTTGACTAAACTGCGGGAGGCAGTGGAAGACAGGAGTGCCTGGCGTGCTCTGGTCCATGGGGTCACGAAGAGTCGGACATGACTAAACGACTAGACAGCAACAACAATCTACCCAGCCTAGGATTGTACCCCCTTCACTGGCAGGGGCTCTCCAGCTGATGCTTGTTCCCACTGCCTGCTACTTGAGCCTTCAGCAGAAATACCACAGACTGAAAAAAACAGATGCTCTTTCACTGAACTTCCATTCCACAAGCCCCCACAACAGAGATGGGGAACCTGTGGCTTTCAAGATATGGCTGGACTCTGATTCCCATCAGCCTGGGACACCTTTCCTTTGGTGGTTTCCTAGCTGGTTCCTCCCACCATTCCTCCACGCCTATCCAGCCCATGGCAAGAGCAGAGACAGTGGAGGCAGGGAGACAGAAGGGAGAAAATCACACAGGACTAAAAGGAACAGCAGAGGGGGAAACCCTGAGGGAGATAGGGAGAATGTTTTCAAACAAGTACAGCATCTCACAGTTCAACTGCTAGGTTTCGCACGGCACTGAGGGAACAGATGCCTCCCCCAATTTTCAAGGAGGGGTCCGACATCAGTATTTTCATTCCTCCCATTGCAAAGATCACCAGATCATGTTTGTTTTACTTTCTGTCTGTGAGAAAGGAGGGGGTGGAAACTACTCTTCCAGACTTCCATCCCTAGCACTGTGTCTGGTTTTTCTTTGATCTGCCTAGAGACAAGATGGCAGTATGAGGGAGCTGTATCTCTCATACATGTTTGCTATGTTCTTTTATTTGTTTAATCAGTAGAAATAAATTAGGTATGCAACAAAACCTCCACAGCTTTGCTTCCGTTACTCTGCTGCTTTTGAGGTGCTCACAATGTGAGTCCACTGCACCAGGATTTATTCCTCCGGAATGCTGCTCTGCTGTTCCTGCGTTCCTGTGATCGGAAGGTCGGAGAATGTGCTCCCGACACCCAGCCCATGTAGGCGCTGAAGATGTGGGCTGTATATGGGTTTACGCTCATCCAGACCCTCTTAATATTCCACAGCGGGCCCTGTTGGGCCTCCCCATGCCTGCAGCAGGCCTCACCTTTGATTGCTTTTTCTCCCATATCTTGAACCCAGGGCTCCGCTCCTTGCTCCAGCCAGAAGATCAGGGTCGGTTTGGGAACTGGAAAACCTGTTTGGGAGCAAGGCGGGAGAAAAGAAAAGGGTCATGAGGAAGACAGTGGCACAAGAGGCAAGTATAATATAGATCCCTACGCAAACTTTTAACATCCCTGGAAGTTTAAGGAGCAGAAACAAATGGAAATGTGTGCAACAGACAGTGCAATCGTATGCATGTATACTCAGAAGTCAACCCCACTGGTCTCAATGGGGTTTTCTCCTGGGCAAGTATAGGATTGCAGCCTTCCGCTGGTAAGACCTTGTTGCTTATCTTCTTTCCCCCAAAAAACAACACACACCGCAACTCCTCTAACTCTGCTGATCACTCACTCTGGACCATGCAGGAGTGAATGTCACTATAATGTAAAATTGAATTCAGCCATCTGTGCAAGAAGGCAACATTGGTATGGCAGGATGCAATGATTAATGGAATAATCTCTCTTTCATAACTTTATAATTCAGGGTTATCATGTGAAAGCATTCATGTAAAATGTAATTCACTTTGGGAATGCATTCACTGCTACAGGATGTCCATTAAGCTTAGCAAATTAAAAAAACAACAACCAGTATCTTGTCTGGATTAATAATAGTAATAATAATAATAATAATAATAATAATAATAATAATTTATTATTTATACCCCGCCCATCTGGCTCGGCTTCCCCAGTCATTCTGGGCAGCTTCCAACAAAATATTAAAATACAGTAATGCATCAAACATTAAAAGCTTCCCTAAACAGGGCTGCCTTCAGATGTCTTCTAAAAGTCAGATAGTTCTTGTTCTCTTTGACATCTGGTGGGAGGGCGTTCCACAGGGCGGGTGCCACTACCGAGAAGGCCCTCTGCACGGTTCCCTGTAACTTGGCTTCTCGCAGCGAGGGAACCGCCAGAAGGCCCTAGGCGCTGGACCTCAGTGTCCGGGCAGAATGATGGGGGTGGAGACGCTCCTTCAGGTGTATTGGGCCGTGGCTGTTTAGGGCTTTAAAGGTCAGCACCAACACTTTGAACTGTGCTCAGAAATGTACTGGGAGCCAATGTAGGTCTTTCAAGACCGGTGTTATGTGGTCTCGGCGGCCGCTCCCAATTAATTAAGTGGCCATTTATTGGCATCTGTACCATACATTCTAATGACCAGTGTTGTGCTTTCCACATATACATTTAGATCTTTTACATAAATAAAACTGCTGGGAGACACGGGCAATTCAGAGTTTCCCAGGTCCTGTGACCTTGGGAAATAGTTCTTTACCCAGGGAGGCCACGTTCTCGTAGTTCTCTTGCATGACCTCCTTGTACAAGGCTTTTTGCTCTGGCTCCAGCAGATCCCACTGCCCCTTTGTGAAACAGACAGCCACATCCTCAAAGGTCACCGGCTGCTGGAAGGAAAGGAAAGAAAGCTCAGCCTCAGGCACACCACCCAAAAAAACTTCACACCTGAACCAAAACAGAGGAACAATAGATGCAACTCCCTCCAACTTGGAAAAAATGAGACCTGGCCCGTATATGCAGCAGGCAAAATGGGCTGCACCACTGCAAATGGGGGGGAGGTGTTTTTTTAAAAAATATCGCCCTACACTAAGAGTCACCTGCAACAATAAAAACAACAATGGACTAGCAGGCAAAGGGCCAAGCTGCCTTTCCCCACTGATGTGCTTTTCTTCTATATGCAGGGTGTGGTGTTTCTGTAAATAATAATAATAATAATAATAATAATAATAATAATAATAATTTATTATTTATACCCCACCCATTTGGCTCGGCTTCCCCAGCCACTCTGGGCAGCTTCCAACAAAATATTAAAATACCATAATGCATCAAACATGAAAAGTTTCCCTAAACAGGGCTGCCTTCAGATGTCTTCTAAAAGTCAGATAGTTCTTGTTCACTATGACATCTGGTGGGAGGGCGTTCCACAGGGCGGGTGCCACTACCGAGAAGGCCCTCTGCATGGTTCCCTGTAACTTGGCTTCTCGCAGGGAGGGAACCGCCAGATGGCCCTCGGCGCTGGACCTCGGGCTGAACGATGGGGGTGGAGACACTCCTTCAGACATACTGGACCGAGGCCAGTATAATGGAAGCATTAATGGAAGTATTTAAAAAAATGGTATTCCCACTGGGATCAATGTTCTCCCATTTTATTCTATTGTATGCAATTTCTCCCTGTGTGTGTCTGTTTGTGTGTGTAGGAATTTAGGGTGGGAGGTGAGGAAGATGGTGGGACAGTGATAGCAGACTACATCTGGTTCCACAGATTAAAAACAGACTTGTAAAAGGGGCTTTGAAGCTTCCTGGTCAAATGCGTGAAAGGGGTTTGGGGTTTCTCCCATATAGCCAAAAAACGCGCCATAGTAGACCACACACCTGGGAAGACTCTACCGCAGCAACGTCCTTTTCCCAAGGAGGAGATGTTGACCTCAGTTGAAACATGGAACACTTTTCAGAGCCTGTGTGAACAAGAGACAAAACTGAGGATACATTTTCAGTGAAATTGATTGATTTTTATTTATAAAAATATTTATATACAGTGGTACCTCGGGTTACATACGCTTCAGGTTACAGACACTTCAGGTTACAGACTCCGCTAACCCAGAAATAGTACCATTAGCTAAAGTAGTGCTTCAGGTTAAGAACAGTTTCAGGTTAAGAACGGACCTCCGGAACGAATTAAGTACTTAATCCGAGGTACCACTGTACCACTATTCGCAGTGGTTTACGAAAGCTATACGTAAAACCATACCATAAGAACATTAAGATAATTATTATGGCAGATGTGTTCTTAATTTTCTGCATAAACCTGATGGAATGGAAAAGCTTTGAACAGGTGCTTAAAGGTTAAAATGGAAGGTGCCCGCTGAATCTCTATTGGCAGCGTATTCCACCACACAGGGCTTATGATACAAAAGGCCTAGTTTCTTGTTGTCAAATGAGCCTCGACAACTTGGGGAACAACCAACGATGCTCTTAGAGCTGTGATATGAGGGTTCCTTGAGATACCCTGGAGCTAAGATGTTCAGTGCTTTGGCTGATTAACAGTCTATGTCCTTTTAAATGTGTGGGTATTGGTTTAGTTTGGTTTCTTCTTGTGTGTGTTTTTATTATGTACTTTATTCTGAATTTTTATGTTGTGGATGAAGGGCAATATACAAATTTAATTAATAATAATAAATACATATTCTCTCAAAATATTTGAAGCTGATAGGAATGAAAGGCATATCTGCAGAAGGGGTGGGACGCAGGAGCGGCAAAATATTATTAATACTATTTTGCCCTTTAGCAAAACAGCAAGATATGAAAAGACCGGAAGAGACAGGAACAATCAGGTTCCCTTTCCGTTTTTGCAGAAACCAGGAGACATTATGACCTAGTCACTGCCTCTCAGCCTAGTCTACCTCGCAGGGTTCTTGTGGGGATTAATTGAAGAGGCGGGGAAAACCAGATAGAAATGCAAATACTGTTAGTCAGTAAAGGGGAGAGAGAGACCCTTTAGTTTGACGCAGCCCAGCTCCTCTCGCCTTTTGAAACGACAGGGGCGCAGGATTGATCTATGTTCCCTTCAGACGCCTAACACAAATTGCTAATGAATGGAAAGAATTTCAGCGGTCCCGGAAGGCAAGCAGTCGACTCATTCCAAGATTTTTGTCTGCAAATATGAAACCAACAAAAACGCCCCTGAGCGGCGGGGGTGTGGGTGGGGGACAAGAATGAATGGACCGACATTCAGGGGGTGATGCGCCCCTGAAACAACCGGAGCTTGGAGCAGACAGGATTTTATCCAAATGAAGTCCTTTCCTCGTTTTAGAGTCGAGGTGAGATCTTTGCTTTGGGGGTGCCACCACGACACTAGACTGTGCCTGATCCTTTCCCCCATATGGATTCAGTCCAATTCCCCCGAACAATAAGCCTCTCTCCATCCCATTCTCCGCCGCCGCCCACACCCCACATATTTCTCCCCCCATATTTCTCTCCCTTGCTTAACACCACCGCACGTCGAGAAAGACAAAAGGCAGCCCGGGAGCCGACGACGCCACCCCTAAACTGCAAAAAGAAGCCTTACATAAATAAAGCGTGCATTGAACCAGATTCTCCCCTTCATTCCCCTGCGCTGGGTCTCTGCTTGCCTGCAAAGCTGAAGTCTTCAGTGCAGCCCCGCCGCTCCTCGGGGCCGCGCTCTGCTGCCATCGGGGGCGCATCGGGAGGCTCCCAGGCAGGGATCCCTCCAGCAAAGGGATCGCCCCTCTTTCCTGAAGCGGCGTCGACCCACTCCATGGCTCCGGCTCTGCATCCGAAGATCGGATCCACTAAAACACACACGCACGCTGGAAATCTATTGGCTACGGCACGCCAGGCGCCCCCTTTCCTGCGGCTGCATTGGAGGCGCCGAGAGCAGCCGGCCTGGTCCCGGGGAATTCCGGGAGTTGTAGTCTCCGAAGCTCCACCCTTTTCCCACTAGTTAATCCGATTCAATTCAGCGCCGCCGAGATGCTGGTGGCGCTGATGCTGTAGGCAAGCAGCTCTGCCGTTTGTAAGAGCTGACAAAATGAAAGGTAAGGGAGCGAGCGGTCATTGATCCTGTCATGTTCATGACAAAGAATGGAGAATTTCCATTGGAAGGGGACGTCGGAGACCATGCAATGTTTTTTTTTGTTTTGAAAAAGCAGGTGCATAATAAGTCCTGTTTTCTTCTCCGCCTGAAATGGTTAGACACGCTTTCAAGGTGGGACATTAGAAGCTACCCATCAGCTTGTGCAACCGGCAAGGCAATGTGGCACGTTTTCATCAGCCTAATGCAGTTTTAAGGTCCATTCATAAGTACAGATTCGTAAATATGCTTCAGTTGCAGTTTTGAAAACGCCTCCGGTTAAAATATCAAAGTGTTTATTTTATTCATTTAACAAAAAACTTATACTGTATACCACTTGAGTGTAATAAAAACTAAGCAACCCACAAGAATTGTTATTAAAATCATCCATAAAAATAGTTGGACAAAAATAATTGAAACATTTTAAAGATAATTAAAATAACAGCAAGAGATTAAAACATGTCAGTGTCTGGGTAAAGGTAAAGGGACCCCTGACCATTAGGTCCAGTCGTGGACGACTCTGGGGTTGCGGCGCTCATCTCGCTTTATTGGCCGAGGGAGCCGGCGTACAGCTTCCAGGTCATGTGGCCAGCATGACTAAGCCGCTTCTGGCGAACCAGAGCAACGCACGGAAACACTGTTTTTACCTTCCCACTGGAGCGGTACCTATTTATCTACTTGCACTTTGACGTGCTTTCGAACTGCTAGGTTGGCAGGAGCAGGGACTGAGCAACGGGAGCTCACCCCATCATGGGGATTCAAACCGCCGACCTTCTGATTGGCAAGTCCTAGGCTCTGTGCTTTAACCCACAGCGCCACCCGCGTCCCAACACGTCTAGGTAGGCTTGCCTTAATAAAAGTGTTTTCAGCGGGTACCGAAGAGTATAGCAAAGGTGCTGATGTCAAGTGGCAGGGAGTTCCAAAGTGCAGGTGCTGTCACACAAGATCAATTTCTTATAAGTGCAGAATGCATGTTATAGGGTACCTGTAACAGAACCAGTTCCATAGAATGAAGCAGTATTGGGTAAACTTGATATGTAGAGGCCACAAACAATGCATTTTGCTCCTATTGGCCATTGATTTTACTTTGACACTGTTGCTGTTTTTAACTTGACAACATACGTCTCAAAGGTTGGGACATTGTTACTTTTGTTTGCTTTTATATTTGTAAGCCTTTTTGAGAAACTACTGTGTGGAAAGCAGAGTATAAGTTGTAAAAACAAAGTAAGCTTAATGTACAATGTCTCCAGGCAGTGTTGAAAATAGCATTCAGTAAAAATGAATTGGATCCACTACGCACTTTGCTGTAGCATCAGTGTGGATGTGACCTTTGTGTTTGCACGCATATACACTCACTCACACACATGTAAAATTCCAGAGTTTAGATTAGGGACAAGTAAATTCAAGAGCGGGGGGGGGGGGGGGGAATGATGTCCCCCCCCCCCCGTGTGTGTGTAACCACCCCACGTTGTACAAGACAATAATCAGTTAAAGGGCACATTCTGGCTTGGAGCAGGAGCGGGGGGGGGGAACATGAGGGGAATGAAGAGTAGGGTCATTGAGGAGTTTAGCCTGGGGAAAGTTCCAAGGGCCAGAATGAAAGGCCCCTGGGGCCACATTCAGCCCCTGGGCCTCAGTTTCCCCGCCCCTGTCCTACAGGCAGTTGACATCTCCTCCAACCAAGCTGCTGAAGAGAAGGTTGAATCCAATCGACAGGGATTCTAGAAAGTTAAGAAGCACATTTGAGAGACAGCTACACTGATTTTAACACTGCACGTGTTTCTTCCACTGAGAAATGAAAGTTGTTTAGACACTTTGCTGAAATCCACTTTTCTGAAGAGAGTGAACCTGCTGGAGTCTCTGTTTTTAGTCAAGTGAAGACTGGTCTCCAGGTTTCCATGCTGACTTGGACTGCAAAAAGTGCTAAGTGCCACCCATCAGGAAATGAAATGTTGCCCTAGAGAACTGTGTTGGCCTGTGACACCACTTCCCATACTGGATTGTCACCGTGAGGTGCAGCACTGCAGGAAATGAAGAAAATTGCCTGCCTTCTTCATGCATGGCAAATTCAGTGCACCTCACATACAGCCTGGTATGGGGAGGGGTGGTTAGGGCTGGGAGAAAGCTAGCGATCACTAACTGCATGAGCTGTGCACGTGTGTAAGGGGAGAGAAGTTGGGAGAAGAGAAGGAAGAAACTGCTTAGGATTTCTGGCCAGATGTGAACACAGAATGCTACCAATTTTGTGCACTTGTAGCGGCAGTTTTAAAAAACACATAAAAGCATTACAGGGTAAGACCACTAAAAGGAAGATGCTGGGAAGAATAGCAAATGGCACAGAGTGTGGAGGCTACTGGAAAACCTTCAACAGACCACACTCATCCTGTGTAGAATTACTGAGGGGACACTGTAGGCAAATACTGAGTTACAATTATGTATGACTACAGTTAGTGGTTTCTGGATTATGAATTCAGCTCCTACTCAGCGAGTGAAGAGCACACATATAAAATGGGCTACAAATAAAGACAATCAACCCTAGAAGGCCCCTGAAGTGCTTTTTAGGCACATTTCCCTCCTTCTAATCCACACTCTCCTGTTAAAGGATGTAGTCTCAGTTACCCAAATTACTTCTGATATTCCCCCTTTTCAGTTAAACACAATGAATATTCCAAGCTCGGTGTAAATTATAGCAAACCTCTCTAACCACAGTATTTCCCCAGCATGTGACTTTAAAAACATATGCAGTGATAATTAAGGGGTTGGCTCAAATGTCCTCCCCACCTTAGCACTGAGTTATCACAGTATGTGTGTGTTGTCCACCACAGAAGTCAACATTGCACGCATAATGTAGGAGGTGGGAGTCTATCATATTAATTCAGCATCTCCAACTTGTGATGCATTTTAAGTGTAATCAGAGCCATGTTCCCCACCACTTTCTTCCCACTATCTATTATCTATTTTGTGAAATTTATATATCGCTTAATTGTAGAAAACCTTAAAGTAGTTTATGCAATCCTCCTGCCCAGAACAAAGACAAATCAAATTCTCATCTTTTACATTTTTAATGTATTTTATTTTTTAAAAAGAAAAAAAGCCCCACAAAATCATGACATTCAAGTTGGTTATTGAATTTTCCTGTCACAGTCTGTGTTTCTGGGAATTAACAGAAATTGTTTATTATTAATTTAAACCACACACCAGAAATGAGACTAAAAATCAGGCTGGAGAGTGACAAAGAATAATCTGCAGGGGACTTCATCAAAACAAAGTATGAGCAGCCCTGACTGGGGTAAAGGGAGTTATCAGGGAAGGACCCTGAGCACCTGGATGTAGAAGATCAACGAATAGTTTTGACTGGGCTCTTAAAATTGCTGGCGGCCTGAAGCTGCAGCTGGTAAGCCATAGGGTGGATCTTGAATCCGTAAAGTCTGAAATGGAAAAGTGAAGGGTTAAAATGTAAGATTCAGGGAAGAAAAGCTCAAACAGCTACCAGATATTTCAGTAAAAGGTATGGATAAACTTCCATTAATTTTCAAACTGAACACCCATTAGGAACACATCACTAAGAGGAGGACAGTGCCAGCCTTGGTGCCCCCCGCCCCGTAACTGTAGTGCCCACTTGCTGCCTTCCCTCTCCAGTTGCTTCCCTGGGGCTCATCTCAGCCCACCACCCTGCCCACCCCATCACCCACAGCACTGCCTGCAAGGCTGTGTGTAGGGAGGCGAAGGCTTCTCCCTATGGGTGTGGGGGGTCCTCTTCAGCATCTCACTCCATCCCATCCAAGAACTGAGGTTCCGGCTTCTTCCTTCTCCCTCTTTCTGTCTAGGGAGGAGTGGAAGGAGTTTGCCTTCCAAATGCAAGGGCTCACCTGCCTCTCTTCAGAAAGGAACACAGACACGTACCTGATTCTCATCATTTCTCCCCCCCCATTAAAAAAATAATAAAAAGTAATAAAATTAAGCAAATGGTTTCTTTGTGGACTTCAGACCACGTCACAATTTGTGGGGGGAATTGGCGTGTGAGGGAGTGTTGTTAAGGGAATGTGAGAAGCTGGGATGACTTGCCCTGGATTGTCACTTCAGTTATGGGGTAACTAGTCTCTCTTCTTTCTGCATAGGTTCCGACCCTGGGAGTACTTTTATTACTCTTCTCCATAGGGAAGTAATGTATCTCCCCCCACCTCGGTAATATCAAGAGTATAAGGCTTCTCCTTATGACTATCTGGATATGGGGGTGGGGGGTTCCCTCTCCAGCATCTCACCCTTCCGCTTTCAGTCTCCACTCCACCTCATCCAGGAATCAACACAAGGTTTGGCTGCTTCTTCCTTCCCACCTCTCTCTGTCTAGGTAGCAGTTGCCAGGACATTACCCCATTTGCTTCTACATGGTTCCATCCTTATTTCAGACATTGTGATATATCGTTATATTGCAATGTGTAGCTGGTGTTGTAGCATGATGCTGAAAACCAGATACTGCCCAACCTTACTTCATATGCAAACTATTGGGAGGCAAGCAGCCCAGCCCAACCTGAACAGAGCTGGATACCACTTTTGAGCCAGCCTGCACCTCAGCCTTCTCAGTATCTCCATTCAAGTGATGGAATGGGTAGCAATAAGCTGGGCAGGTCAGCTAAGCAGTGCTGGCCCAGCCAAAAGGCAGTTCTGCTCTCAGGCTTTCTTTTGCCACCAAGGATACCTGAGGTTTCTACTTTGTGGTAGAAACCTTCAGCAAATCCTGTCTCCTTACTAGTAGGAGGATATTTTTGCCAGGAAGCTGGAATTTTCTTGGTGAAAGTATGTGTGGCTGTGGCTGCATGTGTGAGAGATGACCTCATGGCTGGGTATGGGAGGCCCTCAAGCAGGTTAGCTGGAAAGGGTAGCAAGCACCCAATGGAAGTAACAAGAGAAAATGTGGATTTGGTTGGCTGAATTTAAGCAGCAAGGAAGGATAAACCTGTGATCCCAATACTCTCCTGGAATATTTTCACCTGACATCTTTTGAAGCAGTCTTACCTGGGCACAAATTGGTTAGCAGGTCGTTTCGGCCGATACTCCGGGTGCACCATAAACAACATGTGGGGGAAGCCTGTCCCAAAATAGGCCCCATCTGTGTGATGGTGGCGGGAAGATTTGGGGGTGTAGACATCCATGCACTTAGGGCAGTAAAGTTTAACCATGGCCTCCCCTGGGATATCAGATAAGCCTAGGAGTGAAGAAGAAAGCAAAGTTCAAACAAGAGGTGGCTTTGGGGCTCAGACCCAACATCAAACCTAAGTGTTGGCAGTTCTAAGATGAGCAGTTTTCAAGCCTTTTAAACAGATAATTCAACAATAAAAATTCTGAAATAGCCTGTTTGCACAAGTATCCACCCTCAAGTTTTGATCCTACCTGCAACCCTCCTGGATTCCCTCCAATTCAGTACAACTTTATTGCACTACTCAAGAACTCTGACATGCAATTCAACTTTAGACCCCTCCCATTAGCTCCTAAAAAACCTCTTCCCCAGTACACAAACTCACCAATGGGCAGCATGGGCTGGTTCTCACAATAAACTCGGGGGCAGTAACCAAAGTCTCCTTGCTGGTATTTCTCAAGCTAGAAAAAAGAAAGTGTTTGCAAAAGAAATTAGGACTTCCTCTCCACATTGTGGGAAGACAACTCCAAAGAAAGATTGGTTAGGTCAGGAGGTCATCAAGTAATAGCCTTTAAGGTGTTCCAAATCGGGTCTATCACTGGCCACTTAGGACAGCCAAGAGGATATTATAGTATAAGTTAAAGTGCCTTTCCCTTCTTGACTTCATTGCCTCTGATCTCAATGTGGCTATATTAGCATTAGCAAATAAGTTACAGGATGACCTGCTTATACAACAGCATAGACATTCACCATTTGGGCAATTCCACGGTTTGTGAGGATGTAGCGGGCATGGATGAGGCCGTAGAGCATTTCAGCTGCCTGTTCAATCAAGTCACTCTGGTTAGGGTTGTCCTCAAGCTCCTCATCTACAAGAGAACAGGAAAAAGTCAAGAGCTAATATAAGAAAAGTACAGGAGGGCCATAGAGACTCTGACAGAGAAGAATGAAGGTTCCCCTGTCATGTGCTCTAGTCCACTGCTGAAATAATTAATCATCATGATCCCACCACTCACCCTAAGGACCCAGGGCAGGTTACAACATTAAAACACAGTATTAAAAGCATTTTAAAACATCTTACAATCACAGAAATAAGGTAGGTCCAAAAATTACACATCTCAAGAGTCAAAAGCAAGGGTAGAAAGATGCATCATCTGATATGAACAGTTTCTAAGACCACATTATACCTCAATGCTAGCACTGCACATGTACAATTAGCACACCAAATTCTAGCTGTACAACTTATTGACAAAACATATTCACTATTTTTGCCAGATGTACAGAATAATTAAGGAGGGAAAGTATCAGAAGTCTTTATAGGTTTCTGATCTTGGCTTCTCTAATAAGACTATGGGTTGTATCTAACAAAGCAACTGCTTGCACAACTGAACTCTCCACTCCCTGCTCTAGCGGTTCCACCAAACCACAGAGATTTGCGGGGAGTGGCGGGGGGGAGTGGTTCTGTTGTGTGAATGGAAGCAGTTCTGCTCATGCAATGATTTTGTTGGGTTCAACCCAATGACATCTATGCTATTTATCAGATACATGAAATAGGCAACTTCATATGGAAAGACAGAATATAAATTAAATTTAAAAATATTTAATTAATATTTAATTAAGAACACATAATCAGGATTTCCAAAATGTATGGTTTCCAAGGCAAGCTGCTCCACAGAACTGGCCCAATAATTTACATCCTTGCAAATACTTAACCTCTGCTTTTAATGAAGTCTCAGAAACTTCAATTCCAGTTCCCCATGTGCACTAATGTTAGAGTAGAAAATCAGAGGAGGATTTTGACATTCTGAGCAGTATGCACAATTTTGTTTTAGCAGAATACAAAAAAATATTTTTAGGGTAGTATTTAACTAGCCCTCTCTTGGTTTGTTTGCCATTTTTTAACAGGAAGCTGTCTCAAATTAATAATCTCACAGACAGACAGACTTTCAGAGATCTGTGCTTTATGTAGATAAATAATAATAATAATAATAATAATAATAATAAATTATTTATACCCCGCCCTTCCCAGTTTAAAAACTGGGCTCAGGGCGGCTAACAGCAAATATAAAACATTGATTAAATATGACTTAAAAACAGCATAAAACAACATAAAATACAGCATCAATATAAATAAAATTCAAAAATTCAGGGGTCATTGGGGGGGGGGGACGACCCAGTCAGTAGACATCAAATGATCACCAGGGCTAACTGCCCAAGTTGGTCCTACTAGGGCCAGCAAGGAGACCAGGGAAGAATTTAAATGTTGGGTCCCAGAAACGGTTTCTTCATAGAAGAGGAAAGGGAAAAGGGAATAGAGGATCAGGTTAATTCAAACTGAAGGCCAGGTGGAATAGCTCTGTCTTACAGGCCCTGCGGAAGGAGATCAAGTCCTGCAGGATAACAGAAGCACCTTGCCACTAATAATAATAATAATAATAATAATCTTGTACCCATGCTATGTAAATTCTTATTACACACCAAAATGAAACTTGAAGTCTAGTCATTCCAAAATATGCAAGATGCTTTAGGGTAGCAGTGTGCCCTCATTAGGATAACCCTGTGACCACTGACCACATTTACTCTTAGTCCCAAATGTCAGGTGGTCTGAGATGTAATCAGTAAAACAAAAAGAACCATCTCTCACCTGGTTCCAAATCAAGGATCATATCCAAGGCCTGGCGATAGTGGGGAACTTGCTCATTGAGGCCAGTCAGGTTGAACTTGTCTTGGATGTAATCTTCATCTACCTAGAATAGAAATAAAAAATACTCAAACTGAAGATCAGCCAAATAAACTATTGTCTCTACCAAGTGACCTATTCTGACTTCTCAGATACCCTCAGTCTATTTGACATCTCATCCTATACTCACTCACTGGGCAGTAAGCTCCATTGAACTCAGTGGCATTGGGGTTTTTTCTGAGTAGACAAGTACAGCATTACAATGCAAGTAACTAGCTTCCTAAGATTTCCATGAACTTCCAACTAATATACAAAACTCTTCATCCTCTCAAGAAACCCAGGAGTCCCTGTTCACTGGCAACACCCTTCCTACTACAGAGTTAGGATATTTTTTTGTAGGGGGGGAATCATGCCATTTTGCTCCCAGCCCCTCTTACTAAAACTACATGCAAACGTTCTTGTTTAATTGTTTAGTCGTGTCTGACTCTTCGTGACCCCATGGACCAGAGCACGCCAGGCACTCCTGTCTTCCTCTGCCTCCTGCAGTTTGGTCAAACTCTTGCTGGTAGCTTCTAGAACATTGTCCAACCATCTTGTCCTCTGTCGTCCCCTTCTTCTTGTGCCCTCCATCTTTCCCAACATCAGGGTCTTTTCCAGGGAGTCTTTTCATGAGGTGGCTGAAGTATTGGAGCCTCAGCTTCAGGATCTGTCCTTCCAGTGAGCACTCAGGGCTGATTTCCTTAAGAATGGAGAGGTTTGATCTTCTTGCAGTCCATGGGACTCTCAAGAGTCTCCTCCAGCACCAGAATTCAAAAGCATCAATTCTTCGGCGATCAGCCTTCTTTATGGTCCAGCTCTCACTTCCATACATTACTACTAGGAAAACCATAGCTTTAACATGCCAAACATACTGAGGTCTTAATCCCAACTCACCTCACAAAAGAATTCATTGCCACGCATGGAGAACGGTGGTGGCAGCATCCCAACTCCTAGCTCCCAGCCCCTCTCTCACAAAATCCACACACACATTTGTTGAGGCCTTCATCCCAACTCACCTCACAGAAGAACTCATTGCCACGCAAGCCACAGAACCAGGAAATCCAGGACACTTCCTCAGAGCTACTCATCTTCCCGTCCTCTGTAGAAAAAAAAGGTGCATCAACAGCCACATTTGCACAACCACTAACACACCTCTTCCAGTTTCACCAGGAAACAGCTCCTTTATAAAAACACTTCTTATGCAAAGCACTTCAGTGGGTATAGAGAGTTTCAGCGCACCCTGTTCCAAGTCAGAAAACACACCCTTTCATTTCAGTGACTGCAGACCGGTATTAGAGGAGAAGCCAACGTGTTCCCTTCTACTTGAACGGCATCTCTCTCTCTCTCTGTTAGAACTAGGAAAAAATCCCTTTGCAGACTAGTTTAACCTCTACCCATGCCCTGCCCTTCTGCACAGAATTGTGAGAACGACACAACTCTTCCTCCCCTTGCTTTCTTGTTTTCTTTCTTTTTTTGCCTATGGCAGGCTCCCAAACGCCCTCCCTTAATCTTGCAGGGCCGTCTCCGTTGCCTAAAATTCCTCCCCTCTACTTTCTGGACAGTAACCTCCTAAATATATGTCTCAATAACTCACCTCAGGGGGCTCAATTGCCTCAAGGAGAGGAACACGGGGTGCAAACAAGCTTTGGACCGCTAAGGCCTCTGCCAGTTTCCACCGCGCACGCGCCACTCTCACTGATGAAAGAGCATCACGGGACAGTAGTACTTCAGAATAAGGCTGGAGTTAGCAAACAAGATAGAGGAAACTACAAGTCCTAGAGTGCAGCCGCGAAGGAAATGGCAAGCACGTTCTGGGCCGCGGAGCACACTGGGATTTGTAGTCCAAAAGCCCTTTAAGCCGCTGCGCTTTGAGAAGAACAGGTGTAGGTGGAGTGGTCCCAGACGATCAATGAGAGGCGTCTAGGTAGAAAGGATGTAAAGTTTGCCTATGCCGCGCTAACCTATAACGAACGCATTATGGTAAATATGGTCAAATACTATTTCAATTTAAAAGGAGACAGGAGTAGGAGAGTTCCTAAAGAATCGTCATGAGTGCTTGAGACAGAAGCCTCCTTGGTCAGATAAACTTGCCATAATTGAAATAGCAGCCCGGAGCTCCAAGAAACTTGATTTGTACGGGAAAGACGGCTCATGGATCCCCTACCACGAGCTAGGTACCGATTCAGAATTGAAGCGGTAGTTGCAGCTTTCTCTTACAAAGCGAGGAAAAAGAGGGCGGCTATCAGGCGCGCATCACGGTAACTTCCTGCGCCGTCAGCCCGATGCAAATTCTCACCGCCGCTCGTATTTGCCCCGATTGAAAAGCAGGCGGGCATAGCCTGGGGAATAGTTTCTCGGACGGTGGGGTGGAGATAGCGAGCAGATGAAAACATATATTATAACCCCATGGGAGGAGGAGAATTGGAAGCAAAGCAAAGTGGGTCTGATCCTATCTGAAGGCAGCGCATATTTAAAATACATATTAAATATGCGGAAGAGAGCAAGTGCGTCCACCGAGCGAGAGGGAAAAGTGGGAGGCGCAGAAAAAGCAGGATTGTGGGGCCAAGCATTAGCTGTTATTTTTATGAAGCGCTCAGATTACTGGAATGCAGTCCTCGAAGGAAGGACTGAGTAAAAGCTAATTATAGAAAAGGAAGGAGGGAAAAGAAAATAAGCCAGCTGATTTCTTAATACATAATAGGCACTGTTAGGTATGCTCCTCCCTAAAAAGCACCAAGAAAGTCCTCTATGTGCCTCCATTAAACAGCAAAGACGTTTTAATCCCCCACCCCCTCTGTTAAAAGTCTTTGGAGAATATTTTTTCCATTCCAAGTCCTACAATTTAGGATCTGAATCGCCCAATTTGGTCTTCTCTCTTGAGCATTATTATTATTATTATTATTATTATTATTATTAATTTTATTTATTTATACCCCTGGGTTTCCCTAGCCACTCTGGGTGGCTCCTAACAAGAATATTAAAAACACAATAAAACATCAAACATTAAAAATTTCAGATTTTAACCATCCTCATGAGGTTTTGGTCATCAGCATACATATGGGATCTACTCTTCCAGGTCTCCCACCTGTAGTACCTCCTCATTTGCTTGCAATGACATCATCATTCATTAATGCATATTTAGCAGGAGTCAAGAGTTTGAAGAAGAGAGACCAGAAAGTGAAGCATACATTGACAGAGCACCCATACACTGCACCCACTGTCCAAGGCCAGTGGACTGCCTTGTGGAGAGGTGGGGAGTGGGTGCACTTATGAGGCCAATCCACAACCTCCCTAGGATCCAGTGGTGGCTTATGGAACCTAGACCGGGTCCAGCACCTAGGAAGTGATGTTGGTGGTGCCCAGGTCCCCATCCTCCTCCTCTGTGAGTAATTTTGTCTACTACTAAGTCAGCCACTCTGTGGCTTGTTTCCCTGTTTAGTTCAGGGAAGAATTTGGTGCAGCTTCCTCTCCAGTAAGTGGGCAGAGAATTTCAGGCAGCATACATCATTCACCAAAGAAAATTATACCAATTACCCCAGTATGTACAGTGAGCACCGTGGCTGCATGACGTTTTGAATCCAGGCTCTAGCCCAACAGTCTTAGTACTGACCCTGTAGATTTCAGTACCTCTATAAGTTACAATACAATATAAATTGCCATTGTATACTAACTATACTTCAATTTCCTGGAGCTCTTCCAATAATTTATGGCATAGATTAGAAGTGGCACATGAAGGGGCAACGGCAGAGGCGCTGGGATAAGGTGGAAGGAAGGAAGGTTGGGGGAACTTTGGTGATTGCAGTAGTTTGCGGGTGTGGGCCCTCCTGCTGGCAAGATGGGGCAACTGCAGTAAAGTGCTTGCTTCTTTCTGTACTGCATATGTTATCATTTACTTTACAGTGCAATCTCTAAAACATGTTTCCTTGTATTTAGTCCCATGGGGCACAATGGGACTTACTCCCAGGTAAATGCATATGGGTTTGCAGCCCTAATGCAGGATTTATCAGCAGGTCCAGAGCAACTGAAAAATCCTGATGGGTTTGCTGATGTCTTTTAATGTACATTTTAAAATACTCACTAAATAATTGCAGGACAGACTTTAGGCTTGTGAGTTTGGGATCAACCTTGTGATTTACTAGGAACCCAAGAGTCACCAACTGTAGCCATTATTTTAAGCAGCTTGGCTTGTTGTTGTTGTTGCAGCACCATCCTCAAATGTTTTCATATATAAATACTTAATACATTTAGAGCTGCAGTTATATAGCTACGTCTAGGAGCAAGTTCTATTGAACCCTATAGGGATGACATCAGAGTAGACATGTATAGGATTGTGCTGGCACTTCCCACTCAAAATTTAAATTAAGTTAAAGAAAACTGTTTAGCTTAGCTTGCAATTTCAACATAAGCCTCCAAAATTCTCTTCAGCTGGAAGTGACGGGGCCAAGTCACTTCTATAAGGGCAGTGCTTGAATTGGGGGATGGGAGAGTTGGGGGGGGTACCAATGAAATTCACAAATCACATCTCCTGACATCCTCCCTCACAACTTTAGTCATATCACTCCCATAATTTTCTAAAAATTGTAGCTAAAGGGGCAGTCACAAAAGGAAAGTGGCTGATCCCCCTATAATTCACAGACTACATGAAGAGCAACTAGATTCATTTCCCACTATCCAGTACAGGCCTCCCATCCACAGTAAGTTACCATCCCTGATGCTGGTGCTGCTTCGCCGACTCATTCTGTCTGCAGTGCCTGTTCTCAACATGGCTGTCATTTTAGGTTTTCTCTTAATTAGCCATGCCTGTTCAATGGATATAAATATATAAAGATCAGCATTTATTTTATATAGAAATATATTTTTCTACCTCACTCTACAGCAAAAATGGTTGCCAGATCAGCTACTTTTCCCAGGTTTACAATATAAAAGGCAGGTACAAAAGGGGGAAAAGGGGAAAGGGAGGAGGACAAGTAACTTTAGCCAATTGTTCAAGTTATATGAGGGTGCTTATAATAACCAACTGAAGTGGAAATTTGGATTTTCCAAGGACAAACTTTCCTTTCCCCTTCTGAACCACTTGGCAAGATAACTGGCATAGTAACAATTGAGCCTAAACCAAATGACTAATACTTAGGTCACTTGGGAAGTTCTGTTCTGACCAGTGCCTTCATCAGTCACCACAGCCTTTTTACAAAAAACTTACGTAACTGAAATTTTTCTCTTATGGTTAGCTGCCTTGAGTTCCGGTTATTGTGCAGAAAGTGGGGGGTGTCAGTCAATGTTTTATATAAATAATTGTTACATTCTACCACCTTAGCCTTCTTTAATTAAATTAATATCACTGTAACATGTTTGATAATTTTGGTTCATTTTCAGTTTAACATTTGTCTGAATTAGTTCAGTTTTAAGTTTTACTTTTACCGCATGTCTGCCTAAATCATGATTACTGAAATGGTCTGTTGGATGCTTTTTAAGAGTCTTTTTTTAAAAGTACAATTCTGCACCCATCCACACACACACACCCCAGTATGGATGGCATGGGGAACTGGATGGCATGTAGCCACCTCTCTGCCAGCCTGTATTAGTGAGGAGGATGAACACTGGTTGGAGGGTGGCTTGCCATAGCCGAGACTCTTGTTTTGTCCATTTTGGTGGGAAGCTGTTGCTGGTAGTTTTAGGCTGAGACAATTATGACTCCGGATCCAAAGCCGCAGAGATCACCCCCAGCTACACCAGCCTGGCATCCACACACACAGCAAATAATAATGCCACCCCACCTTCCACAGGCCAGCAGGGGTTGGGATGTGTCGAAGAATTTGCTCCGACACTCCCCGTTTGGATTGCTGTTGATTTGTTGCAAGGAACTTTGACGTTCTTTACCTGCTACAAACTCACTTTAAGGGTGATAACACTAGAAAAGGGTTATATAGATCAGCGTTAATTGGGTTTATTTGCGTATCACCCCCTTTCTGGCAAAGTGGGTTTGCGACAGATACAGAACCTGACTAAGACGGCAATCCTAATTCCTGTTTCCTGGATTCAAAATCCTTTGAATTCAGCAGGAATTATTTCTGAACAGACTAGGTTAGGGCCACACCGTAAAATTAAGTTATGAGCAACTAATTCCCACCCACCCCTCTCCACTCACTCAACACAGGGTGAGGGCAAAAGGGCAAATTCTTTTTGAAAAATAAAATGTAAAACCAACACATTCGCTTGGGAAAGCTGTTTTCTCACAAGTCTAGTGGGGCATGGTGCCTATTTTTTAATTTTCATTAATATGGTCCCTTTTCTTTAAAAAAAAAAAAAAAAAAAAAGCTTACTCTCCAGAAAAAGCAGGAGCTATGAGGGATGAGTGAGCCTGCAATATGCAAATTGCGTTAACCGTTAACTGCCGAGGCGCGAAAACGCTTGGCACGTGACTGCTCCTCGCGCCGGAAAAGGCGGGAAAGCGCGCAAGGCAGCAGTCTGCGAGAACAACCGCCGCCGCCCCCTCCTAGGAGCAGACGGCGCATGCGTTTCCATTGCGACGGCGGGGCGCTTCATAGGACACCCTACTGCGCAGGCGTCAGGTACAGGGAAGGCGGCTTTAACCCTGCGTAAACAGGCAACTTTGTATCCGCTCGCCAGCTGCTGCTAAACGGACCCAGCTTTCTCCAAGGTATATGCTTCTACGCCTGCGCGCCTTACCCCACCGTCCCCGGCGTCCCAGCTTGGCACATGCGCGTTACAAGCCTTTGCTAAGAATTCTGTGAGCGGCGCCATAGAGGTTGTTTTGGAAAGGGTAGAGTGACCCGCCGTCTGAATTTCCGGTGAAGGAGAACTGGGTGAGTGTGTTCCTGGGTGGTAAGGAAAGGCCAGAGTTGGTAGGGCTTGTGTTGGGCTTCCCAGAGGCGGAGGGGGGGAGAGAGCAGCCCCCCACCCCGCACCCCCATTCCTGCTTCGGGGGTGGAGGGAGACCTAGGCTTCATTTCCTTCGCCCAGGGATCTGGGTGAAGCTCTGGAGAAGGCCCGACGTCCACCCCCCCCGCATCTCTAGGTTAAAAATGTACACATTTTTATGTGTACATTTAAATGTACACACCACAGACATTCAAAGCAAACACACGCAAATCCTGGGAACTCGTATCTTAAGGGTGCTGGGAATTGTAGTTCAGTGGGGTGTGAACTATAGTTCCCAGGGGTCAGGAGGCTGCAGGTGGGAAGGTGCTCAGTGTATATCAGGGGTCAGCAGACTTTTTCAGCAAGGGACTGGTCCACTGTCCCTCAGACCTTGTGGGGGGCCGGACTATATTTGGAGGGGGGGGGAAATGAACGAATTCCTATGCCCCACAAATAACCCAGAGATGCATTTTAAGTAAAAGGACACATTCTACTCACGTAAAAACACGCTGATTCCCAGACCATCTGTGGGCTGGTTTTAGAAGGTGACTGGGCCAGATCCGGCCCCCTGGTCTTAGTTTGCCTACCCATGGTGTATATATACAGCCAAGGGTTAGGTTGGAGGTGAGGGAGCGGCCTGAGATCCTCAAGAGATTCTCCCACCCAGGTCCCTGTTTTCCCATACCTGCCACCCTTCCTACTTCTCTGGGCCTGACCACCTTATTTCTGGCAAGTCTTTCCCAAAGATGGTTTCATTGCTTCAGCGCTTCCTCCCAAACGCTGAATGCGGAATGGCAGGCTCTCCTTCTTCCTCGATGGCTTTGAAGCAGAGGTCGGAGGCCCATCTGTCACGGACGCTTCTGCTGAGATTCCAGCACCGCAGGGGGGTTGGACTAGATGACCCTGGGGGATCCCCTTCCAACTCTGCAATTCTGTTATTCTCTCCAACCTGCTTCTGCAAGTTTTCTCAGGTGGCCTCTCAAGCAGGGCTTCCGTTGCTGATCTGTAACACTAAGGATACCTGGTTGAACAACAAAGAACACAGTATCTGATGTAGTGTTCAGCATCATGAGAATCTTCGTGGGGGTTTTAAAAAATCCGTTTCTAGCCATTATGCTTATGAGAACAGGCTTAAAATTATGTGGGTGGGTCCCAGCTTAGAAGTTAGAGTAGTCTTAAGCAGGATTTCAAGTAGCTGGAGAGCAGATCCATCGTTGTTCTTCCTGACTCTTTGTATTTCCTAGACATGCCTAACAAAATAAGCAATTTCATGCAAATTTGATTTGAGATATTGGCCTGGTTTGGATAACTGTTTGAAGCCCCATAAACCATGGTTTGTGAAACCATAAAAGAGTGTATGGGCCAAAGCACCCTCTGCTCATTCCTCTTCTCTTCATCTTCTATTGCATATTGTCTTTAACATGAACTCAGAGCTCTGGTTTAATATAAGGCACAACAGGTGAAGCGAGGAACCCTCAGCCCAAGCACTCATTCACAGCTTCATAAACCATGGTTTATGAAACAATGGAACAGTTGTCCAAACCATGCCATTGAACTGAGCTTTTATTAAAGTTTGCCTTTCTATCACAGAATACAAGATGTACTTATCCAACAACAACAAAAACCTGATTATTATTATTTTTAAAAGAGTGTGGAATCCTACGGTTTTCTACCAATAAACAACTGAAGCAAATATTTACATTTTATTTTATTTTTCATAACTTATTCTGGTTTTGCCAGTCACAGAGAGGGGCACGGAACGATGCAAAGCACTGAAGACCCCCCCCACCCAACCACTGGAAATCTTGCTCTGCCATATTTCTCTGGCTTCAGTCATTCCAGCGACCATTTGTGTGCATGCTTTAAAGCATGTCTTCACAAGCCAAATGCACTAGAAATTTCACTTTTCAGAAACATGGATTCTTAGGTAGTTGCTGCGAAATCACTGCACACATTCAGCCTTTATTACTTAGCAAAAAATGGGTCTTGGTGTAACACGTAATTCTCTGACTCTTCTTTCAACAGGCTGCGAAGCTCCAGGTTGCAGTTTTGGCTTTATAACCAGAGCCACCCTCTTCCAACATGAACCACGGTCCTCAGCTGATTGCTTTTACTCGTGCCCAGGAGGAATCAGATCTCTGGAGAGATGGGCAAGTCCAGAAAAAAAGCTGCAGAGGCTCCCGTCTTGCTGGCCAGGAGGAAGGGAAAACAGCGGGTGAGGCAGCTCGCAGCTTCTATGAGAGCCTTTTGGAAGCTCCAGCTAATCCTGCGAGACCCTCACATAGGAAGCGAAAGGCGCCTTGCGTACGCCACCGACCTGCGCAACAGCTTCAGCCCGTCCAGAACCACCTGGGACCGACAAGTAGCCGCACAGGGAACAAGTTCCTGAAAGCCGCCCAGGATGGCGACCTGAAATCTCTGCGGACGCTGGCGGAGAAGGAAGGGTGTGATGTGAACTATAGAGATGATTATTACTGGACAGCGATTATGTGTGCAGCTTACGCTGGACGGGTGGAGGCTGTGAGATATCTCCTGAGCCGCGGCGCTGCCTGGGTAGGGGTCTGTGAGCCCCAAGGCCGGGATGCTATGGATTTGGCTGAGGAGGCAGGACACCAGGATGTGGTGGACGCCCTACGGGAGAGTGAAAGGCCACAGGTGAAGGAGGAACCCTCCAGGTGAGCTTTCTTGTTCCTGAGAATTCAGCTAGGGCTCCTTTGGGAGGAAGAGCAGCATATAAATGTAATAAACTAAATATCCAGTTACTGTCTGGAGAAGAAAGCCTCTAATGGGTTTGCTTTTAAATGCTGCGTTGGACTATTCCAGAAACCCAGAGATACTCGCCAATAAAACTGGCACAGTTTTAAGAGATTCCCATCCACTTAAGACACTTCAACTGACCATCAGTTGTGAACATCGAAAGATCTCCCAGAGCATCAGTAGTCAATATGTGGCTGGACTACCAACTCCCAGTATCCTTATCCAATGGTTCTTGATGGCAGGGGCTGAAGGGAGTCCAAAAGCATCTGGAGGGGCACCATATTGGCCACCCCTGCTATAGAGACCATTCCCTGTCACAAACTGTTCACCCCCTTCCTAGCATATCCAGGCCTTACATCCTTCTTCCCATATCTAGGCCCCAAATCACTAGAAGAGCTTGGTTGGAACCAACCCTCTTGACTTCGGTTTGCATTTGTGTTGTTTTAAAACTTCTCTCAATTGGTGTTTTAAATTGTTTTTATTGTTTTTCTGTATGCTTGTAAATGTGGGAAAGAGGATTCATAAATGATGATGATGATGATATCTTCATCCAGGCAGCACAGACACAGTGGGTAGGCATTCACATTTTTCCCTTTCTCAAGAGAAGTCTGTATTTGTGTTTCTTCCTCACTTTTCCCTGTAAGATGCTCTTTGAGGGTTACTACAGTCACAGTTTGTGTGAATGCGGCTTGCCTTTCTCTGGTGTAATTTTCCTTTGTTCTCCAGTCCGCAGCCACCAGCCGAGAGGAACTACTGTGCCGTGTGCCGGACGCACTACAGCGAGGACACGGTGGCATTGCACGAGCGCTCCACTGCTCACCTCTTCAACCGGCGCGACCCACTGCCCCCCACACGCTACCACATCCCAGAGAACAACGTGGGCTTCCGGCTGATGGTCAAGGGAGGTTGGGATCAGGAAGCTGGCTTGGGGCCTGAGGGCACTGGCCGCAAATTCCCGATCCAGACTGTCCTCAAGCGAGATCAGAAAGGCCTGGGCTTCTGCCGTGACCTCAGACCCAAAGTCACCCACTTTGACGCCAATGACTCCAGTGCAGTGGAGAGGCCCGTAGAGCGGAGGCCCAGGAAGGAAAGAGCAGCGACGGTGGGGAAACGAGAAGCTCGCCGCAGAGAGGCCAAGGCCCAAGCTTGGGAACGCAACCTCCGTACTTACATGAACCTTGATATTTGAGCTCTTATTGGTTAGAGGAGCTGTCTGCATAACCACTCGTTCTCCTTCTGGCCCAATCGGAGAGACAGGACAATGTTGTATAGGGGAAAGGTCTTCTGAAGGAATGTACAAGGAGCTGCTGGCAGCTGGTAAGCAGTAGCCAAAGTGGGTAACCCAGAAAAATAAACGTGGAGTTTCCCATGTGTTGCACTAGGCCATAACACTCTCAGGCATCCTTGGACCACCCAGGTAAACAGGCCCAAAGGTCAGAAAAGGCTCTTGGCTTCCTTTCAGGATCCCCAAGGGAGTCAGAAGATGAAAATCTCTCTGTTTTTCCTCCTTTCCCCGGAGATCTGTTAGCAAACAAAATGTTAGCTTTCGCTCTGCACAGTCATTGGTGTTCATTGGGCAGGGCTATGTGTACTCTTATGCTGGGAAGAAAAACAGAATTATTTGCCAACAGTGCTCCAGAACTTGCCTCACGAAAGAGCTGAATGATGTAGCTTATAGAAACTATTCAAATTAAATTACCTTATGCAGAAATGTTTGTCATTTTGCATGCATTATTCTCCGTGACGGACATTGAGCTATGAAGGGCATGGAAGCCCCAGTCCCTGGGCATCTAACCCATTCCTTCCCCCAAGCCCTCTTAGGTCCCAGAGGGCATTTCTCATGCGTTGTCAGTATATATCATAGAATCATAGATTTGGAAAGAACCCAAGGGTCATCTAGTCCAACCCCCTGCAATGCAGGAATCCCAGCTGAAAGATCCATGACAGATATTACAGCCATAAGGGGACTTGACTTTTAAAAGATTTTCCTCAGGAAGCTGGATCCTGCACGGTAACTTTTTCATTGACTCCATTGAGTCTCTATGTATTGTCTTGTCGAGGGGAAGTCCCCCTGGGCTACTCAAGACATGGCAATACTTGTGGTGGCTGAGCTCTTGGGTGAAGAGAGTTGTGCTTCTCCAGTTCCCTTGCACATAATTTGAAGGTGTGCTGCAATTTGATCCTGTACCAACAAATGGGGCAAGCTCCCTGTCAGTCAAAAGCACAAGCAACTTGTCTTTTGCAACTCTTGCTGTGTTCTCTCTCTCTCTCTCTCTATCCATCCATCCGTCCCCTGGCTGCCCTACCCCTGAGAGCTACACCCTGGATACCTGTTAGCCTTCCCCTAGCTACAAAAACATGGAAAACAAATAAGTATGTACTGGAGACAGAACAGCAAAATAACAGGTTGAACAGCTGCTCGGGTCATGACTCATTCAGCACTTGCTCAGTGCACCAGGAGGAGAAAGATCTGAGCTCCAACCTCTGGTGAGTTTTTGAGCCTCCCAACATAGCTCCACACAGCAACATGTGTAGAAGACAAAGTAGGACTATAGCAAGGAGGCAGGACTGGCAGCCCAGATTGGTGTGGTATGTGTATATGATGAATGAATGAATGGATGATAAACCTAAGGAGGCAGGAGGGAAAGGATGGAAGAAGATGGGCATTTTCTTTTGTCCATGATAGGTGAGATGGTATTAGATGTAGGAGATATGTAATCAAAAACTTGGGATCCAATAAAGGATGATCTTACATTGTATAAAATATGACATCTCTTGACAGATGTGTGGCCAGCCTTTTCTAGAAACATTACAGGAGGTTCCTCAGCCCCTGGAGGCATTTTGTTTCAGTGCTGAACTGCTTGTGTTTGGAAGCATTGCCGGATATAGGAAGAGGCTCTGCTAGATCAGGCCAAAGGCCCATCTAGTTTAGCATCGTGTTCTCGCAGTGGCTGACCACAGGCAGGACCTGAATGCAGCAGTACACACTCTCCTGCTGTATTCCCAGCAGCCACACTGGAGGTAAGATAGCCGTTATCGCTAGCAGCCACTGATATTCTCTGTGAATTTGTCTAAACTTACCAAGCTGCACCACTCTGACACTTTCTTTACAATTCGTTGTCCCAGGCCTCTTTCCTCACAGTGCAGTGTTGCGCTTTACTACTCATTGATTCCGTTCGAAGGGGCTTACTCCCAGGTAAATGTGTGTAAGATTACAGCCTCCAGCATCTTTTAATTAAACAATTAATGTTTTAATTTATTACCTGTCCTTCACCCTAAGGTCTCAGGGTGGGTTACAACGATTAAAACGCAATTCAGTTGGTGCTGACCTTTAAAGCTCTAAACAACCTCAGCCCAGTATACCTGAAGGAGTGTCTCCACCCCCATCGTTCAGCCCGGACACTGAGGTCCAGCGCCAAGGGCCTTCTGGCAGTTCCCTCACTGCGAGAAGCGAGGTTACAGGGAACCAGGCAGAGGGCCTTCTCAGTGGTGGCGCCCTTCCATCAGATGTCAAGGAAATAGACAACTACCCGACTTTCAGAAAACATCTGTTTAGGGAAGTTTTTAAGGACTGATGTTTTATCTTGTTTTTAATATTCTGTTGGGAGCCACGCAGAGTGGCTGGGGAAACCCAGCCAGATGGGCAGGGTATAAATAATAAATTATTATTTATTATTATTAAAATACAACATTAAAAGTGGTTTAAAACAACTTGGTCACACCTCAGGTGACAAAGGCCAGAGTAAAGAGGTGTGTGTTCACCATTAGCTGAAAGCTAGAGTGAAGGAAAGGCATGCCACAACTTAGGGGCTGCCACAGAGAAGGCCTTCCCCTGGGCCATGGCCCCCCTGAGCTGTGCGCAGCAGAACTACCAAGAGGGCCCTCTCGGACAATATGAACACTGGCAGGGTTTGTAGGGAAGGAGGCAGTCAAGTCTCAGAAAACGTCACCATTGTCTTTTCCGAAAACCAAGCAATGCCTTTAGACTCCCTTAGCGGACTTGCCTTTGAAATGCGGCACCTTTCAAATATGTAATACATTTGTTAAGCTGTGGACCAGAGTCTACTTCCTCAGATGTGTAGACGTTATCCTGAGTTGTCAGATATATTAGAATTATATGAATAGGCCTAGAGAGAGAAAATGTGAGCAGTGAAGTCAGAGGGATATGAAAGGCAGACTCTGAAAATTGCCTAGAAGTAAATAATGGAAACTGTATGCCTAGCAGTGTTGACAACACTGGGCCACAGGTTCCCCATCCCTGACAGAAATGTCAGAACCGTTTTTCAGCCCCCTGTCATCTCTCCCCTTAGATCCCATTGTGCAAATCTGGAACCAACACCGCAGGTTTGTTTTGCACTGGGAAAAGATGGCCTTCAGTTTCTCGACTTTGCTATCTCTTCGGAGCCGTGTGGACCCAAACAGTGAGCTGTTCTCGTGCCTGAATCTTGCCTTGAATCAACTGAGCCTAGAGCCCCAGTGCATAAGAAACAACGCCCGGCTTACCATTGCTGCTGACCGCAAGCTGTTAGAGTGGATTTTTGGGAAGGGTGACTGTGAGATCACCGTCTTCTGCATCCAAGGCAAAGCCCAATATCATGTCTTTGTGGCCACATGGGAGCAGTACCTCGCCTGCGTCTGCTCCCAGCCCCAGCCCCTGAGCCTGGGGAGTCTTCTTAGTACCCGTAGCAAGCTGCGTTGCTGGAGTTAATCTAAGAAGGCCCCATCCTTGGCTTGCTTTGACAAAGCAGTGGAGTGTTTTGCCGTGGAGCCTAGCTCCATCAAGGAATCCAGATGCTGGTGGAATGTGATGGATGGGCAGTGGAATTTATCTCTGGCCAAGGTCTGAGTGAGATCTGTGTCTTTTCAAAGAATGGCGTGGCTGGCTATAACATCAATGAGAAGAGTGAGACGTTGTTCCTAGAGCGTCTCCAAGCAGGGATTGTCCGGCTGAACTTGGAGAACTTAAGGAAGGCAAGGGATGTGATGGAGTCAGCAGGGGGCAAGAAGTGTTTTGGCGTAGCTTTGTCCAAGTTACAGCAGGAGCCCTGGTGTGTCCAGAACAATGCCAAGATGGTGGTTATTATGGGCAGCGAAGAAAGGATTGTGTTGAGCTCTGGAAAAGGAGAGAACCAGATTGCGGTGACCATTTCTGAAAAAGGGATGTGCTATGAAGTGTCTACAAGGGGGTGGTGGGAGCTGGTAGCCAGAATGCTGAAAAAGATTCACTGAAGGCTGGTTCAACATGGGCAGCAACAGCAGGAATGGCAGCAGAGGAATCTGGAATGCAGAACAGGCCCGCCAATGATTTTCAGCACCTGGGTCTAAACTTCTCTTGAGAATTTTATAGATAGCAGGTAGAGCAATCCTCTAACTCAGGATTTGTCTTCTAGTATAACCTGGTTGTGGATTAAGAGTATTAAGCAAGTAGGTAAGATAAATTATGACTGCAGTCCTTGCCCTGCCCACCCCATAAATAATTGTTGAGTAATTTCCAAGACTGTCCTTCCTTCCTTCCTTTCTTTCTTTCTTTCTTTCTTTCTTTCGTTTCCTTCTCATTGTCTTAATGAAACATTAGGGTGAAAAAACTCAGATGCCTTCTTCTTTTCTCTCAGATGCCTTCTCAATGTGTATCTTCAGCATCCAATAATAATAATAATAATAATAATAATAATAATAATTTATTATTTATATCCCGCCCATCTGGCTGGGCTTCCCCAGCCACTCTGGGCGGCTTCCAAAAAAAATATTAAAATACTGTAATACATCAAACATTAAAAGCTTCCCTAAACAGGGCTGCCTTCAGATGTCTTCTAAAAGTCTGGTAGTTGTTGTTCTCTTTGACATCTGATGGGAGGGCGTTCCACAGGGAGGGCGACACTACCGAGAAGGCCCTCTGCCTGGTTCCCTGTAACTTGGCTTCTCGCAGTGAGGGAACCGCCAGAAGGCCCTCGGTGCTGGACCTCAGTGTCCGGGCAGAACGATGGGGGTGGAGACGCTCCTTCAGGTATACTGGACCGAGGCCGTTTAGAGCTTTAAAGGTCAGCACCAACACTTTGAATTGTGTTTGGAAATGTACTAACCGTAACCCTTCCTAACCCTTCCTAATCCTAACCCTTCCCTACCACTCCTTCCCAGAACATCATGATACTCCCTGGCCCAGGCGACTAATTTTTGCTGTGTGTGGCAAAGAGCTAAATGGGACCCTCTTCTCCATTCCTAACGGAGGCTTATCCAAAAGAAGGAAGGAAGACCTGCCCCATCATTCACTGCTTATTCTCGAGACAGCCCCCACTTGCCTCCTGTCTTGCTTGCAACCAGTTCAGGGGATAGCACTGCCTGTCGGATTCTCGTTGTTTTCTTATTTGTAGAACTCATGAGGGAGGAGGGGGAACAGGAGGACAAAACTAGAATTGGGCCCCATCTGTGCTATTCATTTAAAAAAGGATCACACCTCAGGCAGCACATCCTGTTTTGCCGCCTGAGGCAAAACAGGAGGGTGCTGTAGCTGCCAAAGTCTCGCTTACCTGGGTTGAGAGGCAATGCCTGCAAAGCAGTTTTGACAATGTTGGGCTCTGCTGATAATCTTGTGAGATCTGGCCAAAGCTGCTGCTGGCACCGCTTCTCTACCAATGGTGGAAGTGGGCAGGGAGCCTGTGGAACACTGCCTTTTGGGCTTCTGCTACCCGAGGTGGCTACCTCTGCCTGTCACATGGGTGAGCCGGCCCTGATTTAACCAATTTAACCACTGTGTCTTCCCCCAAAGAATCCTACTGTTCTCAGAGTGGTTTAACAATCAATTCCTCTTTCAGGGGACATTTTATCATATGTGGTGGGATTGTAATGTAATTTTAAAAAATTGGGAAATGATATGCAATGAATTGAAGAAAATGTTCCATCTAACATTTGTTAAAAAACTCGAAGCATTTCTGCTAGGGATTATAGGGAAAGACCTGCCAAAGAAGCTGAAAAACATCTTCATGTACGAGACAACGGTGGCGAGAGTCTTAATAGCACAAGGATGGAAGACTGAGGAAACCCCGACTAAAGAAATATGGCAAGAGAAATTGATGGACTGTGCAGAACTGGCAAAACTGACACATAAACTACGGGACAAGGATAACTGTGACTTTAAAGATGAATGGGAACCTTTTACAAAGTACTTAAAGATGCAACAAAGTGAATTGGACTCCTTGGCAGGTTTTGAATAAACACTGTGTTTTAAGATATGTGTTTTAAGATAATATGTTTTGTTTAAATTCCTAATAAAAATTAAAAAACAACAACAATCAATTCCTCTTTCCAGGGAACTCCTTATCCCAATGTCACATTTTTCACCTTCTCAACACCTATGAAATTAGGATGAGGCTTGGACCACAGGTTGCCCAGTCCTGCGTCTCAGGCAGCTAGCACCTTGCAACACTGTCTTGCAGACATTCCTTTCCACCTGATGTCACTCCCATCTCTGAATGCAGCTGTCATAGTCAGCAGCCAGTGGGGACGGGGCATAGCTCTGTGCTGGATCTCATGCTTTGGATGCAGAGGATCCCTGCTTCAGCCCCCAGGCTGGGAAAGACTCTGTCTGTAACCATGGAGAGTAACCAGCCAATATTTCCCCAGCATGTGTTTGTCAGGGGCAGCCATTCAGCGCCCTGCAGATGTTGAAGAAGAGGAGTTTGGATTTGATATCCCGCTTTATCACTACCCTAAGGAGTCTCAAAGCGGCGAACATTCTCCTTTCCCTTCCTCCCCCACAACAAACACTCTATGAGGCAAGTGGGGCGGAGAGACTTCAGAGAAGTGTGACTGGCCCAAGGTCACCCAGCAGCTGCATGTGGAGGAGCGGGGAAGCGAACCCAGTTCACCAGATTACGAGTCCAACGCTCTTAACCACTACACCACACTGGCTCTAGTTGATCTACAACTCCCATCAGTCTCAGCTGCCTGACCAAAGGCCCCAGGGATGATGGGGAGATGTAGCCCAATCTGAAGGGCATGTCATTGACTACCTGCAGTGTATACAGATTGAGGTTGAATCCTGACAAGTACTGTTTTTGGGGGACAGGAGGGGGCAGGTGTGGAGGATTCCCTGGTCCTGAATGGAGTAACTGTGCCCCTGAAGGACCAGGTGCGCAGCCTGGGAGTCATTTTGGACTCACAGCTGTCCATGGAGGCACAGGTCAAATCTGTGTCCAGGGCAGCTGTTTATCAGCTCCACCTGGTACGCAGGCTGAGACCCTACCTGCCCGTGGACTGTCTCGCCAGAGTGGTGCATGCTCTGGTTATCTCCCGCTTGGACTACTGCAATGCGCTCTACGTGGGGCTACCTTTGAAGGTGACTCAGAAACTACAACTAATCCAGAATGCAGCAGCTAGACTGGTGACTGGGGGCGGCCGCCGAGACCATATAACACCCGTCTTGAAAGACCTACATTGGCTCCCAGTACGTTTCCAAGCACAATTCAAAGTATTGGTTCTGACCTTTAAAGCCCTAAACGGCCTCGGCCCAGTATACCTGAAGGAGCGTCTCCACCCCCATCGTTCTGCCCGGACACTGAGGTCCAGCGCCGAGGGCCTTCTGGCGGTTCCCTCATTGCGAGAAGCAAAGCTACAGGGAACCAGGCAGAGGGCCTTCTCGGTAGTGGCGCCCGCCCTGTGGAACGCCCTTCCAGCAGATGTCAAAGCGATAAACAACTACCGGACATTCAGAAGACATCTTAAGGCAGCCCTGTTCAGGGAAGTTTTTAACGTGTGATATTTTACTGTATTTTTGGTTTCTATGGAAGCCGCCCAGAGTGGCTGGGGAGGCCCATCCAGATGGGCGGGGTATAAATAATTTATTATTATTATTATTATTATTATTATTATTATTATGTATACTTGGGCTTCCAGATGCCAACAAGGGAAGACTTTCTTCCTGTGGTGTGCGCTAAGCAAGTTCCCTTTTATGTTGTGCTTATTAGATTATGGGCCTGCAAACAGGGCCTTATAATTTAATCTCTATACAGCACTTCGAAAATTGTAGGCAAATTATAAGTGATAATTAATAGCAACATGTGAGGTCCGCAACAAAATGTTGCAGCGTGAAGCCTGCGGGACCCTCCTGCTGCTTGTAAAATTGTGCTGACAGGAAGCTGAGGTGTGCGTCTTAAAATGCAGCACGGGTTCCACCATTAATAATATTATTAATATACCTGAAGGAGCGTCTCCACCCACATCGTTCAGCCCAGACACTGAGGCCCAGCTCCGAGGGCCTCTTGGCAGTTCCCTCCCTGTGAGAAGTGAGGTTACAGGGAAGCAGGCAGAGGGCCTTCTCGGTAGTGGCACCCGCCCTGTGGAACACCCTCCTGTCAGATGTCATGGAAATACAACAACTATCTGACTTTTAGAAGACATCTGAAGGCAGCCCTGTTTAGGGAAGTTTTTAATGTTTGATGTTTTCGTGTGTTTTTAGTGTTCTGTTGGGATCCGCCCAATGGCTGGGGAAACCCAGTCAGATGAGCAGGGTATAAATAATAAAAATTATTATTATTAATAATATTGTCTCCTGAAACAGATGCCAACAACAGAAATATTACTACTCCTAATACTAACAATAAATAATAGAGGTAAATATGAGGATTTATGTAGCACTTCTTCAAAGCGCTACAATTATCACACTAGTCCTCCCAGCAGCCTTCGCTTGTCTGGCGCCCGCCAGATGTTTTGAACTACAACTCCCATCAGCCCCGGGCTGCCTCACATAAACTGGAAAGTAGAGGAGACGACTCCATAGTACAGTGAGAAACCTAGCAACAAGCTATGGGACTGTTCCGGAGGGCTAATTACTTTCTGGTCCTACCTCGCGGTTTCCTAGCCGGACTCCAATAGACTGAGCACCAAGTATTGGCACGCGCGCGCGGACCACTTCGCTTTGGGCGGCTTCTTGAAGCCACATCCGCCCTCATCGGTGCGTGCCCTTTCTGCCTCCCCTTCCGCCATGGATCAACGCAGACCGGGAGGAATTCCTTCGTGCGCGAAACCTTGCAGTTGTCGGAAGGGTGTTTAGGTAATTATGATGGGGGTGCGGGTCTCGCGTGAAGACAGGTTTCTGGGGGGAAATCACGGAATGGTAGGGTTGGAAAGGGAACCCCTAGGGTCATCTAGTCCAACCCGCGGAAAACAGGACTCTCAGCTAGATCATGGCCATCCAACCTCCGCTTAAAAACCCTCAAGGAAAGGACAGTGAGGTGGGGAGAGGGGCAGCTGCCAAATTTCCTGACTGTGGGTTTCTCCCCATGGGGACATTTTGCTGGCCGCTGTAAGGGCAGGACACTGGAATAGATGGGCCTGATCCTGCAGGGCTCTTAAAGGTAAAGGGAACCCTGACCATTAGGTCCAGTCATGGCCGACTCTGGGGTTGCGGCGCTCATCTTGCTTTATTGGCCGAGGGAGCCGGCGTACAGCTTCTGGGTCATGTGGCCAGCATGACTAAGCCACTTCTGGCAAACCAGAGCAGCGCACGGAAACGCCATTTACCTTCCCGCCGGAGCGGTACCTATTTATCTACTTGCACTTTGACGTGCTTTCAAACTGCTAGGTTGGCAGGAGCTGGGACCGAGCAACGGGAGCTCACTCTGTCACGGGGATTCGAACCGCCGACCTTCTGATCGGCAAGTCCTAGGCTGTGTGGTTTAACCCACAGCGCCACCTTTGCCCCTGCAGGGCTCATATTCTTTTTTTTTTTTAAATGATATTTATTAAGGTTTCCAATAAAAAGAACACATCAATTAAAAAAAATTAAAAAGAAAAAAGAAAAATACACAATTCAAAAATACACAATACATAATCCAAAAAAAAAACACAAAACAACAAAAGACAAAAAAGAAAACAGTTAAAAACAATGCCACCTTTTCTTCACCACTTTTAAATTTACTTATTTTCTGGACCGCCTCATACCTCCCTCTTTTGTATTCCAGTTCAATTTGTTTGTCCAGCAATTTCTTTCCCTCTTTTTTAATCCCAATCCTTAAACTTAATATAATATAACATTAAATTTTTACCTCTTAAAAGCCAAATTTCCATTTCCTTTAACTTTTTTAATCCTGATCCTTAATCTTGATCTATATATAACTTTAAAACCTGTATAGCTAGAAGCCACTTATTTTCAATCCAACATCACTCTAACATTCTTTAATTTTGCAATGTTTCTGTAGATAATCTTTGAATTTCTTCCAATCTTCTTCCACCGACTCTTCTCCCTGGTCACGGATTCTACCAGTCATTTCCGCCAGTTCCATATAGTCCATCAGTTTCATCTGCCATTCCTCCAGTGTGGGAAGCTCTTGTGTCTTCCAATACTTTGCAATGAGTATTCTTGCTGCTGTTGTTGCGTACATGCAGGGCTCATATTCAGCTGTATAAAGATTCCCCACCACCAATGGGTAATGTTTGCCTCTCTATAAGCCACCTGGCTTTCCCAAAGGAGTGGAAGATTTCTGGATGCCAACAGATAAGGCGCTGCGGAGATGTGAAGTGCCTACAGAAAAACTATTTCTCTTCCCTAACACTCTGTGTGTGTTTGTGAGTGAGTGTGCTCACACATTAGGTAAATAGATAGTATCAGGTGTCAAACACAAGGATAATGAGCTAGGTCTTTGGTATAAAACCCAACAGGAGGGCAATTTGATTTTTAAGGGGGGAAATTTGAGAATGAGTTATTAACAGTGAACTTGTTTGCATTTTGCATTTCTTATGGTTCTAGGGGCCTCATATACCGCATATAAATATATATTGTGACATACATTCCTTTTTTCATTTCATTTTTTAAAATTTGTATACCGTCTTTCTATCTTACAATACTCAAGGCGGTTTACAAGCTGAAAAAACAAAAAATGTACAACTTATAACAATCTAATGCAATACAAAAATGCAACAATAAAACAAAACTTTAAAATAAGCAACCTACATCAAAAAGTAACATTCAACAATTATTAGAATAGCACAAAATAATAATATCAACATATAAAAGTTAAACAGAAATCCACTCAACAGTTACAATAAATAATTTCTAAACTTCTAATTTCTAATACACAAGCAATGTGGGGGCCATGTTCTTTGGAAGCTTGTTTAGACCAAGTTAATGGCCTTTTCGGCTTCCTCCACATGTGTAGGAGTTCTTTTTTTTAATAAGAAGAATAATTATGTGCTACGGGGGGGGGGGGGGGATCAGGATTTTAGAGACGCTTAGGTGGAGAATGGCCAAAATAAGGTTGGGAACCACTGGTATAAAACAAAGGTCATACAGCTCAGCTGAGCAAAGCAGAGATGGAGGTGTGTGGTCAGAACCCAGGGGGAGGGCGCTGGGTACTGATCCTGCATCTCCCCCCACAGCGTCAAGCCCTTTCCACCACATGCCCGCTCCCATGGCGTCAAGGTACCAGCGTCGCCTGTGGCGCTACGTCGAGTCCAGCCGTCGCCGCAAACTGCGCAGGCTCCTGCAGCACCATGGGGAAGCCTTGGACCTGGGCGAGGCGGCCGGGCGCAAGCTCCGAACGCCCCTTCACCGGTGCTGCGCCCGACAGGACCACAAAACCGCCATCCTCCTGCTGAAGCACGGAGCGGACCCCTCCATTCCGGACCGGCGTGGGGACACAGCTCTGCATGTGGCTGCCCGACAGGTGGCCCGCAAGGGGGGCACAGGTGAGGCATGGCCTTTGAGTAGTTCCTTGGTCAGCTTATGGACATGCTAAGTCCTTTGCACATGGGGCTCTGTGGTTGTCTGCTGTGGGTGGAGGAGATGGAATATGGAATATGGAATATGGAAGGATGGAGGTTGAAGGGATCTGTATGGTTTTCCAGGCCAACTCCCTCACAGGGCAGGAAATCTACTGCCACAGCATCCCTGATTGGTTGGATAATAGCGTCCCTGATAGGTAGGACTACGGCGTCCTTGGCAGGCTGTAAAATATTAATCAGCCTTATAAAACTTATAACACTTAAAAGGTAAAGGTAAAGGGACCCCTGACCATTAGGTCCAGTCGTGACTGACTCTGGGGTTGGGGCGCTCATCTCGCTTTATTGGCCGAGGGAGCCGCCGTACAGCTTCTGGGTCATGTGGCCAGCATGACTAAGCCGCTTCTGGCAAACCAGAGCAGCGCACGGAAACGCCGTTTACCTTCCCGCTGGAGCAGTACCTATTTATCTACTTGCACTTTGACGTGTTTTTGAACTGCTAGGTTGGCAGGAGCAGGGACCGAGCAACGGGAGCTCAGCCCGTTGCGGGGATTCGAACCGCCGACCTTCTGATCGGCAAGTCCTAGGCTCTGTGGTTTAACCCACAGCACCACCTGCGTCCCTTTTATAACACTTAAGAACGGTTTCACACACACACACACACAATAAACAACACCCACACAAGTTAAAACCTTGCTGTGAGGATAAAATGGGGAGGAGAACCATGTACTCCACCTTGAGCTATTTGTGGAAAGGTGGACTATAAAATTTATGTATTTATTTATTTATCTATATATACATGGGTGTAGCCAAAGGGGGAGGGCAGGGAGAGGCAGCTGCCCCCCAATCAATAAAAATACATAGCTAACTAAGGTTCCCCCCTCCACAAAAGGCCTGCCCCCCAAAAAAAATCCTGGCTACACCTATGTACAGTGGTACCTCTGGATACGAACGGGATCTGTTCTGGAGCCCCGTTCGCATCCTGAAGCGAACGCAACCCGCGTCTGCACGTTCGCGGGACGCCGCTTCTGCACATGCGCGTGACATCATTTTGAGTGTTTGTGCATGCGCGAGCGGCAAAACCCGGAAGTATCGCGTTCGGTTACTTCTGGGTCGCCACAGAGCACAACCCGAAAACGCTCAACCTGAAGCTATTTAACCCGAGGTATGACTGTACAGTGGTACCTCGGGTTACATACGCTTCAGGTTACATATGCTTCAGGTTACAGACTCCGCTAAGCCAGAAATAGTACCTTGGGTTAAGAACTTTACCTCAGGATGAGAACAGAAACTGTGCGGTGGCGGCGCGGCAGCAGCTGGAGGCCCCATTAGCTAAAGTGGTGCTTCAGGTTAAGAACAATTTCAGGTTAAGAACGGATCTCCGGAACAAATTAAGTACTTAACCTGAGGTACCACTGTATATATAAAAAGGCCTGGATTTCCTGTCATATTGCAGCCATTAGAGGGCATGGAGGGAGGGTTTGCCTGATGCTGTTAGGTCGGTTGCCATTCATTAATCTCGGTTTTTTTGTTCTTCGCCTTCTCCCAGTCTACGAAGACCTGTTTTCGCCCTTGCGAAACCGTTGCCCCTCTGCAATGAGCATCAGGAACAGAGATGGGAAGACGCCAGGAGAACTCCTGAGGGAAGAGGAAGAGAAATGGGTCCGTGGGGGAAGGGTAAGGTTGGGTTTCAGGTGCTTGCTGACCAGACTGGATGCTGATACCTTCCGTAACTTTTTTGCAGTGCTCTCAGGAGGCGTCTGAGGAAGACAAGGCAGAGGGTGACGCAGAGAGGGAATGGCGCCGCAAACTCCTCGGCGAATGGGAGGACGAATTTCAGGAGATGGGCTGGCAATACGAAGGTGAAGCTCAGCCTCGCAGAGTCAAAAGTTCTGTGAGAGCCAGTGTAGTGGTTAGAGTGTTGAACTAGGCCCCGGGAGACCTGGGTTCAAATCCACCGCCCCTCAGCTTAACCTACCCCGCAGAGCTGCTGGAAGGATAAAATGGGGAGGGGGAGAGCCATATGCCTCCTTCAGTTGCTTGTAGGACAGGTGGGATATACATTTTATTTATTATTATTATTTGCACTATGTTTGGCCTGCATATTTTTTAGTCCCTGATCAAAGTAATCAAAATAAACACAGGCCTGAACAAAAATTCATCATCATCATAAACTTTATTGCACTAGCCATGCCATCATTCACAAAGGAAACAAAAAGAAAAACAACAACAACCATAAAAAACATAAATACATCAGGCACTGCAAATACAAGGAACTACGGTCACGTCTCCTAGAAATTATTTGTTGCATACGATGTAATAGCAGGGGGTTCTCAGGTAAAATGTTCCAGCTTAAATGTCCGAATCACCTTTGCAATTGACCTCTATTTTATCTAGTTCTTTTCTCCGGATCTTCTTAGCTGCCAACACATATAGTGCTGCTTTATAAGTTACGAAGTCATCAGTAAGAACAAAAATTAGATAATCATGTATAAACAGGTCCAATAAACAACAAAGTAACCATTCTGGCATAAGCAAAAGGGCAATGGCAAAAATAAAAAAAAATCAGATTTAACCAAAGGGCTTTGCTAAAGCCAAACATAAGACATTTAAGCAGAGTAACCAGCCAATGGCCTTAGCAACAGTTCCCTCCCCATTTTTTCACTTACGGGAGTCTACTCGCTCCCCCTCTGCTTTTCCCTGCTCTGTGTAAGGTGTGCCTCCCTGGGGATGTACAAGTAATAATAATAATAATAATAATAATAATAATAATAATAATAATTTATTATTTATACCCCACCCATCTGGCTGAGTTTCCCCAGCCACTCTGGGAGGCTTCCAATCGAGTGTTAAAAACAATACAGCATTAAAAGTTCCTCCCTGAGACAGGGACCCTGACTTCTAGGCCTGAATGTACCTAGGGGGTCAGGGCAGACTATTTCCCTCTTGTTTTAAAAACTTTTTTTAAAAAAAAAATATATATATTGTACTTTGCCTACAGGGCTGCTGGGTGCATTGCTGAGAAGCCGGCAAACAACCCTCCAAATCTGTCTTCTCCAGGCAAAGCACGAGCCGCGATCTGTAAGACAAACCTTGCCCACAGCTCGTGGTTTGCCTGGAGCGAGGCAAACCATGGGCCCAGTTTCAAATGACTTGCTAAGCCAAGCCACGGCTTAGTTCACGGTGGCACAACCAAAAGAGCAAAAAGGCTACGACCTTTCCTCTGATAACCTGCATACTTACAGCTCCACACTAAACCATGGTTTGTGTTACATGCAAAACGGCTTTGCTCCTGCAGCAGATTATATTGACGGCTTTCTGTGCTGATCACCAGGGGGGAGGCGGGAATTGGTCACCGGGGTGACCCTTGGCTTGGGAAAATATTGCAAAAGATTATTAATTAATTAATTAAATTTATAACAGTGGTACTTCGGGTTAAGAACTTAATTCGTTCTGCAGGTCTGTTCTTAACCTGAAACTGTTCTTAACCTGAGGTACCACTTTAGCTAATGGGGCCTGCCGCGCTGCCGCCATGCGATTTCTGTTCTCATCCTGAAGCAAAGTTCTTAACCCAAGGTACTATTTCTGGGTTAGCGGAGTCTGTAACCTGAAGTGTATGTAACCTGAAGCAACTGTAACCCGAGGTACCACTGTACAACCCTTCACCTGAAGTTCTCAGAGTGGTTCACAAGATAAAAATACAGGATAAAGCAGGAAAGAAATAGTTTTTTTAAAAAAAAACCTCCCACAAGCACAATTTAAAGGCCATAGAATATTGATCAGCTGCAGCCAAAATTGTGTTATCACTTCCATAATTGCCATTTTGCCTGAGAATTGTCACCCTAGAAATTTAAATAAGTTCTCTTCCTCCTCTTTGATTCACACAGCTGTTATGAGGAATCCGATGATGTGTCTGGCCAACTGCCGTCCGAGTGCCATGTTCAGCTGGGTGTATAACGGGTGAGACGGTCCTTTAAGTTGTATTCTCAAATTCCTCTTCCCTTTTCGCCCTTCCCAGAGGATTTCTACACCGCTGGACCAGACACGGAAACCTACGAGGACTGGGCCGACCGCATCGCTCGCGAATACAGGCAGAGGCGCAGCCGGGACAACGAACGCCTTCGCCAGAGGCCTAAAGCGGAACCGCAGAAACCTCCGCCTAAGTTGGGGAGCCTCCGTGAGGAGGAACACCTGCTCTACAAACAGCGGGCCCGAGCCAAGGAAAAGGAACTGAGGGAAGCCAAGAAGCTGCGCTACGAGGAAGGCTGCAGCCGGGTCTTCTCCGCTGACGGTTCGCGCCTTTTGAGATACGTGGACATTCCCTGGCCGTGCGCGGCTGGGACGCCAGAGGAGATGGCCACCGTGGCGCTCCACGGCATGGAGCCCTCCGACAAAGCGGCTTACCGGCGCTTCCTGCGGCGCCAGCAGGCCCTCTGGCACCCAGACAAGTTTGCCCAACGCTGCGGGGCACGCTTGGCAGAACAGGATCGCCGCCGGATATTGGACACTGTCACGGCGCTGTCCCAAGCGTTCAATCGGCTAGCAGAAGCTTGCAAATAACTCTCTCTCTCTGTGTGTCCTTGGCTGTCTGTGAATAAAGGATTTTATTTTATTTTTTTGCCTTTTTCAAGAGGGCAGAATCGTGCTGGATTGTGTTGCGGGCAGAAAGGGCTCAAGATGTAAAATGAAGAGGTTTCTCTGCTCGTCTCTTGGGGGTCTTTCCAGAGAAGCACAGAGATAAGTGGCTCTGTCGGGCCTTTTCTGTCTTGAAAGGAACCCCCTTTGGAGACCAAAGCTAGTTAAGAATTTGTTTAAACCAGCCTTTGCCCACTTGGCAACCTCTGGATGTTTTGGAGTTGTAGTCCAGAACATCTGGAGGGCACCAGGTTGGCAAAGGCTGGTTTTCAATACATTTCCATGTCCTATATGTTCCTTTGCAGGGTTAATAGTGTCAGTTTATGGATTTGTCATAGCAAATACAACCCTACAAACTAAAAAAAAAAAATGTTGAGAGCAGCCAAAACAACAGCACAGAAACACACACGCGTGTTCTGCTTGAGTGCGGCACTGGGAAATAATTCTAATTCAGACCCAGAAATGGCTGGAGAGAGCTAGGAAGTCCTTGTGACTCATGAGGAAACCCTTCCCGATGCCCGAATAGAATGTCAGTGAGGGCGACGGAAGCCCCTAAGAGACCGGAAGCACAGCGGGGCCTTGTTTATGCTGCTCATCCTCTCCAGAGCTTCAATTCTAGTTATTGATATTTTAGGACACAGTATTTTGGGATGCGGGTGGCGCTGTGGGTTAAACCACAGAGCCCAAGACTTGCCGATCAGGAGGTCGGCGGTTCGAATCCCCGCGACGGGGTGAGCTCCCGTTGCTCGGTCCCTGCTCCTGCCAACCTAGCAGTTCGAAAGCACGTCAAAGTGCAAGTAGATAAATAGGTATGGCTCTGGCGGAAAGGTAAACAGCGTTTCCGTGCGCTGCTCTGGTTCACCAGAAGCAGCTTAGTCATGCTGGCCACATGACCCAGAAGCTGTACGCCGGCTACCTCAGCCAAAAAAGTGAGATGAGTGCCGCAACCCCAGAGTCAGTCACGACTGGACCTAATGGTCAGGGGTCCCTTTACCTTTACCTATTTTGGGTATGGATTGCAGAGAGAGAGAACAGCAGAGGAGGTGTTTAAAGGGGGTTTAGAGGGCGCTCCCCACGTTACGAGATTTCACTTAAGCACACGTGGGCCCAGAACATAACCCCCTGCATAACTGGAGAATTGCCTTTATCACACTCACAGTTTTACCAATCACCATTGCATTTCCGTCCCAAAATGCTCACATTAGTGTTTAAAGCCCTAAGTGACTCGGGGCCCCAAATATATGAAAGGGTGCCTCCATCCATACAGACCATCTCAAGATAAGCAGAGGAGGGCCTCTTGGTAGTTTCGCCGCCTGCAGGAGTTCAGGGTGGGTAGGTGGCCCAGGACAGGGCCTTCTCTGTGGCAGCCCCCAAGCGATGGAATTCCCTTCCCACAGAGGTGTGTCCAGCACCTTCATTACGCAGCATTCATTGCATGCTGGAAGACACATCTCCCTCCTGCCTTTCATAACTGAGAGGCTAGGGTTGCCATATATCTGGATTTTCCCGGAAATAAAGGTAAAAAGGTAAAAGACCCCCGGACGTTTAAGTGCAGTCAAAGGCGACTATGGGGTTGCGGCGCTCATCTCGCTTTTCAGGCTGAGGGAGCTGCCATTTGTCCACAGACAGCTTTCTGGGTCATGTGGCCACCATGACTAAACCGCTACTGGCACACAGAGGACCGTGACGAGTACCAGAGCACTTGGAAACGCTGTTTACCTTCCCACCGCAGCGGTACCTATTTATCTACTTGCACTGGTGTGCTTTCGAACTGCTAGGTTGCCAGGAGCTGGGACAGAGCAAAGGAAGCTCACCCTGTCGCGGGGATTCGAACCATTGACCTTCTGATCAGCAAGCCCAAGAGGCGCTCTAGTTTAGACCACAGCGCCACCCGTGTCCCTTTTCCTGGAAATAGCCTGGATTTGGTCATCTGAAACTGTGTCCGGGCAGAAAATCGCTGAAATGTCCGAAAAAATCTGGGCTTATGGCAACCCATGTCGGCAGCGTCGAATTTGGCGAAATTCATCAAAAATAGATTTTACAAAAACAGTTCAACGACTATTCCAAAAAAAAGGTGTCTGGATCTTCACTTTTTTGATATGGCAACCCTATAAGAGGCATATTTTTATTTTTTTAATATTAATTTTTATTAGTTTTCCAAATTTTAACAAACCCATCCAAATTATTTAAATTTAATACATTTTACCCCAGAAAATTAGGTTTCCCACTCCCGTTACAAACATATGTTCGTTACATTCCTTATGTTACTGCTTCATTCTTCTTTAATCATATTTTTAGAACCCACTTTAGTCTTTAGACCGTAATTAACTTATGGTCTGTGTGTGTGGTTTGGGAGCTGCCCGGTCAGCGAAAAAACACTGCTGTCCAGGGTTGTAAAGACTGTGGAGAGAATAATTGGGTGCACTCTTCCCACCTTGGATCAAATCTATGCCGTCAGGTGCCATAAGAAAACTGCAGAGATAGTGCAGGATAGTGCGCACCCTGGAAATGATCTCTTTCAGCTTCTGCCTTCTGGAAGAAGGTACAGGGTTATAAAGAACAGGACTAGCCACCTGAGAAACAGTTTCTATCCAAATGCGATTTTGGTTTTAAACTCAGTGTAAGGTAGCCTTTGTGGGAGTATATTGTATTTAATTATGGGGTATCAGAGTTTTTAGGGGGTTAACTAGGCTGGGATAGCAGGCTTGTTGGTTTTTGAACGTCTGATGTAGATTTATTCAATTTCATTGTTCTGTATGGGACAATGACAATAAAGATACAGTGGTACCTCGGGTTAAGAACTTAATTCGTTCCGGAGGTCCGTTCTTAACCTGAAACTGTTCTTAACCTGAGGCACCACTTTAGCTAATGGGGCCTCCCGCTGCCGCCGCACGATTTCTGTTCTCATCCTGAAGCAAAGTTCTTAACCCAAGGTACTATTTATGGGTTAGCGGAGTATGTAACCTGAAGCGTATGTAGCCAGAGGTACCACTGTAATTGTAATGTGCAGCTTGAAGTCTTTCAGATAAAAAAAGGGGACTTCCCCCAGCGCTCGAATTTCAGAGCTGGGAGAGCATCTCTGCAGCAAAGTTTCCTTAGCCGAAAAGCCCTCTCCCCAGTTTCTGATGGGGGTGCCTGGAAAATATGCTAATCTGAATAACTGGGCAGACTCATGGGGGAGAATTGGTCCTTTGGAGACATGAGTCATTTAGTCTAGCATCCTGTTCTCACAGGGGCCAATGAGATGTCTGTGGGAAACGCTCAACCAGGACCCGAGTTCAAGAGCACCCTCCCTCCCTGTGGTTTCCAGAAGATACCAAGGTCTTAAGCAGCAGAGAGCAGGGATAATAATAATAATAATAATAATAATAATAATAATAATATAATTTTATTTATACCCCACCCTCCCCAGCCAGAGCTCAGGGCGGCTAATATCAATAAAATTTCAGTAAAAACATAATAAGGAAAAAAAGAAAAATTTAAAATACAGGTTAAAATGCAATTTAAAATGCAGCCTCATTTTAAAAGTCAAAACCATAAGGAGAGGGAAACATAAGGGTCAGACTGAGTGCAAACCAAAGGCCAGGCAGAACAGCTCTGTCTTGCAAGCCCTGCGGAAAGATGGCAAGTTCCACAGGGCCCTAGTCTCTTGTGACAGAGCGTTCCACCAAGTCGGGGCCAGTACTGAAAAGGCCCTGGCCCTAGTTGAGACCAATCTCACCACCTTGTGACCTGGGACCTGCAAAGTGTTGTCATTTGTGGACCTTGAGGTCCTCCATGGGGCATAGAAAGAGAGGTGGGATGGGGAATTTGTACGCTGCCAGACATTGTCGGACTACAGTTCCCATCACTTGGTTGTGCTGGTGGGAGGCCAGAGTTCAGCCTCATCTGACTTGTGACTGGTTTTCTCATCGCTGCCGAAGAGCAGCACCAGTAAGTCACGCTACTGCTCAGGCTGCTTTGGAAGAAATGACTGCAGGAAAACCCCCGGTTCTCAAAATTCTCCACAATGTGCAGATCGTCGCTTTTAAAAAGTGGAGGGCTCTGCCTCTGGCCACCTGCAGCGTAAGACAGCTTCAACAGTACCGCAGCAAAATGTTGCAACATGGAGCGCTGTTCGTAAAGTAGCCCAGATTTTCTCATTCCATCCCCTACCCATTCCATTTATTAGTAGGTTCACACCCTGCCCCCACCACATCCCATGCCTACTGAGCACACTCTGTTCTCTTTGGTCTGTTTTGGATTTTCTCTCTCCCTGTAGGGTTTCCCCCTAAATATTTGTTGTACTTTGGGAAACCTTGGGTTTTCCCCTGCTACCTAGTCTACGTGAACGGTGCCACTTTTACTACGTTAGCTGAAGTACAACAATCATTTTGCCTCATTTCTGAACCTTTTCAGACTCTACGATATCTTTTTTTTTATTAAAAAAAATCATTTTTACATGATTTTACAATACAGAATTATAAAGAATTAATTTTTTTTAGATACATATCCAAATACAGAGACTCCTCCGAATCTCAGGACTTCCCTCACCCCCGCCCTGGAGTCCCATTTTAAACGTTTAAAACTGCATCTTCTTCCACCTCTTAACTATTGTATCAATCCATATTTTCCATGATAATTGTTACGCTGCAAGTGAAATCAAAACCCTGCCAATGTTTCCATCTGCTTGCAGTGGTCTCTTAAATAACTTACACATTTTTCTCATTCTTTTGTAAAAAAAATTGTCCTCTTGGTTCCTGAGGTTTCCAGTCAACGTTGCCATTTCGGCAGAGACCATCAGCTTGGTTTGCCATTCTTCTGTGGTAGCAACTTTGTCTTCTTTCCATCTCTGGGCCAGTAGCATCCAAGTGGCTGTTGTCCCATACATAAAAAGTCTTTTTTTGGTCTTTTGGGATAGCTGTAACTCCTAATAAAAAAGGCTTCTGGTTTTTTTAACAAAAGTTTTTTAAAATATTTTTTTTCAATTCATTATACAGTGGTACCTCTGGTTACATACGCTTCAGGTTACATACGCTTCAGGTTACAGACTCCACTAACCCAGAAATAGTACCCCGGGTTAAGAACTTTGCTTCAGGATGAGAACAGAAATCATGCTCCGGCGGCACGGCAGCAGCGGGAGGCCCCATTAGCTAAAGTGGTGCTTCAGGTTAAGAACAGTTTCAGGTTAAGGACGGACCTCCGGAACGAATTAAGTACTTAACCCGAGGTGCTACTGTATGGTAATTTATGGACCTAATAGGTATCTAAAGCCATTTGCCCATGTTGCCATGCAATCAGTCCATTCAGAATGTCGGCATCCTATATATAGAAATGAGCAAACCAGTGATATTTTTGGGAGCAGGCTAGCAGGCAGGGCCCATTACTTACATCATAGGAGCCTACATAACACAAAACACTGTAGCTGAATGTAGGTTTTATTTGTTTATCTTATATTTTGGAAATGTACATCCAGGTTTATTTTTCTTTTAATTTTTTGGGGGGCCCCCAAGAGATTGGTGCCCTAAGCTATAGCTTGTTTAGCTTATACGTAAATCCGGCACTGCTTCCAAGTTTTGGAGACCCAGACCCAAGACGTGCGTCATCTGGGACACGCTCCTAGCCAAGTCAGGTTGCTTGCACCTCGCTCTCACCTTGAGGAAAGCCCCGAAAAAAGCCCTTTTTTATTTTTTTAGGGGCTAGAGCGTAGCTTGAGATTGTGGAACCCAAAATGGCCGCCATGATCTCGGATTTAAAAAATGGGATGCACTTGGCAGTATGGAGCAGGAATTCAATGAAGGATGGAGACCGAACAGCTCTTGTTTGTTCTCTGAGATCTAGTTCCCAAAGTAAGGAAGCACCTGTCTCCAGCTCAGTGCCCCAGGAAGACAGGATGTTTCTGTGCCTATGCCTCAATTTGAAATTCAAATCTTCTTTCCTTTCCTATCGCATAATCTTGTGGACAAGGCTGTTGCCTCAGGTGGAATCCTTACCAAAACTAGGTCCTCCTCTTCATCATTCAGACACACCTAGGATTTAAGTCTCCCAAGCAAGGTCATAATTTCCCAGAAGTTGACTTTTGCAGCCTAGCACCTTTTTGGGCACTTGGAACCTGCCTGGGATTGAAGAAACTCCTTTTGCATCGCTATGAAGCTTTTCTTGGCAGCTGTCCTTCTAGGGGGTAAGTGAAGTTTATCCCACTCAAAGTATTTGCAACGAATAGGCTCAGAATTGATTCTGACCTAAATCTATTCGCCTGCCTCTTTATTTTATAAAATAAAAAAACAAAAAAACAGACATAGGGGAATTAATGCATTAGTAGTGTCATCCTGTGCATGTCTACTCAGAAGTAAGTTCCACTGAAAGGCTCCTGCACCTTTCATAGACGTGTAGAAGAGAGGATTTTAGGAGGCGTTGTTTGCATGCCAATTCCTTTAAATGGGACTTACTCCCAAGTAAGTAGTAGGGATGCCTCAACTGCCACCTGGAACCAGCTGTTAAAGCAGGCATCCTCTAGAGGAGAAGAAGCAGTGGTGCTCGAACCGGGCCTGGAAAACATGAGCATTGAATCCCTACTTTCTAGGTTGTCTGGAGTCAAGTCGCCACCTCTCACCCTACCTCAGAGGGGTTGCTGAAAGGTTAAAATGGAACAATCCTAGCATTTAGAGAGCCAGTGTGGTGTACTGGTTGGAGTGGGGTTCAAATCCCCAGTCAGCCATGAAGCTCACGGGGTTCTGACCTTGGAGTCAGTCACTGACTCTCAGCCTAACCTGCCTCACAGGGTTGTTTTGAATATTTATTTTAAAAAATCCCAGTGCTTACTGTCCAAAGTGCCTCAGAACAATGGCAGCTTTTTTTTTTTTAAATCATTTTTATTAAGTTTTCCATTTTAACAATCCAATCAAATCACATTAAGTATTCCAAATTATACATATACATATCAATTAATCCACATATTCTGCCGAATTATTAATTTTTTATTGGGACTTCCCATGCTTCAAGTTTGGGGGAGCTCTGGTCATCTCATATCTCTACTGCTTTGATAGTCATTTCTAATAGTTCCTTTAAATCTTCCTGTTGTTTTCAGAACAACGGCAGCTTAATGTGATAAATCATTATGATTTCCAGTCATGAAATCTGGACAGAGTACCGTATTTTTTGCTCTATAAGACGCACCAGACCACAAGACGCACCTAGTTTTTGGAGGAGGAAAACAAGGGGGGGGGGATTCTGAATCTCAGAAGCCAGAACAGCAAGTGGGATCGCTGCGCAGTGAAAGCAGCAATCCCTCTTGCTGTTCTGGCTTCTGGGATAGCTGCGCAGCCTGCATTCGCTCCATAAGACGCATTTCCCCTTACTTTTTAGGAGGGAAAAAGTGAGTCTTATAGAGCAATAAATATGGCAAGTCAGGGTTCAGAACCATAGAACTGTGGGGTTAGCAAGGACCCTATGTCTAGCCCGACCCCCTTTCGATACTGGATATATTTGGGTGCCTTTTCTCTTTGTTCTTTCTCTACACAGTCGCCATGGCATCGCTCCTGTCCTCAGACCGCGAATACTTCCTCATCCAGGACCCGCAAACCATGCTTGGTGCCCACTGCTACTGCCTTCGACAGGGCACCCGGCTGGCAGGTTTCCGGGATGACAGGGATATGGAGCAGGCTGCCTCCCTCTGCCCCAATTGCTCGTTCTGGATCGGGCTGTACCGCCAGGGCCTCTCTTGGGTCTGGCTTAATGGCGACCCCTATAAGTTTACGCAGTGGAGCCCAGCGTCCAGGACTTCGGAGAGCTGTGCGGTTATGAACGAGAGCCTGTGGTATCAAGAGAAATGCCTCCAAAAACATCCTTTTGTGTGCTGCAAAGGTGAGTGACGACGCAAAAATATGAGACGAAAAACACAAAAATGCATAATACATAAAAACAAGAACTAAACAAGGCACCTCCACAATAGCTTAACACCTACCAAAACAGCTAAAATGTATAAGACAAAAACAAATCTGTGCTGGAGGTGTGGTAAAACAGAGGGGACACTTACACATGTTTGGTGGACCTGTGAAAAAATCAAAAGCATTTGGAACACAGTATATGATGATCTTAAAAAAATGTTTAAGTATAACTTTATGAAAAATACAGAAGCTTTTCTACTAGGGATAGTGGACACAGGTATAGCAAGAGAAGATCAGAAAATATTCCTCTATGCCACAGGAGCGGCAAGGATCCTAACTGCTAAAAACTGGGGGGAAAGAAACTGTGCCAATGAAAAAGGAATGGCAAGACAAACTGTTAGAGTACTGTATATTGAACTGGCTAGATTAACAGAGGCAATTAGGGATCACACTAGACAAGAGTTTCAAAAAGCATGGGGGAAATGCAGAGAATACTTCACAAAACAGTGCCCTAAAATACATACCTGGACTTGTTTCGATTAATGTCTGCAGGAGACTTTGTGTATATTTAAGTTATAATTAGAAAAATCTTAATAATTATTCATAAAGTAAACAGTTTATAAGAAGTAAATAAGGAGGCCAGGTACAGGATAAAGGAAGTCTTTTCTTTTGTTGTTTGTATTGTTGTATGTTATGCTCATTGTATGTTATGTTCACATTTAATGAGGGTGGATTTCTGTATTGGGGGGCTGGGGGAGGTTATGTTATGTTGCAAATAAAATTCCAATAAAAATTAAAAATAAATAAAAATAAATAAATAAACAAGACACCTCCACACCTGAGCATGCTGTTACCTTCCTCTTGTGTCTCAATACCCCTGTTTTGAGACTGGAAGAAATTTAAAGACTATTTACAGAAATATTGTAAAATTAATGAATGCTAGAAGGATGTTGGATAGAAACTAAGAGGTTTTTAGCTGTAATGCTTTAAGAGATATGAAAAATGGTTTACAATCGGGTAAAAGCTTAATGGTAAGGATTTGCTGAACTAACAAACTGAACTGGAATACAAAAAAGGGAGGTACGAGGAGGTCCGGGGAAATAAGTGTAGGGAAGATAGGTTATGGAAAATTAATGTTGTTGTTTTTTAACTGCTTTACTTTGTATGTTTCTTTTTATTTTTTACTTTTTTGTTATTCTTTTTTCTGTATTCTGTATTTCTTGTATTTTTTGAAACTTTAATAAATATCATTAAAAAAAAAATCAATACCCCTGTTTTGGCTACGTCACTGGAAAGGCTCAGCATCTAAATCCACACCTCTTGTTCAAAGAACGTTTGACACGCATTCAAAGCACACGACCCTCCCATTCAGAATAATAGGAGCTGTGATTTGTTTAAGGGTGCTGGAAGTCCTGAGGGGGGGAAACTACAGTTCCCAGTAATAAGAAAAGCAAAGCGTGGATAAATAATCGCTTCGAAAAAGGGTCTCCTATATTCTGCCTTTCAGGGCCTACAGGCGCTCTTCCTTTTCTTCTCCAACTCCTGCTAAACTGCCGCTCCATACCTGACCAGAAGGACGGGTTGACTCCTGCCCCACAGTCGACCATGGCTGGTAGGTATCCTAAACCTGTAGTAGACTTTTCCCAAGCCTGATTTCAGCAAGTGGTGGAGGAGATGGGGAACAGGACCCTGAAGGTGCCAGGGAAATATTCTGTGGGTGCAGGGGCACTCAGGTTTGTGAAAACCTGGTAATTCCTCCGCTTGTCTCTAGGGGGAGCAATCGAGCATTAGGTTTTTTTTATTATTATTCTAACAGAATCTCATAGAATGATAGAGTTGGAAAGGACCCTGAGGATCATCTAGTCCAACCGCCCTGCAATGTCCCTTAGGGGGATCAAACCCTAACCCTAACCCTAACCTGAAACCTTGATTTTATCAGCACCATGAACTGACCATATGTGCTGGAAGCTGCCCGGAGTGGCTGGGGAAACCACTCTGTTGTTGTTGTTGTTGTTGTTAACCAACTGAGCTATCCACTTCCTATTGTTATTCTACAACACTTAATTGATGTCTGCTTTTAACTATTTCATGGTTTTACTGCTGCAAACTACTTTGATGTATTTATGTTTGGTGATAAAACGGTGTACAAAATTTTTTATAAAGCAAACAAACAGACAAATGTTATTTCAAGAAAAGCAGATTTCTATCCAGCCCTTCTGTAGTGCTGACACCTTCATTCCTATTAGTTTGCCTCTTGATTGTGTTGTTCCATATTGCCCAGTCCTCTACAGTGGTACCTCAGGTTAAGTACTTAATTCGTTCTGGAGGTCCGTATTTAACCTGAAACTGTTCTTTACCTGAAGCACCAGTTTAGCTAATGGGCCTCCTGCTGCTGCCACACCGCTGGAGCACAATTTCTGTTCTCATCCTGAAGCAAAGTTCTTAACCTGAGGTGCTATTTCTGGGTTAGCGGAGTCTGTAACCTGAAGCGTATGTAACCTGAAGTGTATGTAACCTGAGTTACCACTGTACTATATTAGGAATGCAGGAAGCTGACTTATACTAAAGCAGACCACTGGAAGACCACATCCAAGGATCTCATCTCCTGAATTATCCTCTGAAGTGGCTTAGGCCAAGAGTACATGACAGTCCCAAGGCTATATAATGCACTTTGTGGTTGGAACTGGAACCTGTGTCTCCCTGATTCTGATCTGGATCCATTTACCACAATCGCATAAGCCATGGGTAGGCAAACTAAGGCCTGGGGGCTGGATCCGGCCCAATCGCCTTCTCAATCTGGCCCACGGATGGTCCGGGAACCAGCGTGTTTTTACATGAGTAGAATATGCCTTTTATTTGAAATGCATCTCTGGGTTATTTGTGGGGCCTGCCTGGTGTTTTTACATGAGTAGAATGTATTATTTTATTTAAAATGCACCTCTGGGTTATTTGTGGGGCACAGGAATGCGTTCATTTTTTTCTTCAAAATATAGTCCGGCCCCCCACAAGGTCTGTGGGACAAGGTCTGCTGAAAAAGTTTGCTGACCCCTGGCATAAGCTCTCATTGCCAGCTCCTGCATCAGACTGAAATGTTCATCCTGTGATTTAAGAGTGGACATATCTATCAGCAACGGTCAGAATCAGAGCTGCGTACAAGATTGCCACACACCTAGGTATCAATGGAATCTTAGAAAATCTCAGATTGCAGGCCAGTGAAACATCCTCAGTTTCAACACTGAGGGAAACGGTCTCTGCGCCTCATAGGGCTTCCTGGAGTGAGGTGGGCACAAGTAGGAAGCCATATCCCTTACTCTAGGGATGGCGAACCTGCAGCCTGGCAGATATTGTTGGATCCCAACTCCCACCATCCCTGTCACAAGTTAGGGATGATGGGAGTTGTAGTCCAACAACATGGGAAGGTTCATAGGTTTCCCACCCCTGATGTATACACAGAGCAAGAACCATGGTTGACAGTATTAATATTGTGGCTCAGGGTGCTTCCACATTATGGGCGGTATTCAACTGCTCTGTCCCTTCGGCACTACGATTTCTGCTTGCCCAACAGGAATCCCCCCCCCCCTTCACCCCATGCACCCTTCCCAAATCTGCTCCACGGGGTTGTGGGAAACAGCCAGAACAAATTTAGGGGGGTCACACAGGGGGAGAATAGGGAGAGAACATCTTGTTGTGCGAGAATAATCATGAGAGACTTAGCATCAAGCCTAGATTACAGCCATGGTTTCTTGCGGTCAAGGGATTATCCCCTGAATGCAAGAAGCCAAACAAATTCTGCAAAACCGGTCGATGCAAATCCAGCTCCTTTGCATAATTTACACAGGTCCCAGGATGTGGCTTTCTAAAGTCAAGAATTCAGCTTGACTTCCCCCACAACGCAAACACTCACAAAGCTGTTTGTGTCCAAGTTACGGCCCTATAATATTTTGGGGGTGGGTGGGGAGGAAGGTAGTGAATGGCGGGGGAGCTAATTCTTAAAATCTTTCCTCTTAGTGACTTCCTCTCCCACAGCAAGTGGTTCAGCTTCAGATTCCTGGATACCTGTGACAAGCAAATGGTTCTCAGCCGGATCTAACCATGGTGAGTTTTTTCAAGACAGCCTGGAGGAGTGAAGAAGGGAAATGGAAAAGAGTGATGTTGTAAGAAAAAAAGGTAAAGGACTGGTCATGTTGTGCGGATGCCTGATGATCGTCTTCCAAAGCAACTACTCTATTCCAAACTTAAAAATGGAAAGTGTTAAGTTGTGGGTGAGACATAGCAGATGACGCAGTGATTTCTCCAAAGCAGCTCTTTATTTGTAAGCTGGAACAGAACTGAAAAGCAAACAGCTCAGCCGGCCTGCTTTTATAGGCAGCCGGCTGTCAACATTGTAGCATCAGCAACCCAGGGTTTCCCGCCTAAAGTAACTGACGTGGACCTGAGTGAAAACTATATACAGTGGTACCTCAGGTTAAGTACTTAATTCGTTCCGGAGGTCCGTTCTTAACCTGAAACTGTTCTTAACCTGAAGCACCACTTTAGCTAATGGGGCCTCTTGCTGCTGTCGCGCCGCTGGAGCACAATTTCTGTTCTCATCCTGAGGTAAAGTTCTTAACCTGAAGCACTATTTCTGGGTTAGCGGAGTCTGTAACCTGAAGCATATGTAACCTGAAGCGTATGTAACCTGAGGTACCACTGTACACGATACTCCTGGTGGCCAGGGTGAGAACTTCAATACATAACAGAAAGCGTACTGCTGGTGGTCAACAAAAGAGGTTTAAAGACTGTCTCAAGGCAAATCTTTAAAAAAAATGTAGTATAAACACTGACAACTGGGAAACACTGGCCTGCGAGCGCTCCAGAACAGCCTTTACCAAAGGTGTCATGGGCTTTGAAGACACTCCAACTCAGGACGCAAGGGAGAAACGCCCTAAGAGGAAGGCACGCTTGGCAAATCCACACCATGATCAACTCACATCTGGAAACCAATGTCCCCACTGTGGAAGGACGTGTGGATCCAGAATTGGCCTCCACAGTCACTTACGGACTCACTGTTAAAACCATGTTTATGGAAGACAATCTTACTCAGCTACAAGTGATCGCCAAAGAAGAAGAAGAAGATAAGAAAAAACTGCTCCTTTCCCATTATGGGTTACCAAAGAGCCTGTATTGAGTCCTTATGTAGGTTCTCTATCGGTAGGAGAAAATAACAGAGGCCAGCCAGAGAATATTGAGACAAGCAAAGCAGCTAGTAAGCTTGATCTTTATTAAAGCTGTTGCAACAGGGTGCTCCCCTCACATGCAGGAGGGAGGAGGAGACCCAGAACATTGGTGTGCAAACTCTTCTATAGACATTTGAAATTGCCTCCCCTGTAGCTCAAGACCACCCCCAATACATCATACATACATCACAGAAGGGGCGGTCTACAGCAGAAATATGAGTGTGTTGTTTTTCTCCTGTCTGCCAGGATACCTGATAATGGATCACTGACTGCATTACCTGGGCCATTTGTCCACTCTTTTGTGATGATAACTACTTAATTCCTGAGTCCAGGTCATAGGCTCACCCTGTTCATGCACAGACACACCCTTAAGACAGGATTTATGATCAAAGAGACAATGGGGAGGCTTTTCCATTTCTTTCCTCCTTGCAGAGAAATATTTGAGGTCACTGGAAGAGTCAAAATGGCTTTAGGACTGTTTTCCTGTACTGTTTCCAGACATGTAGTTTGTTTGTTTGTTTGTTTGTTTATTTGCCTTGTACAGTTATGAACATTTATTTTATATATATAAGATCTTAAAATTCCTATAGCAGTGACAAAACACAAGAGAGCAGAATGGGAAGGACCCAGAGGCCTGGTTCTTGATATTTAGTTAAGGTCACATATTGTGTGGCGAGTTCCTGTCCTCCCCCAGTGGAAATAAAGACACAATTATTTAAGGTTAATGGGCTAAATATGGCCACAACTTTATTGGTTACAGGTGATGAGCGGTATTGGCTTAGACATTGGTCCTAACAGACTATCCGGCTTCAGCCTGCCTGCTTGAAGTCCGGGAAGGGTTAACCACCAGTAGGGGGAGTCTTGCTGATGCACATCAACTAGGAACTCCCCTGGGGTCACTGCTCGGGGGCGTGCCTTAGGCCCTCACCTCCATAGGCTTTGGACAGGGCCACGCCCCCCAGAATCCTTTATCGGACTACCCTTCAATATGCGGGGCAGGTGATGGCGCTTCCTCCCCTCTTCCATCTACAAAACAATACCAATGCCTAACCGCCAATACTAAGGAAGTTGTGACGATTTGCTACAAAGTAGGCAAAAACCAAGTGGCTGGTGCCAATTTGCGAAGTGGAAAAATTCCTACCAGGCCCCTCAACGGCGACCAACCAAGGTCCATAGCAAGGTCAAGGAACGAAAACCTTATAGGGCGGGAAGGTGGGAAAGCAGGAACAGCTGTTATGTGGGAAAAGAGGGAGATCCCAGTGTGGTGTAGTGGTTAAGAGCGGTAGTCTCGTAATCTGGGGAACCGGGTTCGCTTCCCCGCTCCTCCACATGCAGCTGCTGGGCGACCTTGGGCCAGTCACACTTCTCTGAAGTCTCTCAGCCCCACTCACCTCACAGAGGTTGTGGGGGAGGAAGGGAAAGGAGAATGTTAGCCGCTTTGAGACTCCTGAAAGGCGGGATATCAAATCCAAACTCTTCTTCTTCTTCTTCTTCTTCATCCCCGGCCGTGCCTGCGTTTAAATCGGGTGGGCTGTGATGCCCCCAATCCTACCTCCTCTGCAGGGTGGAAGTGGCTTTGCCTGCCTATCAGTAATCCAGATACAGTCCTGGAACTGAAGAGGGCCCAAGAGTCCTCCTCGCCAGTAATACCATATGCTTCCCTTTGGGTATCTGGTTGGCCACTGTGAAAACAGGGTTCTGGACCAGACGAGCTCTTCTTAACCCCCAAAAACTGTGCAGCCAAAGCTCTGGGCTCAGTCTCCCAGTTCCAGCTTTTCATGAGGAAATTGTGGAACTCCAGATGTAGCCAGACTACAAGTCCCCTCTCCTCCGACCATTGTGCCTGATGGCTGGGGCTGATCTGAGTCCAAATGCAAAAATAATTGGGTATCTTGTCTCCTTAGGGTACAACCCTGCAACTACGGATGGAAACGAGCTCCCTTATCCCACTGCAGTTCAGGATCTCTCCTCAACCCAACACAGGCCTGAGCAAGAGACCAGAAACACAGAGCTGGCAACTTTCTCTGCTTCCGATTTAACAAAAGGTACATCCTGGACACGGGTGGCGCTGTGGGTTAAACCACAGAGCCTAGGATCAGAAGGTCAGTGCTTCGAATCCCTGTGATGCGATGAGCTCCCGTTGCTCGGTCCCAGCTCCTGCCAACCTAGCAGTTCGAAAGCACGTCAAAGTGCAAGTAGACAAATAGGTACCGCTCCGGCAGGAAGGTAAACGGCGTTTCCGTGCACTGCTCTGGTTCGCCAGAAGCAGCTTAGTCATGCTGGCCACATGACCCAGAAGCTGTATGCCGGCTCCCTTGGCCAGTAAAGTGAGATGAGCACCGCAACCCCAGAGTTGTCCACGACTGGACATAATGGTCAGAGGTCCCTTTACCTTTACCTTTTACATCCTGGAGACAGATCACTGTTTAGTTGCCTTTGGAAAGCTTTGTGGCAGGATGGGGGGAGGGAGAGGGGGGTTTTTTATTCCGACGGCCACATTTCCTTCTGGGGAAAAAGTGTGTGAAGCAACATTTTTCCTTTGTGCAATAAGCTAGTTTCTACAAACACATACCCCCTCAAAAACGTCCCGGGGAAAAATGGGACATCCTGTTTTTCTCACGCGAGAGCATGGCAGCCATTTTAGGCACCATACTGTCATGCTGAGATCTCGCCCCCGCTCCCCAAGTGATTTTTTGGAAGGGCCACAATCTCGCGTGATGCGGCACAATGTGCATTTTTGGCCGCAGTGAGAGCATAACCCTGAAAAAGGTGTGTTTTTTAGGCTCCGTGACTTTGTGCAGGTCACGTGACTTGCGCTGGCGCACGGACAAGAGGATGCATGTCCCAGTTTTGGGACTCAACATGTTGGAGGCTATGCAAACACACACTAAACATCTCCCCTTAGCCTATCCATCTGTCCCTCCCTCCCTGGTCAAAGCCATTTATGCAGCCAAGGCTAAGGCCCACCTGGCGGCTACCATGCAGATTCTGGAGAAATGTCAACACCTCAACATCCTGCGCATTGTAGTGTATCAAGGAAGACCCACCTGAGACTGTAGCCATGTGAGGCCTCACTAGTTATGACCTACCTAGTCCTGGAGGTGGCGCTGTGGGTAAAACCTCAGTGCCTAGGACTTGCCGATCGTATGGTCGGCGGTTCGAATCCCCGCGGCGGGGTGAGCTCCTGTCTTTCAGTCCCAGCTCCTGTCCACCTAGCAGTTCGAAAGCACCCCTAAGTGCAAGTAGATAAATAGGTACTGCTTTATAGCAGGAAGGTAAACGGCGTTTCCGTGTGCTGCGCTGGTGCTGGCTCGCCAGAGCAGCTTTGTCACGCTGGCCACGTGACCCGGAAGTGTCTCCGGACAGCGCTGGCCCCCGGCCTCTTAAGCGAGATGGGCGCACAACCCTAGAGTCGGACACGACTGGCCCGTACGGGCAGGGGTACCTTTTCCTTTACTAGTCCTGGAGGCATTGGCTGGGTATGGGAAGCAAGTCCGCCATCTTAATTTCCCAGAATCCCTAGTTTCAGCACTGCATTGGGGCATCTGGGATATTGTGGGGGATTTTAAAAAGAAGCAACTTCTGAGCTCTGGGAGCTGCTGCTCTGGGAGCTCTGGGAATTGGGGTGGGAGGGCCAAAGAAGGGGAACCAAGGTGGGCTTCTATGGCGGTGAGCCCTGGTCACTGCCCAAGGGTGGTGGGTGTTCACATTGGCATCCTCACAAGCGATCCTCTCTGATTTTGAAGAGCAGCCTCATGGCTAAACATCCGTAGGGCTTTTGGAAACAATCACACCCACAGCTGAGGAAGGGAAATACAGTGGTACCTCGGGTTAAGTACTTAATTCGTTCCGGAGGTTATGTTCTTAACCTAAAACTGTTCTTAACTTGAAGCACCACTGTAGCTAATGGGGCCTCCCGCTGCCACCACGTGATTTCTGTTCTCATCCTGAGGTAAAGTTCCCAACCTGAGGTACTATTTCTGGGTTAGCGGAGTCTATAACCTGAAGCGTATGTAGCCCAAGGTACCAATGTAAAGGGGTGGGGAAAGGGTGCCTCTAATACATGGGTAGGCAAACTAAGGCCTGAGGGCCGGATCTGGCCCAATCGCCTTCTAAATCCGGCCCGCAGACGGTCCGGGAATCAGCCTGTTTTTACATGAGTAGAATGTGTGCTTTGATTTAAAATGCATCTCTGGGTTATTTGTGGGGCATAGGAATTTGTTCATTTTTATTTTTATTTTCAAAATATAGTCCGGCCCCCCACAAGGCCTGAGGGACAGTGGACCAGCCCCCTGCTGAAAAAGTTTGCTGACCCCTGCTCTAATACCTCTTCTCTCTTTCTGTTTCCTGTCAGCGGGACCCCTGCAGGATCAAAGCCCTGTTGTCATTCAGGAAAACCGCACCTGGTTCGAAGCTCTGGCTGCCTGCCAGGCCAGAGGCCAGATCCTGGCCGGGAGGGTGGCACTCCAGCAGGGTTTGAAGGCTTGGCTGGGGCTGCACCGCCACGGGCTGTGGGGCTACTGGGTTTGGGCCAATGGGAGCGCCGTGGAGGAGCCTCAGAGCTGGCGGGAAGGGGAACCGAGCGATCCCCTATGGGGAAACTGTGGGGCAGGGACAGGAATGGAGGAAGGAGTCCTGTGGGAAGACGAATGTTGCGAGCAGAAGTTGTACTATGTGTGTGAATAGCACTCTGACGGCCAAACGATGCATGGCATGACAGCAGGGATAGCTCAGCCGGTGGAGCACAAGACGCTCAATCTCAAAGTCGTGGGTTTGAGCCCCATGTTGGGCAAAAGATTCCTGCATTGCAGGGGGTTGGACTAGATGGCCCTTGGCGTCCCTTTTGACTATGATTAATTGCGTTGATTGATGGATTGAGCCCATCGCTTCCCATTAAAAGGGTTTCATTCTAAAGACATCGGCAGTAAACAAAATAAACGTGTAAAAAAAAACCCAGCCCCAATTCCTTGTATAAATACAAGTGCACGTAAAAATCTCTCCAAAATAATACATGTATAAAAATATTAAAAGCGTTATCACACGCAAAAACAAGTGACAAGACAAGTCCATATATAAATGCAATTCCACAGTGAAAAACGACTTCCTTTGCAAAAGCAACTTCAAATCCAAGAGGTATACACACAGCCTGGGATAGTGACTTTGGGGCCAGTCACCGTCTCTCAGCCTGGTCCTACCTCAAAGGGTTGTTGTGAGGATAAAACGGACAGAGGGAGCAGGCCACGTACATCACCCTGAGCTCCTTGGACAAAAGCTGTCAACTTACAGATTTGAAAATAAGGGACCAGCAGCCTTGAAAATAAGGGATCAGCAGCCAAAATAAGGGATTTTGCTTAACCTGTACATAAATCCGGCACTGATGAAGCCATGCTGCTTTGGCTGCCACTGACTGTGTTTTGCAGGGGGTTGGACTACATGATCCTAAGGGTCTACAGCTCTGACCAAAGAAGAGTGGCAGACAAAACTGATGAACGACGTCGAGATGGCAAAGCTTACAGGCAGAATTAGAAACCAGGAAGAGGACCTCTTTCATAAAGAATGGGGAAAGTTTATCATTTAGTTGAAAAGCTATCGTAAAGAGTTACATACATTGGTAGGATTGACAGAAAACTTGTAAAAATTTGAACTATGGATGGACAAATGATTTATAAAAATAGAGTTATGAAAGGGATGCAGAGGGGGAAATCACTACATTAAGATGCTGCACTGGTTGGAGGGGATGCTAAGCAGCACGTCGGGGCTGCCTTCGTCCTGGCGCGAGGAGTTCCATCGGCCCTTCCCCACCTGAGAGGGAGGGAGAGAGACTCTTTCCCACGCCACCCGTGAGCCTGGCATGAGGCGGTTGCAGTGCCTTCTGCGTCCCTCCCCATCCCCTCCTTTTCCTCCTCCCTCAGGCTGCCTCCTCAGCCGCCACTGCTGCCTCTGGCTTCCCCTGGCAGCGCGACGGAAGTCTTGCAAGAGAGGGGCTGCCTGCCTACCCGCTGCCACCCGTCTTCTCATGACGTGCCCCTGAGGGGGAAAAGGGAGAGACGGAGACGCGGCAGCTCGTGCGCATGCTCTCTTTTGCTCTCTCGAGGCGGAGGACCCTGAGCCGCTGCTTCCCTCCTGAGCCAGGCGAGCATGAAACCCGGGAAATTTAAGGGACATCATCAATCCGGGACAGCAGCGGGGCACGGCGCTGGGATAAGGGAGTTTCCCGCCAAATAAGGGACGGTTGACAGCTATGACGAAAGGTGGGATATACAGTAAATGTAATAAATCCGAACTCTACAGTTCTGTGATTCTATACGCTCCTGGACCCTCTTCCAGAGTCATCAGTTGGCAACTTCTTGAGCTCCTTCTGTCAATTCTCGTCCTGCCTCTCCAGAACTTATTGGGACTTACGATATTGATTATCTTCATAACCACGAGAACTAAAAACTCACTTTCATAGAAACGGATATTCTCAAGAAGGTAAATTCTGCACCCAATTAAACCACACACAGACCTTTCTTAAAAGCTGGCCCAGAAGGGTCACAGAATAGGCACCAAACCGGCTGACTCATCTCGCAGGGCTGTGTGTGGTTTACGCAGCTGGCTACAAGCGCCGTGAGTTTACTTCAAAATCTCTGTGTGGAGAAAGGATGGTGTGAACTGGAAGCAGTTGTGCAGCTTAGCACAGGAGTTCCCCAACTGTAGTCTGCAGACCGTAAGTGGTAATTTGCAAACCTCATTCGGGTGGTCCTTAGCGTGTCTGCAAACATACAATTCAAAACCACACATTGTCTAGCACGGTACATTTCAGTTGCTACAACAGGAAGAAAAATCATTAAGTGGTCTGCCAAGACCCTCAGAAATTTTCAAGTGCTCCATGGCAGAAAAGGTTTGTGAACCATGGCCCTAGTATATACAGTTTGAATGATAAAAGGAGGTAAGCAATGTACTCCTTTTATTTATTTTTTGATTTTTTTAATGAGAAGTGCCTGAGAACTTACTCTTCCACAGAAAAGTGATGTAGTAAACCACAATTACATAACTGTGACATCCTCAGAATAAGGATGTTGCATAATAGTAACATCCCCCACCTTCCGAATTATTAGTGTTTCCTGATTTTTCTCCCCTCCTTGCTGGTAATATGCAGCCGCTGTACAATTGTGGACAGGGTTTTCCAGGCTTCTGCTTTGAGCTCCAATGCTTCTTTGGGGCTAAGGTTGTGTAGTAAAGCACACACCCCACATGCAGGAACTCCTCGACTCAATCAGAGCGGTATTTTCTTCGGAAAAGTATTGGTTAATTAAAATCAGATAGTGGGGGAAACGTCCTCCCAAGACCCTGGAAGCAATGCCAGTCTGAGTAGGCAATATGTACAAATGCCATAAATGGAGGTTCGTGAGCCTTTGTTGTTGTTTAGTTGTTTAGTCGTGTCCGACTCTTCGTGACCCCATGGACCAGAGCACGCCAGGCACTCCTGTCTTCCACTGCTTCCCACAGTTTGGTCAAACTCATGCTGGTATCTTCGAGAACACTATCCAACCATCTCATCCTCTGTCGTCCCCTTCTCCTTGTGCCCTCCATCTCTCCCAACATCAGGGTCTTTTCCAGGGAGCCTTCTCTTCTCATGAGGTGGCCAAAGTATTGGAGCCTCAGCTTCAGGATCTGTCCTTCCAGTGAGCACTCAGGGCTGATTTTCTTAAGAATGGAGAGGTTTGATCTTCTTGCAGTCCATGGGACTCTCAAGAGTCTCCTCCAGCACCAGAATTCAAAAGCATAAATTCTTCAGTGATCAGCCTTCTTTATGGTCCAGCTCTCACTTCCATACATCACTACTGGGAAAACCATAGCTTTAACTATATGGACCTTTGGCGGCAAGGTGATGTCTCTGCTTTTTAAGATGCTGTCTAGGTTTGTCACTGCTTTTCTCCCAAGAAGCAGGCATCTTTTAATTTCATGACTGCTGTCACCATCTGCAGTGATCATGGAGCCCAAGAAAGTAAAATCTCTCACTGCCTCCATTTCTTCCCCTTCTACTTGCCAGGAGGTGATGGGACCAGTGGCCATGATCTTAGTTTCTTTTGATGTTGAGCTTCAGACCATATTTTGCGCTCTCCTCTTTCACCCTCATTAAAAGGTTCTTTAATTCCTCCTCACTTTCTGCCATCAAGGTTGTGTCATCTGCATATCTGAGGTTGTTGATATTTCTTCCGGCAATCTTAATTCCGGCTTGGGATTCATCCAGCCCAGCCTTTCGCATGATGAATTCTGCATATAAGTTAAATAAGCAGGGAGACATTATACAGCCTTGTCGTACTCCTTTCCCAATTTTGAACCCATCAGTTGTTCCATATCCAGTTCTAACTGTAGATTCTTGTCCCACATAGAGATTTCTCAGGAGACAGATGAGGTGATCAGGCACTCCCATTTCTTTAAGAACTTGCCATAGTTTGCTGTGTTCGACATAATCAAATGCTTTTATGTAGTCAATGAAACAGAAGTAGATGTTTTTCTGGAACTCTCTAGCTTTCTCCATAATCCAGTGCATGTTTGCAATTTAGCCAGCCATCAAAAGCTAAAGGGGAAAAAATGGGTACAAAATTCAGTATCCTCCTGTCTAGCATCCATCTGTCTGAGGTCATTTTTTTGGATGATGCAGGAGAGACATGTTTCGTTGCAGCTGAGGCAGATGAAGGCAATCAGTTTTGCTGCTACAGGTGCGCCATGGTGCTTATCTTCCTATATACATAAAAAGGTAAGGCTGTCATCACGCAGCCCCCACTGGAGGGCTTACAGTGCAATCCTGGGTTTGCATGAAGAAATGGGTTAGGAAGGTGAAAAGCAAGCTTCATAGTTGCACAGGCTGGGAAGGGGAAGCTCTATGTAGGGAGAATGGCGATGGGGTGTGTGTGAGAGAGCAGAGCGAGGCACAGCCCCTAGAAAACTATATGAACGAATCCTACCCTAATCTTGCAAAATACAATTCGTCCTTCTTAATGCATGAATATCAATTACCTCAAGCAGCGATTCCTTGTGAACGTGGCATGCTGCTGCTGATTCTGGCCGGGTTTCGCAACAAATCTTTTTTGGTTTCTGTAGGCCGGCTCCCGAGTAAATCATCTTCTGCGTTGCTGGGAAGGCCTTTCTGATGTGGGCCCAGCGTAACCTACGGGGAAATCTGTCATTGCTCATTTGTTTAGACTTGAGTCTGGCTGATTTCCGTGGTAGAACTTGGACTTCCTCTGCGTGATGTCAAGTCCAGCTAACGGCATAGCTGTCAAGCGTCCCTTATTTGGCAGGACAGTCCCTTATCCCAGCACCATGTCCCGCTGCTGTCCCAGATTGATGATGTCCCTTAAATTTCCCGGGTTTCATGCTTGCCCAGCTCGGGAGGGAAGCAGCAGCTCGGGGTCCTCCGCCGTGAGAGAGGAGATCGTGCAATGCTCGCTTCCCACTACCACTCTCCACTCCAAGGCCACCCTGAGGTTCCTCAGCCACTTGCTCAACGTGCTTTCATAGTCTGCGGCAGGGAAGTTTTGTGGGAATCGCTCTTACAGTTGCCGTCGGCCTGAATAATGCAATGACCACTGCCTAATACTAGAGCTGGGGTCGCCAAGTTGGTGCCCGCGGTTGCCCACAGAAGGTCTCCACAAAGCACCCCGCAAAAACCTACAGTGCTCCTGCCTGCCTGCTTCCTATTTGCACTGGCTCAGCCTCTCCTACATTAAGCACCCCGCCTAAACATGCACAGGGACGCGGGTGGCGCTGTGGGTTAAACCACAGAGCCTAGGTTTTGCCGATCAGAAGGTCGGCGGTTCGCGGGAAGGTAAACGGCGTTTCCGTGCGCTGCTCTGGTTCACCAGAAGCGGCTTAGTCATGCTGGCCACATGACCCGGAAGCTGTACGCCGGCTCCTCGGCCAGTAAAGCGAGATGAGCGCCGCAACCCCAGAGTCGGCCACGACTGGACCTAATGGCCAGGGGTCCCTTTGCCTTTAAACATGTACACATTTCTTTATTTCCTTTTAAAAAAAATCAATGCAAAATTGAAACAAAAATTACAAACATTGAATCCAAAATAAAACAGTACAAACAGGCAAAAAAACAAAAAAAACCCCACAAAAGAAAAAAGAACACAAAAACACAAAAATGAAAACCAGAAACACACATCTACAAATAAAACGATATCATCATTCTAATCTAGTCATTACATACATATACACATATTGACTTCCTTCCTTTGTTCTAAGACCTCGAAATTTTTTACTCTTTCTAAGTTGTTGTGTCTAATGTAGATTACCTCTATCTTTATACTTTTTACACCATCTTTCTCTTTCTTTAAGCCTGCAAAGCATCATTCACTACATAACGATATGCTTACTCCAGAACAATGTTTTTTCATATACTCTTTAGTACACATTTCAATGGATGCCAGGATTAGATGCCCACCCTCTCAGGCCTGTCCTGAGACATTTGGCCACCGTGCGCAAAATGCCCTGATGACCCCACCCCCAAATATCTGGTTCCCCGTCCCACCACATCCCTGCCCCCGCCATTGCACCCCAGCTGCTGCCAGCCCTGTCACTGCAACCCTCACCTGTGGTTGTGGCCACACTGCCGCCACGATGCCACAGTTAGTGGTAAGGACACATTGGCAAGGGCAGTGTGTCGGTAGTGCAGGAAGCCCCGGTGGCACAATGGTGGGTGTGAGATGGTGGGCTGATCCGCTGCCTGAGGCTTTGTCTCTCCTCATTCATGGGCCACCCCTGCCATCCTTTCTGTTAAGTTGTGGGTGAACATACCAGACGACACAGCGATTCTTCAAACAGCTCTTGTTTATTCACAGGCCAGAACAGAACAGAACTGAAAGGTTCAGCCAGCCTGCTTATATAGAGCTCCACCACAACGCAACAGTAACCACTTTCTGTAACTATCCAATCACTGAACGTCACTTTCAATCCCTTATTTGCATATGTGGACCTGAGTGAAAACTATCTACAGTATCCACCTGCTGGCCGAGGGTGAAAACTTCAGTACATAACACTTTCCACTTGTTAGGAGCACATGAGAGGGTGCAAAGAGCTTCTCTCTGTCAGCGGTGGCTGATGTAGGTGCCTTTCTCTGTGCCATGTGTGGTTCCAGTCTCTTCAGCTCTTTTGGAGGTGGCGACCATTTTCTGTTACGCCCTGCTCCCTGAGGCAGCCATTTTTACTTTTAAAAAAATAAAACTTTATTAATTTAAATTACACACATATACAAAGAATTTACAAAGAATTTACAATCTCATACTACAAAAAGAAAATTAAAGAAAAAACAATTGAGAAAAAAGAAAAGAAGAAAATACAGAAAAAAGAAAGAAGAAAAAGCAGATTTACGTGCATAAAAAAACTTAATCTTCCTAATTAATACTTAAATAAATACTTAAATAAAAAAGACTTCTGACAAAACAAATTTTTCAATCATTCTCATGGTACTGTTTATACTGTCGTCAATTTTCCCACACAGTTTTATATTCTTTAATATTGTTCCCGTCTACTCCACAAACGGTGTTTGTTGTGTTTACAATTATCACTCAGGTTCTGCTAATATGGTGTGGTTGGTACAGTATAATCTTATATAAGCCTTAAATATTCTCCATTCTCCAAATATTTTCTGGTTCAATACTCCTCTAACTCTTCCCGTCATAGAATCATAGAATCATAGAATCATAGAGTTGGAAGAGACCACAAGGGCCATCGAGTCCAACCCCCTGCCAAGCAGGAAACACCATCAGAGCACTCCTGACATATGGTTGTCAAGCCTCTGCTTAAAGACCTCCAAAGAAGGAGACTCCACCACACTCCTTGGCAGCAAATTCCACTGTCAAACAGCTCTTACTGTCAGGAAGTTCTTCCTAATGTTTAGGTGGAATCTTCTTTTTTGTAGTTTGGATCCATTGCTCCGTGTCCGTTTCTCTGGAGCAGCAGAAAACAACCTTTCTCCCTCCTCTATGTGACATCCTTTTATATATTTGAACATGGCTATCATATCACCCCTTAACCTCCTCTTCTCCAGGCTAAACATGCCCAGCTCCCTTAGCTGTTCCTCATAAGGCATCATTTCCAGGCCTTTGACCATTTTGGTTGCCCTCCTCTGGACACGTTCCAGTTTGTCAGTGTCCTTCTTGAACTGTGGTGCCCAGAACTGGACACAGTACTCCAGGTGAGGTCTGACCAGAGCAGAATACAGTGGCACTATTACCTCCCTTGATCTAGATGCTATACTCCTATTGATGCAGCCCAAAATTGCATTGGCTTTTTTAGCTGCCACATCACACTGTTGGCTCATGTCAAGTTTGTGGTCAACCAAGACTCCTAGATCCTTTTCACATGTACTGCTCTCAAGCCAGGTGTCACCCATCTTGTATTTGTGCCTCTCATTTTTTTTGCCCAAGTGCAATACTTTACATTTCTCCCTGTTAAAATTAATCTTGTTTGTTTTGGCCCAGTTCTCTAATCTGTCAAGGTCGTTTTGAAGTGTGATCCTGTCCTCTGGGGTGTTAGCCACCCCTCCCAGTTTGGTGTCATCTGCAAATTTGATCAGGATGCCCTTGAGTCCATCATCCAAATCATTGATAAAAATGTTGAATAAGACCGGGCCCAAGACAGAACCCTGTGGCACCCCACTAGTCACTCTTCTCCAGGATGAAGAGGAACCATTGATGAGCACCCTTTGGGTTCGGTCAGTCAGCCAGTTACAAATCCACTGAGTGGTAGCATAGTCAAGACCACATTTTACCAGCTTCTTTACAAGAATATCATGAGGCACCTTGTCAAATGCCTTCCTGAAATCAAGGTAGGCTACATCCACTGCGTTCCCTTCATCTACCAGGCTTGTAATTCTGTCAAAAAACGAGATCAGGTTAGTCTGACATGACTTATTTTTCAGAAATCCATGCTGACTATTGGTGATCACAGCATTCCTTTCTAGGTGCTCACAGACTGTTTGCTTAATGATCTGCTCCAGAATCTTCCCTGGTATTGATGTCAGACTGACTGGGCGGTAATTATTTGGGTCTTCTCTTTCCCCCTTTTTGAAAATAGGGACAACATTTGCCCTCCTCCAGTCTGTTTTCCTAGTTTTGCTGGAAAGAGGCAGCTTAGCCACCACTTAGTCAGTTTTGCTAGTTTTGCTGGAAAGAGGCAGCTTAGCCACCATGATTCACGAGTTGGTAACTGTAACTTCACGGTGGAGCTACTGTGTCTATGGCTTTTTGGAGTTTCCTTTGTGAGCCAACAGCTCCTTATCTTATCTGGCGCATAAATCACTTGGAACTTTCTTCTGAGCAGGCATGTACTGGTTTGCACTGAGCAGGGTTTCAGTGCATCAGAGGTCAACGTGAGTCAAGCAATTGCAACTTCAGGGTTCTCCCACAGAAAGCAAGGTTTTTGCACTCGCCACGGTGCTTCTTCTCCTCACAAAAACCTGCTGTTTGCTGCTGAATTGGAACAAACATCAATTGTTTGTTCCGATTCAGCGGTAAACAGTGGGCTTTCCTGGGCAATGCAGTGGGACAAATGAAAAAACCCACCAATCCCATGCCTAAAAGAAAAACCTATTGGGCCTGTGCTTTCTACAAACATAATAATAATAATAATAATAATTATTATTATTATTATTATTATTATTATTATTTATTTATACCCCACCCATCTGGCTGAGTTCCCCCAGCCACTCTGGGGGGGTCCCAATCAAGCAACCAGGGCTGCATTCAGATGGCACTTTATTATTATTATTATTATTATTATTATTATTATTATTAATTTATACCCCGCCCATCTGGCTGAGTTTCCCCAGCTACTCTGGGCGGTTCCCAATCGAATGTTAAAAACAATACAGCATTAAATATTAAAATCTTCCCTGAACAGGGCTGCCTTCAGATGTCTTTTAAAGATAGGATAGCTGCTTATTTCCTTCACATCTGAAGGGAGGGTGTTCCACAGGGTGGGCGCCACTACCGAGAAGGCCCTCCGTCTGGTTCCCTGTAACCTCACTTCTTGCAATGAGGGAACCGCCAGCAGGCCCTCTGCGCTGGATCTCAGTGTCCGGGCTGAACGATGGGGGTGGAGACGCTTCTTCAGGTATACAGGACCGAGGCCATTTAGGGCTTTAAAGGTCAGCACCAACACTTTGAATTGTGCTTGGAAACGTACTGGGAGCCAATGCAGATCTCTCAGAACTAGTGTTATGTGGTCCTGGCGGCCACTCCCAGTCACCAGTCTAACTGCTGCATTCTGGATTAATTGCAGTTTCCAGGTCACCTTCAAAGGTAGCCCCACGTAGAGCGCGTTGCAGTAGTTCAAGAGATAGATAACCAGAGCATGCACCACTCTGGCGAGACAGTCTGCGGGCAGGTAGGGTCTCAGCCTGCGTACCAGATGGAGCTGATAAACAGCTGCCCTGGACACAGAATTGACCTGCGCCTCCATGGACAGCTGTGAGTCCAAAATGACTCCCAGGCTGCGCACCTGGTCCTTCAGGGACACAGTTACTCCATTCAGGTCCAGGGAATCCCCCACCCCCGCCCACCCCCTGTCCCCCAAAAAGAGTACTTCTGTCTTGTCAGGATTCAACCTCAATCTGTTAGCCACCATCCATCCACCAAATGGGACAGTCGGGAGTGTGCACGAACCCAGAGGCCTGGTCGTGCAAATCCCGCAGTCCCTATCCATGCTACCCATTTTACTCATAAATGACAGTCATTCAGCAAGAATGTGTGGACTGAAACTCCCTGGAATTCCTTGCCTTGTGCTGAAAGCAGTGACTAGTTCAGAGTAACAGTCCTGAGGTAACAGCCCCAAGTACCCTTTACTGTGCTGTGTATGTGTGTTTTAAATGAACCCATATCCTGGACTGTAAATCTTGCTGCTGCGATGGCAGGACTCCCACCGCAGCCACCTCCCTCTCTCTTTAACGCTGTGTGACACTCCTGTTGTGTCATAGTTGATATTCTTGCGTGACTCCACGGTGCGTTGTTGGCAAACACAAACTCTGTTCCCTAGGAAGTATTGCAAAAGTTCGTGCCGTTGTTCTCCCCGCCCACTTCCCCCTTGGCGTAATGAAGACACACACAGAGTGCATTGTCTCTGGGACAACCGAGGAGGCTAATCTTTTGGACCTGAACAGTTGCATTCTTCTGAGGGCCACATGACAGTGGTGAGCGTGGCTAAAGTAAGAAATGGGCGTGAGCAACGTCTGCAGGGTCACAGTTTTATTATTTGTACCCTGCCCATCTGACTGGGTTGTCCTAGCAACTCTGGGCAGCTTCCAACATACATAAAAACAGAATAAAACATGAAACATTTAAAAACTTCCCTATGCAGGGATGTCTTCTAAAGGTTTTATAGCTACTGTACTTATCTCCTTGGCTCGAGGTTGTATAGTTACTTATTCCCTGGCATGATCTTTTTAGAGCAGTGTATAACAGCCAGGCATTTTGTTGTTGTTTAGTCGTTTAGTCATGTCCGACTCTTTGTGACCCCATGAACCAGAGCATGCCAGGCACTCCTGTCTTCCACTGTAGCTTCCACAAGCTACAGTTAAAAAGCACCATGTTGTTGTTGTTTAGTCATTTTGTCGTGTCCGACTCTTCGTGACCCCCTGGACCAGAGCACGCCAGGCACTCCTGTCTTCCACTGCCTCCCAGTTTGGTCAAACCCATGCTGGTAGCTTCGAGAACACTGTCCAACCATCTCGTCCTCTGTCGTCCCCTTCTCCTTGTGCCCTCCATCTTTCCCAACATCAGGGTCTTTTCCAGGGAGTCTTCTCTTCTCATGAGGTGGCCAAAGTATTGGAGCCTCAGCTTCAGGATCTGTCCTTCCAGTGAGCACTCAGGGCTGATTTCCTTAAGAATGGATGCGTTTGATCTTCTTGCAGTCCATGGGACTCTCAAGAGTCTCCTCCAGCACCAGAATTCAAAAGCATCAATTCTTTGGCAATCAGCCTTCTTTATGGTCCAGCTCTCACTTCCATACATCACCCTAGCTTTAACTATACGGACCTTTGTTGGCAAGGTGAATATCCCTGCCAAGAAAACTCCATGGAAAAAGTCAGGCACAAAACCATACAATAAAAAAACTATTACAAAATTGAAACTAGGAGACTCCCCCCTCACCCAATTCCCCCCAGAGTTCTACAATTCCCAGGGCTCACTAGAAAGAGGGACTCATGGTTAGATTGTTCTGGAAACTGTCGCTCTGTAAGGGGTTTCCAAAGAACTCTCTGCACCGTTAAGAAGCCACAGCTTCCAGGTTTCTGGAGTAAGCCATGATTGTTTGCAGTGGTTTGGTACTGCATCAAATGTATAGTGTGGGTAAGGCCTTGGTCTACTCTGAGTAGGACTTGGTTGGCTACAACCCCTTTGCAATAAAATAAAATTATGTGTTGAAATTACATGCCTGAGTAGGCTTGGGTAAGATATGGTGAAGGCGCTTGTTTCATATAAATGACACCCATGTCTTTCTTGTAGGCTTCCCTCAGGTTGGCCACTGTGAAAATATGAATGCTGAACCAAACGAGTGTTTAAACAGATCCAGCATATGTTTTCTTCATATGTTCTCTCTTTCTCTCTCTCTTTCCCCCCTAAGCTGAAACAAATTTGATTGGGGAAGTGGCACAGGAGCTGGGGGTATTTTAAGACACACACACACACACTCGAGGGCTGGCTCTCCCAACTCAGGGCCAATCCATGACATTTTTCTGCCAGGTGTAAAAGCAACAATTGTAGGAACAAGTGAACTGGCAGCTCATCCTTATTTCCATTCGGGTGACAGCTAGGGCTGGCACTGCAGAGAATTCAGCTCCGAGCAGACATGGAAGTAGAAATTGCCTCAGTTTGCTCGTTCATTTGTGGTCAGGAACGGAAGTGAGACAAGCAAATACGACCCGTATTGGCTGTTGATGTTTCCCAGCCTGCAGATTATATGTAATGGAGGACTTCCTTCTTCCTCATCCCACCCCCACCCCCGATGTTTCCTTTGCACCAAAAGGAATGGTGTGGAATCACACAGAGGCAACGTAACTTATTGTGCTAAAATTGGCCACATTGGACAGCGAGATACAGTGGTGCCTCGCAAGACGAAATTAATTCGTTCCGCGAGTTTTGTCATCTTGCGATTTTTTTCGTCTTGCGAAGCACGGTGTCGGGAAAGTTTTGGAAAAGCTTCAAAAATCACCAAAGTCTTTAAAAACCTCAGAAAAGGCTACCACACCGCGTTCTATGAGTTGCTCCTCGAAGTCAAGTCGCAACTGTATTAACGGTGTTAAGAAAAAGGAAACAAACTTGCAAGACGTTTCCGTCCTGTGAAGCAAGCCCATAGGGAAAATCGTCTTGCGAAGCAGCTCAAAAAACAAAAAACCCTTTCGTCTAGCGAGTTTTTTGTCTTGCGAGGCATTCGTCTTGCGAGGTACCACTGTAGTAGTTTTTAGCTTTTACCTGAAGCTGAACTGCAGCACAATAGAAACAGCGCTGACTGTGGGTGAGGGCTAACTCCCTCCATCCATGGAGAGATGCTATTTGGCTAAAACTGGAGGGAATCAGAGGTTGAAGATGGCTGGAATATGCAGAACTGGCAAAACTAACAGACAAACTACATGAAAAGGACAACAGAGACTTTAAAAGAGAATGGGAACCATTTGCAACATATATGAAGAGGCAACATAAAGAAATGGACTCATTGGCAGGGTTTGAGTAAACAATCACAACTGTATACAACAAAAAATAAGACTATATGTATTGGGGAATTTTGGGGAAAACAATACGCAGGGTGAACAATATGGACATAAAACAAAACGGGAGTATGAGGGAAGGCCAGGGGAGGAGGGTGGAAATATGAAAAATTGTTAAAGATATATTGTTGGAAGAAGTATACCTGGAAAAATCAATAAAAAATATTTTTAAAAAGAGGTTAAGATTGTAGATTTCATTAATGGCACACACCCCACCCCCAAAAAGAAATTTGAGTACAGTGGTACCTCAGGTTAAGTACTTAATTCGTTCCGGAGGTCCGTTCTTAACCTGAAACTGTTCTTAACCTGAAGCACCACTTTAGCTAATGGAGCCTCCTGCTGCTGCCGCGCTGCTGGAGCACGATTTCTGTTCTCATCCTGAAGCAAAGTTCTTAACTCGAGGTACTATTTCTGGGTTAGAGGAGTCTGTAACCTGAAGCGTCTGTAACCTGAAGCGTATGTAACCCGAGGTATTCAGAAACCCAGCCAGGCAGGCGGGGTATGAATAATATATTATTATTATTATTATTATTATTATTATGATGATGATGATGAGAGGAGCTGCCCAGCTTTGAGATAGTAGCTAAGCAACCAGAAGGGAAGGGGCAGCTGGGCAATACATCAATTGAGCATGGGGGGAACCCCTCCCTCCCCCAAACTCGGAGGTCCGAGCGTGTCAGAGTGTGCTGCAGAAATCGCAAGGAGTCAGAGCAGGCAACTAATGTCTTTGTAGAGAGTTGCCCGTTTGTGCTTGCAACAGAATGCTGTAATAAAAAGACTATAAATCTACCAAATGCTCGTTAATTCTTATCGGTCAGCCACTGGAAGGGAGAGGGAAAACTCCTGTACTTGACATTGTGCAACAAACCCACTCTACTCCCCGACTTTTTTGTGATAAGAGAAGTGATAGGGGGAAGTTCACTGGAAAGTGTGGGACAATATTTTATTTCTGCACAGTCGCCCAATCTCCGTGCGAATAAATGAGAGAGGATGTTCAATAAGCAGCTGACGTCATCTAATCTCCTGGCAAACTTTGCACAGGCTCGCCATAAACAAATCCGGGCCGATGTTTTATAAACAGGCCGTTTTGAACTGAACATGGTGTTCGCTTCTGAAGTAAATTATTTCACAACCGGCTGTTTGCGCAGGTTCTTCTTTGGGTGGTGTTTACTTTGCCCGGGCCAGAGAAGAATCTCATGACCTCTGGAAGTCATGGGGAATTAGCCTGCATTCGCTAATTACGACATGCTCTGTTGTTTTGCATCATGTGCTCTGCTGCTGCTCGCTCTGGAGGTGAGGCAAAGAGGTACAAAGGACATCAAGGTCCTAAAAGCACCCAATCTGGGCTGTGTCACATGATTCAAGGTTTGTTTTGTAAACTACCTGGTGAGGGCAATGTACCCTGAAAGGTGGATAAGATTTTTTTAAAAGTTCCCTCCTCCGGCAGTTTCTGAAGTTTCACAAGGCACCAGCCACAAATGCTCAAGTCAGTGTTTGTAACCTTGAGGTCTAGCAACCTCAAGGTTAGATTGCTGCAATGCGTTATACGTAGGGCTGCCTCTGAAGATGGTTCGGTAACTTCAGACAGTAAAGAATTCAGGGGCCAGGTTGCTCACCGGAGCAAGACCATAGCTGTCAACCGTCCCTTATTTGGCGGCAAAGTCCCTTATCCCAGCGCCGTGTCCCACTGCTGTCCCTTATTGATGATGTCCCTTAAATTTCCCGGGTTTCAAAGGAAGCAGCTCCTCTCCCTCCCTCCCTGCCGGCCAGGGAGGAGGGAGGCTCCAACTGTGTTGCTTGGCTGTGTTGCTCACCCAATAAGGAATCTAAGAACGACTGGGGGGTGGAGCTTGCATGCCTTGTGCCGATCAAATCAGCCGCGTTGCCTGGGGACTCGCCTTTGCTCAGCGCTTCCCAGCGGAGAGGTGACGGTGGTTTTCCTTGCTGCATCCCCTTTGCCGGGTTGCTGCGCTGTGGGAACCACCGCTTGAGGCTTCGTTTGGCTGCTGGCTGGGCTTTCTGCCTTTGGCTCGGAGGGGCTCAGAAGTTGAACATACCTGTGCTCTGAAAATCCCTTATTTTGGCTGCTGATCCCTTATTTTCGAGGCTGCTGGTCCCTTATTTTCAAATCTGTAAGTTGACAGCTATGAGCAAGACGGTTTGAGCATATCACACCAATCCTGGTCCAATTGTGCTGGCTACTGATTAGTTTCTGGGCCCTATTCAAAGTGCTGGTTTTGACCTATAAAGTCTTAAACGGCTCAGGACAGCAATACCTCAAGGACTGCATCTTTCCATATGAATCTTCCTGGACCCTGAGATCATCTTCTCATCCCTTCAGGAGCTCACCCCATCGCGGGGATTCGAACCGCCAACCTTCTGATCGGCAAGCCCTAGGCTCAGTGGTTTAATGCACAGCACCACCCGCGTCCCACCCAGACTGTACAGAAGCTTATACATGTACGCAACAACAGAGGCAAAAATGCTACTTGCCCCAAAATGGAAAGAAGTAGAAGTCCCAGAAAAGGAAGAATGGATACAAAAACTTGTGGAATATGCAGAAATGGCCAAACTTACCAGAAAAATAAGAAATCAACAAACTTTTAAAAAAAGAATGGAAATGGTTTGTTGAATATTTACAGACAAATTGTAAACCGATAATAACATTGGCAGGATTATTGTAATAATCTTCAGGTTCATAGGAGTATATATTTAAAGTAGATGAATAAATGAACAAATTAAGTTAATTTGGATATGCAGAAGGTATTCAAAATAAATTTAAGGAACCGCAGGAAGAGGGGGAAGGAAGTCAAGTTTTGAAATGTTAAAATGACTGTAAAATTATTGAAATGTATAAACCTGAAATTCATAAATTAAATAAAAAATTCTAAGGTCTCACATATAGAATAAATGTTCATGAATGTACAAGGCAAATGCATACATAAGTATATAAACCATGTGTCTGAAATAGTACAGGAGAGGAATCCTGAAGCCATTTTGACTTTCCCAAATTGACCTCAAATATTTCTTTGGAAGGAGGAAGGAAATGGGAAAAGCTTTCCAATTGTCTTTGGAATGTAGGGTCTTACATCTTCCTTTTCAAATACAGTCTGGCAAGTATCTGTTAAGCTGTTAAGCTATATCTGTTAAGATGAGCAAACTATCAATATGAGAAAGAGATTCAGGAACTAAGTATTTACCATCTCAAAGAAATGGCCAGGCTACCCAGAAAATGAAATCAAGTAAGGCATTATCAGGTATCTTGGCAGACAGGAGAGAAGCAACATTCTCAAATTTCTGCTGGAGACTGTCTCCTTCTATGATGTATGCATGATGTTTTGAGGGGTGGTCTTGGGCTACGGGGTGGGCAGTTTTCAAAGTCTTTATAGGGCAGGGGTAGGCAACCTAAGGCCCGGGGGCCGGATATGGCCCAATCGCCTTCTCAATCTGGCCCACAGACGGTCCAGGAATCAAGTGTGTTTTTACATGAGTAGAATGTGCCCTTTTATTTAAAATGCATCTCTGGGTTATTTGTGGGGCCTGCCTGGTGTTTTTACATGAGTAGAATGTGTGCTTTGATTGAAAATGCATCTCTGGGTTATTTGTGGGGCATAGGAATTTGTTCGTGTGTTTTTCCCCTAAAATATAGTCCGGCCCACCACATGGTCTGAGGGATGGTGGACCGGCCCATGACTGAAAAAGGTTGCTCACCATTGTAATAGGGGCTTGCTCACCATTGTTCTGGGTCTCCCCTACCTCCTTGCAAGGAGGGGAGAGAACCCTGTTGCAACAGAAAAACCAAGATCTGCCTTGCTTTCTATGGCTCTTGCCTCCATCCATTCATCTCAGACCAGTCATGGACTAAGGGGACTCAGTCCCTTGGGGAGTTGGGCAGCAAAAGCCAACTCCCCTATTTTTTCTATAACACCTTGAATCATCATGAATACCCTCTGCCCTGCTCATTAGACTGGGATCTCTGCTTTGCCTCTGGGAGGGTTGATCGACTGCCTGTGGTCAGCATGGTTGTTTTTCTGGTAAAAAGGTTCAAATACATAGAAACAGGCTTTTTAGAAACGAGGAAATTCTGGGCTTTCCCACCATCTAATTTCCCTTTGGCCGTAAGCAATATTGCCTCTGAGTTGTTTTCTGTGTGGGCTTTCCTGTTTCCCTTGAAGTCTCCTTCCTCGCTCTAGCCATGCTGGACTCAAAAATACCCCCCTGTGGCAGCATTAGCATAACAGCTGTCAACTTACAGATTTGAAAATAAGGGACCGGCAGCCTCGAAAATAAGGGATCAGCAGCCAAAATAAGGTTTTTTTCAAACAGAGGTATGTTCAACTTCTGAGCCCCTCTGAGCCAAAGGCAGAAAGCCCAGCCAGCAGCCAAACGAAGCCTCAAGCGGTGGCTCCCAAAGCGCAGCAACCCGGCAAAGGGGATGCAGCAAGGAAAACCACCGTCACCTCTCCGCTGGGAAGCGCTGAGCAAAGGCGAGTCCCCAGGCAACGCGGCCGATTTTATCAGGACAAGGCATGCAAGCTCCACCCCCCATTTGTTCTTAGACTCCTTATTGGGTGAGCAACGCAGCAAAGCAACACATCCATATGTTAGCATCCATATCAGGAACCTGTGGCTCTCCATATGTTGTTGGACTCCATCTCTCACCAGCTCCTTCCAGTATGGCCAGTAGTGAAGGGTGATGGGAGCTGTGGTCCAACAACATAGTAGTCTGTGCCCAACTGCTTCACAAAAGCATACACATTTTAAGGAATGCATGAGATCTCCCTTCTAGTAAGACAGATGGCCATATCTAGCTATGTGACACTGATGCCAAAATCCAGCATAGCCTGAGCTCTGCGAGTGCAGCTTTCTCCCGACTGAAGTGCAGAGTGTTTGAGGACTGGGACATTCGCAGGGAAACCAAAATGCTTGTTTACAAAGCTATTGTACTAACAACCTTACTGTATGCTTGTGAAACATGGACCACTTATAAACGCCATCTCCAACTCCTCGAAAGATTCCATCAATGGTGTCTCCGAAAATTTTTACACATCACTTGGGAAGAAAGGCGAACTAATACCAGTGTACTGGAAGAAGCAAAGATGACCAGTGTTGAAGCAAGGATTCTTCAACAGCAACTTCGTTGGACTGGTCATGTTGTGCGGATGCCTTGATGATCGTCTTCCAAAGCAACTACTCTATTCCGAACTTAAAAATGGAAAGCGTAATGCTGGTGGTCAACAAAAGAGGTTTAAAGACTGTCTCAAGGCAAATTTTTAAAAAATGTAGTATAAACACCAACAATTGGGAAACACTTGCCTGTGAGTGCTCCAGTTGGAGAACAGCCTTTACATCAAAGGTGTCATGGGCTTTGAAGACACTCCAACTCAGGACGCAAGGGAGAAACGTGCTAAGAGGAAGGCACGCTTGGCAAATCCACACCGTGATCAACTCCCGCCCAGAAACCAATGTCCCCACTGTGGAAGGACGTGTGGATCCAGAATTAGCCTCCACAGTCACTTACGGACTCATTGTTAAAACCGTGTTTATAGAAGACAATCTTACTCGGCTAAAAGCGATCACCAAAGAAGAAGATTGGAAGCTGAAATGCAGTAGAATGGAAACTGCATTGCATGAGGCAAGCACAAATTGGAAGGGAAACCGAACTGATGGAAGCTGCAGTTGAGGAACTCCTGAAGGACTGCAGGTTCCCCATTCCTGCCTGAGCTGCTCTCTCCACCTTGCCAGCTCAGATATCAGCAAAGGGCAGTGATGAGCAGAGAATAATAATTATAATTATAATTATTTATTATTTATTATTTATTATTTATACCCCCTCCATCTGGCTGGGCTTCCCCAGCCACTCTGGGTGGCTTCCAAAAAAACATTAAAATATTATAATACAGTGGTACCTCTGGTTACATATGCTTCAGGTTACATACGCTTCAGGTTACAGACTCCGCTAACCCAGAAATAGTGCTTCAGGTTAAGAACTTTGCTTCAGGATGAGAACAGAAATCGTGCTCTGGCAGCGCAGCGGCAGCAGGAGGCCCCATTAGCTAAAGTGGTGCTTCAGGTTAAGAACAGTTTCAGGTTAAGAACGGACCTCCGGAACGAATTAAGTACTTAACCCAAGGTACCACTATACATCAAACATTAAAAGCTTCCCTAAACAGGGCTGCCTTCACATGTCTTCTAAAAGTCTGGTAGTTGTTGTTCTCTTTGACATCTGGTGGGAGGGTGTTCCACAGGGCGGACACCACCACCGAGAAGGCCCTCTGCCTGGTTCCCTGTAACTTAGCTTCTCGCAGCGAGGGAACCACCAGAAGGCCCTTGGCACTGGACCTCAGTGTCTGGGCAGAATGATGGGGGTGGAGATGCTCCTTCAGATATACTGGACCGAGGCCGTTTAGGGCTTTAAAGGTCAGCACCAACACTTTGAATTGTGCTCAGAAACGTACTGGTCATCTAGGGGGTGGAGTGGGGGGGGGCTCACACACCCTTGCCTCTGTTGCTACAAGCCTGGACACACTTGACGTAATATGCCCCACTGAAATTGGCTTTAGGTTGCACAGCTCTTTGACTTGGGACGCAGAGAAGAAGGAGCTTAGGGGGCTGGGATGTGGGAGGCACAGAGTGGAAACAGCCTGGCTGGTCCAGAGAGGCGATGTTTTTCCCCTGCACTGTTGACCAACAAAGCCCGGAGCTGAGTTCTCACACAATGGGGAAGTGAAAGCAGGGCAAGCAATGCTTGCCTTTTCCGGCAGAACCAAATGTTCTGCTGCAGCCGGCAAAGCGGTGGCGATGATGACGCTGAAAAAGTGAAATTCCACGTTAGAGAGCCCCGGAGTTGGGCTGACAGGCACCAAGGCGGCTGGTAAAGCTGACCAAGCAATTGGGGAACTCTCAGGAGAGTGTCTGAGAAGCCAAAATTCCCCTTTGCTGCATTGGGAGGAATGAGAAGCTGAAAACCCAAGAGGTGGCTCAGACCTGGTGAAGGGGCCCCAGGGCCCTACAGGAGAGACTCCAGCTTCCATCAGCCCCAGCCATCGTAGCTGATTTTCAGGGATTCGTAGTCCTGCAACCTCTGGGGTGTCCCCATTCCCCTGGTCACAACCTACACCCCAAAAGAATCCTGGGGAAGGTATTTAATCCCCCCCCCACACAGAGAGCACCCTTAACAAGCTACAGTTAAAAAGCACCACCCAACCCACTATTACACAACAGACATAATGGTTTAAAATGGTTATAATAAAAAAATATTTAAACATTTCTCCAAAAGCTAATGAAATGCCTGAGGAAAGTGTTCTGCAATCAGGGAGCCACCCCTTTAAAGGCCCCGGGCACCATTTGGAGGAACTCCAGGATATAGAATCATGGAATTATAATCATAGAGTTGGAAGGGACCGAAAGGCCATCTAGTCCAACCCCCTGCAATGCAGGAATAATAATAATAATAATAATAATAATAATAATAATAATAATAATAATATTTATACCCCGGCCATCTGGGCAGCTTCCAACAAAACACTAAAATACAATAACCTATTAAACATTAAAAGCTTCCCTAAACAGGGCTGCCTTTAGATGTCTTCTAAAAGTTTGGTAGTTATTTTTCTCTTTGACATCTGGTAGGAGGGCGTTCCACAGGGCGGGCGCCACTACCGAGAAGGCCCTTTGCCTGGTTCCCTGTAACTTGGCTTCTTGCAGCGAGGGAAGTGCCAGAAGGCCCTCGGCGCTGGACCTCAGTGTCCGGGCAGAACGATGGGGGTGGAGACGCTCCTTCAGGTATACTGAACCGAGGGCTTTAAAGGTCAGCACCAACACTTTGAATTGTGCTCGGAAACATACTGGGAGCCAATGTAGGTCTTTCAAGACCGGTGTTATGTAGTCTCTGCGGCTGCTCCCAGTCACCAGTCTAGCTGCCGCATTCTGGATTAGTTGTAGTTTCCAGGTCACCTTCAAAGGTAGCCCCACGTAGAGCGCATTGCAGTAGTCCAAGCGAGAGATAACCAGACCATGCACCACTCTGGCGAGACAGTCTGCGGGCAGGTTAGGTCTCATCTTGTATACCAGATGGAGCTGGTAAACAGCTGCCCTGGACACAGAATTGACCTGTGCCTCCATGGACAGCTGTGAGTCCAGAATGACTCCCAGGCTGCGCACCTGGTCCTTCAGGGGCACAGTTACCCCATTCAGGACCAGGGAGTCCTCCACACCCGCCTGCCCCCTATCCCCCAGGCCACTTTCCTCCCTTTACAAAACCCCAAAATGTTAAAGGGCATTGAGGTTAGTAGATCAGTCACTTTCTTAATCGTATTACGTCATCCAGAGGGGGCAAAGCCCAAGAAATGAAATTGAAAACAGGTTCTGGGGCAGAGCTTGGCTTCTTGTAATCCTCGAGTACGGCGCCTGGTGCATAATCAGTTCCCACAGATCTGCCAGAATCGCTTCCATGCTGCATCTTTTGGGAATTTCTCAAATGTAAACGCACACCCCTAGAGATGATTCATCACCTGCCTGTCCCATAATTTCCCAACAGCCTCAGAGAGCTGCTCGGCTGGTCTGAACAGATAGAAGAGCCTGGAAGTGGTGCTTAGTCGAAGCCCTAGGGAGGAAAGGGTGGTTGTATGTATTCGGGGGGGGGGGGGGGGTGTGCTGCTGCTGCTTTCCATTTCTTCCCTGACTGGCAGGGAGAGACCAACATTTCATTGCCCATCTTTGCATTTCTGTTTCCAATCCGGTTTTCTTCCGACACACATCCATGACACAGCCAAACTCATCAGTCATTGTACTGTAAGGTGACTCACTATCTTCTAATATTTGCTTGTGGCGACGGCCACATTTAGGGGTGGTGGTGAACTTTGGTGTGTGTCCTTTTTCTGCATAGCGTGGTTTGGCTCGCTTTCTTTTCATTGTTGTTATTATTAAGATTTTATGGAAGCTTTTTCATGATACAATAAGATAAAAGAAATCAATCTAAATAAAAACAAAAGCAGAGAGAGGGAGAAGGAAATGCAGAGTCCTCTGCCTTAAGCCTTGTCTCACACAGAAGGTGGGGGACCCTTCCAGCTCTCACCTGAGGTGAGGCCTGTCCATTCTTCTCTCAGTCTCACCCGAAAGGTTGTCTCTGCCCTGGGTCCAACCCACCCACCACCTTCATGTGTGTGTAATCCTTGGAACTCAAAAATGGCCCAGAGCAGAGGACACCAAAAGAAAACAGCGGGGGGGGGGGCGGGGGAGAGAGAGAATCATAGAATCATAGAGTTGGAATGGCTAGAAGAAAGAAGAAAAGAGAAGAGAAAATAAAATAAGAAAAGAAAAGAATACTTCTGATTTTTCCTTGCTTTCATGAGCCACCTGAAGGTATTTTGGCATAGGAATCATCTTGCTGGATCAGCACAAGATCCATTCAGCCCAGAATCAATTCAGTGGACACTCAGTTAGTTACGACTAGGAAACTGAGATAGTGATGTACAGAACTAAGAGCAGGACCATAAAGAAGGCTGATTGCCAAAGAACTGATGCTTTTGAATTATGGTGCTGGAGGAGACTCTTGAGAGTCCCATGGACTGCAAGAAGATCAAACCGATCCATTCTGAAGGAAATCAACCCTGAGTGCTCACTGGAAGGACAGATCCTGAAGCTGAGGCTCCAGTACTTTGGCCACCTCATGAGAAGAGAAGACTCCCTGGAAAAGACCCTGATGTTGGGAAAGATGGAGGGCACAAGGAGAAGGGGACGACAGAGGACGAGATGGTTGGACAGTGTTCTCGAAGCTACCAGCATGAGTTTGACCAAACTGCGGGAAGCAGTGAAAGACAGGAGTGCCTGGTGTGCTCTGGTCCATGAGGTCACGAAGAGTCGGACACGACTAAATGACTAAACAACAACAACAGGAAACTGAGAAGCAGTTGGAGGGAATGTTCTTCCTCTGTGGTCTGTGGCATCTTTGAGTAGGGTGGGATGTGTTGGGCCTGCCTTTCTACAGATGTGTTTTCTGGTTCTTATTCCACTTTGGTTTTCATAGCTGGCTTTAAGTTTGGTACATCTGGGGTACTTTTGTGGAAAGAGCAACAAGTCCTACCTTCTAGGAGTAGGAGAATACAAGCTTGCTCCACCTTCCATGTGCAGCCTGTGAGATATTTCAAGATGGCTGTTGTCCCGCAGGAAACACAAACCCTGGGTTAAAGCTTGCCTGCCTTGCTTGCCTCGGGCGCCGCTCAGAGATAAGGATGGCATGTAACACCGGGATTCCCCTGTCCTTAGCAGCGCCACCCGTGAACTCGGCGACCTCACCTCTGGCACCTGACTCAGATAATGTACCAATGTCAAAAAGTGCTCCATGTGGGCTTTTCCAGACTTTTCAGATTTTCACTGCAACAGAAAGCACAGCTTACTCATTTCTGCTGCTCAGGTCTTGCCTGGGCATGTTCTGCTCAAGTTTAGAGTTGCATTTTTGCTGCAAGAACATTTCACCTTTCCCAGCACTTGAAGTACAGTGGTACCTCAGGTTAAGTACTTAATTTGTTCCGGAGGTCCATTCTTAACCTGAAACTGTTCTTAACCTGAAGCACCACTTTAGCTAATGGGGCCTCCAGCTGCTGCCGCACCGCCGGAGCACGATTTCTATTCTTATCCTGAAGCAAAGTTCTTAATCTGAAGCACTATTCCTGGGTTAGCGGAGTGTGTAACCTGAAGCATATGTAACCTGAGGTACCACTATACGATGTTTCGTACTGTGGGGGATGGACGGACGGACACACAGCTTTCCCCCTGAACTGTTGCCAGTTGAACGATGTGGCAATGTGAAGACAACAAGGGGACATGCTACTAGATATCACTTGCGATGGGGAGGCCAGAGGGCCATAGCTCAGTGGTAGAGCACCTGCTTCTCATGAAGAATATTGTGGGTTCAATTCCCGGTGCCTCTATATAGGGCTGGGAGATGCCCTAGCCTGAACTCCTGAATCCACTGCCGCTCAGGCAGCACTGAGGTAGGGGGTCAGTGTTCTGGCTTGGTAGAATGTAGGCAACTTCCCGTGCTTGATGAGTACATAACTTTTCAACAACTTAATTGGATTGACTCATCCCTCTCCTGCTTGGAGTGGGGATCTCTGCAGGCAGCTATGAATGCACTCCCTAAAGCAACTTTTACCTGGTTTCCTCCAGGCCCCATAAAATTTGTAATCAAGGTGTGGTTAAAAAGATTCCCCGCATTGCCGCTTGCAGGAAAACGAACGTGTCAATTAATTATTTGCTTATTATGTGTACAGTGGTACCTCAGGTTACAGACGCTTCAGGTTACAGACTCCGCTAATTTTCAGCGTAATATCCAGTTTGCACAATGAAATATGCTTCTGGGGGACGTGTGGGTCCCATGAACACAGACGTTTCTTTCTTCCATTATCTGCCAATAGGAATTATGTTGGCCCGCCCCATTCTGTCCTTCTGTGGGGTGAATGGATGAAGGAATTGCCATGTATGCCAACCTTGAGCTTTTTAGGGGAAAGGTAAGAAACAATGACAGTGTCCCCCACTCATTCTCAAAGAAATGCCATTTTAAAGACCATGTTTCCTTGGTCTAAGTCACCCACCCAAAGCTGCTGTTATATATTTTACCTCTTACATCTTTCCCTAACTCTTCTGCCAACGAGCTCAGGGGGTGCCCTCAAGATGCTTTTGGACTGCAACTTCCATCAGCATCAGGAGGTGTGAAAGTGCCCTGGCCTTTACAGGCTACGTAGATGCCAGTAGCCTGAAACACATCAAGGTCGTGTCTGTACTGCAGTACACACCAGAGAGGGGGATGTCTTCACCTGATGTAGGTAGGTAGCCGTGTTGGTCTGACGCAGTCAAAATATATAAAAAAATGTATCTGAAGTGTATCTGAAGAAGTGTGCATGCACACGAAAACTTATACCAAAAACAAACTTAGTTGGTCTCTACAACTGATTGGTTCAAAATTAGGAAAGGAGTACGACAAGGCTGTATATTGTCTCCCTGCTTATTTAACTTATATGCAGAATTCATCATGCAAAAGGCTGGGCTGGATGAATCCCAAGCCGGAATTAAGATTGCCGGAAGAAATATTAACAACCTCAGATATGCAGACGACACAACCTTGATGGCAGAAAGTGAGGAGGAATTAAAGAACCTTTTAATGAGGGTGAAAGAGGAGAGCGCAAAATATGGTCTGAAGCTCAACATCAAAAAAACGAAGATCAAGGCCACTGGGCCCATCACCTCCTGGCAAATAGACGGGGAAGAAATGGAGGCAGTGAGATTTTACTTTCTTGGGCTCCATGATCACTGCAGATGGTGACAGCAGTCACGAAATTAAAAGATGCCTGCTTCTTGGGAGAAAAGCAATGACAAACCTAGACAGCAGCATCTTAAAAAGCAGAGACATCACCTTGCCAACAAAGGTCTGTATAGTTAAAGCTATGGTTTTCCCAGTAGTGATGTATGGAAGTGAGAGCTGGACCATAAAGAAGGCTGATCGCCGAAGAATTGATGCTTTTGAATGATGGTGCTGGAGGAGACTCTTGAGAGTCCCATGGACTGCAAGAAGCTTAAACCTCTCCATTCTGAAGGAAATCATCCCTGAGTGCTCACTGGAAGGACAGATCCTGAAGCTGAGGCTCCAATACTTTGGCTACCTCATGAGAAGAGAAGACTCCCTGGAAAAGACCCTGATGTTGGGAAAGATGGAGGGCACAAGGAGAAGGGGACGACAGAGGACAAGATGGTTGGACAGTGTTCTCGAAGCTACCAGCATGAGTCTGACCAAACTGCGGGAGGCAGTGGAAGACAGGAGTGCCTGGTGTGCTCTGGTCCAGGGGGTCACGAAGAGTCGGACACGACTAAACAACAACAGTCACTTACAGGCTCACTTTTAAAACTGTGTTTATGGAAGACAATCTTACTTAGCTACAAGTGATCGCCAAAGAAGAAGAAGATCTTTCAGAACGGAAATTGTCATTACAGTGGTACCTCGGGTTAAGTACTTAATTCGTTCCGGAGGTCCGTTCTTAACCTGAAACTGTTCTTAATCTGAAGCACCACTTTAGCTAATGGGGTCTCCTGCTGCTGCTGCACCGCTGGCGCACGATTTCTGTTCTTATCCTGAAGCAAAGTTCTTAACCTGAAGAACTATTTCTGGGTTAGTGGAGTCTGTAACCTGAAGCGTATGTAACCCGAGGTACCACTGTATTATTATTAAAAGGACATCTTGCAGTGTGTGAGTGTGCTTTAAATCTTTGTATGACACTGTAAATCCTTCAAGCACCATATAACACTATCCCCTAAGCTCACGATGCTGAGGCAGGTTAAGCAAGAGAGGGGCGCCCGCCTGCATTTCTGGAAAGGCACCAGCTGCTCTCCTCACGGTTTTCCTTTCTTTTTTCAAAGCGCTGTCCCTTCCCGTAACAAATAATAATAATAACAACAACAGTATTCCCCTGCGCAATTTCTCCTCACGCCGGCCCAGTGCGCCTTTTCCCTCTCTCTCCCCAGCCCCTTGCGTTTTCGCAATCCCTTTCCGCGCTTTCCCTCCCCTCAGCCTCAACTCTCCTCAGAGGCATTTCCCGCGCCGAGCCCGCCGGGGCCCGGCTCTCCTGGTGGCGCGCGCGCGCACGCACAGAACTGCGTCACCCCGTTGACCCGCAGCTGGCACGTTCGGGGAGAATCTCTGATGACTCAGCGGCGGGATTCCCTCGCGCGCCCTTCTCTGACTCACGCCCGTCCCGTCCCATAAAAGCCTCGCGCCGGCTGCTGCCTGCCAGACTCATTTTTTCCCCCTTCCTCTCCTGGTCGCTTTTCGTGTGGATCTTATTTTCTCTCTCTCGGGACTGAAGGTAGAGCGAAGGCACTTTGGCAAGGATGGGAAAGCAGCGGGGCTCCGTGATGCCCGTGGATCTGATGGGCAACGCCGGGTTGCTCTGCCAGGCGTGCGGGTTCCTCCTTTGCAACCCACAGCAAGCCGAGTGTGGGCACCGCTACTGCAGGGGATGCGTGAAGAGGCTGTTCAGGTCAGTGGCAAAAAAAAAAGTGCTCCCGGGCTGTTTAAAGGCGATTCCCATGATTCGCGATTCCCCCTCTCCATGATGTTGCTAGACTACAGGTCCCATCATCCGTGATCATCTGTCATGCTCATGGGAGTTGGAGTCCCCTAATCGTAGCTGGAGGGACGCGGGTGGCGCTATGGGTTAAACCACAGAGCCTAGGACTTTGCGATCAGAAGGTCGGCGGTTCGAATCCCCGCGACGGGCTGAGCTCCCGTTGCTCGGTCCCTGCTCCTGCCCACCTAGCAGTTCAAAAGCACGTCAAAGTGCAAGTAGATCAATAGGTACCGCTCCGGCGGGAAGGTAAACGGTGTTTCCGTGCGCTGCTCTGGTTCGCCAGAAGCGGCTTAGTCATGCTGGCCACATGACCCGGAAGCTGTATGCCGGCTTCCTCGGCCAATAAAGCGAGATGAGCACCGCAGCCACAGCGTTGGTCACGACTGGACCTAATGGTCGGGGGTCCCTTTACCTTTATGTTTAATCATAGCTGGAGGATTCTCAGATGTTAGGGTCACCTTTCCAGGATTTGCAGGGCTTAGAATAACAGAATCGTGGAGTTGGAAGGGACCCTGAGGGGCATCATCTAGTCCAGGCTTCCTCAACCTCGGCCCTCCAGAAGTTTTGAGACAACAATTCCCATCATCCCTGCTAGCTAGGGATCATGGGAGTTGTAGGCCAAAAACATCTGGAGGGCCGAGGTTGAGGAAGCCTGATCTAGTCCATCCTGTAGTAAGGCAGAGAACTTTTCCGCAACGTGGGGCTCAAACCTTTGACCCTGAGATTAAGAGTCTCACGCTCTACTGACTGAGCTATAACTACAGTCATTGGCATTTAATTGGCAAGCCAGATCAGCTTCCTTCATCTTATAGGGTTAGCTGGATAAATCAATCTCCTATCTTCTTGCCTACCTTCTGGTTATGATGGGCATATAGAAACTGCCCCAATACCAGCTGTGGGGGAGCACCAGTGGGAGGAGGCTGCTGCCTTCCTGCCCCTTTTTGTGTGGGTCTCTGAAGCATCTGATGGGCCGCTCTGGGAAATCAAAGGCAATGGACCGTTGGCCTGACCCTGGCTTGTGTTTTGTATTTCCTGGGAACGAAGCATCCACTTTTATTGGACTTAGCGTTTTTAGGCTGCAACCCGTTAATTGGTCGGGGGCCAGTTTCAATGGGCAACAACAGATTTGTGATGCGTTCTAGAAACGTAATTTAAAAAGAAGACTCACTTTGTTTCTTTTCATAGGGTGTGAGAGTCAGGTTTCTCTCCAGTTTGCAATATTTCAGTTTGCTTTTCTGTTTTCTCAGGGAGGGGGGCTGGATGCCAAGCCGTGTTGGCACAGCTGCGTTTATTCCTCGAGCACCTCAAATGTTGTTGTTGTTGTCATATTCTGATTCAGCTGTGCTTGTGCGTAAGCAAGATGTTGACGCATGGTAGTCTAGGGGGCCTGTGGCTCTTGAATTATGCTGGTGGCAGGTGATGGCTTGCAGCTTTTGTAAATCTGAGCTGCGCTAAAGCGTCTTGGGGAGCTGATTCCACTCTTCAGTATCCACGAGAGCTTCTGAGCCCTCTGTCCTTATGCACCCCACTTCATCTCCTGGAAAACTGTTCCCCAAAGGCGCCGGATATGCTTAAGACGGCCCTGAGCGTACTTGGTGATCTTGAGCCACTCAGTTCAGCCGTAACTATCTCACATAATTGTTGCGGGTATAAAAGAGGGGCCCAGATAGAGAACCATTACGCACGCTGCCCTGAGCTTCGTGGACAAGTGCAGTATATAATTGTGACAAATGAGTATAATGCACGGTATCCGCAATACTAATGACTTAACCAATGGATGGCATTAATCTCGATGATGAACGGCTGCCTCGCATATGTGGGGAGGAAGAATAAGTTAGCAAAGGACACAAGGAAGAGAAGATGGAAGTAGTTATGTTTCAAATGCATCAAATAAGTGTTTCTTTTATTTTCAGTTGGGTTTTTTTCATGCAGATGTGTTTTATTAATTATTATTAATTATTGAATTTATATACCGCCCTATACCCTATTCCCTGGCAGGAAGGGTGGCATGTATATTTAATGAATAGAATTTGGAGGGTGTGTGTGTATGTATGAAAGAGAGAGAGAAAGAGATTCAAAATGTAGTTTTCAGAGGGGGAAGCCCATGTTAGTAGTGCCTTGCAGGAAAAGAGGCTTGTGGTGCCTTTAAAGAATAGAAAATTTATTACGACACAACCTTATTGTGGGTTACGCCCCCTTTCTGTTTCTCAGGGTTCATCCTGCTCAATTTTCTGTCCTCTTTCTTTCCACAGGGACACAGACAGGGTGGCCTGCCGGACTTGTAAGAAGGGACTGAGCCCCAAACAGGTGAGTTGTAGTAACATGATGTCCTGGAACAAGAGGCATTTGGGTTTTCCTGGGCTTTTGGTTCTTAAAGCGATATGTTGTTGTTGTTGTTGTTGCCATCTTGGCAAATCCCAGTCAGTCACTTTTGGACTCTCTTTTGCGGAAAGCAACGAACAAATTTAACAAGAAGAAAATGATAATAAGACCAGTCAGTCTCAGCCCCAAATAGCAAGAAACCCATAAATGAATGGTCACTAAATTCCCTCTCACTAAATTCCCTCTAAGAGCCAAGGCATGGTTCAGGTATGGCTGTTACCTGGCGCTGCCCTGTGATCAACCTCAGCCCCTAGCATGGGTCCCACCTGTGTTGCCATCCTCTTTTAAAGAGAAACACAAGATATAGAAAGGGAGAAAATGAGAGAGAGGTGTGTGATGAAATTCAGAAGAGCTCCATAAGTAGAAAAGCTGAGAGGGTTTATTTAAAGAATCTGTTGCACTCCCTTCGCTGCTGCTTGAAAACCTACTCCTTTCAGCATTTTCTCATTTTCTGTATGACTACGAAGGCCAGAAATCTTGCCCTCCTGTCTACTAGGAACATGGTACAAGAGAGACATAGACAGCAAAACAGAAACAGAAAAACGGGGGGAAACACCTGTTGTCCCTTTGGAGTTAAGGCTGAATCCTGGGTTCAAAAGAGTTCACAGCTGTCGCCCTAGAGAGGGAGGTGGGAATCACTGTTTGCGGTGCCTGCTTTTCAGCACTGACCATGCACTTTGCCATAATTTGAGGGCGATACGTTTAAGGCAGACTTTGCCAACCTGGTGCCCACCTGGTCTGCAGGGGCTGATGGGAGTTGTAGTTTGAAACGTCAGTCAGGCACCTGGTCAGCAAAGGATGGTTAGAGGTAATGTGGACAGTGGTACCTTTGCATGTGAACAGGATCCGTTCCGGAGCCCCGTTTGCATCCTGAACCGAATGCAACCCGCATCTGTGCATGCCACAATTCGCCGCTTCTGCGCATGCATGTGACGTTGTTTTGAGCGTCTGCGCATGCGCAAGCGGCGAAACCCGGAAGTAACGTGTTCGATTACTTCCGGGTCGCTGCGGAGTGTAACCTGAAAACGCTCAACCTGAAGCATATTTAACCCGAGGTATGACTGTAGTGAGGTATGACATGGGTGGTGCTGCGGGTTAAACCACAGAGCCTAGGGCTTGCAGATCAGAAGGTTGGCGGTTTGAATCCCCGCAACAGGGTGAGCTCCCGTTGCTCGGTCCCTGCTCCTGCCAACCTAGCAGTTCGAAAGCACGTCAAAGTGCAAGTAGAGAAATAGGCACCACTCCGGCGGGAAGGTAAACGGCGTTTCTGTGCACTGCTCTGGTTCACCAGAAGCGGCTTAGTCATGCTGGCCACATGACCCGGAAGCTGTTTGCCGGCTCCCTCGGCCAATAAAGCGAGATGAGCGCCACAACCCCAGAGTCGTCCTCGACTGGACCTAATGGCCTTTACCTTTTTTTTATGACTGTAGTGTATTGGTAGAGGTAACCGTGACGGGTCAGAATCGGCGACCAACATATTGACTCCTTCTTTTCTCTCTCTCTCTCTCTCTCCAGTTCCACACTGACAAAGCAGCAGAGAACGACGCTCTAGCCACACACGTTGCCTGCCCGAATTTTGACTGTGCTTGGACGGGGACCCTGAAATCGTACCAGGTACAGTGGTTTTAAATGAAGAGAATCGCTTCCCTCTCCCTGCCGATACGCAGTGCACACGACCAGGGATGAAACGGGAGCCCAAAGCTCTTAGGGTGCCCTCTTGTGGCAATTGCAGGCATTTGACAAAACACATGCAAAACAGTTGGAGGAAACTGCGACTGGAGGAAAAGGAAAAAGAAGTCCATAGATGAGTTGCTCTAATATTATTGATCTGACTCTTCCTTCTGCGATCCTGTTCAGGGTTCTAGCCAGCCAGTCGCTCCAGTGTTCCATTTTTTTCTTTTGCAGCTTGCTGTTCTATTATGTTGTGAACGGCCCTGAGACCTCCAGTATACAAATTTAATAAAAGCAAGCAAACAAATAACTCTGTGGCAGCTGAGCACATTCAGTACTTCCTTATTTATTTATTTTGTAAAACCTCAGGATTCTCCCACAGTGGGGCCGTTCTGAGTCCATTTCTGTCGGCAGCACTCGCCCCCAAGTTTGCTTTTAGGGGGAGGTGATAAGAATAATTTTGATCAGTTTTCCTAATTGAAAATTAATTAAAAAAATTATTTATTTTTTAAAAAGAATAATTATGATCAGTTCAACTGGGACTCCAGTAAAACAATAGGCTGCAAACTGAATAAATCATGGGCAGGCAAACTAAGGCCCCGGGCCAGATCCAGCCCAACTGCCTTCTCAATCCGGCCCGCGGACAGTCTGGGAATCAGTGTGTTTTTACATAAGTAGAATGTGCCCTTTTATTTAAAATGCCTCTCTGGGTTATTTGTGGGGCCTGCCTGGTGTTTTTACATGAGTAGAATGTGTGCCTTTATTTAAAATGCATCTCTGGGTTATTTGTGGGGCATAGGAATTTGTTCAATTTCCCCCCCCCAAAATATAGTCCGGCCCACTACATGGTCTGAGGGACAGTGGACTGGCCCCCTGCTGAAAAAGTTTGCTGACCCCTGGAATAAATGAAAAACAACAATAATTTGCATTAGTAAGACAATGATAATAAAGCAGAGTTAGGAATTCCTAAAAGGCATGTCTTACCACCCTCATCAAAATGCTGTTCCCAACAACAGAATGTGATACAAAGCCAGCATGTTTTGTAGCATATAGATATGCCCTTTGAAGGCTTCAGAACATGAGGTAATCCTGTAGTCGGCAGCAAACAACCTTTGCTCATTTTCCTGGCCTTGTTCTTTTGCTTTAGGAGCACGCTTGCCCCCCTGTGGCCCAGCCCGGAACCCCAAAGAAGGGTCCCCTGGCCCTTGGAGATCAAAACGTTGAGGCGATAGAACCCTGCTGGAGTGTCAATAGCACAGTCATGGTAAGTCACGTCAAGAGAATCTGCATTGCGAGGGTATATAAACCAAGCTCAGGGCCCGTTATGGGCCTGCGCCCAGAAATGGAGCAATATGCCCTGGTGGGAACCTCTGTAAACTCTCTCCTCTCTCTCTCCCTAGGGTGGCCCTTCCATGAACGTGGAAGCCGTCCAAATGCGGATGGAGGCGTTGGAGCTGACGGTGGCGTCTCTGCGCCGACAGCTGAACAGCCAGACGGCTGCGGTGAAGTCCCTCCAGCGCTGCTGCTCCCACTACGAGAAGCTCTTGAGGGCCTCTCAGGAAGTGTGCGCCATGGCGAAAGCGTCTGGAGAACCAGCGTCCCCGGAGCTGGCCAGCACCGACGGGACCTTGGTGTGGAAGGTGGAGAACTTCTCCAAACTCCAGAAGGATGCCAAAGCTGGGAAGAAGCGTTCCATCTACTCCCCGTCCTTTGCCACTCATCCGTTCGGGTACCATCTCTGCGTCCGGCTCTACCCCGACGGAGATGGCATTGGCCAGGGCGGCCATGTCTCGCTTTTCCTCGCCTTGGCCAAGGGGCCCTACGACGACGTCCTGCCCTGGCCTTTCCGGCAGAAGGTCACCTTCTCCCTCTTGGACCCCACGCGGAGGAAGTCCCCCGTGATGGATACCTTCCTCCCGGATCCCCACAGCGTCTCCTTCCACCAGCCGCGGCAGAGGCTCAACGTGGCCAGCGGGAGTCCCCTCTTCGTCAGCCATCTTGAGATTCCTGGTTACCTCAAAGACGACACGCTCTACCTCAAAGTAGTGGTGGATAATGCAGGGATGGAAATCTGAGGATGGGAGACACTGGGGCAAGAGAACAGGGTTATTCTCTGTTCTCTCAGTCACACTTTTGTGGTTTTTCGCTTCTCCCAAAGGCCTTTTAACTATTTTTGAAGCTCTCCACCTCTTGTCATCAAATCCCTGCCCCTTTCTCCACACCACCAATTATGTCTGCTATAATTCCCATTCTGAAATGGGCAGTGAACTACCTCTCTAGGAAACCTAAATCTTCACATAATAGTGCTGTGGATCGTGCAATATCCATCCCTCATCCAAACTCGGGTGGAATTTTTTAGGCTTTGTGATTTTTTCTCCCTACTTCTTAAGAGTTGCTGAAAGTGGTGGAGTGCCTGGACTGGCCTTTCAGAGGTCTTGAGCGTGGTATTCTGTAACGCAAACACTGACCACTGGGTACCATCGATTGCGTAATTTATTCAAGTTGCAGAATTGGAGTTTTCATACTCGGCTGCTTCGAATCTTTTAAAAATGCAATTCACTGGAAAAGACGCAGAAGGCCTGAAGATTTTCTTTCGATGCCTCATCGCAATGCCATCCCACTCTGCAGATTGCGAGTGATTGGGGAGCTGCAAATTTAGAATTTGTTACTGCTGAGGGGTTTGCTGTGTATGTTTGTGTTTTCCTGCTGCAGCTCAGCAGGCTACAGTTGAAAGTGATGTTTTGAAATATTATATATTTGTATTTATTGTTAATCAGTTCTACTGCACTTTTTAAAGACAAGGGGAATTTGCAATAACATGACAGGTTTTTTTCTACCTCGCTTACTTATTTATTGATGAGAATGTTGGTATTTATTATGGAAATTGAAGTAGTAAACATTATTTATTCAACGGATGGCTGCTTATGCTGGTTTGTTGAGCGGGTGGGGGGAAATATGCCTAGTGAGGTAATAAGAGTAAATAATAATAATTTTCCCAACCTTCACTTACCGTCACAGGGTGGGACACAACAACATTAAAAACAGTTTTAAAACAACTTACAAACCCAGAAATTGTAGGGATTAACTACAACGTGAACCATATACTCCGTGGAGAAAAAGGTGGGATGTACATTCAATAGGAAAGCTCTTTAAGGGATGCGGGTGGCGCTGTGGGTTAAACCACAGAGCCTAGGACTTGCCGATCAGAAGGTCGGCGGTTCGAATCCCTGCGACGGGGTGAGCTCCCGTTGCCCGGTTCCTGCTCCTGCCAACCTAGCAGGAAGGTAAACCCAGCAGGAAGGTAAATGGCATTTCCGTGTGCTGCTCTGGTTCACCAGAAGCGGCTTAGTCATGCTGACCACATGACCCGGAAGCTGTATGCCAGCTCCCTCGGCCAATAAAGAGAGATGAGCGCCGCAACCCCAGAGTAGTCTGCGACTGGATCTAATGGTCAGGGGTCTCTTTACCTTTACAAAAGTATATATCTCAAGTGTCAAAAGCCAGGTTAAAGAGGTACGTCCTCAGCATTTGCCCAAAGCTGTATTGAATAACGAAGATACCAGATGCACCTCTGTCTGCATACCAGGGCAGTGAGGCAAACTCCGAGGAGACAGCAGTGCTCTCTGAAACCCATTAATCAGGGGTCAGCAAACTTTTTCAGCAGGGGGCCGGTCCACTGTCCCTCAGATCTTGTGGGGGGCCAGAGTATATTTTGAAGGAAAGAAATGAACGAATTCCTATGCCCCACAAATAACCCAGAGATGCATTTTAAATAAAAGCACACATTCTACTCATGTAAAAACATGCTGATTCCCAGACTGTCCGCGGGCCGGATTTAGAAGGCGATTGGGCTGGATCCGGCCCCCGGGCTTTAGGTTGCCTACCCATGCCATTAATCTTCCACCTGCAGCTATGGCAACTCCACAGTGTCCTGGACCACAGAGCCTCCTGGAGGCCACCGCTTGTTTCCATGGCCAGACATATGCAATGTTAGTGTTGTTGGCATCCGTCTGCCTTGAGAGACAATGGAGCGCACCTCCAGGGGTGAAGTCAGACCACTGTGTCTCAAGGACCAAAGTGGTGTCCCTGGGGTGCAAGCCTGGGCAGTGTGTTAGGAGGTCCTGGACTATCCAGACGACGACCCCCTTCTCAGCCTCACTGTCATGCTCTGGCTGGATGCAGAGGAATGTGGGGGGGGGGGGGAGAGGCACTGTCAGGAGTTCAGCCTATACTCGAGTAGGACCCTGGCAGAGACACATGCCCGACTGGCATGTTCTCTCCCTCTTGGTCGATCGGGAGCTTCATAAGCTTTCTTCTGCCCAAACATCACAGCGACCAATGCCAACTGACACCAGCATACTTAGGGATCCGCAGAGGTTGCGCACCTTGCATGACAGACCTCAGCAACTCAGCATTTTGGCTAATCTACTTTATTTACATATAAACACACACGGAGTACCGCAACATGGCTCCTTCTCTCTCTAGCATCAGACAGCAAAGAGAGAAAGAACAAAGGACAATAGTCCCACAGTAACACAAACATCTTGTCTCCGTCACTTCCCACTCTGTGGAGTCAAAACATACACCGTCATGTGATAGACAAAAATCCCATGACTGCAATCATGGAGCAGGAATTCTAACAGGCACCAGCTGGGAAATGCCCCAGGGAAAGAAGGCTCAGAGCCAGGGGATTGGTGGTGGGACGATGACGTATGGTCAGAGGGAGAAGAGGGAGGAGACCAGGAGAAGGAGGTGTCAGAAGCTGAAGAAGAGGCAACAGGTTTTAGTGAACAGGAAGAGGCGGTGGCAGAGGGCAGTCCAGATTCAGAGGCAGGAGCGGAAGGGGACAGAAGGCGGAGATGAGGCAGGCTGCTGAAGAAGCCTGGGAGTCATCTCCTCCTGCTGTTGCGACCAGCTCCCCTCTCACCTGGTCTCCCAGAACATGCAGAGCAATGAAGAGAACGGAGCAAAGAGAGACAAGACGAAGGAGCCTCAGAATGTTTGGGAAAGACCCCGGGGGGAGGAGTCTTCGAGAGCAGTGGGAAGATGGGGACTGCTCATTGGGGCAAGACCTACTGGGAAGAGCTGCTATGATTCCTAGGCCTGGGCTGTTTTGGTTTCTTTGAATAAACAGTTAACTTCTTGGGCACCAGGTGTTTTGTTGCTGACCTGCTCCTAACTTCAGCTCCTGACACTTGCTGATGAGGCCCAAGGAAAGTGGAGCACCAGCTTCGCTGCAGGAGTTTTCCTTTTCTTAGATGGGCTACCTATATCTGTCTATCTACCAATCGTATCTCTCCTTATCTGAGCTTACAGTGTTGTCTTCAACAGTGGAGGCAGAACACAGCCATATCCTCTATGAATTTGTCTTAATCCTTTTTTTAAAAAAGCCTTCCAACTTGGTGGGCATCATTACAACTTGTGGGAACAAATTACACAGTTTATGTGCAGTGTGAAGAAATAATTTCAGTTGTCCTCCCAATACTCCGGCTTCATTGGAAGTCTATGAGTTTTCAGTTTATAGGAGAAGGAGAAAAACTCCCTTTCATTTCCACACAGTACATGATTTCTTACATGCTCCCCTTTAACACGCCTTTGTTGGAAATCAGAAATATTCATCATGTACTGCATATCATCCAGTCATCTACCAGTAGCTCCTGGTCAATCTTTGGCCCACTCTGATGCAAATGACTGTTACAAATAGCCCCGGGCTGTTCTCTCTCTCTTTTTAAATAGTTTTTATTTGATTTTGCAAATATAAAATTATAACAATGCAACCATTCACATACACATTTGCAGATTCCTCCGAATCTCTGGACTTTCCACCTGCCCTCTGTGGGTACTATTATTAAACCTTTTCTACTGCATCTTTTCCAGTAATTTACATTTTATATAACACCATTGTCTTTGTAGTACTTGCTAGCTTACAAGTGTTATTGCAATCCTGCTAATGTTTCCATCTGCTTACAGTGGTCTCCAAGGTAAATTACAATTTTTTCCCAGAAGTTTTGGTCTTCTTGGTTCCTGAGCTTTCCAGTCAGTTTTGCCATTTCAGCATAGTCCAACAATTTAATTTGCCATTCTTCTCTGGTAGGGACTATCTTCTTTCCATCTCTGGGCTAATAGCATCTGTGTGGCTGTCGTCGCATAAGCGCTGGGCTGTTCTCAATAGCCTGCATCTGTAGTTTTGTTTCATGGCATGAGGTAAGTATTACCCGCATTCCCCTAAATGCCTGCAGAATGGGCTGCCTTAAAGGCATAGGGGCAGGGGTCAGTTAAAAAGTTGGCACCTTTTCTATTCTGACCTTTAAAGCCCTAAACGGCCTTGGCCCACTATACCTGAAGGAGCGTCTCCACCCCCATCGTTCAGCCCAGACACTGAGGTCCAGCGCCGAGGGCCTTCTGGCGGTTCCCTCACTGCAAGAAGTGAGGTTAGGGGGAACCAGGCAGAGGGCCTTCTCGGTAGTGGCACCCGCCCTGTGGAACACCCTCCCACCAGACGTCAAAGAGAAAAACAACTACCAGACTTTTAGAAAACATCTGAAGGCAGCCCTGTTTAGGGAAGCTTTCAATGTTTAACAGACTATAGTAGTTTAATATTTTGTTGGAAGCTGCCCAGAGTGTTTCTCTGATGAAAATAGGGACACCCCGTTCCCTAATAATTTTACAATTTATACCCCACACATCTGACTGGGTTGCCCCAGCTGCTCTGGGTGGCTTCTAACATATATAAAAACATAATAAAACATTAAACATTAAAAAAAGTTCCCTATACAGGTTTTCCGTCAGACAGCTCAGGGGTCAAAGAACTTCATACCCTCCTACATTTCTCCAATGAACATAGGGACATCCTAAGGAAAAGAGGGACATTCTAGGATCAAATTAAAAACTGGGATGGCTTCTCTAAATCTGGGACATCCCTGGAAAATAGGGACACTTGGAGGGTCTGTATTAAGTAATGTGTTGAATCTTCCTGAATTTTTGGACTCTCAGGATGCATTCCTGCAGGAGAAACTGTTTCTAACACCATGCACATCCTGTTTAATGCACTAGCACAGCCTTTGCCAACCTGGTGCCCTCCCACTAGGTCTTGCCAGGTTGAGGGAAGGTTACACTAGCAGAACCTATATACGGTAGCTTGATTCTGCTTGCTACTGTTTCCCTGAAATGTGAGCAGTAGATTTTTTAAAGCATGGGGTGCAAACACCATCAATTTCCACCAGGGGGCAGGAGTGACTCCAGATTTAAAATACTGTAGAGATTTCTTCAAAACCAAAAATATTTACATATGTACACCAGGGGGCAGCAGCGACCAAGATTTAAATGCAAGAATCCTCTTTTACAAATGAACATAATATATGCAAATATGTATTCATTCAAATAATCAGGGCCTTTGCCTATTAGATTTCCCCATTTCTAGATATTTCTCTCATTTCCACCACCCAGTGAATAAACCTGAAATACAAAATTGTGCATTTTATGAAGAGCAGCATTTATGGAAAATAAAACATTTACCCCACCCCAATGAGTTGCAGAGCAAGTTGGAAAAGGTAACTTTGCTGGTTTGTATCTGAATTGGATTTGAAATTGTTTTAAAATATGGAACTGTTTCTAATGGTGTGGGGTTTTTTTAATATATATGATACAGTCGTACCTTGGTTTTCGAACAGAATGTGTTCGGCTTCTGAGGCAAAGTTCACAAACCGGAACACCTACGTCTGGGTTTGCGACGTTCGAATTCCAAGTTGTTTGTGAACTAAGCTGTTCGAAAACCAAGGTACGACTGTAGTTTTTCAGTGTCAGAAGCTGAAGAGGCAACAGGGTTTATTTAGTGAGCAAGAAGAGGCTGTATGTCCTGATCGCCTGGTCAGTGTGTCATGCCCAAGCAAAGTCCGAAACCCTAAGGAGAGCCTTCTCGGTAGTGGCACCCACCCCGTGGAACAGGAAATGAGGTTCTGGGTTAATCCAAATCCAACGTCAGGATGCAGTCCAGCATCACGTACAGTCCCATTGAGGTCCAGGAGCATCCAAGTTGTGGTCCATCAACATGGGCAGCTAAGCAGATACAGCAGCTGTTCAGGGAAGTTTTTAATGTGTGACATTTTAATGTACAGTGGTACCTCGGGTTAAGAACTTAATTCGTTCCGGAGGTCCGTTCTTAACCCGAAACTGTTCTTAACCTGAAGCACCACTTTAGCTAATGGGGCCTCCCGCTGCTGCTGCCGCCGCGCGATTCCTGTTCTCATCCTGAAGCAAAGTTCTTAACCTGAAGCACTATTTCTGGGTTAGCGGAGTCTGTAACCTGAAGCGTATGTAACCTGAGGTACCGCTGTATTTTTAATCTTTGTTGGGAGCCGCCCAGGGTGGCTGGAGAAACCCAGTCAGATGGGTGACATATAATTTTATTATTATTATTATTATTATTACTACTACTACTACTACTACTACTACTACTACAACTACTACTATTTCATAGAATCATAGAATCATAGAGTTGGAAGAGACCACAAGGGCCATCGAGTCCAACCCCCTGCCAAGCAGGAAACACCATCAGAGCACTCCTGACATATGGTTGTCAAGCCTCTGCTTAAAGACCTCCAAAGAGGAGACTCCACCACACTCCTTGGCAGCAAATTCCACTGTCGAACAGCTCTTACTGTCAGGAAGTTCTTCCTAATGTTTAGGTGGAATCTTCTTTCTTGTAGTTTGGATCCATTGCTCCGTGTCCGCTTCTCTGGAGCATCAGAAAACAACCTTTCTCCCTCCTCTATGTGACATCTTTTTATATATTTGAACATGGCTATCATATCACCCCTTAACCTCCTCTTCTCCAGGCTAAACATGCCCAGCTCCCTTAGCCGTTCCTCATAAGGCATCATTTCATTTATTACAGTACTAGCACCACTTGCAATTTTGTAGGTGAGTTATATAACATCTATTCGAAACTGCGGGATGTGGTGTCACCCGTGCCTTCATTATGCTTCCTTCTCCCTCTTAATCGGGGTCTGAAATCAGTGAACCTAGCAAACTGGATCTCAACTGAGAGAAAGTGGAAGCAGTGATGGGAGAACTGACTGAGAAAGAGGCATGGGGCACTTTGGAAAGCACTGTTGCTGCAGCAGCCTTGCTGAGTGGGTGGCCGAGGGAAGGCAAGCAAGCCAGGGCTCTTGTGTGCGTTTGTGTGTGTGTGACTTTGCTGCTTCCCTGCCCTTGCCTCCTGAGGCAGTTGCCACATTTTGCCTCATGAAAGAGCCGGCCTTGTGAGTCAGAGTGGACAGCGTTAATTCACAGGGCGGTTTGAGAAGCGCAACGACGTTTCACACTTTCCATCGTGACTCTGGCAAATTTCTCAGGGAGGTGTTAAAACACGTCTCCCCAATCTATACGAGTCTTCCTCGCATATTGTTACATGAATCTGGGAACAGGTTCATTGAATGACAAAGACTTGTAGGCCATTAAACGCATCCAGTAATTAGGATCGCTATTAGAATCGTTACTGCATTCATTTTGAGTTTAACTTATAGCATGGCTCCTGATGTTTGGATATTTTGAAAGTTTTATCACTTGTGCGTTTGACATCACTGGACTCCTTTGGGGAAAAGTGTGGGATATAAATTTATTATTATTATTATTATTATTATTATTATTATTATTATTATTATTTCAGAGCCCCATTCAGAGGACAATCCAAACTAAAGATCCCCTGGGATGAAAGACTTGGAATCCGGAAGATCTCTGACGCTGCTTTCCAAACTTTTCATGCTGGTGACACGCTTTTTAGACATGTGTCTTTTTGCGACACAGTAATTCAGTTTTACTAGCAAACCGGAGGTTAAACTAACCACTTTCTCGCCCCAGGAGGCGTGCGGGGAGCGTTCGCACGACACCCCTGCACACTGCAGCCGATACACTAATGTGTTGCGACACACAGTATGGAAAACTCTCTGCTACACCATTGTAAACGCCACAACCACCCATGGCATCAGTCTCTTAACCCTGCCTCACACTGGAAAACGGGTGTTCTGGGGAAGGGGAAGGAGCAGGAACAGGAACAGGGAGTGGTGGTTTACAGTGGTACCTCGGGTTAAGAACTTAATTCGTTCCGGAGGTCCATTCTTAACCTGAAACTGTTCTTAACCTGAGGTACCACTTTAGCTAATGGGGCCTCCCACTGCTTCCATGCCGCTGCCGCACGATTTCTGTTCCCATCCTAAGGTAAAGTTCTTAAGCTGAGGTACTATTTTTGGGTTAGCGGAGTCTGTAACCCGAAACGTCTGTAACCTGAGGTACCACTGTACTCTGGTTTGCAGCTCCATTCAGCTCTTTCATATGACCTGGCAACCAGAGGAACTTACACTGGCAAAAAAAGATGGCGTATGTTATAGGTCCCCCCCTCACTGCAGATGGTGACAGCAGTCATGAAATTAAAAGATGCCTGCTTCTTGGGAGAAAAGCAATGACAAACCTAGACAGCATCTTAAAAATCAGAGACATCACCTTGCCAACAAAGGTCCATATACGTAGTTAAAGCTATGGTTTTCCCAGTAGTGATGTATGGAAGTGAGAGCTGGACCATAAAGAAGGCCGATCGCCGAAGAATTGATGCTTTTGAATTATGGTGCTGGAGGAGACTCTTGAGAGTCCCATGGACTGCAAGAAGATCAAACCTATCCATGCTGAAGGAAATCAGCCCTGAGTGCTCACTGGAAGGACAGATCCTGAAGCTGAGGCTCCAATACTTTGGCCACCTCATGAGAAGAGAAGACTCCCTGGAAAAGACCCTGATGCTGGGAAAGATGGAGGGCACAAGGAGAAGAAGAAGACAGAGGACAAGATGGTTGGACAGTGTTCTCGAAGGTACCAGCATGAGTTTGACCAAACTGTGGGAGGCAGTGGAAGACAGGAGTGCCTGGCGTGCTCTGATCCATGGGGTCACGAAGAGTCGGACACGACTAAACGACTAAACAACAACAAAGGTCCCCACCGCCGCCTCCAGAATTAGGCCAGTAACCCCACTCTTGAATGGATCTTGTAACAGGGATAATATACGGGGAGGTTGGGGTTGCGGGGAGGAAGTGGTTGAAATCAAAATTCCCTCATCTTTCTGTGCTTTCCTCCCCTCTCCTTCCAGATCAGTGCAATGCACCAAGAATCAGACTAGCAAGTTCCCCCCATTTCATGTGGAAGTTTTCTCGCTTTGCAGCAGTACAACGGATTATTACCAGCCCTGTGCACGAGGCCCTTGTATTTTGATTGCCTAAAAAGAAAACCACCCTTGACTGTCCTAATTATAGCTCTTCCTGTCAAAGTTAGGGAGAGGCCAGGGTTGAGACAGCAGGAAGCCGCGGGGAACCTGGAGGACGGCTGCTCCTCAGCTTTCTCTACTGAGTGGGTGTCCGCCGGTTTCTCCAGAGGAAAAAGGAAGCAGAAGTGAAGAAGCGTCACTTCCTCAGAGGCTAAAAATAAAGCTTTGGGTAATGGTAGTAGCTTGCCCATGTTGAACAATCGAGGAGAAGCCTTGTTTCTTCAGAGGTGCAGTTATGTAATATTAGATCCTGGGTTTATGATTTAATCTCCCTGCCCGCTCTCCCTTTGTATTGTCATGCATACTACTTCATGTAATGCACCATGTGGTATGCCAACCCTGCTGTATTGGGGTTTTTTTTGACACACCATCCTGCACATTTGGCTCATTTGGTGATCACTCGAAGCCGAATAAGATTGTCTTCCATAAACATGGTTTTAACAATGAATCCATAAGTGACTGTATAGGCCAATTCTGGATCCACACGTCCTTCAACAGCAGGGACATTGTTTTCCGGGGCCGGGCGGGAGTTGATCACGGTGGATTTGCCAAGCGTGCCTTCCTCTTAGCACGTTTCTCCCTTGCATCCTGAGTTCCAGTGTCTTCAAAGCCTACCTTTGGTAAAGGCTGTTATCCAATTGGAGTGCTCGCAGGCCAGTGTTCCCCAGTTGTCGGTGTTTATAATATTTTTTTAAAAAAGATTTGCCTTGAGAGAGTTTTTAACCCTCTTTTGTTGACCACCAGCATTACACTTTCCATTTTTAAGTTCGGAATAGAGTAGTTGCTTTGGAAGACGATAGGCATCCACACAACATGACTAGTCCATCAAGTTGATGTTGAAGAATCATTGCTTCAACACTGATGATCTTTGCTTCTTCCAGTTCACTGGCATTAGTTCATTAGGGTAAAGGTAAAGGGACCCCTGACCATTAGGTCCAGTCGTGGCCGACTCTGGGGTTGCGGCGCTCATCTCGCTTTATTGGCCGAGGGAGCCAGCGTACAGCTTCCAGGTCATGGGGCCAGCATGACTAAGCCGCTTCTGGCGAACCAGAGCAGCACATGGAAACGCCTTTTACCGTCCCGCCAGAGCGGTACCTATTGATCTACTTGCACTTTGATGTGCTTTCGAACTGCTAGGTTGGCAGGGGCAGGGACCGAGCAACGGGAGCTCACCCCGTCACGGGGATTCGAACCGCTGACCTTCTGATTGGCACGTCCTAGGCTCTGTGGTTTAGCCCACAGCACCACCCGCGTCCCTAATTAGTTCATTAACCCTCCCCTAATGGGGCCACTGTGTTTCTTTACCCCATAGACCCTCCCTACAACTATGAAATTTCCACGAAGGTGATATTAACGGGATCACCTCTCTAATCCTTCCAAATTCATACTTGCAGGAGGCACAACTGATAATAATAATAATAATAATAATAATAATAATAATAATAATAATATTTATACCCTGTCCACTCTGGGAGACTTACAGCACATAAAAAATGGTAAAACATTAGACATTAAAAACTACCCGATACAGGACTGCCTTCAGATGTCTTGTAAAAGTCACACAGTTGTTTATCTCCTTGACATCTGATGAGAGGGCGTTCCACAGGGCGGGTGCCACCACCAAGAAGGCCCTCTGCCTGGTTCCCTGTAACCTCACTTCTCGCAGGGAGGGAACCGCCAGAAGGCCCTCGGAACTGGACCTCAGTGTCCAGGCTGAACGATGGGGGTGGAAACGCTTGTTCAGGTATATTAGACCGTAGTTTGCTGTTGTGGAGGTTCTCTGCCATGCTGCATTTGAAATGAGTAGCCACTGCCCCAGAGCATTCGTGGAACTTGTGCAGGTGACTGTGCTTTGGATTTCTGAATGTCAGGATGGCACCATGGGGTTGGGGAGGGAAATGGAGCAAAGACAACTTTTTGATGGAGCGGGGATGACAACCATTGAAGAACGGCAAGTGCATGTAAATGAGAGACCGCATTAGCAAGCCTCACTTCACGCCGTTGTGACCGCAGCTAAAAATACAATAAAATAAGACCGGTAGGCAAATTAAGTCAACTCTAGCTCAAACATCAAAACTACAAAAAGAAAAGTAAAAGGAACGAGAGGCTGTTTCCAAAGGGAGATACAAAATGGTACTCTTCCAAATAAGGACTGGCGCCTAAGACCAACAAGTTGGAGTGCCAGAGTGGAAGGCAGGAAAGGATGAAGCAGAAGGAAGCACAGAGCAAGGGGACTGGAAGGAGGTGGAGGCATGGGCTCCCTCCCATGGTAGCCACACAATTCTCCACCTCAGGCAAAGTGAGCAAGGACAGGATGAGATGGAGAAGAGGGGAGGTGTGAAGAAGGATGTACAGTGCTACCTCAGTTTTCGAGCACCTCGGAAGCTGAATGTTTCTGTTTTCGAAAGCCAAAAACCCGGAAGTACAGTGGTACCTCGGGTTAAGAACTTAATTCATTCTGGAGGTCCATTCTTATCCTGAAACTGTTCTTAACCTGAGGTACCACTTTAGCTAATGGGGCCTCCCGCTGCCGCCGTGCGATCTCTGTTCTCATCCTGAGGTAAAGTTCTTAACCTGAGGTAATATTTCTGGGTTAGCAGAGTCTGTAACCTGAAGTGTCTGTAACCCGAGGTAACACCGTAATTGCTTCCGTTTTCGAACGCGCCTCAGAAACCGAATGGCTTCTGCTGCATGTTTTTCAGTTTTCTCCATAGACTTTGCCGACTGCTCTTCAGAAGTCAAACAGTCTTCCGGAACGGATTACGTCCGACAACCGAGGTATCACTGTATATATTTGCTTTGATAAGCTGAAAGAATGCCTCCTGCTGCATTTCATACCAACTTTCCTCTGTGCCCTGGTCACCTTCTGAGACCCGTCTCTGGAAACCTCCACTGCCCGAGGTGAGGCGGAAGGTGAGGAGGGACAGGGCCTTTTCAGTGGTTGCACCCCACCTCCAGAGTTTCCTCACTGGGGTGGCTCACCTCCTTTGAGAAAAACCATTTTGAGTGCTGTTGTTTGTTTGTTTGTTTGTTTTGTTTCAATTACACCGAAAATAAATGTTATGAAATAAAAATAAACAAGTAAACATCTCACACTTTTTAATTTTCTTAGGTTGTTTAATTTTTCTTGGGCCTTCATTTCAACATGCAGGTTGGTTTGTTTTGTTGTTGTTTTTTTAAAAAATACCATTTTACTGTTTTTACTCCTTGCGGTCTGTTGTTGACTTCAGTTGTATTGAAGCAGAAGAAGTATGTTCTGCTGATGTAATACTATATCAGAATCTGTATATGAACATATATAGTCCAGTATCCAGTTCTCACAGGGGCCGACAAGACGCCTGTGGGAAGCCCAAAAGCGCACACACACAAACACGACAAAATTGCTTTAGCACCAGTGATAGTGGCTGCTAAACAGGAGCCCCGGCACATACTAGTATCCTTAAAAGATTCATCTTCAACCCCAGCCAGTGCTACATGTAATAATATGTCTGCTTTCTGATTCCTTTTCCTTCTTTCCCCTTTCATATCTTTTTCCACACACACACACTTTCTGGCTCTTTCCCCTTCTCTCCCCATTTTCTGCCAACCTTTGTACTTTCTCCTTCTTAATAGCCGTAGTTGTTTCCCAGTTTCTGTTTCGGTCATTTGCCCTCGGGTTTCCCTGGCAAGGAGGACAAAGGATCTCCTTGGGCGAATAGAAAATGGAATTCAGAAGAGGGAAGAGAGAAAAGCTTATGAGAATCTAGCAACCACTCCTTTCTGTCCAGATAACCAGTTTATAGAGTGTTCATCCTGACTGTTTTGCACAAACTCTGTCGGAAGTTATATGAGGCGTACTGTTAATTTGTTCTCTTATTTCCCTGTGGAGCTTATATAACACCTTCTGTTTATAGATCACTCATCTGGCTTTGTTTGCACAGAGGTGATATGACTTCCCACCAATGGATTGTTATCCCACAACTTCTAGAGCATTTCCTCATTGCCTTCCTGTACTTTCCCCATCACTTTCCTTACTGCAAAAGTCTGCGCGGGGGGGGGGGGAGACACAGTGTCTCCTCCACTCTCCTGGACATATGCTTAATTAGGGATGTTTTTTAAAAAATCATTAATTCTACCTCTCTGAACTAATTTGAGACTGGATCCAGAGCGGGGTGAGTGGTACGCAGGTTGGACCAGAGTGGGTCAGCTTAATCGGGACCCCTTGGATTGGTACCATAAGGAGGATTTAGAGAGGGCTGTGAACAACCTTATGTGTAACATCACTTTTATCTGCTGCGTTTATTATTATTTTTACTTTTACATTTATTCTTCTGCTTATTTAGGGTTACCATACATCTGGATTTTCCCAGACATATCCACGATTTGGGTGTCGGAAACTGCGTCTGGGCGGGAATTGCTTTAATGTCTGAGAAAATCCGGACGCATGGCAACTCATATTGGAAGTGGCAATTTTGGTGATTCGGGGGGGGGGGGGGGAGCTCTAAAACCACAATTCTTTTTGCGATTTTTGACTTTAAAAGCTCAAAAACTTTTCTGTCTGGATTTTCACTTTCTGAAATATGGCAGCCATTGTTGTTGTTGTTGTTTAGTCGTGTCCGCCTCTTCGTGACCCCATGGACCAGAGCACGCCAGGCACTCCTGTCTTCCACTGCCTCCCGCAGTTTGGTCAAACTCATGCTGGTGGCTTCGACAACACTGTCCAACCATCTCGTCCTCTGTCGTCCCCTTCTCCTTGTGCTGATCTTTCCCAACATCAGGGTCTTTTCCAGGGAGTCTTCTCTTCTCATGAGGTGGCCAAAGTATTCGAGCCTCAGCTTCAGGATCTGTCCTTCCGGTGAGCACTCAGGGCTGATTTCCTTAAGAATGGATAGGCTTGATCTTCTTGCAGTCCATGGGACTTTCAAGAGTCTCCTCCAGCACCATAATTCAAAAGCATCAATTCTTCGGCGATCAGCCTTCTTTATGGTCCCGCTCTCACTTCCATACATCACTACTGTGAAAACCACAGCTTTGACTATACGGACCTTTGTCGGCAAGGTGATGTGTCTGCTTGCATTGTTTCATTCCATATTATTTTTGACTGGCCCTGTGCCGAAGAGGTAGTAATTAAATTGAATTAAGTTTTGAATTGGATTAATATGCAGCAGATCAAGACAATGACCAGTGCACATCTCTCTCTCTCTCCCCCCCCCCATTTTAAAGTTAGCACTTGTGCTTGGCCTGCAAAGAAGGAACTCTGGAACTGACAGGCTGAATGCTCAAAAGCAAGAAACCACAGTTTTGCTCTTTCTGGCAAACACCTCGTAGCAGGACAGCCAGCCTGCTCCCAAAACTTTCCCTTCAGGTGGCAACCAGACCGAAACTGCCAGACGTGACGCCAGACCGAAACTGCCCTCTTCAAATGTGCAGATATGGCTTCAAAAATTAAAGAGTGCAAAGATGAATTCATGGTCGTAGAGGGAAGTGATAACTCTGTGGTGAAGCACCCGCTTCACATGCAGAGCTCCCAGATTCAGTCTCTTCCAAGTGGGACAGGGAGATCTAAGTAAGGCTCTCTGAAATCCGCTGCCAGAGCTACTCCTGATCAGCACAGACATTCCTGAGCTTGATGGAGCAATGGTTTGACTCAGTATAAGGAAGTTTCCTGTAACAGACCTATCAGTGGCTATAAACACTAAGCCATTCTGGCTAAATGGACCGTCCATGTGCAGATGCCAAAATCAGATGCTGGGGTCAGATAACAGGAAAGGAGAGGTTCCCTGGGAAGAGGGATTGGCCGATAAACCACTCTGGGAATGGTAGCGCTTTGAGGAAAATAGAGGTATCCAAAGGAATCTTAGCACCCTTCACAAACTGCAGCTCCCAAGATGCTTTGGGGGAAGCCATGACTGTTTAAACCAGTATGTTGTTGTTGTTGTTGTTTAGTCGTTTAGTCGTGTCCGACTCTTCGTGACCCCATGGACCAGAGCACGCCAGGCCCTCCTGTCTTCCACTACCTCCCGCAGTTTGGTCAAACTCATGCTGGTAGCTTTGAGAACACTGTCCAACCATCTCGTCCTCTGTCGTCCCCTTCTCCTTGTGCCCTCCATCTTTCCCAACTCAGGGTCTTTTCCAGGGAGTCTTCTCTTCTCATGAGGTGGCCAAAGTATTGGAGCCTCAGCTTCAGGACCTGTCCTTCCAGTGAGCACTCAGGGCTGATTTCCTTCAGAATGGATGGGTTTGATCTTCTTGCAGTCCATGGGACTCTCAAGAGTCTCCTCCAGCACCAGAATTCAAAAGCATCAATTCTTCGCCAATCAGCCTTCTTTATGGTCCAGCTCTCACTTCCATACATCACTACTGGGAAAACCATAGCTTTAACTATACGGACCTTTGTTGGCAAATCACCTTGCTTTTTTTCTTCTTTAAGCTGTATAATACCACTTTAAATGTGTGGTGCAGATGGGACCAGACCCTAGCCTTTTTAAGAACAATACCATTTAGACAGTATGGATATAGAGAGATCAGCGGTCTGGCTCTGTATACGCCGACTTCCTAAGCTCCGTTTGTATACAGGAAAATGTCTGAACCAGGGGTAGGCAACCTACGGCCCATGGGTCACAAGCGGCCTACGGGAGTCATTTAACCGGCCCATGAGCTACCCCCGAACCAAGCCGCCTATTCGGCGAGTCCTCACGCGCTGTGCTAAACCAACACAGCGCAGTGCAGGGACTCGCTTCCGCGGTGCCGGAAATCACGTCTGCACATACGCAGATACCTAAAATCGTGTCTACGCAGACGTCGGAAATTCGCGATTCAGCCCATGGAGGGATCTCCGCTGGAGTGAACCGGCCCAGGCGAGGTAAACCTTGCAGACCCCTGGGATTCTGAACGGTCCTTGCTTGAGAACTCAAACTTCAGAATTGCGGTTGCCACTGATACTGGCAGAGGGTGATGTTTTGCCATGTCAGCTACCTTCCTACACCTCCGTAGATTAACGATAGAGGCGATATCAGTGCTTAATTTATGAAGAGAGGTGCCTGGGGCCCAGATCCTCATACTCTGTGACTCAGAAACTCTTGTCTCCCGCTCACAAACAGATGGCGTCTGGTTGGGATTGCTCAGTGGTGACGGGGAAAGTGGCTCTAGGCCCCTTATCGCTGCCCATGTTCCTGAACGAAGCATCAGCCTACAAGATAGGTGCAGATCAGGGGTAGCCAACGCGGTGCTCTCAATGCGTTGTAGAGTTGCTTTGGCAGAGGCAGGAGGGAGGGAGAAGGACTGAGGTCGCATACATACCATGCATTTCAAGCACATTCAAAGTACACAGTCACCCTAAAAGAATCCTGGGAACTGTAGTTTGTGAAGAGGGCTCTGTGAGGGGGAAACTACAGTTCCCACGATTCTTTGGGGTACACAGCCAAGAGTGCCTTGTCAGTGATGACTCCCTGCCTCTGAGATTGACAGGCCTGGCACCCAGTTTGTCATCATTTCAAGGTCAGGCCAAGACTGCTTCCTTCTTCCAGGTCTTCTGATTCTTAGTCTCTTGGTATGGTTTGCACTGATGTTGCTGTTTAAACTGTATTGATTTCTTTCCCAATCTATCAAACTATTATCCATCGGGGGTAGTTGCCCTGGGAGTACTTTGCATTGAAGGTGGGATAGATGAACCTTGGAAATAATGATGAAATTTCCCTCTCGTCGCGTAAGGAGATGATATAAATGATTGCGATATCATGGAATGCGGAATTTCGCCCTTGGGTAGTTTGGCTTTCTGCTTGGGCTCAGTCAATTCCTTTTGTGTGTAAAGGTCTCTCTCTCTCTCTCTCTCTCTCTCTGTGTGTGTGTGTGTGTGTGTGTGTGTGTGTAAGCTCAGACGCACCCATGTCCACCACTAGGTCCTGTTGTTGTTGTTTAGTCGTTTAGTCGTGTCTGACTCTTCATGACCCCATGGACCAGAGCATGCCAGGCCCTCCTGTTTTCCACTGCCTCCCGCAGTTTGGTCAAACTCATGCTGGTAGCTTTGAGAACACTGTCCAACCATCTCATCCTCTGTCATCCCCTTTTCCTTGTGCCCTCCATCTTTCGCAGCATCAGGGTCTTTTCCACCTCTTCTCATGAGGTGGCCAAAGTATTCGAGCCTCAGCTTCAGGATCTGTCCTTCCAGTGAGCACTCAGGGCTGATTTCCTTCAGAATGGATAGGTTTGATCTTCTTGCAGTCCATGGGACTCTCAAGAGTCTCCTCCAGCACCATAATTCAAAAGCATCAATTCTTCAGAGATCAGCCTTCTTTATGGTCCAGCTCTCACTTCCATACATCACTACTGGGAAAGCCATAGCTTTAACTATACGGACCTTTGGATAGACACCATGCAAAGCTAGCACTTGGGGGATCATAACCCATATTTCTATAGAAAGAAAGGTGATATCCACACTATACAGGCCCAGCCCTGCCAAGAATTCTGGGAAGTGCAGTTTTCCCATCCCAGAGCTACAATTCCCAGCACCCTTAACAAACCACAGTCCCCGGGATTCTTTGGAGGGAGCAAATGGTATGGCATGGAACCAAAAGACTTGAAGAATGCCGAGGGGGATATCAAATAATGGAGCAGAAATTGGTTTTCTGAAGAGAATTTCGGGGCTGGTCCTACCATTAAGAAGAGCTAATCAGTTGCTTCAGGAGGAGCCCATTTTGGTCACAGAAAGGGAAGCCGGTTGTTGATTATTTACTTTACCACTGTTGTGTTTTTATTGGGAGGGAGAGGTGCCTGAGGGATATTCTGCCTCAGGTGGCAAAATAACTCTGGCCAGCCATATCTACCTTGGCTTGGAGCGGGATGTGTGTGTGTGTGTGTGTGTGTGTGTGCATGCGCTGTTTTGCCTCAGGCGGTGAAACTTCTCCTCCGTTTCGGTTTCCAAACCTTTAGAAAAAACAGAGGGCAGTTTGGAATCGCCAGGGTGAAATTGAAAGTACTAGCTAGAGAACCGGCCCCACTTCCTGCTGCCCTGACAAGACAAATGTAAAAACCAAGAAAGGGCTAAAATTCCTGCGGTGAGGTAATTGTAGCAGAACGGCTGGGATTTTTGGGGGCTTGGCAAACCCAAGATGGCAAAATGAGTGATTTATTTCTACACCCAGGCTGACTTCTGCAGCTTTTGCTATTCTCATTGCGCACTTCCACAGTGGCAGCCGTAATGTCCGTCCCCTCAGTCCCATTGTGTTCAATGGAGCATACTGGCTTCCGAGAAAGCGTGGCAAGAATTTGCAGTGCCCAGGAGAGCTCGCCTGGGTCACAATTGTTCAAATGCAGTCATGGGTTGGTAGCCAATGCAGTCATCCCATCTCATGTCCTCTACAAGGCTGTGGGTAAGGAGTTGCAATTTGAATTAACAACTGGGGGAGAAATTATTTGGGGGGGGATATTTGTGTCCTCGCACATGGGGGAGAGGAACAACAACCTTGTGAGGTAGTTTAGGCTGAGAGACTGTGTCTGGCCGAAGGTCAGATTTCAAAACATAACCATCACCCATTTTTTGTGATGATGTGCCCAATGTTCGCATCATACGGGATGCCCCCCTTAGCTATGATTTGTTTGTTTGTTAAAAAAAAGCTGTGAAGGGGTTTATAATGTGACTAATATTACAGGAGGCGAGGGGTGGGCCTTGGGGATTTCATTACATTGTGCTTGTAAAACATGGACTACTTATAAATGCCACCTCCCTGAAAGATTCCATCAATGGCATTTCCGAAAAAATTTACACATCACTTGGGAAGACAGGTGAACTGATGCCAGTATACTGGAAGAAGCAAAGATTACCAGTGTCGAAGCAATGATTCTTCAACATCAACGTCGTTGGACTAGTGATGTTGTGCGGATGCCTGATGATCGTCTTCCAAAGCAACTACTCTATTCTGAACTTAAAAATGGAAAGCGTAATGCTGGTGGTCAACAAAAGAGGTTTAAAGACTGTCTCAAGGCAAATCTAAAAAAATGTAGTATCAACACTGACAACTGGGAAACATTGGCCTGCAAGCACTCCAATTGGAGAACAGCCTTTACCAAAGGTGTCATGGGCTTCAAAGACACTCGAACTCAGGACGAAAGGGAGAAACGCACTAAGAGGAAGGCATGCTTGGCAAACCCTCAACGTGATCAACTCCCGCCCAGAAACCATTGTGGAAGGACATGTGGATCCAGAATTGGCCTCCACAGCCACTTACGGACTCACTGTTAAGACTGTGTTCACGGAAGACAATCTTACTCGGCTACTAGTGATCGCCAAAGAAGAAGAAGACACTCTCCTAATTTTAGCATGGTCTTAGACAATTTATTTACGTACCACACATCCCACATGGGCCTCAAACCCTGGTTGAGCTAGGGACCCACCGCCCCACCCCCGCATGCAAAGACAGGCTCCGAAGGATTGAACGGCGAGACCGATAATGGGCCCAGTGGTGAAAAAGGCAGCTTCTGCACGTGCCGTAAAGGGAAACGAGGGGTAGTTGGGGAAACTCTCAGAATAAGGAAAACTCTGATCCTACACCTTCGCTGCCTTGTGGGATATCTTAGGGAAAGAAAAGGCTAAGGAGCAAACCGTACAAAAATCTGGAGAGGAGTCCCTAAGACGGTTGCGTGGTGTCTTGTACGCCTCCTTCTGGCAAGTCCTTCAGCCAAGCTGGTCCAAACGTCTTGCCCTGCTTTACTTTGGACCCCATCAGTGAGGCCGAGGGCGGGGCAGCCCAGGACCTCCATACGCACTGGCCAGGCTTGCACCCCGGGCAGGTCACTTTTGTGTTTATAATGCAGTGGTTTGACTTGACCTCCGGAGGCACACTCCATTGTCTCTTGAGACAGATGGATGCCAACAATACCCCAGCAATTGCCAAGGTGGCTTCTAAGTGGTTTAAAAACAACCACAAAACAGCAGCAGCAGCAGCAGCAATAAACAAACAAAACAATTTTGTCAAAACATCAAACACCTGCAATTAATATCGACAATAAAACAAGCCTGTTAAAACAGCCCAACAACTGGAAGAGTTCAATCAACAATTGAAAACAAAGCAAGTTCAAGTCAGGAGATCCAAGCATGTCAAAACGTTGGGTGTGAAAAATGGCGTCAGGGGGAAAACAGTAGGTTTCCCAAAAAGCTCAACAGCCGTCAGGAATTTAACTTTTTGAAATATGGCAACCCTCCTGATTTGATCCTGGAATTTCCCACTTTTCCTTAGGACTTCCCCATTTTCATCAGAAAAATGTTGGAGGGTGTGGAGTTATGTGACCCTCGAACCAAGGAGATAAAAAAAAAAAGTATACAACCTTTAGAAGATATCTGAAGGCAGCCCTTTATAGGGAAGTTTTTAAAAAAATGTTTAATGTATTATTATTATATATATATATATATATATATATATATATATATATATATATTGGACGTCACTCAGAGTGGCTGAGGCAACCCAGTCAGATGAGTGGGGTATTAATAATAATAATAATAATAAGAAGAAGAAGAAGAAGAAGAAGAAGAAGAAGAAGAAGAAGAAGCACTTCACTATTTTCACTGGAGAAATGTTGGAGGGTATGTAAGGATATGTAATAAAAAAAGCATAATATCCCTATATCTTAACACTAAATAAACAGTGAAGAGTTTGTTTAACATGTATGAACATTGAAGTGAGCGTGAAACTCACCACGCCTGAAGCCCACTGGCTGATACTTAGACCTAGTACTCATCCCAGACATGAGTGGTCATTTAGTTCTGGGCTGAATCACTTTAGATTTCAGGTGGAAGACATAAGGCTCCTTCATGCCAAAAAAAATTTCCTTCCTCATAGAGAGCTAGCATGTCTAGCCTTTTCCTGATTTGCTAGTTTTCTGTGCGATAGAGTTTTTTGTTTTGGTTTGGTTTTTTATGTGGAAAATGTCTGTATGTAGAAGCACAGAGCTCCCACCTGCAGTCTGGAAGAAGATGGCCCAGTTCTAAATGAGGCCAGAGAGATTGGAACATCCAAGTTCCTGGTAGATTCCTTAGCTGGGCAGGTAATCCCAGCATGTGCTTCCTGTGTCAAAAAACCCAGCACAATTTCCACCTTGGTTTCTGTGGCCTGTACAGTCCCCGGCCATTTCCACTTCTCGTTATCTTCTACTTTCCTGTGCTGGAAAGACAACCTCCTTCTCTATTGACACTCTCAGGTGTTAATGCCCGTTTTGGTAGTTTTATCTCCCAGGAATTCCCTCCTCCATTGTATGGCTTTTGTGATAAGCCAATGATGCGCTTTTGTATCCTCGCCTTGGGACCCACCCCATCCTTCTGGTTGGAAGTTGTTTCCACCAATTTTAATCTTGTAAAGGTAAAGGGACCCCTGACTGTTAGGTCCAGTTGCGGACGACTCTAGGGTTGCAGCGCTCATCTCGCTTTACTGGCCGAGGGAGCCGGCGTACAGCTTCCGGGTCATGTGGCAGCATGACTAAGCCGCTTCTGGCGAACCAGAGCAGCGCACGGAAACGCCATTTAATCTTGTACAGTGGTACCTTGGGTTAAGTATTTAATTCGTTCCGGAGGTCCGTTCTTAACCTGAAACTGTTCTTAACCTGAGGTACCACTTTAGCTAATGGGGCCTCCTGCTGCTGCCGTGCTGCTGGAGCCCGATTTCTGTTCTCGTCCTGAAGCAAAGTTCTTAACCTGAGGTAATATTTCTGGGTTAGCGGAGTCTGTAACCTGAAGCGTATGTCCTGAAGCGTATGTAACCTGAGGTACCACTGTATACTGATGCTATTGTAACCCACCCTGATGATGACGGTCCCGATGCTAATAATAAATAGGATGGGAGGTTTAATAACATTCAGACCCACCCAAAACTTTGTGAATCTGGTGAGGACGTCTCCCACTCCTTTCTAAGTTGGCCTTTATGCAAGAAATCTAGACACAAACTTCTCCCTTGTTATGCTTCAGCCCCTGTCAAACAGAGCCCTCCAGGACCAGATCTGTACATTACCAACCAAGGAGCAAATTCTGCTCTGGGATCTAAGAAAATATAAGTCAGACTTCATAAAAACTTTGGGTTGGGTAGGATGAGCTTTCATTCTACAATGGTACCTCTGGTTACGTACTTAATTTGTTCTGGAGGTCCGTTCTTAACCTGAAACTGTTCTTAACCTGAAGCACCACTTTAGCTAATGGGGCCTCCCACTGCTGCCACGCCGCCGCACGATTTCTGTTCTCATCCTGAAGCAAAGTTCTTAACCTGAGGTACTATTTCTGGGCTAGCGGAGTCTGTAACCTGAAGCGTATGTAACCTGAAGCGTATGTAACCCAAGGTACCACTGTATTGCATTCTTATTACTTATACAGTGGTACCTCAGGTTACAGACACTTCAGGTTACAGACTCCACTAACCCAGAAATAGTACCTCAGGATAAGAACTTTGCTTCAGGATGAGAACAGAAATTGCGCAGTAACAGCGGGAGGCCCCATTAGCTAAAGTGGTACCTCAGGTTAAGAACAGTTTCAGGTTAAGAACTGACCTCAGGAATGAATTAAGTTCTTAACCCGAGGTACCACTGTACAGTCATACCTCATGTTATGTCCGCTTCATGTTACGTTCTTTCAGGTTATGTCCCACGGCGACCCAGAAGTACCGGAAAGGGTTACTTCCGGGTTTCACCGCTCGCGCATGTGCAGAAACGCAAAATGACATTATGCGCATGCTCAGAAGCGGTGAATCGCAACCCACGCGTGCACAGATGCGCCACTGCGGGTTGTGCTCTTTTCATGTTGCGAAGAGGCCTCTGGAATGGATCCCGTTCACAACCAGACGTACCACTGTACGTCACTTCTTAAGAGACAACAACACATGATTTATATTGGGGGGGGGAGTATTATTTTTCTCATTCCTTTTGTATTTGTTTGCTGAATATGTAAAAAGCAATGGTTTACTTGCTGTATTTATATTGTAGTGAGCTGTTCCTGTTCTGATTAGTCTGGGATTTTGCTTTGAGAGGGGTCTGAAGAGAAACCGAAATGATGCATATAATAGGTAAAGAAAAGGTAAAGGACCCCTGGACAGTTAAGTCCAGTGAAAGGTGACTGGGGTTGCGGCGCTCATCTCGCTTTCAGGCCGAGGGAGCTGGCGTTTGTCCACAGACAGCTTTCCGGGTCATGTGGCCAGCAGGACTAAACTGCTTCTGGAGAAACCAGAGCAGTGCACGGAAATGCTGTTTACCTTCCTGCTGCAGCGGTACCTATTTATCTACTTGCACTGGTGTGCTTTCGAACTGCTAGGTGGGTTAAGCTAGACAGAATAACAGGAATTCACCCTGTCACGGGGATTCGAACCGCTGACCTTCCGATCAGCAAGCCCAAGAGGCTCAGTGGTTTAGACCACAGCACCACCTGCTCCCCTTAAATGCAGACAGCCTTCAGACATAGCCATTGATTCCAAAAAAAGGCTTTTTGAATTTGTGTGTTTAAGGGCAGGTTCTGAACACTCTTCTGCTTCCACGTGGAAGAAAAAGGAAAAAGGTACAGGATTCCTAGATGGTGATGTCCAGTCAGAGGCAACTATGAGGTGCAGTTCAGAGAGAACTCACTGTTTCTCATGAATGCAGGTTTTGTGTAATGGATGTTGGAGAATTCTGATGAAAACAGAAAAAGGAACAGAAACTGCAGCTGCCTATTCGCATCAGAACTGGAATGGAAATCAACCCAGCAAATACGATCAATACTCCTTGTTGTTGTTGCTTTCAGTCAGCAAATGATACTTAATTGATTGTCTCCCCCCCCCCCAATTTTTCCAATGTATTTGCACTGAAATTAATCGAGTTGGAATAACATCATGGCAACATACTTTACGCAAATGATATGAATTACGCAAATTTCCTAATTTTGTCACAGTGGACAGTGTGATAAAATAACACAGGTTTGGGCAGAAGGCGAACTGCAGGGGAACAGAAACAGCACTGCAATGAACACAGGGAGGAAGGGAAAGCGATGCCTTCTTACACCCGTAGCTTCTGCAAAACGTCATCCTCATCATAATAGCATCCCATAGTCCCCTCCCCACCATTTAATAAAGATTTAATGTTTCTGCAGGTTTTGTTTTTTACATAGGCATTTGATGAAGTGCTGTGTGGTTGCTGGGGAAAACCTGCATGCACGGAGAGCACCATGTGCAAGATAATTTGCCAGGTAGAAGTGCCTCTGATAAAGAGCATAACATATAACTACTCAGCCTTGCATCAGAACTACGGTAAGTTCAGAGCAGTTTGCAAGATTAAAAAACAGAAGACAAAATCACAAGGATGAGACTAGCAGATTAAAAATAAAACAAAACCAATGCTGGTGCCAGGCAAGGCTTCAGGTGAGGGTGGTGGTCTTCTTCTTTGGCGATCACTTGTAGCCGAGTAAGATTATCTTCCACAAACACGGTTTTAACAATGAGTCTGTAAGTGACTGTATAGGCTAATTCTGGATCCACACGTCCTTCCACTGTGGGGTCATTGGTTTCCGGGCAGGAGCTGATCAAGGTGTGGATTTGCCAAGTGTGCCTTCCTCTTAGCATGTTTCTCCCTTGCGTCCTGAGTTTGAGTGTCTTCAAAGCCCATGACACCTTTGGTAAAGGCTCGCAGGCAAGTGTTTCCCAGTTGTCAGTGTTTATACTACATTTTTAATACTACATTTTTAAAGATTTGCCTTGAGACAGTCTTTAAACCTCTTTTGTTAACCACCAGCATTACGCTTTCCATTTTTAAGTTCAGAATAGAGTAGTTGCTTTGGAAGACGATCATCAGGCATCCGCACAACATGACCAAACAGGGCAGCATGGTTATTAGCCCATAGCAGTCTCAAGGTATCACCTGATGACACATGTGGCCACCACCTTGCTGAAGCTAAGCAGGTCTGGGGTTGGTCAGGGTCTGGATGGGAGACCTCCAGGCAGAGAGCCTTGGGCTCCATAATGGAAGAATGCGAGGAGGTGAAAGTTAGTAAGCAAACAAATGAATACCTAAAACAGAAACAAGCATCTGTGTGGTGCTGGTGTATTGTCTTCATCCAATGTACAGCTTGCAGCCATGCTGTTGTTGTTGTTTAGTCATTTAGTTGTGTCCGCCTCTTCGTGACCCCATGGACCAGAGCACGCCAGGCACTCCTGTCTTCCACTGCCTCCCGCAGTTTGGTCAGGCTCATGTTTGTAGCTTCGAGAACACTGTCCAACCATCTTGTCCTCTGTCGTCCTCTTCTCCTTGTGCCCTCCATCTTTCACAACATCAGGGTCTTTTCCAGGAAGTCTTCTCCTCTCATGAGGTGGCCAAAGTCTTGGAGCCTCAGCTTCAGGACCTGTCCTTCCAGTGAGCACTCAGGGCTGATTTCCTTCAGAATGGAGAGGTTTGTTCTTCTTGAAGTCCATGGGACTCTCAAGAGTCTCTTCCAGCACCATAATTCAAAAAGCATCAATTCTTTGGCGATCAGCCTTCTTTACTCACTTCCATACATCACTACTGGGAAAACCAGTAGTGTACGGCTTGAATAAAAGATTTGGGGTGGCCCAGGTAAGCCCCACTGTGCATAATTCATCACGTGATGCTGCGCATACATCCCATTGGAATGGCAATGCCCATCAACTTTTGGAGGGGGGGACAGCCCCCTCAAATATGTTAAGGGGGGCTCTGAAGGGACCTTGGCCCCTAGGAGTCAGCTTGCAGCACCTTTTAGATCTGAGAAATGTCAAAAGGAGGGGGAGGGATAACTCAATGCCCTGCCCAGCCGGGCTTCTCCCTTTTAAAGGCATGAGATCTGATCTCAGGCCTCATGTGCCACCCCCGCCCCTGGAAGTTTGGGGGCTCATGACCCAAGGGAGGGCATTCTCTGTGGCAGCCCCTAAGCTGTGGAATACCCTCCCCACAGAGATGCATGTGGTACCTCTCTTTTGCAAAATGCCGAAGACCCACCTCTTTGCCTCTGGCCTTGTTTTAAATAATTACAATACTGATTTTTTAATAATAATAATAATAATAATAGCAATCTGCCCTGGGAACTTGTGGTGAAGGGTGGGCAAGAAATACAGTGACTTATAATGATGATGATGTGTGGTTTGTAGCTAACACCATTCTCTCAATTGTACGGCAAAACAGTTTGCTCCTTCAACACGGGAAATTGCTAAACACCAAGTCAACTGTTGTCTCTCTAAGATGATGATGATAATAATAATAATAATAATAATAATAATAATAATAATAATAATTTTATTTATACCCCGCCCTGCCCGGTTCAGAAAACTGGGCTCAGGGTGGCTAACAACAAATTTAAAACACTTAATTGTGATACAACAAGAAACAGCATAAAAATCGGCATAAAAGCATGAATAACAATAAATTCAAAGTTCTAAAATCAGTTTAGGGGCTAGTACAGCCTATCCTGGCTGGAAGCCAGGGGTGTGTGTGTGCCAGGGTGTGTGTGTGGGGGGGGGGTTCCTCCCCTTCGCTTCAAGCCACCAGCACCAACACCACGCTGCCGCCACAGAGAGCCTTTTTTGGGGGATGCCCCGTCAGCAGCAGGCTTTCTATTACCAGTTTCCTCTTTCTGTTACAGAATTTTTCCTCTTCCTCTTGGGAGCCTCGCGCTGTGGGCGGGCGGGGAAGTTTGAAAGGCTCTCCCCGACAGGGTTTAAAAGGCAGAGCCAGCAGCAGCCCTGAAGCACTCGCTCTCCTCTCGAACAAGCTGCGGGGGAAGTCAAGAAGGGTTAAAGGAGGCAGACAGAGGAAGCAACACCCATTCACAAAGAGAATTCAAGCCGCAGAAGAGCAGGAGCGCAGCAGACACCTGCGAAAACTTTTCTTTCTTCCTCCGAACTGGTGTAGCTTTTGGCAAAAGTCCACTCGCCGCTCTTGCCTCTTTTGATCTAAACCCGTGGCTGAAACCCGCCTGGAGAAAAGATCTGCCCGTCGCTTTCCACCTGTTGATTTGAAACCCTCCCTGGATCCTTCTTCCACCTCGTGCCAAGCGGCGACGGCGGCGGCAACAGCAGGAGCGCATCTCTTGACCGAAACGCACCAGCCAGCTATGAGCTCCGAGCATTTGGTGTACGACGTGGAGAAAGGGAGCAACGTGGTGGTGGTGCGCGAAAAGCCGCAGAAAGAGAGCCACTGGAAATGCCTCAGCATCTGTTCCCTCCTGCTGCTGCTGGGCGCCACGTTCGTCTTTGCGCTTTTGCAGTTTGGCGCTTTCAAGCAATCTGAATCCCAGGTAAGGAACATCTATCTATCTATCTATCTATCTATCTATCTATCTATCTATCTATCATCTATCATCTATCATCTATCATCTATCATCTATCTCTATCTACTATCTATCATCTACATCTATCTATCATCTATCTATCTATCTATCTATCTATCATCTACATCATCTATCTATCTATCTATCTATCTATCTATCATCTCTATCTATCTCTATCTATCTGTCTATCTGTCTACCCATCTATATCTATCTATCTATCTATCTATCTATCTATCTATCTATCTATCATCTATCTATCATCTATCTATCATCTATCTATCATCTATCTATATCTATCTATCTATCTATCTATCTATCTATCATCTATCTATATTCGTATCTCTGTGTGTCTCTCTCTGTGTGTGCGGGAGAGGTAGAAAGAGATCAGGGGTTGGTCTTCCTTAGTAAAGATTTGCCGGGTTTGCGTGAAATTTGCAAAGACGTTCTAAATCATAGGTAGGCAAACTAAGGCCTGGAGACCGGATCCGGCCCAATCACCTTCTAAATCTGGCCCGCGGACGGTCCAGGAATCATCGTGTTTTTACATGAGTAGAATGTGTCCTTTTATTTAAAATGCATCTCTGGGTTATTTGTGGGGCCTGCCTGGTGTTTTTACATGAATAGAATGTGTCCTTTTATTTAAAATGCACCTCTGGGTTATTTGTGGGGCATAGGAATTTGTCATTCCCCCCCCCAAAAAAATATAGTCCGGCCCCCCACAAGGTCTGAGGGACAGTGGACCGGCCCCCTGCTGAAAAAGTTTGCTGACCCCTGAATCTAAATCCTCAGAGAGGGAGGGAATGCTTATCTCCATCACTGAATGATGAAAAGAGGAGCTACAAATGGATTAAAATAAATGAATGAAAAATAAAATAAATAGCTCTGAGCTGTTGGCAATCACCACCACCACCAATGAATTCGTGCTATTTTAATTTGAGTTGCTTCCCCCCGCCTTCCCAACAAGCCCATTGATGAGTGCTGAAAGATTTAGGGGCTTTTTGAAGAACCAAGGCACACACTGAATGCGCACCGTTGCCTTATAAAAGTTAAGGGCTTTTAAAATTAAGGATCCCACAGCGAATTAAAAATAATAACAACCAAGATTGTGATATTCAATTTTTTAAAAAAAATGTTCACAAGGTCACAATTGGTGATGTACTTGAACTCAGCCCACCATCACCTCTGGGACTTATCACCAAAAATGTGCCCGTTGCAGCTCTGTAGGGTAGTTAATGTGCACTTAGCTCTTTTTTACTCTGTAGTTCTGCCTATTTGGAAGGCTCCCCCAAACATGCCTCCCACATATCGGACATTCTAGCTCCAGCTCATTTTGCACTATCACTGTATTGTTCATTGTTGTCGCTACAAATGTACTTACCCCGTTTCCCCAATTCTTTCTTTGTTCAGGACTCTAAGGAAAAGGGAAGCCCATTTTCTGGTAAGTTCTTCTTAACAGCATTTTTTTTTCTTAAGAGAAACCTTCCCCATTCTGTCAGGGCAATGGATTTCGGGGTGCAAGGACTTTGGCTCAGTTCTGAGGCTGCGTACACACCGCACTTTTAAAGCACATGGCTTCCCCCCAAAGGATCCTGTAGTTTACTCTTAAAAAGCTACAATCCCTGCCCCCCTTAACAAACTACAGTTCCCAGGATTCTTAGGAGGGTGCCATGTTCTTAGGAGAGAGCCAGTGTGGTGTAGTGGTTAAGAGCGATGGGTTCGCTTCCCCGCTCCTCCACATGCAGCTGCTGGGTGACCTTGGGCTAGTCACACTTCTCTGAAGTCTCTCAGCCCCACTCACCTCACAGAGTGTTTTGTTGTGGGAGAGGAAGAGAAAGGAGAGTGTGAGCCGCTTTGAGACTCCTTCGGGTAGTGATAAAGCGGGATATCAAATCCAAACTCTTCTTCTTCTTCTTTCAACATATGCTGGGTACAGCAGCCTCTCTGATTCTCAAAACCAATGTCTACCTTCAGCAACTGCTCAGAGGCACTATGTGCTTAGCATATGCCTTTTGCACTGTGATACACTTGCTGGATCTTGGGGTTGTAGTCAAATGCACATTAGATCCCACAAGCCGGAGGTCCCCTGGGCTAGACCATCAGTACCTCCAGGCGATTTTAAAATGCTGGTTCTTCAGCAAACAGAAAATGCTGCAGTAGCAGGTTAACCCAGCCCCGTGTGGGATCTTTAAAGGAAGGAAGTTGAGAGGATGCGTTGTCTGACCGCCTGTCCTCTTTTTGTCTTTGCAGGAGGGTTGCCGCAGACGATGAAAGTGCAAGCTCTGATGTCCAGGAAACCAGCTGCCCATGCCCTAGGTGAGACCTATTTTCTAAGCTGCTTGAAAGGGGTTTGTTGTGAAGAAATGATTACAGAGTTGTTGAGCATATAAAGTGCTTTAAAATGTTGGCCCAGTTGGGTTAGGATAAGAGATGATGGCTGGTCGAAACTTAGCCATTGAACTTCCATTTGAATCTGGGTTCCCCACAGCCTGACTCATCATTCAGTCCAGGCCTCCTGCATAATCCAGCACTGAAACATACCCACCAAACGGGGGACATCCTATTTCATACCCTCCAACATTTCTCTGATGAAAATAGAGATGTCCCCTTCAATATTTCTCCGATGAAAATGGGGGTGTCCTATTCCATACTCTCCTACATTTCTTTGGTGAAAAAGGGAAGTCTTACCATACCCTCTTGGGACGCGGGTGGCGCTGTGGGTTAAACCACAGAGCCTAGGACTTGCCGATCAGAAGGTCAGCAGTTCGAATCCTCGCGACGGGGTGAGCTCCCGTTGCTCAGTCCCTGCTCCTGCCAACCTAGCAGTTCGAAAGCACGTCAAAGTGCAAGTAGATAAATAGGTACCGCTCCGTCGGGAAGGTAAACGGCATTTCCGTGCGCTGCTCTGGTTCGCCAGAAGCGGCTCAGTCATGCTGGCCACATGACCTGGAAGCTGTACGGCGGCTCCCTTGGCCAATAAAGCGAGATGAGCGCCGCAACCCCAGAGTCGGCCACGACTGGACCTAATGGTCAGGGGTCCCTTTACCTTTACCATACCCTCCAACATTTCTCCAATGAAAATAGGAACACCCAGGGCTTTTTTTTCCAATCGGAACTCAGTTCTGGTAGCTCTCATGTGGGCGCCATTGTCATTCTAAGAGGACAAAGGTGGGGATCATGGTGAGTTCTGGTACCTCTTTTCTAGAAAAATAGCACTGAGGATGTCCCAAGGAAAAGTGGGACATTCTGGTATCAAATCAGAAATTGGAACGGCTTCTGTAAATCTGGGACTGTACCTGGAAAATAGGGACACTTAGCATTCCGTTAAGCCTCTCTGAGACGCCAAAGCTTGGCCTTTCTCCCATGTAGTTGCTGCCAGAGTTTGTTGGGGCCACACACACATGAGGTTAATATGGTTTTGCCCAATGGCCTGTCAAAGCAAGGATTGGCCTCGCACTCTCTGCTCCACCAAAGCGCTAGGTCAAACCAAAATTGCCTTCAGGGGACTAACACTGAAACTTTGTAGGCCGAAGCCTCTTAGCACATGTTGACGAACCTTTGATGCTGACTGGTTTTTTCCCTTCCCTTTGCAGCTTCCCGAGCTCACGGCCAGCAACTGTTCTGGACCACAGACGTGGCGCCCTCCATACTTGAGAACGGCATGCAGCTGGACAAAAGAGACAACTCCCTTGTGGTGCCTTCAACCGGACTCTATTTCGTCTACTCTCAGGTCATGTTCCATAGCGACACCTGCCCGGAATCCCCTTTGCTGCTCAGCCACACCATCTCGTGGTTTTCCTCGCAGTTCAACAAGAACGTGGAATTGCTGAAGTCCATCAAGTCCGCTTGTGAGGCTGGAAGAACCGCCCAGGGCCAAAAGAATTTGTGGTTCGAATCCATTTACCAGGGGGCTGTCTTCAGGTTGAACAAAGGGGACCGCCTGTGGTCCAAAACCGAATCTCCTCAGTATCTGGACTTTGCCCAACAGGGACAGATATATTTTGGGATCGTTGCCATGGAGTAAAAAAAAGAAAAAAAGACTCTCCTGCTGTGCCATAGTTACAACTCACTTGGTCCTCCTACTCCATCAATCAAAATACAAATTTGAGGATGAGGAACAAGAGACTGAACCCTGAATTGGCACCCCAGCGAAGGAGGCTACTTCTGCTCTGGGGAGATAGGACGCAGTGTTACTTATGTTGTTGTTGTTGTTTATTTTTAATCAACCCTATTTATTTTTATTTATTTATTTATTTATATAGCCAGTGGGCGTATGGTTGGTAGTCTGAAAGGATGTGGGATGCGTGCTTCTTTTGTCACACCAATTCAGGGAAAAAAGATGAAATATAGATAACCCAGTAGAAACAAGAGTGTGGGTTTGTGAGTGTGCTTGTGTGTGTGTATGAGAGAGGGAGGGAGGCAGAGTTATGTGGTTCTGTGAGATATAAGTGAATACCAAAAATAAGGGGAGTTGTGCTCCTTTGAACCCAGCTCCAGAAACTCAGATCAGCTGTATATATATATACTATGTATATCTGTTAATAATTGAATATACCGGTGTAATTATGTATGTTACATGGACTGCTCCTGAATTTTGGGGGAGGATGGCCCTGCGGGCAATGTCCTCTCCCAGTTTACCGAGAAAGAGAGGATAAAAATTCTCTTGGTTGGTAATGTTTACATCGAAGATGTAATCTGACACCAGAGTACCCGAGCTGTTATGAGTTTGCTCACTCTCGTGGTACATAGCGTATTTCATGTTGAAATCCTGCATGTGTTGCCACCAAAGCGGTGATTTCAAAAGGGAAATAATACCTTGTGACGTGATGATTTTTTTTAAACAATGTTGCTTATTTATTTATTTATGTGGATATTTATTTTGCTGTATTCTCCTTTTTTGCACATTGCGGAGAAACTGCAACTGTTATTATAAGTTGGTTGTGTAACCTTTAAATGAGTCCAAGAAATAAAACTGAGATACTATTTAATTTAAAAAAAACCTCACCCTTTTTGACTCCTTGAAATGAATGAATGGATCGTTTCTGAGCTAGAGCAACAGCAAAACACAAGTTTCATGACCATAAATAGATTTAACCAAAAAAGCATGAAATGAATATTGCAGAACACCAGCAATAAAACACCAGTTATTCAGCCTACTGTCTACTTCAGTGATAGAGAACTCATGAACTTCCAGGTATTTTGGACTCCCATCAGCCCCAGCCAGCATGATCAATGGTTAGGTCTGATTGAAGTTTACGCCGACAACAATGCCATAGCTACCTGTTACTGAGCCTGGAGTAAACCATATATTGTGCACCCTATTGCTACTGATATCTACTTAAATTAGGATAAGGAGTTGGTGGCACTGTGGTCTAAACCACTGAGCCTCTTGGGCTTGCTGATCAGAAGGTCAGCAGTTCGAATCGGCACTGTGGTCGGAAGGTCGGCACTGCGGTGGGAAGGTAAACAGCATTTCCGTGCGCTCTGGCTTCTGTCACAGTGTCCTGTTGCACCAAAAGCGGTTTAGTCATGCTGGCCGCATGACCCCGAAAGCTGTCTGTGGACAAACGCCAGCTCCCTTGGCCTGAAAGCGAGATGAGCGCTGCAACCCCATAGTCGCCTTTGACTGGACCTAACGGTCAGGGGTCCCTTTACCTTTACTAACTTGCATTCATGAAACCGTAGTCAGATATTATAATTCCTGGAGGCTTAAAACAGGCACATCCCCCAATGAGAGCGTCAAGTATTTATTTATTTTCATCCTCCCTCCCAAAAAAATCTCAAATCCACACACCCTTTCCTCCCCCCCCCCCCCCACAGTTTATACTTCAGTGAACTTACAGAAGCTTGTGGAGGCATTTCTGTCTCTGACCAAGGAGCTTTCTGCGCCATTCAGTCAATCCTAACTCAAAACTTTGGCTAGAGATGTGAATGCCTGAAAAAATCTCAGAAGATAATAAATAAGGTGGGGGAAGAGAAAAATGGGAATATAATGGTTCCCCCTTTTTTCCTGCTCCCATAAGGTCTTAAGATCTCTAGTTAAGACAAAGATATCTCTCCCACATGTCTCTGGGCAGAAAAACCATATGAAAAGTATAACAACTGAATATTAGAATGGAACATTAGGAAGACTGCTGGCTTTTCAGCCCTTTGGTCAGGCTTCCTCTCTGTTGTTTTGATGGCTATCTAACAGTCACTATATCAGAAAGTCTTGTAGAAGAGCCCAGCATCATGAGCATGCTCAGAGCTGTTTCCTTGAAAGCCACATCTCCTCATAACTTTTTGCAGGTTCTGATAACCTGCAGAGAAGCAGCAGGATGTTTCTGAGGAACATTTTTACGTTGTTTAGTATTTGGCTTGGTTGAAATCATTTATTTCTTAAAATTTATATACCGCTTCATGCCCTCCAACATTTCTCCAATGAAAATAGGGACACCCTGAGGAAATTGGGACATTCTGGGATCAAATCAGAAACCGGGACAGCCCATCTAAATCAGGGACATCCCTGGAAAATAGCGGCACTTGAAGGGTCTGCTGCTCGATTGTGAAAAACCTCAAAGCAGTTTAATGAGGAGACCATGGCAGCCTGCACAGGTGTAATAACACACTTTCCTAAAGTCCTAAAGTGATGAAAACAGCAAGCTTAAAATTTGCAGCACTACCAAGCCAAAAATATTACCTGGTAACTTTTCTTATTTCAATCTAATTCTAAATCTGTGTTTCTAATTTAAGTAGGTAAAAAGGTAAAGGACCCCTGGACGGTTAAGTCCAGTCAAAGGTGACTATGGGGTTGTGGTGCTCATCTCGCTTTCAGGCCAAGGGAACCGGCGTTTGTCCACAGACAGCTTTCCAGGTCATGTGGCCAGCAGGACTAAACCGCTTCTGGTGCAATGGGACACCGTGATGGAAACCAGAGCGCGTGGTACCTATTTATCTACTTGCACTGGTGTGCTTTCGAACTGCTAGGTTGGCAGGAGCAGCGACTGAGCAACAGGAGCTCACTCCGTCGCAGGGATTTGAACCGCTGACCTTCTGATCAGCAAACCCTAAGCTCTGTGGTTTAACTGACAGCGCCACCCACGTCCCGAAGGCAAGTTAGTTAGGTCTAATTAAACTGAGGCGCCAATAAACACCCCACTGTCACAAAATTGCATTAATGCAATATATTATGACATGATTAATATGAGCTAAACAGCATGGTATAGTATACAACATAGCCCTAAGGTGAGTTGTTTTTAAATATGTTGTAAGTGGCATGGAAATCTCTGTGCAAGAAGCAGCTAACAAATCTAATTGATGGGGGTGGTGATGGCGAGACTTATAGCTAGGAATGGAAGGAGGCAGCCAGCGACATCTGCCTTGCCCTGGGTTCGTCCCAGTCATAGAATCATGGAATCATAGAACTGTAGAGTTCAGTTTCTATGTTAGTCATCTCACTTTCCATTTTGTCTCAAACAAATGTACTGCTATTGGGTGGCACATAAATACTGAAATGAAATGAAAAAGTCTATCCATATCTCATTTAGCAGAACCAATCTCTTTCAAGATCATCTCCTTTTCATTCTGACCAGAGAATGGTGTGCCTGTTTTCTTTAAATTGCATTTAGTTAAGAGCTTTCTTTTTCTTTTTCTTTAATAATCTTTATTAATTTAAATTACACACTTATACAAAGAATTTACAATCTCATACTACAAAAAGAAAATTAAAGAAAAAACAATTAAGAAAAAAGAAAATACAGAAAAAAGAAAGAAAAAAAAGCAAATTTACGTACATTAAAAAAACTTAATCTTCCTAATTAATACTTAAATAAACACTTAAATAGAAAAGACTTCTGACAAAACGAGTCTTCCAATCATTCTCATTGTACTCTTTATACTGTCTTTGTTGTTGTATTTTTGAGTGATACTTGTAAACACAACAAATACCGTGTGTGGAGTAGACGGGGACAATATTACAGAATATAAAACTGTGTAGTTAAGAGCTTTCAATAACTCGCATTTCAGGTTCTGAGCTCTTGCTGGGTGGATCCGTGAGGCTCTGCCTGAATCACTCGTGATGTTCAGTGGGAAATTTGCCGCCCATGGATTTCTCACTGTGGGAATTTCCTGAAGTTTTGATTGCTGTTTGAAGATCAGAAAGGCTCTCAAAAACCAAAACCAAGAGGCATGCAAGTACCCATTTCCTTTTCTGAAGGCTCGAGGTCTGATTTCCCTAATTTGTGATAAATATAGACCTTGCAGAGAAGTGAGCTTACATTTTTTCCCTGCAAATCTTTGTATTCTAAGGCTGACTTTCTAAGTTGGCATTGGCAGAAGAAGCAAACACTGCTCATGCGTGTTGCGTATGTATGTCTTTTCATGTGTACTTTAGGGCCCTGAGCCGCATCTAACTATACCAAACCCATGACTTCCAGTTACAGATTAACAAATCTTGCAGTTTCAGTTTCACATTTCCCCCCCAGTTTTAAATTTAATTCTCCACATTTCTGCAGCAATTTGCATTTTAAAAAAACCCAACCTCGTGCAAATTTGTCATCATTTTAGTGTGACTTTCTTCTAATAAAGACATCCAAACATGCAGTTTTGCCTCATATGCAGATTTACAGGCAATTTCCCCCATTATGCACCGTTGAATGCTAATGTAGGCAGGCTTTCTCTGGGTATTGTTACGGTAAAATCTGGGTGCGAGGCTCCTCTGCCACCCAGCTCGTCGGACTAGGTCCGCGGGTCCCTGCGGAGGAAAATGAGCTCAGCCGGAGACAGGAGCAAGCTGCAGAAGATCCAAGTTTATTGCGCAACAGGTTCAAGGCGAGATTGAACAGCGAGAAAGGGGTGACATGAACTTTTGAAACTTCTCTCCATGTCCCAGAATACAGTGCAAAATACATCCCAGTTACATCATGAATACATTAAGAAGAGGTTGGGTTACAAAGATTACATCACGAATACATTAGGAAGAGATTGGGTTAACATATGGAGGAGGGAGGGGGGAATATGCAGAGCTGGAGATATGCGCAGATAAGCACATCCCGAGTACCGGTGATGGGAAGACAATGGTCCATGTATGCATAGTCTGCCACCTGGCATTGCCCGGAGGAAAGGCTTGGCAGAGCGATTTGACAGGATTAGGGTCTTGACACCTTGCTTGAGGGATTATGGAGGACAGGGGAGGTGTCATGGAGTCCTAGAGAAATTGAGCAAATTGGCACGTTGATTTTCTATGAATTTTATAGATTTTAGTCCCTTTTGACATTGACAATTGGAAATAAATGGATATATTGTAGCGAAGAAGAAGGTGAAGAAGACATGCCCCCCCCCCTTCCGTATAAGTATAGGCATGCTTGCACACATCGCACGGCTGGAGAACTGCTTTGCGAAATTTAGAGACATGCGGATGTTTGAAGGCTAGCTGCATTTCGGATCACGTCTTGGTTTGAGAAGTATGATTTAGGTAAAGGGTAAAGGGACCCCTGACCATTAGGTCCAGTCGCGGACGACTCTGGGGTTGCAGTGCTCATCTCACTTTATTTAAACTGTTCAGGGAAGTTTTTAATGTGTGACATTTTAGTGTATTTTTGGTCTTTGTTGGAAGCCGCCCAGAGTGGCTGGGGAGATCAGCAGTGTCTCCTATTCACCGAGAGGCCGCTGAGGAGGTGGGAGATCCGGCCTTCAAGAAAACAGCCTCAGCCGCTGCTGCTGCCGTAGGAGCAGTGGGTGAGGCATTCCTTGTGGGCCGTATCTGCCCCTGTGAATTCTGCCGCCTGAGGCAGAAAGATTCTTAGCATGTGAGGAACATCGCAATGGGATTTTGTGCATAAATGCAAACTTTGCAGCCGCTTCAGCTTCACACACAGAAGACGGCTTCTTCACGCAGATTCGTTTTGCGAGACTGGGATTTGCGAACTGTACAACATTTGCTCCGTTTGAAACTGCCGTCATCCTCTCCTGGTGGGAGAGATGTACAAACCCACATTCTGCCCACCCTACACAGGAGGTATGAAAAGATGGTTGTGAGAGCCCCTCTTGCATTCCCATTGTCCCTTGTACAGTGGTGCCTCGCAAGACGAAATTAATCCGTTCCGCGAGTCTCTTCGTCTTGCGGTTTTTTCGTCTTGCGAAGCATGGCTATTAGCGGCTTAGCGGCTATTAACGGCTTAGCGGCTTTAAGAAAAAGGAAACAAACTCGCAAGAACTCGCAAGACGTTTCGTCTTGCGAAGCAAGCCCATAGGGAAATTCGTCTTGCGGAACGACTCAAAAAACGGAAAACTCTTTCGTCTAGCGAGTTTTTCATCTTGCGAGGCATTCGTCTTGCGGGGCACCACTGTATGTGGTGAAATTTGCCTCACCTTCCCAAGGAAAGCTGCCTTCAGGCAAAAAGATTCACTGGATGATTCCCCAACACACACACACACACACACACCCCTTACAGGAAATATTTGGTAGTATCATATTTCCTGATGGGAGGGGAAGGAAACTGTACTTTGACTTTTCTGCTGAAGCCAGTTCCAAAGGCAGCACAAGAGCTTGTGATGCCTGAGGCAAAACCAACTAGACAACTTGTACTTTCCTTACCCTTTGAAGGCGGTTCACAATCTGGCTGCGTTAAGCTGCTTCTGACCTGGTTACCAGAGGGCATAAGAAACTACTTTCTCATACCAGGTCAGGTTTGGTTTCAGCACCTGGTATCCTTGGATAGACCAGTGCTCAGGTGCTGTGGGAATCCCCGCAACTGCTGCCCACGTGAAGTCCTCTTTTCATATTTTTTAAAATTATGTTTTAAAATAATTTTGTCACCACACCAGTGTTGAGTGACTACCAACCAGCAACTTTGAACCCAGTACTCTGGAATTAGAGTCATTTGTAAGCACTGTAGGGGTGCTGTTGTTGTTGTTGTTTAGTCGTTTAGTCGTGTCCGACTCTTCGTGACCCCATGGACCAGAGCACGCCAGGCACTCCTGTCTTCCACTGCCTCCCACAGTTTGGTCAGACTCATGTTTGTAACTTCGAGAACACTGTCCAACCATCTCATCCTCTGTCGTCTCCTTCTCCTTGTGCCCTCCATCTTTCCCAACAACAGGGTCTTTTCCAGGGAGTCTTCTCTTCTCATGAGCTGGCCAAAGTATTGGAGCCTCAGCTTCAGGATCTGTCCTTCCAGTGAGCACTCAGGGCTGATTTCCTTCAGAATGGAGAGGTTTGATCTTCTTGCAGTCCATGGGACTCTCAAGAGTCTCCTCCAGCACCATAATTCTAAAGCATCAAATCTTCGGCGATCAGCCTTCTTTATGGTCCAGCTCTCACTTCCATACATCACTACTGGGAAAACCATAGCTTTAACTATACGGACCTTTGTTGGCAAGACTGTAGGGGTAGAAAAGAAGTTTTTGTGGCACTACATGGCCTCCACCCCATAACGCAAAATTATAGCAGCCCTGCTATGCCGGCCACCACCCCACAAGTCCGGGATAGGTTCCTGGAGCAGGTCAGTAATAACTCACACGGCGTCAGTGAAGTTAACTCTTTATTCAAATAAACAGGGGGGCAGGCCAAGTGAGCAAAGCAACTCTTCCTGGTAGATCTTGCCCCTATGAGTCAGTTGTGGGGACTGAAGGTCCCCACCTTCCCTCAGTTGCCTAAGTCTTCTCCTCCCCATGGTCCTTCCCAAGCAATCTGAGACTCCATCAGTGCACCTGTCTTTGCTCCACCCTCTTCATACCTCTGCTGGTCTGGGAGCCCAATGGGCAGAGGAGCTTGTTGCAGCAGGAGGGGGAGACACCCAACCTGACTCATCTCTGCCTCTTGACCTCTCTCACCTCCAGCCTCTGCTTCTGCCTCTGCTTCTGAACTGCTCTCTGCCACAGCTTCTTCCTGCTCTCTACACCCTGTTACCTCTTCAGCTTCTGACACCTCCTCTTCTCAGTCTGCTCCCTCTTCTCCCTCTGACCACTCATGGTCATCCCCTGGCTCTGAGCCTTCTTCCCTTGGGGGTTCCCCGGCTGGTGCCTCCAACCACTCCTCTGCGTCCAATGACACCTCCTCCTTCCAAATGCTCTGGACCTCCCGGGCAGTGGGCATACAACTCAGATGGTGACTGTAAGCTCTTCAGTGACAGAGAGCTGAAATACTAATTAAAATTGTGTATTATGTTTATAGCCTTCCTTTCAGTGGGAGTCCTCAAATGAGCAGGGAACATGTTTAAGACCCAACAAGAACCAAGAACCATGTGCTCACAAAACCAAACAGCCAACCCCAAAGAGGAAGGAACCAGTATTAGCTGTTCCTTCCAACAGGACAGAGATGTTATCTGCTGGTCATGTGGTGGAAAGGGGACAGTCCAAAGGAAGTAGGCAGGGTTGCCATGTGTCCTCTTTTTCCAGGACACATCCTCTTTTTCAGGGGTGAACTTTCTGTCCGGGTGGATTTTTTACATTTGCCAAAATGTCTCTGGTAATAATAATAATAATAATAATAATAATAATAATAATACTACTCTGCCCATCTGGCTGGGTTTCCCTAGCCGCTCTGGGCGACTCCCAATAGAATATTAAACACACAATAAATACAGCAAACATTAAAAACCTCCCTAAACTGGGCTACCTTCAGATGTCTTCTAAAAGTCAGATAGTTGTTTATTTCCCTGACATCTGGTGGGAGGGCGTTCCACAGGGCAGGCGCCACTACCGAGAAGGCCCTCCATCTGCTTCCCTGTAACCTCACTTCTCACAGTGAGGGAACCGCCAGAAGGCCCTCTGCGCTGGACCTCAGTGTCTGGGCTGAGCGATGGGGGTGGAAACGCTCCTTCAGGTATACTTTCTTTCTTTTCTTTTTTTAAAATGATATTTATTAAAATTTTTAAAAAAAGATTACATTGATAAGAAAAATAACAATAGAAAAAAGAAAAATACAAAGTACAAAAAAAACACAATTAAAAACAATTCCATCTTTTCGTCACTTCTCTTACATTTACTTGTTTCCCGGACCTCCTCATACCTCCCTTTTTTGTATTCCAATTCAGTTTATTAGTCCTGCAATTCCTTTCCCTCCTTTTTAATCCCGATCTTTAATCCTAATATATTATAGCATTAGGTTTTTACGTATTGAAAACCAATTTTTCCATATTCTTTTATACCATTACAGCTAGAAACCACTTAACTTCAATCCAACATCTAACCGGATAAATCTTCAGGTATACTTTCCGGAGGAGACATAGACATAACTGGTGGTTGAAGACTTGCTTTCCTCTTCTCTTCTCCTGCCTGCCCCCCCCCCCCCAGCAATATATGACAACTTCTATAGCCTACATATAGTAGGGGTATTTAAAATGAGAGTCATCATAGCGTCCTCTTTTTTGCTCCTCAGAATATGGCAACCCTAGAAGCAGGCCCTGCTCCGCTCTTTGCCAGAGTGGTGTAGTGGTTAAGAGCAGTAGACTCGTAATCTGGTGAACCGGGTTCGCTTCCCCGCTCCTCCACATGCAGCTGCTGGGTGACCTTGGGCCAGTCACACTTCTCTGAAGTCTCTCAGCCCCACTCACCTCACAGAGTGTTTGTTGTGGGGGAGGAAGGGAAAGGAGAATGTTAGTCACTTTAAGACTCCTTTGTTGTTGTTGTTGTTTAGTCGTTTAGTCGTGTCCAACTCTTTGTGACCCCCTGGACCAGAGCACGCCAGGCACTTCTGTCTTCCACTGCCTCCCGCAGTTTGGTCAAACTCATGCTGGTAGCTTTGAGAACACTCTCCAACCATCTCGTCCTCTGTCGTCCCCTTCTCCTTGTGCCCTCCATCTTTCCCAACATCAGGGTCTTTTCCAGGGAGTCTTCTCTTCTCATGAGGTGGCCAAAGTATTGGCGCCTCAGCTTCAGGATCTGTCCTTCCAGTGAGCACTCAGGGCTGATTTCCTTCAGAATGGAGAGGTTTGATCTTCTTGCAGACCATGGGACTCTCAAGAGTCTCCTCCAGCACCATAATTCGAAAGCATCAATTCTCTGGCGATCAGCCTTCTTCATGGTCCAGCTCTCACTTCCATACATCACTACCGGGAAGACTTCTTAGGGTAGTGATAAAGCGGGATATCAAATATAAACTCTTCTTCTTCTTCTTCTTCTTCTTCTTCTTCTTCTTCTTCTTCTCCTCCTCTCCATTTCTCCTTCTGCCTTGGTTTAAGGCAGTGGTCCCATGCTGGAGTTATGCCATCAGAGCAACTGCAGGATACGCTGATAACCCCATTATGCTGGTAGAACACCAGGTGATCTGCCATGGAGCAAGCAACAGGTTCATTGGCCGGAAGTAGAAGGTTGGCTGAAACAGGTTGGTGTCCTCATGGGTAGATGGCACAAGCTTGAGCAACACACGCGCATCATGCTCTGCATCCCTCCAGCCCACATCCCCATCAATGGCACAACTTCACACCAAACTAGCAGCTGGTTTAAGGGATTTCCCTCAATGAGGAGAGGAGGGAGAGAGAGAGAGAGAGAGTGAAGAAAAAACATGGGAATGGATCCCCCACTCACATTGCTATGACAAAGCATAGGGGGAAGCTGACTGGTCATGTGGCTTAGTAATATCCAAGGCAACACGATGACCAAGTACAACGATACGATGTCAATATACACTCTTTATATCATCTATAACAGAACATTAAACAGTATGAAATATATGAAATGCACCCTCTGCAAAACCAAATAAACAGAAATCTTATAAATCTCTGAAAGTCACAAAATATACATTCTTGAGGGATTCTCTTGAAAACACCAAACGAAAGTCTTATAAGTCTCTGAAAGTCTTTGTAGACTATGCGATGCTCTGAAAAAAGCAATGGGTCAGATTTTCAGAGTGCATATTTTGTGACTTTTGTGACATCAAACATTAAAAGCTTCCCTAAACAGGGCTGCCTTCAGATGTCTTCTAAAAGTCTGGTAGCTGTTGTTCTCTTTGATATCTGGTGGGAGGGCATTCCACAGGGCGGGCACCACTACCGAGAAGGCCCTCTGCCTGGCTTCTCGCAGTGAGGGAACCACCAGAAGGCCCTCGGAGCTGGACCTCAGTGTCCGGGCAGAACGATGGGGGTGGAGATGTTCCTTCAGGTATACTGGGCCGAGGCCATTTAGGGCTTTAGAGGTCAGCACCAACACTTTGAATTGTGCTCGGAAACGTACTGGGAGCCACTGTAGGTCTTTCAGGACCGGTGTTATGGGACAATGACAATAAAGATTATCGTATTGTATCGTATCTTTCCCATATATTACGTCAGGAGAATTGTAGAAGGGACCTCGAGAGTCATCTAGTCCAACCCCCCTGCAACGCAGGAACCTCAAGCATCTAAGACGGATGGACACCCAACCTCTGTTTAATCCGTTGCTTTAAAATGCGTTTCTGATTGTTGCTTGGCACGTGGGGCATACACCTGGTGCCTTTTATACTTGGACCTCCATGCCAGCCCTACTGGGGTTTGGTTCTCCTCAAGAGCAACTTGTTCCGGAGGGCCTTCTCTGTCATCTCTGCTGGCTTCCTGCCAAGGGGCCTGTCTGGCTTCGCCTTCCTTCCTTCCTTCGCTTTGCATGCATTGCTTAAGATGCATTGCTCACGGATGGAGAAGGGTGAATTTGCATGCTGGTTGTTTTTTTGTTTTTGTTTTTTCCATTTCTCATTTCCGCAATCTTACTTCAGTTTTCCACATTTCCGCACCCGCAATTCTGTTTTAAAAACCTGTCCTCGTGAGAATTCATCAGCGATTTGGCGTGGATTTCTCATCATAGATTCAACTTGGACACACACAATTTCACCGGATACAATGCGTTTCTTGTATGCTGTTGTCACCAGTATGCACATCTACGAATACTTCCCCCTAATATATGAACATCTGTACACATTGTTTGGTAGAACCGCACTGCGATGCTTTGAAAAGGGTGTCTTTGAAAGCATGGCTGTCTTTTAATTTGCATATTGCTTGGGGACATGTGAATTAGGTAGATTCGCCCTTTGAATGCGAACTGAATTGAATTCCTCTTCCCTCGTAGCCAAGTAAGATTGTCTTCCGTAAACACGGTTTTAGCAATGAGTCCGTAACTGACTGTGGAGGCCAATTCCGGATCCACACGTCCTTCCACAATGGGGACCAAGGCTGGATTTAGGTTTGATGAGGCCTGCAGATACTGAGGGTGATGGGGACCTTTACATGTCGCTGTGTTTTTTGTTGTTGAATATATGCTATATGGTAATTTATGGACCTAATAGGTATCTAAATATATTTGCACATGTTGCCATGCAAGCAGTCCATGCAGAATGTAGGCACCCTATACACAGAAATGAGGAAACCAGTGACATTTTAAGGAGCAGGCCAGCAGGCGTGGTTAAGAGTGGTAGTCTCGTAATCTGGGGATCCGGGTTCGCGTCTCCGCTCCTCCACATGCAGCTGCTGGGTGACCTTGGGCCAGTCACACTTCTCTGAAGTCTCTCAGCCCCACTCACCTCACAGAGTGTTTGTTGTGGGGGAGGAAGGGAAAGGAGAATGTTAGCCGCTTTGAGACTCCTGAAGGGGAGTGAAAGGCAGGATATCAAATCCAAACTATTCCTCCTCCTCCTCCTCTTCTTCTTCTTCTTCTGGCAGCCAAGTGGTACCTCGGGTTAAGAACTTAATTCGTTCTGGAGGTCCGTTCTTAACCTGGAACTGTTCTTAACCTGACGTACCACTTTACCTCCCGCTCCTGCCACATTGCTGCCGCGCGATTTCTGTTCTCATCCTGAAGCAAAGTTCTTAACCTGAGGTACTATTTCTAGGTTAGTGGAGTCTGTAACCTGAAGCATCTGTAACCTGAAGCGTCTGTAACCCGAGGTACCACTGTACATCATAGGAGCCTACACAACACAAAACACTGTTGCATTAGTTTTTTATCTCATATTTTGGAAATGTACATCCAGTTGTTTCTGTCTTTTATAATTTTTTGGGGGGCCCCCAAGAGAGTGGGGCCCTAAGCTGTAGCTTGTTTAGCTTATATGTAAACCCGGCACTGGTGTCACCCACGTTGGTTTTTCAACTATCAGAACGGGCATTGCAAAGCGCTGTCTGCTGATTACCTTGGATGATGGGTGTGTTGCTTAATTGCCCTGGGAAATTTTCAAAGCTGCCTGGAAATGCCCTATATGGACCTGTCGATCTATCAAGGAAAGGGCCTGTGGCATGTGGTTTTCCTTATCTGATCCCTGAAGAGGCCAGTGTGACTCATTAAAATGCCGGCTTCCTGCTCCAGGCCACCGCCGCATGCTGCAAGCCAAGACGCACAACAGTTTGTCCGGCATTGTCATGGCATCGGCCATGAGTTCTGCTAGTCCTGCCTGCCTCATCCATCGTGATTTGAGTCACTTCCAGTCCTAGAAAGACGCTGCCTTGTGCAAGAACTCCAATGTAGAACTAAGATTGTCCTAAGGTGCCAAAAGTGGCGTCGAAGGACCAAAAGGTGGTCCTCAGCAGGCTGGGGCAGAACCTGCTGCAATAGTGGTGGCGAGTTGATGAAAAATGAAGTTTTATATCAGTGTTTCCCAAACTTGGGTCTCTAGTTGCTTTTGGACTACAACTCCCATCATCCCTAGGTAGCAGGGCCAGTGGTCAAGGATGATGGGAATTGTAGTAAAAAAAAAACAACTGCTGGAAACCCTGATTTGTATGGTCTAAGGCAGGGTTCAGCAAACTTTTTCAGCAGGGGGCCGGTCCACTGTCCCTCAGACCTTGTGGGGGGCCGGACTATATTTTTTTTGGGGGGAGGGAATGAACAAATTTCTATGCCCCACAAATAAGCCAGAGATGCATTTTAAATAAAAGGACACATTCTACTCATGTAAAAACATGCTGATTCCCAGACCGTCCGTGGGCCGGATTCAGAAGGCAATTGGTCCAGATCTGGCCCCCTGACCTTAGTTTGCCTACCGTAGGCAAGTCCCATGGGCAGTCCGGGAATCGGCGTGTTTTTACATGAGTAGAATGTGTCCTTTGATTTAAAATGCACCTCTGGCTTATTTGTGGGGCCTGCCTGGTGTTTTTTCATGAGTAGAATGTGTGCTTTTATTTAAAATGCATCTCTAGGTTATTTGTGGGGCATAGGAATTTGTTCTTTTTTTTCTTTTCGAAATATAGTCCGGCCCCCCACAAGGGCTGAGGGACAGTGGGGTGGCCCCCTGCTGAAAAAGTTTGCTGACCCCTGGAACCCTTTGCATACCATTTCAGCTAAGCTGCAGGAAGCAGAGGGTTGGACTCGATGGCCCTTGTGGTCTCTTCCAACTCTATGATTCTATGATTCTATAAGCCTCTTGAAGGTCACTACAAGATGGGACTGGAGGCCCCCACACCCTTCAAGAGTTAACAGAACTCTCTCGCCCTAATGCTGCAAAGGAGATTAGCTTCAAGTTATGTTCCTTCAGGGACGCGGGTGGCGCTGTGGGTAAAACCTCAGCACCTAGGACTTGCCGATCATCAGGTCGGCGGTTCAAATCCCCGCGGCGGGGTGCGCTCCCGTCGTTCAGTCCCAGCGCCTGCCAGCCTAGCAGTTCGAAAGCACCCCCGGGTGCAAGTAGATAAATAGGGACCGCTTACTAGCGGGAAGGTAAACGGCGTTTCCATGTGCTGCGCTGGCTCGCCAGATGCAGCTTGTCACGCTGGCCACGTGACCCGGAAGTGTCTTCGGACAGTGGTGGCCCCCGGCCTCTTAAGTGAAATGGGCGCACAACCCCAGAGTCGGACACGACTGGCCTGTACCTTTTATGTTCCTTCACATGTGGTGGGAGTGCCCATTGCTTAAAGATTTCTGGGCCCGATTTTTTTCACAGTCACCTGCCGTCATGGGGCAACACCTTGTACCTGATGTCATGTTGCTGTCCACAGAAAATGATATTGACCCAAAGCATAAAGAGTTGGTCCTCTTTCTTATGACATCAGCGAGACAAATAGTTGTTTCCGATTGTGGAAAAAACATCTCCTCCCACCATAGAACTGGGACCTAATATGGAATGTAGCACTTACAGAACACTCAGAAAACTATCTTTTGCAGATTACAGATTCAGTTCACACCCACAGGGTATATCTCAGTCTATGGCATCAGGAAATTTCCCCTTAGTGGTTGCTGTGACTGAGTCAGAAATGAGATTACTGTACTATTGCTAACAAACGATATAGATCAGGCCATACAGTATGGCGCAAAAAAACCCCAGACTGGCAAGCATTTACCTTTGCATTGTTTTATTTCTTTCAATTCAGTTTTAGAACAAAAGAGAAAGAATGCACACAAACCAAAAACCACAGGGATGATACACAAATGAGTAATGATGCTACATATGAGCCCATTTTGGTGTTCAAATTTCATATGCCGGTAAAGGCAGAGAGTTAGCTGTATCCTTCGTAGTTTTATATGTACAGTGGTACCTCGGGTTAAGTACTTAATTCGTTCCGGAGGTCCGTACTTAACCTGAAACTGTTCTTAACCTGAAGCACCACTTTAGCTAATGGGGCCTCCTGCTGCTGCCATGCCGCCGGAGCCCAATTTCTGTTTTCATCCTGAAGCAAAGTTCTTATCCTGAAGCATTATTTCGGGGTTAGTGGAGTCTGTAACCTGAAGCGTATGTAACCTGAGGTACCACTATAATAATTTCCAGCAAAATGTTCAGGATTTCCAGATCCACAGGAGGCTTTCAGACTGAGAGTTTTTTTTTCCTTCTGAATGTTGCCATGTTCCACACACTTTTGTACCATAACGTTGAGTTCCTATTGTTGCTGGCATCCATCTGTCTGGAGGGACAATGGAGTGCGCCTCCGGGGGTGAAGTCAAACCACTGGGTTAGCAACACCAAAGTGACCTCCCCGGGGTGCAAGACTGGGTAGTGTGTATGGAGGTCCTGAGCTGCCCAGACGACAAGACTCCTCTGTCGGCCTCGCTGATGTGGTCCAAAGGAAAGTAGAGCACGATGTCTGGCACCAGCTTGGCTGAAGGAGTTGCCGGAAGGAGGCGTACAAGGCGCCATCCAATCATATTAGAGATTCCAGGTCCTGTGAAGTTTTCCATTTTTGCGCTGCAGAAATCCTAGCTGCCATGTTATTATTGCGGCCTAGGACCCATGTACCTACGGGACCGCCTCTCCTGGTATGCCTCGCTGAGGACCTTAAGGTCCACAAATGACAAAATTTTGGAGGTCCCAGTTTGCAAGGTAGTTGGATTGGTCTCAGCTAGGGCCAGGGCCTTTTCAGTACTGGCCCAGACTTGGTGGAACGCTCTGTCACAAGAGTCGTGGGCCCTGCAGGACTTGACATCTTTCCGCAGGGCCTGCAGGACAGAGCTGTTCCACCTGGCCTTTGGTCTGGACTCAGTCTGACCCTTATGTTTCCCTCCCCTTATGGTCTTGATTTATGAGCTACTTTTAAAATGAGGCTGCATTTTAAATTGCATTTTAACCTGTATTTTAAATTGGTCCCACCCCCCATTATGTTTTTACTGTGATTTTATTGGTGTTAGCCACCCTGAGCCCGGCTCTGGCTGGGGAGGGTGGGGTATAAATAAATATTATTATTATTATTATTATTATTATTATTATTATTATTATAATGCAAAACTTTGTCGTCTGGCCACCCCATAGCTTCGGTAAAGAGAACTGTGGTGACTTCTGAATGATACTTCTTAAATATATTGGAAATTTATTGGTACACTTCAGTCTAAAGTTTACTTATTTGATTTGATTCGATATGTTAATTAGATGTTCTTATTGGAAAATTAATAAATGCTTTAAAATAAATAAATAAAATTTACTTATTTGTGGGCACTTTTTTCTTTTTTAAAGCCTGGTTTCTGCATTCTGTCCTGCTTGGACACTTATATACATCCCATAAGTTTGCAGTGTCATTATGACAGTGCACTAGAGATACTTGGAGTGAGCAAGTGAGTGATGCAATGAAAAGGAAAAGAAATAGAAGGAGGACCATAGCAGGTGGTAGAGCCCTTGCTTCTTATGCTCAACGCCGCAGCTTCAATCGTTGACATCTCCAGGCAGGGCTGTGAGGGACCCCTGCCCAAAACCCTGGAAAGCTGCTGTTGGTCAATGTAGACAATATTGAGCTAGATGGGCCAATGGGCCGATTCAGTATAATGCAGCTTCTTATATTCTAAAGTTTTCTTAGTGGGATCATCTTAATAGATGGTCCTGGTTGCGGGCAGTGTTATGTACTGAAGTTCTCACCCTGGGCCAGCAGGGGGGTACTATAGATAGTTATGCAAATAAGGGATTGAAAGTGATGTTCAGTGATTGGATAGTTTTAGAAAGTGGTTACTGTTGCATTGTAGTGGAGCTCTATATAAGCAGGCTGGCCGAACCCTTCAGTTCAGTTCTGTCCTGGCCTGTGAATAAACAAGAGCTGTTTGAAGAATCGCTGTGTCGTCTGATATGTTCACCCACAACTTAACACTGGCGACGAGGATGGGATGGATGGACAACAGAGCACAGCCAGAGGCGGCCACCCTCTGAGCGGAGCTGAATCACTGAGCTGAAACACCAAGCGAAATCAGAACCAATTCAGAGATGACTGTTCTGGCTAGAGCACTGTGTTCCATCCATCGCCTCTACAACTTAACAGGCAGGCCCTCAACCCAGTCCCCCCACCCACCCTGGCGTCGGTGGAGCCATCACCCTCATGCCAGGGTGGCACCATGATCACCCAGGGCTATTGCCCAATCAATTTGAATGGGTGATCGTGGGGGAATGTATAAAAGCGGCAGCATGACGTGTGCCAAGCACCTGTTTTGTGCTGCTGAACACCCGCCTACCCTCCCTTTAATTTAAGTGTCTTTTAGCCTTGCTTTGGACCAGCGGCGTAGCGTGGGTTGTCAGCACCCGGGGCAAGGCAAGTAATTTGCACCCCCTAACCCCTAACCTGCCGCCGCTGCCAGCTTCTTCTTGCTGCTGCCTGGGCTGGTCTGGTGTGGTTCTCTCCCGCGCTCAGCGCTGCGCTGGGCGGCCGCTGCACTGTCCCTCCCCCAGATAGTCCCTCGCTCTCTCTCCGCACCGCACGCCTGGCACCCACCCCCTCCACAGTGGGCGGCGACCCAGCGGCTCGGATTGGATTCGCACAGCCAGCACTGCAGTGAGAGAGAGTGAGTGAGCCAGGTAGGGGCAGAGAGCTGCGAGTGCGAGCGCCCCCCCCCAGATGTTGCGCCCGGTGTGGCCGCCCCCCCTGCACCCCCCACGCTACGCCACTGCTTTGGACTTCGGTTGGTCTTGGGTCGGGGACCAGGTAGGAATTTTTCCATTTGGCGAATTGGCACAGTCCACTTGGTTTTTGCCTACCTCCTAGCAATTGTCACAACTTTGTAAGGTTTGGCGGTTAGGCATTGGCTTCTTGTTGAGTGGAGGAGGGCAGGTCAGCCATCGCCTGCCCCTCCAGTTTCAAGGGAATCCGTTAAAGGAATCCAGGGCCTGGATCTTGTCCGAAGTCCGCTTGAGGGACTAGGGCCATGCCAGGCCTCTGGGAACACCAGGGAGATGCAGGCAGGTTCCCCCAAAGCAGTTTCCCTTTGGGTGGTTTACCCTTACAGACTTCCTGCAAAGGGGGCAGGAGTCAGATATAGTCTTTTGCCAATGCCTAAGCCAATACCGCTCTCATTTCCTGTAATCAATAGAGTTGTGGCCAAACAAATTGCCCAATAACCTTAAACAAAAATTCTGTGTCTGTGTGAATTTCTTTATGCTAATGGGGGGTTGGCTTGAGGGTCTTGCCACGCAAACACATTTGACAACAAATCACCCGGCCCCTCGGGCATAAGCACAGGACCCCCGTAGCAAAAACTAAACGCATCCGTAAGATTGGAGCACACAGTGAGAGAGAGAAAAAGGGAACACCAAGATACATATCTGCAGTGTCATCGGAAAGTTAAGACCTTTCATTGCAAGCTGCAAGACCCAAGCTCCAAAATGTGGGCGCCTCAACCGGAGCTCTTGTTGTGGGGGCAGTGATGAAACCATTTCCTTCCTCGTTTCAATTTAGTAACGAGCTGTGAGACCCAGCTTGGCCTCTCCGCCTAAGTTCCTTACATCAGCGACAGTTCCCTGAAGGTGGAAAGAGAGAGTCTCAGGGAGTTACAGTGGTACCTCAGGTTACATACGCTTCAGGTTACAGACTCTGCTAACCCAGAAATAGTGCTTCAGGTTAAGAACTTTGCTTCAGGATGAGAACAGAAATTGTGCTCCGGCAGCGCGGCGGCAGCAGGAGGCCCCATTAGCTAAAGTGGTGCTTCAGGTTAAGAACAGTTTCAGGTTAAGAACGGACCTCCGGAACAAATTAAGTACTTAACCCGAGGTACCACTGTAGTTCTGAAAGAGATACAGTGGAACCTCGGATGATTCGTCAAGCTGGTGATTCGTGAAGCATTCTGTACCTTTTTGTGCTGTATTCGTGATGTTCCACAATGTTATTTTTCTCTTTTGTTTGTAAGCTGCTTTGGGGTTTATTTGAATAAAAAGCAGCATAGAAATAGAATCAATCAATCAAGCAATCAATCAATCAATCAATCAATCAAAAAGGGTTCACTGCCATCAACGTTCTTGCTCAGGCTGAGAGAAAGATTAGCATTCCTGGGGAGCCTCACCACTCATTCCAGTCCATCCAGGATTTCCCTTACTTGTTCATTCTCCTGTTTGTGTGTGTTTTTAGCTTTCTTTTTTTACTTCTTACCCTCGGGCAAAAGCGAAACTATTTATAGCTCTCAGATTTCCCCAATATGTGATTCAACCCGCATGGCACTCGCAGCCCCCATTTGCAGCCCTGCAGGCCTGTCTGAGTTAAAGGGCTGGAGTCTTCCTTGTATCTCAGGGGCTCGTCTAAGGCGTGAGATGCAGACGCTTGTCATCGATAGTAGACCTGGGGCGTCTACACCTTTTGTTTCTCAGGGAAGGCAATAGGCACTCAAGCACTTTCGGGCGTACACTTCACATCCTCTTTGCTGCCAAATTAGGAAGGAGCTGCCCAAACCGAGACTGGGAGTTGAGCAATTGTCATCTACACCTGGTTGTCTGGGGAAAGTGGCAATTAAACCAGCTGAGCTGTCAAGTGACCTCAGAGCCTTTACCAGATTGGCAGGTCCCATCATCTGGGCCTCCTGCAAAGAATGATAATGCACATTCACTGAGCACCTGAACAGAGATGCTCGCACCAGTCTTCCCAGAGGGGCAGCTAGTCGGTCAACTGTGGAAACAGGATGCTGGAATAGATGGGACTTTGGCTTCATCCAGCTGTCAGACTCTTATTAACATGTCTTATGTTTCCTATGAAAGGGACGCGGGTGGCGCTGTGGGTTAAACCACAGAGCCTAGGGCTTGCCAATCAGAAGGTCGGCGGTTCGAATCCCCGCGACGGGGTGAGCTCCCGTTGCTCGGTCCCTGCTCCTGCCAACCTAGCAGTTCGAAAGCACGTCAAAGTGCAAGTAGATAAATAGGTACCGCTCCGGCGGGAAGGTAAACGGCGTTTCCGTGTGCTGCTCTGGTTTGGCAGAAGTGGCTTAGTCATGCTGGCCACATGACCCGGAAGCTGTACGCCGGCTCCCTCGGCCAATAAAGCGAGATGAGCACCACAACCCCAGAGTTGGTCATGACTGGACCTAATGGTCAGGGGTCCCTTTACCTTATGTTTCCTATAGCTGTACGCACAACGGGCAGGACCAAAGAGCCAGAGGAATCTGCACTGAAAAGGGTTGGACTAGATGACACTTCCTTTTAAAAAAAATTTTTTAAATTGATTTTCCAATAAAAACAGCCAATCAACATATCCACATCATAATCCAATTACAAACAATAAACTAAAATAAAAAACGACCAAATTACAGTCCAAATGGTTAATTATTAATTTTTTCGGGCTCCCCATAGTCTGGACCTCTCCAATATCTCCAATATCTTCATTCCTGCCTCTTCTCGTTGTTTTCATATTTTCCACATTCTGATCTTAACGCTTTAAAGTTCTCTGTCCCTGGCTATGCGATTCTCAATCATGTCCAAAATCATATATCCTTTCATCCATCGAATACATCTTTATTTGTGTGTGTGTGTGTGTGTGTGTGTATATACACACACACACACACACACACACACACACACACACACACACACATAGTGGTACCTCTGTTATGTACTTAATTCGTTCTGGAGGTCCGTTCTTAACCTGAAACTGTTCTTAACCTGAAGCACCACTTTAGCTAATGGGACCTCCCGCTGCTGCTGCGCCGCCGCCACGCATTTCTGTTCTCATCCTGAAGCAAAGTTCTTAACCCGAGGTAATATTTCTGGGTTAGCAGAGTCTGTAACCTGAAGCCTATGTAACCCGAGCTACCACTGTATATTTTCAGCTGTCTATTTACCAGTGCAGCTTTTCCTGACTTCATTCCAATCTTCCAATCCGGGCTGTTGTCCAAATTTGTCGTTTGAAGTTTAACGACGCAGCAACTCCCAAGTTGTTAAATCACTCCAATCCGGGCTGTTGTCCAAGCCTTTCTTTTGAGATTTAATGACGCAGTACCTTCCACATTGTTAAGTTGTTACTATAGATTGCTGAGTATACTGTTTGCAATATTGCAATGTCAATGAACTGTATTCCACAGATCTAAGTCATTTGGCGATCGATCAGCCTTCCTAGAGATCACACAATCACCACCCCTCTGGGCACTAGAAGGAGGGCTGCTTGACATCCATTCCCTTCCAGCTCTATGATTCTGTGAATCTGATCTGTGAGAAGGTCCCAGATCACGCAGGTTGGACCTCATCTCACATAACCAGCTGCACAACTGGAAGCTCTTTTCAATTAATGCACATGTTTGTTTGCCTGTTTGTTTGTTTAGCATCAATTTCAGATCACAACATTAAAATATCAAAGCTGTTGTTGGGCAGGTTTCTTTGTACATTTTAGACCAAAACTTCAACAAAGAATGGGAATTAAAAAAAAAAAAAATTATCCAGGAGACCACTGTAAGCAGATGACAACATCAGCAGGATTTTAATAACCCTTGTTATGTAGCGAATACTATGGATAATATGGAAAGATATAAAATATGGACTATGAAATAATATGCAGTTGGGAGGGTGTACAATAGGACCCATGGAAGGGAAGATGGGAAGTTCAGAGATTTGGAGAAATCTCTAAATATGGATATGTATAATATGTAATTATATAACAACCACATTATTAATACCTGCTTCGGTTATTAATACCTACTGCGGATTCTTGGGTGGAAGCCAAGTTAAAGTGTTATAAGTGTTCTTTCAATGTACGGTATGGTTGTTGTGGTTGGTTTATTTGGAAGGCCTGGACAAAATGGTTTGTGCCTGCGTTGTTTTTGTTAATCTGCATGCAGAGGGTGTATCTCTTCTGTCAATCTCTATTCTAACCAAGCAGGAAGTTCAGTGGCAAGACAGTATTTAATTAGCATGTTTAAATTAGCGCTGACTAGACCTGGGATGACACTGTTTCCTATTTCTCTTGGGTATTAGGAAAACACCCAGCATGGGATGCTCTGGCACTTCTGTTTTACATATGCAACATCCATAGATTGGCTCATCTCTCAGACGCAATAGAGAATAAAAGTGCTCCATCATCTACAGGACAGCCCCTCAGATATTTGAAGGCAGCATCTATTATTATTATTATTATTATTATTATTATTATTAATACCCCGTCTGCCTGGCTGGGTTTCCCAAGCCACTCTGGGTGGCTTCCAACAAAATATTAAAAATACGATAAAACATCAAACATTGAAAACTTCCCTAAACAGGGCTGCTTTCAGAGGTCTTCTAAAAGTCAGATACAGTGGTACCTCAGGTTAAGAGCTTAATTCGTTCCAGAGGTCCGTTCTTAACCTGAAACTGTTCTTAACCTGAGGTACGACTTTAGCTAATGGGGCCTCCTGCTGCCGCCACACAATTTCTGTTCTCATCCTGAGGTAAAGTTCTTAACCCGAGGTACTATTTCTGGGTTAGCGGAGTCTGTAACCTGAAGCATCTGTAACCTGAAGCGTCTCCCTGCTTCTTTAACTTATATGCAGAATTCATCATGTGAAAGGCTGGACTGGATGAATCCCAAACCGGAATTAAGATTGCCGGAAGAAATATCAACAACCTCAGATATGCAGATGACACAACCTTGATGGCAGAAAGTGAGGAGGAATTAAAGAACCTTTTAATGAGGGTGAAAGAGGAGAGCGCAAAATATGGTTTGAAGCTCAACATCAAAAGAACGAAGATCATGGCCACTGGTCCCATCACCTCCTGGCAAATAGAAGGGGAAGAAATGGAGGCAGTGAGAGATTTTACTTTCTTGGGCTCCATGATCACTGCAGGTGGTGACAGCAGTCACAAAATTAAAAGACGCCTGCTTCTTGGGAGAAAAGCAATGACAAGCCTAGACAGCATCTTAAAAAGCAGAGACATCACCTTGCCGACAAAGGTCCATATTGTTAAAGCTATGGTTTTCCCAGTAGTGATGTATGGAAGTTAGAGCTGGACCATAAAGAAGGCTGATCGCCAAAGAATTGATGCTTTTGAATTATGGTGCTGGAGGAGACTCTTGAGAGTCCCATGGACTGCAAAAAGATCAAACCTATCCATTCTGAAGGAAATCAGCCCTGAGTGCTCACTCGAAGGACAGATCCTGAAGCTGAGGCTCCAATACTTTGGCCACCTCATGAGAAGAGAAGACTCCCTGGAAAAGACCCTGATGTTGGGAAAGATGGAGGGCACAAGGAGAAGGGGACGACAGAGGACGAGATGATTGGATAGTGTTCTCAAAGCTACCAGCATGAGTTTGACCAAACTGCAGGAGGCAGTGGAAGACAGGAGTGCCTGGCGTGCTCTGGTCCAGGGGGTCACGAAGAGACGGACACGACTAAATGACTAAACAACAACAGGAAGATGTGTAAACACCCCACAAGCATCTCAGGAGGTTGAATGCTCATTGCCACATAACTGCCTTGCAAACAAAATCAGAAAGAATGCTCAGTAAGCGACTTAGGTCACTTCCAGGTGATCTGTTCGTTGAGCATTTGCCTTGATTTCCTTGCGGAGAGATTAGATGACACCAGCTATTTCAGAAGCATTCCTTTCTACGTGTGGAGACTAGATGACATTGCATCAGAGGAACTGTTGCCGCACACTTCCCAGTGCAATTCCCCAGTACTTTCCTTACTGCAAAAAGTCCGGTCTTCCAGGGAAGGAGGCTTGTTGCACAAGCATTCCGTGTTGGCTTTCGTTGTGCGACCTTGATTTGTTTGTGATTGAATCCCGCCTGAAAACAGTGGCAGTCTAAAAGCCACAGCCCCCCCGCCAAGTCTAACCACCGCATAAGATTTCTGCAAGCAAAACAGGACAAATACTCAGTAAGCATATCACCTGGAAGAGCCTCTTCTATTTGCAACTCAGTGGCTCGTTTCAGCTGACCCATATTTCTCATTGGCTCGGGGCTTCCCATTCATAGTACAGTGGAACCTCAGAACTCAAACGGCTCCGTTCTAGAACATTTTGGCTCCCGAATGCTGAAAAGTGCTCTGGTTTTCGATCATTCCTCAGAAAATGAACATCCGACATGGCGTCCGCTGTGTAAAAACCTACCTGTCAACCAATTGGAACCCACATCTTGGAACTCGAACGTTTCGGAAAACAATACACACACACACACACACATATATACAACACACACACACACACACACACACACACAGTGGTACCTCATGTCGCATAACCTCCTGGTTACAGAATCTTTGGGTTATGTCGTGGCAAACCCAGAAGTGTATACTTCTGGGTTTTGTCGCTCGTGCATGCGCAGGAGCATTCTGCGTGCCACGCGCATGCACAGAAGTGTTCTTCACACTGCACGCATGCACAGAAGCGCTCTACTGCGCCGTGCACGTGCGCAGAAGCGGCACCTCTAGTTGCAGAACCCCGAAACGAATTAAATCCGTAGCCAGAGGTACCACTGTATATACACATACAGATAATAAAAAATAGCACAGGGCTACTAAAAGGCCTTTCCTTTCAAAAAAAACAAAAAACCAGTCAGTTCCCAAAGGCCTGTCAGACTGAAACAGCCTTCACCTGCTGGCAGAAGGACCACAAGGAAGGGACCACAAGGTGGGAGCCAGTTTAGCTTATCCAGGAAGGGCGTTTTAAAGCCCCACCAAGAAGGCCCTGTCCTGTGTCCCCACCAAGTGAGGCTGGCGACACGGAGAGAAGGGCTTCTTCCTGATCTCCCTGAATTAGTGGGCTCCTGTGTTTAACTGAAGGAAAGACACTTTCCAGAGTTGGATTTATTCTTTATTAATCCATATAGGAGTACAAGATATTTAGGTCAGGGGTGTGTTAGCTGTGTGGCCTTCCATATCGTGTTGGACTCCAACTCCCATCAGCCCCGGTCAACATGGTCAATGGTCAGAGATGATGGGAGCTGTTGTTCTACTGGGGATGTGCTTACCCATTAAAGTGTGTGCCAGTTCTGCTTGAGAAGATAGGACCAAGTTCATCCTATCCTGTTTCTGGGCAGATTTCGAATGGAATATCCTTGAAAACCCACGTAGAAACTCTGCTGTTTGTTAAGCAGTACACTGGTACCTCGGGTTACATACGCTTCAGATTACAGACTCCGCTAACCCAGAAATAGTGCTTCAGATTAAGAACTTTGCTTCAGGATGAGAACAGAAATCGCGCGGCGGTGTGGCGGCAGTGGGAGGCCCCATTAGCTAAAGTGGTGCTTCAGGTTAAGAACAGTTTCAGGTTAAGGACGGACCTCCGGAACGAATTAAGTACTTAACCTGAGGTACCACTGTACTTCCCATGCAGACTGAGGGTAGCACTGCAGAGTCTGTTCCTCCAAAAACAAACAAACAAACAAAACCCCACCACCCACAAAACTATTTTAAACTTATAAAATTGGTCATCGAGCCTCCCACAATCTGGAGCAAATAGCATGCGCTTTGACTGCAGAGACAGGAAGTACCCTGGGGAGTAATTTTCAAGGAGGAAATTTTCAAGGGGAATTGTGAGGGGGAAACAGGTGGAGCCCCTGTGAGAAACGCTTTTGTTAAAAAAAAATCTAGTGTTGCATTTGTATATTGCACTTAAAACGTTTTATCTGCAGCTATAAAGCTGAGTCTGGGATCTCACCAAGTCCCTTCACTCCCCAGGGGATTTGTTGTGTTTGCATTCGAAGCGGGGGGGTGGGGGGTGGGCAAGGCGGCTGCTTGCCCTACTGGCTGATTTTTAAAAGTGCCCAAGCAAAAATGTGTCTCTCTGTGTGTGTAATATATGTATATACAGTGATACCTTGGTTCCCAAACTTAATCCGTTCTGGAAGTCCGTTCCAAAACCAAAGCGTTCCAAAACCAAGGTGCGCTTTCCCATAGAAAGTAATGCAAAACGGATTAATCCATTCCAGACTTTTAAAAACAACCCCTAAAACAGCAATTTAACATGAATTTTACTATCTAACGAGACCATCGATCCATAAAATGAAAGCAATAAACAACTGCAGTCACACAATCCATCAATCAGTAGCTGAACTGGGTTCCACACAGTCACAAAAAGAAAACAAAAAGAGCTGCAAAAACAAAATAGATAGCAAAAACAGACAGACCTCAGCGTAACACTCAAAACGGAGCATGTTCGGCTTCTGAAAAATGTTCGCAAACTGGAACAATTACTTCCGGGTTTGCAGTGTTTGGGTTCCAAGTTGTTTGAGTACCAAGGCGTTTGAGAACCAAGGCACCACTGTATATGAATGGAGGTCACACTGCCATCCTTGAACAACCTTGAACTGGGGCATAATTCACCTAGAGAATCAGGCAATCTGACTTTTGTGGATTCCTCCCCCAGCAGTAAGCCCAGCCACATCTGGGAGTTACCATGTTGTGTACTCAGTTTAAAGAAATGAATGGAAGTTTGAGGCAGAATTGGTGGAGGAGACCTGAATCTGTGACATATCATTGGTGCCTGCATATGAGGATGTTCTGAGCGCAAAATATGCCTTCAGAGTTATTAGGGAATGTGTGGTGTGAAAATCCTAGCCAAGGCATTTTGTTTTGCCTTGTGGGTTTTGCAGTTGTAGGTAACATGTACAAAAAATGCACATCCCAGAGTAAAGTGTGCATAAGAATGCATGCGGCAATGAAAATAGCAAAGGAAAATGCTTTATGTGGGGGAGAATGCAAAATTGTGCATATTAGGGGTAATTGCCTACAAATATATGGAGAAATCTGCATTAAAATGCCAAATGAATTGACATTTCAAAAATAGTCATAATAATTAGAACAAATGCAAACTGATGTGGAAATGTAGTGAACTGGAGATGGAAAAAATGAGAAACTGAAATTGACAGATTCGCCCCTCCTCCGTAGGTCGCGGTGAACGAGGATCAGTGAAAACGTCGGCCCGGTTTGCCAAGAAGGGATGGAACAGCCTCACCGTGTCATCCTTTTCACCTTCCCACTTCTAGCTCCTCTTGTGGTTCCACGAAAATCCCGGACGCAGAAGTTCCCCAAGAAATCCTATGACAACAGCGTTGCTGAGGAACCTCTTCTCTTCTTTCCAGCCCGAGTGCGAAATTGTGGGTGAGCCGATCACGGAAAGATTTCTTGCTTTAGGCTCATTCTCCCGACCACATCAGGCTTGTGGGTGCCTTCAGAGAAAATAGGTCAGGGTGGTAGGGAAATGAAACGCTCCACTCGTCCTGAAATGGGGGGTTTCTTTTGTCTTGCAATGCTCCTAAAAAACGTGTGAAAGGCGGGAATTCAACAGGAGAAACCTACCGCATCTCTGGAGAAGACCGAACGTCTTCCTGTTACACAGCTATTAATAGACAGGTGTTCTGCTTTGGTTTGGGGTTCTTAAATCTCTACTGGAACAGTTGCAGCTGCTGTGGTTAAAAGGTGGCTTCACTGAGGCCTTACTTATCAGTTGCCCAAAGGTGCCAATCAGGGCCGGATTTAGGTCTGATGAGGCCCTAAACTAATGAAGGTAATGGGGCCCTTTATATGTCCAGCTGTCCTTTGTCAACAACAAATTGCTGTTTTTTGTGTTGAATATATGCTATATGGTAATTTATGGACCTCATAGGTTTCTAAAGCCATTTGCACATAACAAAATACAGTGGTACCTCAGGTTAAGAACTTAATTCGTTCTGGCGGTCCGTTCTTAACCTGAAACTGTTCTTAACCTGAGGTACCACTTTAGCTAATGGGGCTTCCCGCTGCCGCCATGCTGTGGCCACACAATTTCTGTTCTCATCCTGAAGCGAAGTTCTTAACCTGAGGTACTATTTCTGGGTTAGCAGAGTCTGTAACCTGAAGTGTCTGTGACCTGAAGCGTCTCTAACCCAAGGTACCACTGTATGTGTTTTATCAAAGTAATTGTTGAACTGAAATACAATTAAGAAGTATGTCAATAGTGAAATACAATTAAGAAGAAGTTTTGGAACACTTTGGTTTTGGAAGAGACTTCCGGAACTGATTAAGTTTGAGAACCAAGGTACCACTGTGTATAGAAATGAGCAAACCAGTGATATTTTAGAGAGCAGGCTAGCAGGCAGGGCCCATTACTTACACCATAGGAGCCAACACAACACAAACACTGTTGCTGTATGTAACTTTTATTTTATTTGTTTTTTATCTTATATTTTAGAAATGTACATCCAGTTGTTTTTTTCTTTAATTTTTTTGTGGGGGCCCCAAGAGAGTGGGGCCCTAAGCTATAGCTTGTTTAGCTATCCGGCACTGGTGACAATCTCTGATGCCAACCTTGTAAAAATAGCGCAAGGACCAGCATTAAGGTTACAAGAACGTACCCTCCAACTGCCCCTGTTTTCCAGAGACAGTCCCCGATTTACAGAAGCCGTCTCGGTTTCTGATTTGATCCTGGAATGTCCCGCTTTTCCTTAGGACGTCCCTATTTTCATCGGATAAATGTTGGAGGGTGTGACGTTAACATATGAGAGTGTGGAGGTGAAATAGTTAAACAGGTTACCCAATCAGAACCCAGGGGGGTGGAGTCAGAGGGACTATAAAACCAGCTCTGGAAGGGGAGAATGGGGGGGTTTGTTGGAGGTTGGGTGGTTGTTTGGAGTGGGAGTGAGTTGGGATAGGGTCTGTGGGTAGGCTGAGTTAGTGTAGCAAAATAAGCTGAGTCAGGAACAGTTAGGGGCTAGGAAGACAAGTAAATATCTGAGAGGTGGTTTAGTGAGTGAGAGCAGGTAGCGGAAGTTATAGGTCTGGATAGGCACCCCATGAATGTAATGGACAGATACTATTTATGAAACCACACGCTTGTTAAACTGCAATAAATAAACAAAAGTTTATGTTCCAATTTAACCCTGAGTGGACTCAGTATTGTACCAGGTAGGGCCTGGGTGGTGGCAGTGAGAAATAAAGTGGTGGCACAGGGATCAATAGACGGTGAAACATCCGGGGACCCTGTGTGATCGCCACAGAGGGTATGGAGTTATGTGACCCCCTGAGCCAAGGAGATAAATAACTATACAATCTTTAGAAGATATCTCAAGGCAGCCCTGCACAGGGAAGTTTTTTAATGCTTTATTATGTTTTTGTATATGTTGGAAGACGCCCAGAGTGGCTGGGGCAACCCCGTCAGATGGGCAGGGTACAACTAATAAAATTGTTGTTGTTATCATTATTATTATGGAATAAAGGTAAAGGTAAAGGGACCCCTGATCATTAGGTCCAGTCGAGGACAACTCTGGGGTTGTGGTGCTCATCTCGCTTTATTGACCAAGGGAGCCGACATTCAGCTTCCGGGTCATGTGGTCAGCATGACCAAGCCGCTTCTGGCGAACCAGAGCAGCACACGGAAGCGCCGTTTACCTTCCCGCCAGAGCGGTACCTATTTATCTACTTGCACTTTGACGTGCTTTCAAACTGCTAGGTTGGCAGGAGCAGGGACCGAGCAACGGGAGCTCACCCCGTCGGGGGGATTCGAACCGCTGACCTTCTGATCGGCAAGCCCTAGGCTCTGTGGTTTAACCCAAGCGCCACCCCTATTATGGAATAGGATGTCCCTATTTTCATCAGAGAAATGTTGGAGGGCATGCAAGCGAGAGCTGTGGCAAAACCTTGCAGCAGATCTTCCCTCCTAAAACAATTGTGGAGTTCCAGCAAATTGCTCCCTTCAAGCCCAACCTTCCATTTTTCTTTTCCAGTTGTCATCCCAGGATTCCACAATGACTTAAACTTGCTCAGTTCTGCCCCTGAGTTGGTCTGTTCTTTCTTAACAAGAAGAGGAGAAGGACTTCATGTACTTCTGCAAACCTCCTAAGAGGAGTGTTCCTCTTCATGCCACCAGCCAACCCAAATTAAGTTGCAAATCCAACTGTGAGGGTTCTTGAATTTCTGGCACCCATATCCAAGTCCTTTTGCATGTACAGTGGTACCTCGGGTTAAGTACTTTATTCGTTCAGGAGGTCCGTTCTTAACCTGAAACTGTTCTTAACCTGAAGCACCACTTTAGCTCATGGGGCCATCTGCTGCCGCCGCACCACCGCCGCACGATTTCTGTTCTCATCCTGAGGTAAAGTTCTTAACCTGAGGTAACATTTCTGGGTTAGCGGAGTCTGTAACCTGAAGTGTCTGTTACCTGAAGCGACTGTAACCCGAGGTACCATTGTACTCTTAAGAGTACATGTGTGAAGTGGGAAGTGGGAGTAGATTCACCAAAGGAGCACTTTGGTGCAGCGTGGTAGCTCAGTGGCAGAGCATCTGTGCATGAGGAAAGCCCTTGGTTCAAGTCCTGGTAGCTTCAGGTAGCGTTGGGAGTGCCCCATGCCTGAGACCCCGGAGAGCTGCTTCCAGTCAGTGTAAACAATAATGGGCTAGATGGAGCAGTGTTTTGATCCAGGAGCTCAACCCCCTGCAATGCAGGAATCTTTTGCCCAACAAGGGGCTCAAACCCATGAGCCTGGGATTGAGAGTCTTATGCTCTCCTGGCTGTGCACACAGCCTTTGCATGCCACCTTGAACCCCTTACTTGAAAGTCATAATATAAACGTTGTTAAGTTGTGGGTGAACATATCAGACGACACAGCGGTCCTTCAAACAGCTCTTGTTTATTCACAGGCCAGAACAGAACTGAACTGAACTGAAGGGTTCAGCCAGCCTGCTTATATAGAGCTCCACTACAACGCAACAGTAACCACGTTCTGTAACTATCCAATCACTGAATGTCACTTTCAATCCCTTATTTGCATATGTGGACCTGAGTGAAAACTATCTACAGTATCCCCCCTCCTGCCCCAGGGTGAGAACAGTACATAACAAACGTAAACAATGGGTTTTTAAAAAAAATATATGATTGTCTTCTCTGATAACACAGCCTAAGGAGAATCCACAGGAAGCAAACAGATTCATTCAAAGTTAAAAATAAATAAATAAAAATATTTCAAGCAAATCACCTCCAAACCTTGCAATGCGTTTTGGGCCACAAACATCCCTTCCTCTGGGGGGAAATCTCTTTTAACAAGCAGGTGAACAGTTAAAAGGCGTCAAAAGAACCATAGTAAATAAAATGCAAACATGTGCTGCCCAAAAGGCAAGTGGGGCAGCTCTTGCTAGCATGGTGGCTTTCGGTTTAAAACATTTCCGCCCCAGAAATAGATCAGGGCTGACTCGTTTTGGAACTGTGCAGGGAAAATGTTACCCTTCAGGGGTGTCAATATGACATCCTGATCGAGCCTTTGGCGGTTTGCTGGCTCCACAGGCACCTTTTCAAACACCGCAACAGAGGTTTCCAAGCACGTAACAGAACTGTGACCCATTTCTAAGTCCCTGTTGCTAATCCCGATAATTTGGTTTCCTTAGATTTATTTAAACCTATCCCAGCAGGTGTGAAGCGTTCACTACCGGTTTCCTTCCCAGGAGATAGGGAAATCCTGTTGGATATTCCTGCATGGGCTAGAAACCCTCAAATTTCCAGAGGTTAGATCAGCAAACTTTTTCAGCAGGGGGCCGGTCCACTGTCCCCCAGACCTTGTGGGGGCCAGACTATATTTTGAAGAAAAAATGAACGAATTCCTATGCCCCACAAATAACCCAGAGATGCATTTTAAATAAAAGGACACATTCTACTCATGTAAAAACACGCTGATTCTTGAACTGTCCATGGGACGGATTTAGAAGGCGAATGGGCCGGATCTGGCCCCTGGGCCTTAGTTTGCCTACCCATGGGTTAGATAGAGGGAGGCAAGCCTTTTTAGGAAGAAGAGATTGGGGAGTGGCAGTGAGATGGAATCAGAGAATTGGAAGGGACCCTGGGGAATCATCTAGTCTGATCCCCTTCAACGCAGGAACGTGCAGCTGTCGCATACGGGGATTGAACCTGCAACCTTGGCATTATCAGCACCACGCTGTAACCAATTGAGGAATGTTGGGAAGAGCAGCGCATGCCATGCGGATTGCCCCATGCTCCCTAAACTAGCCTCCTGCCCAAGTTAAGACATTCAGAGACCAACAGTGAGGTGTTTGTGTTTACAGTCCCTGATAACATGAGGTCCTAAACTGTAGTTTACTTAGCTGGTAAGTAAATCTGACGCTATTGCCTCATCTCCAGTGTTGAAGTAAGATTCAGCAGCCCTGCCAGTTGGCTTCTGCATAATGATGTGAAGCATTTACTAAGACCCTGTGGGAATGTTCAGGGATGCAGGAGAGGATATATTGTTTGATTATATCCTTTCCAACTTGTGTTAACAAGTTCTACAATTTAGCAGAGTAACATCCCCTTTTTAAACTTACACAGCGGATGCGTTTGCTCAGGCTCGCTAAAGCTTCTAAAACACGTTTTAAAGGTAATTCCCCATTTAGCCCCTCATAAAAAGATAGGCACGACACAGTCTTCTATAGAAGTATAAAAAGAGTTTACTCACACATTCTGTTCACAGTTGGATCCCAGAAGGCAGACTTAGCTTAGAAAAGTTATATACACCTGGAAACTATCCCATAAGGAGACAGCTCCCTTGTCCTCTCTTGGCTGCAAGCCAAGAGAGCATCTTAGGCTAAGCAGATGTTGCTTCTTCGACGAATGTGGTCAGAGAGAGAGAGAGATGGCTGACCAGTCCTGCTCTTTTGTTACCTGGGCAGGTGAGGTCACACCCACCTCTAATCACATGCAGAGGAAGTCTGTCCCAGCTTAGGAGAAACAGGAAGTTCCGACTGACTGGTCCAGACATCCCCTTTTATGTCCACTCTAGGGATGTTGTACTTGACTGCTCTTGTGTTTCACATCCCACAGACCCCATCTGCACTATAAATTTAAAGCAGTGTCCTAACACTTCAAGAGCCACGGTTTTCCTCAAAGAATCCTGGGATCTGTGGTTTGATGATGATGATGATGATGATTTATTATTTATACCCCAGCCACTCTGGGCGGCTTCCAACAAAATATTAAAAATACGACAAAACATCAAACATTAAAAACTTCCCTAAACAGGGCTGTCTTCAGATGTCGTCTAAAAGTCAGATAGGTGTTTATTTCCTTGACATCTGCTGGAAGACCGTTCCACAGGGCGGACGCCACTGCCGAGAAGGCCCTCTGCCTGGTTCCCTGTAACCTCACTTCTCACAGGGAGGGAACCACCAGAAGGCCCTCGGAGCTGGAGCTCAGTGTCCGGGCAGAACGATGGGGGTGGAGACGCTCCTTCAGGGTGCTGAGAGTTGCTAGGTGCTCCCTACCCCCCCCCCCCACATATCTACAGAATGGTTTGACAACCAATGCTTTCTCCCAGGGACCTGTGGGAATTGTAGCTCCATGAGGGGAATGCAGGCACCCGAACAGCTCTCAGCACCCTTTGCAAACAGCAGCTCCCAGAATTCCTTGAGGGAAGCCACGGCTGTTACCCAGTGGCAGGATCCTGCTTTAATTGTACGATGCAGATGGAGCCTAAGCCTCAGAAAGGAAAAAGAGGTGACAGTGAGCAGTCCACACTTGGTTTTCGTTGCCTGCGCACGAGCAGGAAAAAAATAAATGTTGTCTTTGTTTCTCAGAAGCAAGAAGTCCTGACCACAGTTCACAGTTTTAAGAATCCTCTGTTTCCAAGTGTTGCTGGCATCTCACTTCAATGTGTTGGCTGCAGATATAGCAGGGTCATGCGGGGGTGGAAAATGTCTGCTTGGGTGACTCTCATATACTGAGAAAACTTGAGGCCCAGAATTCTGGCTTTCAGACCCATGGCCGTCCCCTAAAACCCTGCTCCCCAAGCTTTAATTAACAGCTCCCAGCCCTCCTGCTATAACCTATTAAGTCTGGTGTGGGGAATCTTTGGACTTCCGGATGTTGCTAGACTACAACTCCTATCATCCCCAGCCATTCGGCACACTTGATGGGGCTGATGGGAGTTGTAGTTCAGCAACATCTGAAGGGCCAAAGACTCCCCATGCAAGCAGTAGATGATGGACGCCACACTCCATCCTATGAAGCCTCTCTCTGCCCATTGCCTGTTGTAGCTGTTTTAAAAAGGCAACTCCGGAATACCAGCTACCAGCTTCCACATTGCTGGCAGGCTGCCATTTTAGATCTTTCCACCCCATAAATAGGTCAGGGTTTAGTGAATCCCGTCACGAGAAACCGTACAGGATGTGAACAATGCAGAGGTTTTCTTCACCTTCTGCATCCGTTCTTCCGCCTCATCTGTGCAGACAATGAGGTTAATAGATAAAAATGTGGACATGACCCATTTGATCTGTCTCCATCTCAGCTCCTGATGCCTGTAGTGGCTGCTGGTGCCCTGAATCTCGATAGAAAGCACAGGCAGAAGCCAAATCGGTTGGTTTTTTAAAATGTATTTCAGCAATTTATATACGGGACCTTAAGTGGTTGTATCCGCACCACGTACTCAAAACAGTCTTATGCTACTTTAACATCCTTGTCTCCCACAAAAGAATGCTGAGAACTGTAGTTCATTCAGGGTGCACTGGGAGCTTTTTAGGACATACCTCACAATGCTACAGTTCCCACCACCTTTAACCAATAACAGTTCCCAGGATTCTTTGAGGGAAATCCTGGCTTTGGGTGGAGGGCTGTAGGCTCAGTGGTTGTTGTTGTTTAGTCATTTAGTCGTGTCTGACTCTTCATGACCCCCTGGACCAGAGCACGCCAGGCACTCCTGTCTTCCACTGCCTCCCGCAGTTTGGTCAAACTCATGCTGGTAGCTTCGAGAACACTGTCCACCCATCTTGTCCTCTGTCATCCCCTTCTCCTTGTGCCCTCAATCTTTCCCAACATCAGGGTCTTTTCCAGGGAGTCTTCTCTTCTCATGAGGTGGCCAAAGTACTGGAGCCTCAGCTTCAGGATCTGTCCTTCCAGTGAGCACTCAGGGCTGATTTCCTTCAGAATGGATAGGTTTGATCTTCTTGCAGTCCATGGGACTCTCAAGAGTCTCCTCCAACACCATAATTCAAAAGCATCAATTCTTTGGCGATCAGCCTTCTTTATGGTCCAGCTCTCACTTCCATACATCACTACTGGGAAAACCATAGCTTTTACTATATGGACCTTTGTTGGCAAGGGCTCAGTGGTAGAGCCTCTGTTTTGCATGGAGAGAGCCCCAAGTCTACTCCATGGCATCTTCAGGTGGGGCTGGGCGAGTTTCCCACCTGAGATCTTGGAAAACCACTGCCGGTCCGTGTAGACAACACTGGGCTAGATGGACCAATTCAGTATAAGGCAGTTTTGTATGTTCCTGTTAAAGTGGTATGGTTGAATTAGTTTGGAGATGGTTCCAGTTGAATTAGTTTGGAGATGGTATTTAACACCAGTCAGATTAAATCAAATAAACAAAGAATATTTGGCGTTATGTTGGAGGGGATGCCAGGAAACAGGGACTTACGTTCACATGTGGTGGGGGTGCAAATATGTACAACTTTTTGGCAAAGGGTGTTTAAGGAGAGAGCAGAAATCACGGGGTTAAAGGTGACTGAGAGTCCAGAGGTAGCATCATTCTCAATTTGTGATGGGGTGGAAGGTTCGCAAGCTATGAAGGACTTGCTGACAAATTTATTGACAGCTGCACGAGTTATTATAGCCAGGAAGTGGAAGGGGCGAGCAGAATATAAAATGGAAGAATGGTATAATGAGGTGTGGGATAAGGCTATTAATTATAAATTAACATGTGTCATTAAGGTAATGGTAAAGGGACCCCTGAACATTAGGTCCAGTCATGGCCGACTCTGGGGTTGTGGCACTCATCTCGCTTTATTGGCCAAGGGAGCCGGCGTACAGCTTCTGGGTCATGGGACCAGCATGACTAAGCCGCTTCTGGTGAACCAGAGCAGCGCACGGAAACGCCGTTTACCTTCCCACTGGAAGGTACCTATTTATCTACTTGTACTTCATGCTTTCGAACTGCTAGGTTGGCAGGAGCAGGGACCGAGCAACCGGAACTCACCCCGTCGCAGGGATTCGAACCGCCAACCTTCCGATCAGCAAGCCCTAGGCTCAGTGGTTTACACCACAGCGCCACCTGCGTCCCGCCATTAAGGTAAGGCGGGGAATATGCAGGAGAAATGATTTCGAGGAGATAGGGAGATTTGTAGAATTCGTACTGTTAAAACGGAAAGGGGTCAAACCATCGCAAGAGGTGTTGAAATTTTGGGAGGTTGGATAGTTACAATGGAATGGTCTCGGTGGTGGGGTGCACACTTTTATTATTTATTTATGATTATTACTTTGTCTAAATAAATAAATAAATAAATAAATAAATAAAGTGGTATAGTTGACATCTGTCTGTCTCGAGGGACAATAGAGTGTGCCTCCAGGGGTGAAGTCAAACTGCTGCCACCTCCCGATGGCACGAGCATGCATGGAGGTCCTGGGCTGCGCAGATGACAAGACACCCCCCCCCTCCACTACTGGTCTCATCCAGTCAATCCAACTGCTTTAAATGTACAGTGAATGTGTGCGACCTGCCATTTTGTACAGTGGACACTTGGGTTGTGAACGTGATCCATGCAGGAGGCACGTTTGCAACCCACAGAGTTCGCAACCCACAGCGCCGTGTCTGTGCATGCGCGGGTCACGATTCGGCACTTATGCGCACGCGCAAAGCACGATTTAACATTTCTGCGCATGCATGAGCACCGAAAACCAGAAGTAACCCGTTCCGGTACTTCCAGGTTCGGCATGGTACGCAACCCAAAAATGCGCAACCTGAAGCGTCTGTAACCGGAGGTATGACTATATATCCATTTGCCTTAATTTTGGAACCGAAGAACACTGAAACAGGTGGGCTCCATTTGAAATTTTTGCTTGTTCTGAAGCGAATGCTTACTGTATTTTTCGCTCTATAAGACGCACCAGACCACAAGACGCACCTAGTTTTTGGAGGAGGAAAACAAGAAAAAAAATATTCTGAATCTCAGAAGCCAGAACAGCAAGAGGGATCGCTGCGCAGCGAAAGCAGCAATCCCTCTTGCTGTTCTGGCTTCTGGGATAGCTGTGCAGCCTGCATTCGCTCCATAAGACACGCACACATCTCCCCTTACTTTTTAGGAGGGAAAAAGTGAGTCTTATAGAGCAAAAAATACGGGACGTTTATCCCCTAGCATGGGAAGAGCTGCACCAGTAACACAAGTGTCTCTGCTACTTGGGACAAATACAATGTCACCTTTCTAATCGGCTTGGGAATTGGGGCCTAAGGGGTTTGACATTGACATCTTACTGGCATTTTGGCCGGGCTTTTGCTTCTTATAGCCTCCTTTCTCTGATGTGTGCGGCAGATAGGAACGGTTTATCTTTTCAACTGGTTTCTGAAACCAGCTTCCCCCACCTACTTCTGAACGATCAAACAGTTTCGGTACCAAGAAAGGGCCTCTCCTCATTATCTTCTCAGTACGCTTATGAGCTTGTGGCATCCGTTTCCGTTTGGTGTGGTCTTTTTCTTAGCGGCTGGTTTCTTACAAAAAGAGGGGGGTGGAGAGAGAGAGTATGGGGGAGGTGCCAAAGAAACCTTTTTGAAAGTCATACTTTCTGAACTAAAAAAAGAAGCGGGGGCTTTCGCTTCAAAAGCTGGTGGGCAACTTGCACCTTGGTGAGTCAGGATGGATAGAATTGTCAATGTTAGTTTCCCATTTCCCTGGCCAATTCAGTTCTCTACATCAGTGTGATCCCCCGCCCATGAACTTTTGTCAGAATTTTGGTATGAATTTCTGCTAATGAGCACATTTTCGTATGCATAATTTAGCCTGAAATAATAGGTTATATATTCCAGGGGTAGGGTACCCCTGGCCTGCTGGCCAGTGTCAGCCTGCAAGGGGGTTCCAATTTGGCCTGTTACTCTCATTTCCCCACCATGTCCACCTGACCATCAGCTGATGGGCGGGAGGAATTATTTAATCCTGCATTGGAAGTATGATCCTGTTCCCAGCAGGAAACAAGATTATGTGGTGTCAGTTGCTGGTGTGGTTGCTCGAGAGCAAACAGGCAAGACTCTGACCTGTCTTTTCTAGGCTTTATTATTAGTGCAAACTATTTACAGTGAAGAGCGTCACAAGTTCATGTCTGGCTCATGTCATGTCTAGCAGAATCTGGGAGTGGGTGGTCCTTGTACCTCCCCCAGCATAACAGTCGCGTGACCCGCAGCCTTCTCCTCCCTTCCTTGCGCCTAAACCTACTGCACAGACTGGGTGCTGGCAAAGGGGTACTTCCCTCCTCTCCGGCTTGCTCAGCCTTGGCGTTGAGGCTCTCCCTTGCATCCTCTTGTCCCACCACCTCCTCCCTACTGGAGGTGGGGCTTTCCTCCTCGCCAGAGGAGGAGCTGCTTTGCAAGATCTTCGGAGGTTCCCTATAACACAACTGTCCTTCCCCCTCTCGCCTCTGACCTGATGGCAGTTCCCTGACATGTGGCTAAGGCAGCGGCCTTGAATCCCTGCTCACCAGTGGAACAAGGGTTAAAGTTCTGTGCAAAAGCGCTCTTTGAAGCAGCCCACTTGCTTGAGCTAGTTCAAAGAGGCTCTTGCAAAGACTCTTGCAAAGACTTTATTCATTCATTCATTCATTCATTCATTCATTCATTCATTCATGTTGTAACCTCTGGGTTTGGCTCAACTCTCAGCACAACATGCCCCTTTTGAATGCCTTAGTTCAGTCACCCTTCTGTGTAATGGGTGTAAGCAGGGGCCGAAGAATCTGCAGCCCTCCTGATGTTGTTTGATCACATCTCCCATCATCCCTGATCGTTGGCCATGCTGGGAGGTCTGGAAGGTCACTGCCTCCCCATCCCTAAGTTGGAGGAGCTGCTGTCTGGCAGGCACTAATACAGGGGAGAGACAGCTGGAACCACCACAAACAAGCATTTCCAGTTGCCTCCCCTCACCCACAAAGCCTGGGAGCCTAATAACAATACAGTGGTACCTTGGGTTACGATCTTAATTTGTTCCGGAGGTCCGTTCTTAACCCGAAACCATTATTAACCTGAGGCGCGATTTCGCTAATGGAGCCTCCCACTGCTGCCGTGCCACCACCACGCAATTTCCATTGCCATCCTGGGGTAAAGTTTGCAACCCGGAGCAACTACTTCCGAGTTAGCGTGTAACCCGAAGTGTTTGTAACCCGAGTACCACTGTAACAACAATTTGTTGTTGTTGTTGTTACCTCGCCCATCTGACTGGGTTGCCCCAGTCACTCTGGGCGGCTCCCAACAAATATAAAAACATAATAAAACATTAAACAATAAAAAATTCCCTATACAGGGCTGCCTTCAGATGTCTTCTGAAGGTTCTATAGTTATTTATCCCTTTGACATGTGACAGGAGGGCTTTCCACAGGGCGGGTGCCAGTACCAAAAAGGCCCTCTGTCTGGTTCCCTGTAACCACACTTCTCGCAGTGAGGGAACCGCCAGAAGCCCTCAGAGCTGGAAAGGTTTTGAATCTGCATCATTCTTGTTTGCATCTGCATTGCTGTGATTGTATTTAGGGATGTGTTTAGGGATGCGGGTGGCGCTGTGGTCTAAACCACAGAGCCTCTTGGGCTTGACGATCAGAAGGTCGGCGGTTCGAATCCCTGCGACGGGGTGAGCTCCCATTACTCGGTCCCTGCTCCTGTCCACCAAGCAGTTCGAAAGCACGTCAAAGTGCAAGTAGATAAATAGGTACCGCTCCGGCGGGAAGGTAAACAGCGTTTCCATGCGCTGCTCTAGTTAGCCAGAAGTGGCTTAGTCATGCTGGCCACACGACCTAGAAAGCTGTCTGCAGACAAACGGCAGCTCCCTCGGCATATAAAGCAAGATGAGCGCCGCAACCCCAGAGTCATCTGCGACTGGACCCAACAGTCAGGGGTACCATTACCTTATGTATCTGTTTATTCTTGGCAGCTGCCTTGGGATCCTTTGGGGCATACAAATGAACAGTGACATAACATGACATGTGGAGTTGCCACATCCCCTTGATTATTCAGTTGCCACTTTTCCAACACTACAATATCCATTTTGAGGCAAAGCAACCAGTACTGTAAATGCTATTCCTAATGCAGCCACATATCCTAGCGGCATCATAACTGCGTTATGATAGCAGCGGTTTTATTTTCGAATGCTGTTGAGAAAGACTTCCTGCTCCCAACTGCTTCTCCCTCTAGGAAAACCCCATGTGTTCTGGATTAATTACCATACCGTGATGTGAGAGGGCGTTATATGAACATGTGTCATAGGTGGCAACCTTGGAAAATCTCTTCTGTGTACATAGTCAGCTCCTGGGAGAAGGGGAATTATTTGAAGATGGAACTTCCTGTAGGGGTTGAGTGGGAGGTAGGAGTCTACTGAAATAAAGCTGTTCATGTTTGAGTTGACCTGAAGGGCCTGGAGTCTAAGAAAGGCGGACTTGCTGAGCAGTGACATGACTTCTAGTCAGCGCAGGGCCAATGGTGTGGCTCAGTATAAAGCACTTTCCAATGTCCCTGACAACAATGGAAGTAGTTTATTTTAAGTGTGATATTAGGTAGTGTAGATAAGCACCGCTCATACACTATTAAAAGAAACAGCCATTAAAAACAACAGCAACAACATAATTATAATTATGTTGTTGGTTTTTTTTAAAAAAATGACTGTTTATTATTTATTATAAATTTATTATTTATATCCCACCCATCTGGCTGGGCTTCCCGAGCCACTCTGGGCGGCTTCCAACAAAAGATTTAAAATACATTAAAAGCTTCCCTAAACAGGGCTGCCTTCAGATGTCTTCTAAATGTCAGAAAGTTGTTTATTTCCTTGACACCTGATGGGAGGGCGTTCCGCAGGGCGGGTGCCACTACCGAGAAGGCCCTCTGCCTGATTCCCTGTAACTTCGCTTCTCGCAGCGACGGAACTGCCAGAAGGCCCTCAGCATTGGAGACCTCAGTGTCCGGGTTGGACGAAGGTAGATGCTCCTTCAGGTATACAGTAATTGGGAACCTGTCATAAGGAATATTCATCTGTGGTTACATTCTCCCAAGTCACATTCAAAATAAGGCGGGGGGGGGAGAATGGATGGAATTGTGGAGTGAGCAAAGCTAACTGTCAGGGACTGGACTGAACAGGAGGAAAGGGAAATGAGCCCTTGGTCTGACTGGCTCCTCTCAGAAGAGGAGGAGGAGTGGGAAGTTTTGCCCTCCCTGTCTCCAGCAATTTCAGGAGGGAAGGGGGACAGGGATGATGTACAGCTGAATGAGGAAATGCCTAGTTATGAGATAGTGGAGAAGGAGGGAGAAGTCAGAGAGCAGAGAGCAGAGTATGGGAGACCCTCCTGGTCCAAGGGCTCGCTGGTCCCTCCACATTCAAGAGTAGAGAATGCGGAAGGATGTGGCTCCTGTGACTTCCTGTCGGTTTCCAGAATGTTGTGGGAGACGGAAGAGGAGGGACTCAGAGTAGCCAACGTCTCCTACCTGTGGAGACATGAATCTTTTGTCTTGCAACCAGATGAGTGAATAATAATAATAAAAATAATAATTTATTATTTATACCCTGCCCATCTAGCTGGGCTTCCCCAGCTACTCTGGGCAGCTTCCAACAAAATATTAAAATACCATAATGCATCAAACATTAAAAGCTTCCCTAAACAGGGCTACCTTCAGATGTCTTCTAAAAGTCTGGTAGTTGTTCTCTTTGACATCTGGTGGGAGGGCGTTCCACAGGGCGGGCACCACTACCGAGAAGGCCCTCTGCCTGGTTCCTTGTAACTTGACTTCTCGCAGTGAGGGAACCGCCAGAAGGCCCTCGGAACTGGACCTCAGTGTCTGGGCTGAAAGATGGGGGTGGAGACGCTCCTTCAGATAAAGCCATAAGATACGAACTGTTTGTTCTTCTTGCCTCTGAGGAGAGGATACTCCTCGCCTGACCCTAACAGCAAAAATTAAGAGATCAAAATGACGAAACATTAATTGAGGGTTGGAAGCTTTTTGTAGAATATCCAATGAACTATGATAGTTGCATGGAAACACAAGCAGGATTTGAAATATGAGCAACGGCAGAAAGACACGAATGCTAATCACTCAGGATGTATATATAGAATTTTGTAAGTTGAAATAATAATAATAATAATAATGATAAAAGACAGAGCTGTTCCACCAGGCCTTTGGCCAAGGTACAGTCTGATGCCCCCCTTTGGTAACCCTCACAGAACTCTAGCCCAATGGTTGCCATTAACTTGATTTTGAATTGATTTTAGAATGAATTGATTTTAGAATGCTGTGTTACTTTTATTGTTGTTAGCCGCTCTGAGCCTGGCTTCGGCTGGAGAGGGGGGGGGGATATAAATAAAATTTTATTATTATTAAGTTGAAATACAGAGCATTAAAGGAAAAAAACAAAGAACACCATGGAAGGGGGGATGGGAGGTCAATGGATAAATTAACGGTATTGTCGATGGTAAAGTATGTAAACTTTTGAAAACGAAATAAACAAAATTTAAGAATAAATAAATCCCATCCATGATATAGGAGAGCCAGACTTTAAAAGACAGACCGAGATGGATTCCTTTCAGCTCCAGACACTTGCCTCATTTGCATGTGGTTTTCACATTGACAGAACACAATTTCACCGTCAAAATGCAAAGCTTCTGCTAGCTAATTCCCTTTTAGCAAATTTGATACTATATTTGAATAGGGGCTTTGTCGGGCCAACCGTCAAGGCAAAGCCAAAAGAAGGGGTTTTCCAGACTTTCCCTTGGGACAAGTGAAACTGGCAAACCCTTTCTTGAGACTAGGAGTGAGTGAAAAAGAATCAGCTAGATTCAGTTTTCCTATGAAGCCGAATCTATGAAACTCATACTTTTCTGAAATAATACGAGAACTGAAACATGGCCAGCCTGCAAAAATCCACACTAATCTGAATTTTGTGATACAGTTCTCCAACGAACCACTGTTTACAAAAATGCACATATGAGGGGGGAAATGTGCCTTTAAAATGAATTTATTGGTGTAAATGACATACAAAAATGCATTATGTTAGGAGTACAAAAATTCTGAAATTTGCACCAAAATGCTGGAGAGTTTTCATGAGGATCCCCCCCCCAAAAAAATCACAAATTGTGGCAGAAATACGAATAACTGAATTGAAGATCAAAGAAGTGGGAAACTGAGAGAACTTCAGATGCTTCTCAGCTGGACTAGATTATCCTTAGGGTACGTTCCAATTCTATGATTCTATCACTACAGACTGCTAGTATTTTGTAGGAAGGATTCAAGTAAATGTACGTTTGTGCAATTGGAGTGGATTAAAGCACTTTGTTGCCCCAGCACACCAAAAAAGCCAACCTTTTTAAAGAAAAAAAGCAGACTTCTTAGGAAAACAATGTGGGAAAATGCATTGAAAAGTATGGGGTTGATGAATGATTAACAGGAAGACATGTAAAGATAAAAGATAAAGGACCCCTGGACAGTTAAGGCCAGTCAAAGGGATTGCGGCGCTCATCTCGCTTACAGGCCAAGGGAGCCAGCGTTTGTCCACAGACAGATTTTCCAGGTCATGTGGCCAGCATGACTAAACCGCTTCTGGCACAAGGGAACACCATGATGGAAACCAGAGTGCACGGAAACACCGTTTACCTTGCCGCCACAGCAGTACCTATTTATCTACTTGCACTGGCGTGCTTTTGAACTGCTAGGTTGGCAGGAGCTGGGACGGAGCAACGGGAGCTCACCCCGTCATGGGGATTTGAACCACCGACCTTCTGATCGGCAAGCCCAAGAGGACCAGGGGTTTAGACCACAGCGCCACCCGCGTCCCAGAAGACGTGTAAACACCCTGCAAGCAAATCAGCCTGGAAGCAAGATGAATGTACAGTGGTACCTCGGGTTACAGACGCTTCAGGTTACAGACTCCTCCAACCCAGAAATAATACCTCAGGTTAAGAACTTTGCTTCAGGATGAGAACAGAAATTGTGTGGCGGCAGCGGGAGGCCCCATTAGCTAAAGTGGTACCTCAGGTTAAGAACAGTTTCAGGTTAAGAATGGACCTCCGGAATGTATTAAGTTCTTAACCCGAGGTACCACTGAACATTGCTGTATAGCCTCCCAGCAAAATTCAGAGCAAATGGACAATAAAGGCTGGTGCGCATTACGTTAGAGTAAATACAGTATCTATCTAGATACAGATACAGATGACATAAGTATGATTGCTGTTAATTACATAGAAATAAAGAATATTTCTATGTAATTATGACCAAACTATGACCAAACTGCGGGAGGTAGTGGAAGACAGAAGTGCCTGGCGTGCTCTGGTCCATGGGGTCACGAAGAGTCAGACACGACTAAATGACTAAACAACAACAAAAGAATACACCTCACCATTTTCGAGGAGACGGTGACCAAGCAGTCCGTAGGTGTGTTCAGCAATGGCGACCAGATGATGTCAACTCTTGACGGGCAACTTCAAGACTTAGCTCTCTCTTCTTGTCAATATCCTTCTTAAATTGTGGAGCCCAGAACTGGACACAGTACTCCAGGTGGGGTCAGACCAAGGCAGAATAGAGTGGGACTATTACTTCCCTGCATCTGGACGTTCCTGGGATAGCTCAGTCAGAAAGAGCATGAGACACTTAATCTCAGGGCTGCAGGTTTGAGCCCCACATTGGGTAAAATATTTCTGCATTTGCAGGTGGTTGGACTACATGACCCTTGGGGTCCCTTCCAAGTGTACAATTCAATGGACTAGACATCTCAGAGCCGGTCAGACTATTGGCCCACCTGGCTCAGTACTGCCTACCCTGATTGACAGGGTTTCAGGAAAATGTATCCCACATTGCCATTGCTGAAGAATGTTCCTTTTGTTGCCTTTTGTCTGCCTGCGGACTGCCTCGCCAGAGTGGTGCATGCTCTGGTTATCTCCCGCTTGGACTACTGCAACGCGCTCTATGTGGGGCTACCTTTGAAGGTAACCCGGAAACTACAACTAATCCAGTATGCGGCAGCTAGACTGGTGACTGGGAGCGGCCGCCGGGACCACATAACACCGGTCTTGAAAGACCTACATTGGCTCTCAGTACGTTTCCGAGCACAATTTAAAGTGTTGGTGCTGACCTTTAAAGCCCTAAACGGTCTCGGTCCTGTATACCTGAAGGAGCGTCTCCTCCCCCATCGTTCTGCCCAGACACTGAGGTCCAGCACCGAGGGCCTTCTGGTGGTTCCCTCATTGCGAGAAGTGAGGTTGCAGGAAACCAGGCAGAGGGCCTTCTCGGTAGTGGCGCCCGCCCTGTGGAACGCCCTCCCACCAGATGCCAAAGAGAACAACAACTACCAGACTTTTAGAAGACATCTGAAGGCAGCCCTGTTTAGGGAAGCTTTTAATGTTTGATCTATCACAGTATTTTAATATATTTTTGGAAGCCGCCCAGAGTGGCTGGGGAAGCCCAGCCAGATGGGTGGGGTATAAATAATAAATTATTATTATTATTATTATTATTATTATTATTGCCCTTTCATATCACCTGCATGAGAAGAATGTGGTGGGTGGAAGGATCTGCACTCCAGATCAACAGCAAAAACAGTTAAAATAATAACTGCAAAATACAAAAGCAGCATCCATTAAAAGCAGATTCAGGAGCCTTTTTTAAAAATAATAATAATAATAATAAGGAAGCAGCCAGGTGTATCTTGTAGAGAGGGACATTACGCTCGTGGAACAACATTTCAGCTGCCAAAAAGAGGTCCATATGTGGAAGCAGCCTGGGTTAGCCTTAATCATTCTTTCAAATAATTTCTGTTGGTATCTGGAAGCACCTGCAAAGCTTATGCTGGACTCTTACTACAGTAGCAGTCCAAACCTGTTGCTTTTTTAAAATCACGGGGCTCTTGTGCCTCCTGCTGGTCAAACCAGAAAGTACAGTCTTATCTGATCCGTGTGACGTTCCCATGTCCTACAGTACAGGTGGATTCACGGAGAAAGAAAGACTCTACAAGATGTGGGTGTGTTTTGTGACACAGGGGAGAGGCACACATACAGCATGGCTGGCCCTACCATTAGGCAGTTTGAGGTAACTGCCTCGGGTGGCAAAGGTTCGGGGGCAGCAGCAGCACATGCCCTCTCCTGGCACCCCCTAAACTGGCCTGCTGTCTCAGGTGTGGTGGATTCAACTCCCATCAAGGAGATAAAGAACTACACAACATTTAGAAGACATCTGAAGGAAGTCCTGTATTGGAAAGTTTTTAATGTTTGATGTTCTGTTATGGTTTTATATGTGTGGGAAGCAGCCCAGAGTGGCGGGGGCAACCCAGCCAGATGGCCAGGGTATTATTATTATTATTATTATTATTATTATTATTATTATTTGTGGGAGGGGTGCCATCTTGCTGTTCACCTCTTAAGCCAGCGGTTCTCAACCTGTGGGTCCCCAGATGTTGTTGGACTACAACTCCCATCATCCCTGAGCTCTGACCTTGCTAGCTAGGGATGATGGGAGTTGTAGTCCAACAACATCTGGGGACCCACAGGTTGAGAAACGCTGTCTAAAGCAGTATCATTCTCCTTTAAACAGGCCTGCCTTTCCCCCAAAGGATCCTAGGAAATGTAGTTTGTTGAGGGTGCTGAGAATTTATTTATATCATAAAAATTATACACAACAATAATACACTTGTATTTGAAGGTGAACCTACCTGGTTCACGCTTTCTGGAACAATATGCCAAACAAAACACAGCCATCCTTCAAAATTCGCACTTCTCTGAATTTTGCAATGCAGTTCTCCGGCCAAGTAATGTGTTTTAAAAATCCATATACTCAGGTAAAGCATGCATAGAAATGCACATGTGCATGAAAATAACATACAAAAATGGATTAGGTAAAGGTAAAGGGACCCCTGACTGTTAGGTCCAGTCGTGGATGACTCTGGGTTTGCAGCGCTCATCTTGCTTTATTGGCCGAGGGAGACGGCGTACAGCTTCCGGGTCATGTGGCCAGCATGACTAAGCCGCTTCTGGCAAACCAGAGCAGCGCACGGAAACGCCGTTTACCTTCCCGCCAGAGCGGTACCTATTTATCTACTTGCACTTTGACGTGCTTTCGAACAGCTAGGTTGGCAGGAGCTGGGACCGAGCAACGGGAGCTCACCCCGTCGCGGGGATTTGAACTGCCGACCTTCTGATCGGCAAGTCCTGGGCTCTGTGGTTTAGACCATAGCGCCACCTGCGTCCCATACAAAAACGGATTACATTATGGAAAACTGCTTTGCAAAAACATGCCTGCTATGCAAAAATGCATTGAAATGTGTGCGTTAGCAGGAATCTACTGATAAGTTCCACGAGGACTTTCAATTAAAAATAAGATAAAATCGCAAAGGGATGTGGCAATGTGGATAACGGAACATCAGATTGGAAAAGCAAGAAATAGAGAAATGGAAATGGATGGATTCACCCCTACCTACCCAGTGCTAAACTTCTTAAAATCACTTTATTACATTGCATGTGCGGCCTGTAGAGGGCGCTGGTGCTTTCAAATTCCATCTTGTAGCAGTTGGGCTACTGCAACAACATTGCCACAATACAGATTGGCAATGGAAGAATTTGCTCAGGGTTCCTACAGGACCAGAGTCAGCATGTGGTTTCCCTGAGCAAACTACCACCGCGCCAGCTTCCTTGAGAACTCCCCAAATCCAGGATGTGAGGCCAAGAGTGACTTAAGGACCTTCTCCCCCCCTCCACCAAATAGTGCTCTGCCCTCAAGGAGCTTCCAGTCTGAATGTTGACAGTGGGGCGAGAGAGAGAAGGGGAGAGGGGCTCTGGGAAAGCCAAACACAACATGTTAGGAATGTGAACGAATGCCGTTGCACGTGGACTTTTGCTTCGTTTCTGGATGAGGGTGGCCTGAAGCCAAAGGCTTTGCTGCTCTGTTTATAAATAATTGACCCAAAATATGAAAAGTCACCAGTACAATTTTCCACACTTGGAAACAGAAGCTGGGAAGCAGTCTGATTCCTAACTATTGCCTCAGGAAACAGGGAGTGCGAAACAAATGCTTTGGATGAATGTAAGCGTTCTCCTGCTCGCCGTGGGTGACTAGAGAATGACATGCAGGCGATCAAGGAAGGTGGAAGAAAAGGGCTGGAATGGCCTGTCCCTTTTATTCCATCTGCTTTTAGCAAGCCACTAGCCTTGTCTCTCCTCTGCCAGTTGCTCTTAAAGGTAAAGGGTAAAGGAACCCCTGACCATTAGGTCCAGTCGTGACCGACTCTGGGGTTGCGGCGCTCATCTCGCTTTATTGGCCGAGGGAACCAGCGTACAGCTGCCGGGTCATGTGGCCAGCATGACTAAGCCGCTTCTGGCGAACCAGAACAGCACACGGAAATGCTGTTTACCTTCCCGCTGGAGCGGTACCTATTTATCTACTTGCACTTTGACGTGCTTTCGAACTGCTAGGTTGGCAGGAGCAGGGACCGAGCAACGGGAGCTCACTCCATTGCGGGGATTCGAACCGCCAACCTTCTGATCATCAAGCCCTAGGCTCTGTGGTTTAACCCACAGCGCCACCCGCCTCCCTATTCTGCCAGTTGCTCTTAGCAGACTTCTAATCTCCTAGCAGGCTTTAAAATAAAATGCAAGTTTGTGGGCTTATTTAAAAGGCAGCTGTATATGCAAGTGAAAGAACAAAGTTAAGTAGCATTGCTGGGTATCTAAAAAGAGAACCAGATGTTATAAAAGCTCTCACAACAGCTGGTGCTAAAAATAGAAGCCATGGATGCAGCTCCCCCTCCCTTCCCTAAGGTTAAGGGACATGGATCATGAATCACAATAATACCAGTTATAGTAATACGGCACATTTTAAACTCATCTTTCCGGCAAGGAGTTCAGGCTGGCATGCCTTTTGAGCCCCACAAAAAGGCCCTAGGAGGTCGGCTGAGAATGAGCAAGTTGCTTGAAGTCATTAAGCGGACTCCCCAGTGAGATTAGAACTCGCTCCTTGTTCCACTGCTCCGGCTCGTATTTCGCAGATCGTGTCCAGTAGTAGCCAGTGTTGTGGAATAACATCAGGGAAACAATGAATCATCCCACAAAGCTACAGCAGACCAGCAGGGAGCACAATTTTCAATGGAATATTGCTGGCAATCATTGCAACATGCCTTAAGAAGGAAAAATTCTTCTTTTGGTGGATATATGCAAATAGGTTACATAAGTACATGAGAAGAGTCGTGCTGGATCAGGCCAATGGCCCAAACTACTCCAGTATCCTGTTCTCAAACTTGGGCCACACTTTCTGAATAAAAGTTCAGACGTGAATTTTTTATTGCTCAGAAATACATTGGAATATAAAAAGAAACCACTCCTGGTGTACAGTGGTACCTTGGTTCTCAAACTTCATCCGTTCCAGAAGTCCGTCCCAAAACCAAAGCGTTCCAAAACCAAGGCACGCTTTCCTGTAGGAAGTAATGCAAAATGGATTAATCCGTGCATGCGCAAAGTGCGATTTAGCGCTTCTGCGCATGCGCAACCGCTGAAACCCGGAAGTAACCAGTTCTGGTGCTTCCGGGTTTTGGCGATCCGCAACCCAAAAAGACGCAACCTGAAGCGTCTGTAACCCGAGGTATGACTGTACTTAGGAAGACCAGATGGAAAAAGAAACACGGCCTTTAATAGTTGCGTAGAAAATTTCAGAGGATGTGGCTGGCACGGCAAAACACGCCTGAATTCTCCTCTTTGGCGCAGCTATTAAAGGCGCAGGGGCCCCGCCCTCTTTTCCATCTGAACCCGCCCACATAAATAGTATTTTGCCTAACCCTGACGCACATAATGCCTGCTGCCTAATCTCACTTCTAGGCATATAAATGCTTGACCTAATCTAATCATCGAAAAGGGAAATGTTAGAAGCAAGCTTCACCTTTAGACTTGCAGCTACTGTCAGAACGATATCGAGAGTGATGAGGAAGTTCTCTCTAATTCTGACAACTGAGATTGCGGGAGGTGAAGGAGGGGCTGGAATCCAGCAAAGAATGTCCTCAGCAGCAAAGATGCATCTGCCAACGTTTTCTTTCCAATCCTTCCACCCTTAAGCCTTGATCTGTTTATGTGGGGACAACACAGGGCAAGAAAGCCCAGGGCAAGCACCACCCACCGCGGAATAAAGGTTACCAACTTATTCTCTCTTTTAAAAAAAAAAACCAGGCCTCAATCCTGCGCCTTTAGCAACAGCATTATCTAAAGGCTTATACAGTGGTACCTCAGGTTAAGAACTTAATTCGTTCTGGAGGTCCGTACTTAACATGAAACTGTTCTTAACCTGAGGTACCACTTTAGCTAATGGGGCCTCCCGCTGCCGCTGTGCGATTTCTGTTCTCATCCTGAGGTAAAGTTCTTAACCCAAGGTACTATTTCTGGGTTAGCGGAGTCTGTAACCTGAAGCGTCTGTAACCTGAAGCGTCTGTAACCCAAGGTTAGTGCATATTTACATGCCGTGAAAAAGTTTGCCCACAGATTGAGGGCAGAGCCACAAAATACATTTAAAGGGCATAACCTCCACCCCAAGCATCCTGGAAACTGTAATTCCCCCCTCACAGAGCTACAGTTTTCAGGATGCTTAGCAAACCACAGTGCTCAGGGTCCACAGAAGTTGTGTGCTTTCAGTGTGGATTGGACAAAGTATGAGCCTGAACAGTGCGCTTTTCAGTAGCATAGGGAGCAATCCCTGCACCGGTTGGCCTCGTGCACCTATAATAGCATTGCAGAAGAGGAGATTTCAGCAAGTGTAGCTTGTTCTGCAAGGTGCATGAGTCCTCTTCCATATCCGGCCACCCTAGCAGCAACTCCTAGGTCTCACCAGCTTCATCGTGCTGTTACTACACTCCGGAAGGTTGCATAATGGAGGGTGGGAAGTCAAATCTGCCCTTACTGGTTCAGTTTCTTTTGCAGTCAGCGACAGAGCTTCCCACCGAATCTTTGTTCCAGCCCATTAAACGATTTTTAGCCCATTGATCATCTGCCTGATTAATCAACTCAATTTAAATAGCTTGACTATCTCCAGAACCTTAACGCCAATGCCCTTTTGACACGCTGAAGTCAGAAGAGAGGTTGGCTTGGTTAGGAGAAGCACCTTCTTTTCTGCCTTCTGCAAGCTGATTGGCAGAAAGCTGTGGGTGAAGCTTCTCAGGGCAGGTCACAGACAAATGTGATCGTTGTTTTTGGTTACCATGCTGATCCAAGTGCTCCAAACAATTGCAATGAACCAAGGAAGGAAGGAAGGAAGGAAGGGTTAGGTTGTGGGTGAACATATCAGACGGCACAGCGATTCTTCAAACGGCTCTTGTTTATTCACAGGCCAGAACAGAACTGAGCTGAAGGGTTCAGCCAGCCTGCTTATACAGAGCTCCACTACAACGCAACTGTAACAACTTTCTGTAACTATCCAATCACTGAACGTCACTTTCAATCCCTTATTTGCATATGTGGACCTGAGTGAAAACTATCTACAGTATCCCCCCCTTCTGGCCCAGGGTGAAAACTTCAGAACAGGAAGGAAGGAAGGAAGGAAGGAAGGAAGGAAGGAAGGAAGAGAGAGAGAGAGAGAGAGAGAGAGAGATTGCTTTACCTAAAAGCAATCAGTTCCCCAAAGCCTGTTGCCAGCTGAAAGACAGCAAGGAGGGAGCCAGTGTCCCTATTTCCCAGGGACAGTCCCAGAATTACAGGGCTGCCTTCAGATGTCTTTTAAAGATAGGATAGCTGCTTATTTCCTTCACGTCTGAAGGGAGGGTGTTCCACAGGGTGGGGGCCACTACCAAGAAGGCCCTCTGTCTGGTTCCCTGTAACCTCACTTCTCGCAATGAGGGAACCGCCAGAAGGCCCTCAGTGCTGGACCTCAGTGTCCGGGCTGAACGATGGGGGTGGAAACGCTCCTTCAGGTATACAGGACCAAGGCCGTTTAGGGCTTTAAAGGTCAGCACCAACACTTTGAATTGTGCTCGGAAACATACTGGGAGCCAATGCAGATCTCTCAGAACTGGTGTTATGTGGTCCTGGTGGCCACTCCCAGTCACCAGTCTAGCTGCCGCATTCTGGATTAATTGCAGTTTCCGGGTCACCTTCAAAGGTAGCCCCACGTAGAGCGCATTGCAGTAGTCCAAGCGGGAGATAACCAGAGCATGCACCACTCTGGCGAGACAGTCCGCGGGCAGGTAGGGTCTTAGCCTGCGTACCAGATGGAGCTGGTAGACAGCTGCCCTGGACACAGAATTAACCTGCGCCTCCATGGACAGCTGCGAGTCCAAAATGACTCCCAGGCTGCACACCTGGTCCTTCAGGGGCACGGTTACCCCATTCAGGACCAGGGAATCCCCCACACCCGCCCGCTTCCTGTCCCCCAAAAACAGTACTTCTGTCTTGTCAGGATTCAACCTCAATCTGTTAACCGCCATCCATCCATCCATGGGACTACAACTCCCATCAGCCCCCAGCCAGCACATCTGCAGAGCACCAGGTTGGCAAAAACTCCACTAGATCAAGCAGGACTTGGGCTTTTTCAGCCATTGGAGTGGAGACGTGAGGCAACAGCTCCTTCCTTTCCTGGCCGTTCTGCTTCCTGCAGCGGTTACATGGCGAGCCCGTTTCCCCTCACACGGCTCTCTGGTGCAAGAGGCAAAGGCCAAGCGTCAACAGGGGCCTGGTCTTGTTAAAAGCCAGTGATGAAACTTACCGTATATATGTGTGTGAAACAGTTAAAAAACAAAACAAAACACCACAATATTTCTGAATGAAGAAGCGTACTACGTGCCACAGAAAACACCAGGTCCTCCTCCAGTCAAACTATCGCCCGCCTGCCATCTTACATATTGTCTTAGTTCTTTAAAATGGTTAACCACCTGGGGAGAAAGGCAGTACTGTACAGTGGTACCTCGGGTTAAGAACTTAATTCATTCTGGAGGTCCGTTCCTAACCTGAAACTGTTCTTAACCTGAGGTACCACTTTAGCTCATGGGGCCTCCCGCTGCCGCCACACAATTTCTGTTCTCATCCTGAAGCAAAGTTCTTAACCCGAGGTACTATTTCTGGCTTAGCGGAGTCTGTAACCTGAAGTGTCTGTAACCTGATGCATCTGTAACCCGAGGTACCACTGTATATAAATTAGACAAATAGGTAAATAAAGAAAACATATGGGGGGTTTTTGTGGGGGGCAATCACTTTAACCTCTCAGCTAAACCTACCTCACAGGGCTGTTTAGAGGATAAAATGTGAGGAGAACTGTGCATGCCGCCTTGGACATTTTAGAGAGAAAGCAAGAAGGAAATTGTACTTATAGAAAAATAAATGTGTGTGTAGGGCGGAAGCTGCTGCTACTGAAGATCCCTATGCAATGCCTCAACATAGGATCAATGTTGCTAAAGGGTCTGCTGTTTAAGTACAGTGGTACCTCAGGTTAAGTACTTAATTCGTTCCGGAGGTCCGTTCTTAACCTGAAACACCACTTTAGCTAATGGGGCCTCCCGCTGCCGCCGCGCCGCCGGAGCACGATTTCTGTTCTCATCCTGAAACAAAGTTCTTAACCTGAAGCACTATTTCTGGGTTAGCGGAGTCTGTAACCTGAAGCGTGTGTAACCTGAAGCGTATGTAACCTGAGGTACCACTGTACCTGCTGTTTAAAGGCACAGAGAAATTGGCTTGTGAAGAGGAGGAAAGAAAAGAGCAGTTGTCAGCCCTGAATTGGGGATTGGGGGTGGGGTGGGGAAATAAACCTCCCCTATTTCTCTCCACATTGTTATAAGAAAACACTGCTTCCTTTCCCTTATGGGGTATTCCGGAGCCCATATAGAGTCCTTAAGTGGGTTCTCTATCGGTAGGAGAAAATAACAGAAGCCAACCAGAGTATATTGAGAAGCAAAGCGGCTAGTAAGCCTGATCTTTATTAAACCGTTGCAAAAGGGTCCCCACTCACCACACGCAGGAAGGAGGAGGAATCCAGAACAATGGTGCGCAAGCCCTTATATAGACTTTTGAAATTGCCCACCCTGTAGCCCAAGACCACCCCCCTAAACATCATACATACATCACAGAAGGAGGCAGTCTCCAGCAGAAATTTGAGAGTGTTGCTTCTCTCCTGTCTGCCAGGATACCTGATAATGTCTTACTTTATTGCATTTTCTGGGTGGCCTGGCCATTCCTTTGAGATACTTCGTTCCTGAATCTCTTACACATATTGATAGTTTGCTCACCTTAACAGATTCTTGCCAGACTGCATTTGAAATGGGAGATGTAAGCCCTTACAGTCCAAAGACAATTCGAAAGCTCTTCACATTTCCTTCCTCCTTGCAGAGAAATATTTGAGGTCAATTTGGGAGAGTCAAAATGGCTTCAGGATTGCTCTCCTGAACTATTTCAGATATGTGGTTTATATACTTCTGTATGTGTTTGCCTTGTTGTACATTTATGAGCGTTTATTTTATATTTGAGACCTTAGAATTCTTATAACACCTCCTCTTACATTGGCTGCAACAGCTATCTTGAAATCGTCACTTTCAAAGGCTCCAGCACAAAGAAAGGTCTGGGTCGTTCTCGGCTCCGTTTCCAATAGCAACCTTGGGACGGACAAAAGGCTGGCGGCGTTTTTCAATCAATATGGAAGGCTGTCCTTGAAAGGCCCAAAAAACAAAAGGCTCCCCCTTCCTCTTCCCACCCCCTCCCTATCTCGGCAGCATATTTCAGTCCATCCTCAACCCATCCGACAAGGTCCAGTGCTGTCTGCCTTCTCCCTGCTTTGAGAAGGGCAGATAAATGCTTACACCCGTCATTAATATTTCCACCCAGGCAGCTATAGGCAGGGACAGGACTGCCTCTCGCTCGCTCCATTCAGAAAATCCTCCAGACCAGGCCCAGACATAATAGTAATAAGTAAGTAATAGTGCCACTGTATTCTGCTCTGGTCAAACCTCACCTGGAGTACTGTGTCCAGTTCTGGGCACCAGAGTTCAAGAAGGACACTGACAAACTGGAACGTGTCCAGAGGAGGGCAACCAAAATGGTCAAAGGCCTGGAAACGATGCCTTATGAGGAACGGCTAAGGGAGCTGGGCATGTTTAGCCTGGAGAAGAGGAGGTTAAGGGGTGATATGATAGCCATGTTCAAATATATCAAAGGATGTCACCTAGAGGAGGGAGAAAGGTTGTTTTCTGCTGCTCCAGAGAAGCGGACACGGAGCAATGGATCCAAACTACAAGAAAGAAGATTCCACCTAAACATTAGGAAGAACTTCCTGACAGTAAGAGCTGTTCGACAGTGGAATTTGCTGCCAAGGAGTGTGGTGGAGTCTCCTTCTTTGGAGGTCTTTAAGCAGAGGCTTGACAACCATATGTCAGGAGTGCTCTGATGGTGTTTCCTGCTTGGCAGGGGGTTGGACTCGATGGCCCTTGTGGTCTCTTCCAACTCTAGGATTCTATGATTCTATGATATGGGCCTCCGATTCCAAAGAGGGCCTCGGTCAGCATATTTATCTATATTTTCCATTTTGTCTTTATATGCAGATACGGTTCAAGCCTTGAAATAAAATTGTCAGCATAACTTTTGTGAAAATTATTTATATACTTATTTATAAGACTTCAGTTATCCCCAAGGTTAAAAAAGGGGGGGGGCACATTATCTACCTGGCCCGGGCCTCTGCCTGGCTCTGCAAGGCCCTGAGCTTCTCAGGAAACCAGATGATGAGATCGATCGAAATCAGCAAACTTACCGCGCCTTGGACCGGTGTCTCCAGCGCCGATCGTGCAGCGGGCCAGAGAGTGGGGGAGTGCGTGCCCATACGCGTTCGTACACGCTATTTCCAGCGCACTTCCAGGTCAGAGGAGCACCAGAAACAGCTTGTGCGCATGTGCACGGGCCTCCTCTGCCCCGGATGTGCACCAGAAATAACGCTTGCGAATGTGCACCTAACGCTTGCGCGTGCACACAAGCTATTTCGGGTGCATAGCTGTCAACATTTCCCTTTTTTTAAGGGAAATTCCCTTATTCCAAATAGGATTCCTCTCAAGAAAACGGAAATGTTGACAGCTATGTTCAGGTGCACTGTGCTGGTAAGCGTGGGCAGCGGCAGCAGGCGGCAGGGGTCGCCGCGGGCCGGATAAATGAGTCCCTCGGGCCTTATCCGGCCTGCGGGCCTTAGTTTGGGGACCCCTGGGGTAAGGGGCTCAGGGTGCGGAAAGGAAGAGGGAAAGGATAAAAGAAGGGGCCTCTTACCTGTTGCCGGAAAACGTTTTCCAGAAATGGGGACATTTCCTATGGAAGAATGAGTGGGAAAACTTTGGGAACCTGCTAAAATGGCTGAATTGAATCACTATATTGGTTTTAATTGGATAGCTTTGTGATGAGATGGGGTGGGGAAAATAATTGAATAGGTAGTAAAAAAAATAACTGAGACCGATAGCGGAAATAAATTATCAATGTATCATGTTATGAATATAAAGACTATGTTTTGAACATAAGTATTATCTTACAGCGCTATTTATTCATAGAATCAGAGAATCGTAGAGTTGGCAGGGACCCCGAGGGTCATCTAGTCCAACCCCCTGTTTGAAGAATCGCTGTGTCGTCTGATATGTTCACCCACGACTTAACAGCAGGCGCAACCACCGAAAAGGCCCTCTGCCTGGTTCCCTGTAGCCTTGCTTCTCGCAGGGAGGGAACCGCCAGAAGGCCCTTGGCGCTGGACCTCAGTGTCCGGGCTGGATGATGGGGGTGGAGACGCTCCTTCAGGTATACAGGACCGAGGCCGTTTGACCTGGGGGGCCAAGTCGGCACCCCTGGAAGGCAGGGAAGAGCGAGCACCTCTCAGGAACACCGGTCTCACAAACCAAATCTGCTCAGACTTCCTGCTAGGTCGAACGCTGCCCCGGAGACAAGAGGGAGTCAGTCAGTGTGCTGGCAGAAGAGGGATGAGATATGTGTTTGTAAGGTGTTCCTGGAAACCAGCCCACGTCAGAAGGCAAGGCCGTCACAGCCTGCTTCTGCTGAATGGTTTTGCAACACACCCCAAAGGGACTGAACAATGGAGGCAAGCAGAGCGATGTCTTTGTGAAGGATGTCATCCCTTGAGTTTCTGAAGCCTTGTCGCCGGGAGCTGCGGCAGAGCAGGCGCCGTTTGCCTTTCCTCTGGCTGCTAAGGATGGGCAAACGGGTCAAACGCTTTTCCTCTCTCAGCTCCTCCAATTTCCCAATCTTACGTTCCGTTCTCCACATTTCCAACTGTCGCAGGAAACCCCCCCCCCAATCATTCATTTTGTACAAACTTCACAGACACACACACACACACACTCACACACTACATATGCTACACTTCTGTTATAAATTCATAGAAAATCAACCATACATCGGATCTGCACTGTTCCACTTTTATTTTACTCCATGAAGGAAGGACTACAAAATGGGGAAGGTTTGATAAAGGGCAGCCATAATCCCTTGACCATACCAGCACATACAAGGAGGCCCTGCCCAGTTGCTATGCCAACCCTGATGGTCCTTGACAGAAGACCATCAAGATCACAAAGAACTTGCATATGGGGGTGGATTCAGCATGGACTGGAACAAAGGACAATAATCAGCTCTTCCCTCTGGGGGCAGGAAACTGCAAACTCTCCTCTGTCACCTGGAAAGTACTCATGGGGAGGGGGAAAGAGGGAACCAGCCAGGTGACAGGACACTCAGGTTACCACCACAACTCCTCCCTCAACCCCACCTTTTTGTGATGTAGTTGTGATGTAGTTGTGATGTAGTCTTAGGGGTGTAGTTTGGGGGATTAGTTCCTAATTAAAGTTGGGGTCTTCTTTTGTTCTGGGCTTCCATTTTGCTTCATCTTGTTGTGGGTGGGAGTCCTGTCGCGACAGTATTCAATAAAAGCCAAGCCTACAGGCTGCTGTTTTGCTCCAAGTTATCCTGGTTGGTGTCTTTGTTTTTGTCCAAGGGAGCCCTCGGATTTTTCTGTTAACACACATCAGCTTGCGGGAAGCGCAGGTTCTGGGTGCAAGAGCACTCTCTCCTCCTATGGTCTCAAGCGACTGGCGTTCGGAAGCATTACAGTGGTACCTCAGGTTACATACGCTTCAGGTTACAGACTCCGCTAACCCAGAAATAGTGCTTCAGGTTAAGAACTTTGCTTCAGGATGAGAACAGAAATCGTGCTCCAGCGGCGCGGCGGCAGCAGGAGGCCCCATGAGCTAAAGTGGTACCTCAGGTTAAGAAAAGTATCAGGTTAAGAACGGACCTCCAGAATGAATTAAGTACTTAACCTGAGGTACAACTGTACTGGCATCCTGGGCGCAGCCGGCCTCTGAAGGGAATCCGAATGTCATCAAGTGTGCAGGTAGAAATTCAACAGGCAAGGCCTGTCCTTTGCATGGAGAGGTTGTGCGGAGGCAGGCTTTACTGGTTGAATTCTGGCCCACCACGCAGCTGCCAAAGGGTGGCTGGAAGGGGGCGAGAATGCAGTCTCTTGTCGAGAAATATGTCGGTATTCACGCAAACAAGCCCCAACTTGTCTTGTTACACAACGCCTGACTTCCTCATTCCATGGGGCATGAACTCAAGGCTGCTTGTGGGGTGGGAGGTTAGAAATGATCGCAAGACCGCCAGCTCTCTTTGAAATAAAATTTTAAAATGCACACACAAACAGTGAGGCTTGTGGCTTCTTGCAGTAACAGATGACAACTTTGGGATTTAGCACAATTCAATGAACACAAATATCACCCCGTGCCTGATCTCTCTCACACACACACACTCCCTGGCAGAAAATAGAGAGATAGCCTCAAACGGCTTCATGTAGCCATAGCAGCGCAGTTGGGAGAATATAAATAATAATTATGATGTTGTTATCGTTATGATTCTAAACAATCGTTTTGTTTACATGGTGCCTGCCTAATTGCTCTTTGAGGCTCTTTATGGAAATCCTGATGCAGTTCGAAACGTCCTATGAAGATGAAAGCTGTTTTGTTTTTTTATAAGGAGGGAAGAGAGAGGAGGAGGGGGAAATAGGTCTATTAACAGCACAACCATAATCGAGAAAGCCTTATTGACATACCCTCCAACATTTCTCCGATGAAAATAGGAACCTCCTATTCAATATTATTATTATTATTATTATTATTATTATTATTTAGACCCCGCCCATCTGGCTGGGTTTCAGCCACTCTGTGTGGCTTACAGCATGTATCAAAACATAATAAAACATCAAACATTAAAAACTTCCCAATACAGGGCTGCCTTCAGATGTCATCTAAAATTTATGTAGTTCTTTATCTCCTTGACATCTGACGGAAGGGCGTTCCACAGGGAGGGCACCACTACTGAGAAGGCTCCCTACTGAGAAATAGTAATAATAATAATAATAATAATAATAATAATAATAATAATACCACACCCATCTGACTGGGTTGCCCCAGCCACTCTGGGCAACTTCCAACATACAGTGGTACCTCAGGTTAAGAACTTAATTCGTTCTGGAGGTCCGTTCTTAACCTGAAACTGTTCTTAACATGAAGCACCACTTTAGCTAATGGGGCCTCCTGCTGCCGCCATGCCGCCACCACACGATTTCTGTTCTCATCCTGAAGCAAAGTTCTTAACCCGAGGTACTATTTCTGGGTTAGCATAGTCTGTAATCTGAAGCGTCTGTAACCCGAGGTACCACTGTATATAAAAACATTTTCTAAAAACCTTCCCTATACAGGGCTGCCTTCAGACGGTCAGGAGTCGCATAACTCCATACCCTCCAACATTTCATGAAGGTAGGGATGTCCTAAGGAAAAGCAGGACGTTCCTGGGTCAAATCAGAAACTGGGATGGCTTCTGTAAATCCAGGATTGTCCCTGGAAAATAGGGACACTTGGAGGGTCTGCATTTATCAGGCAAAACAGAAATGTGCTGCTGCGCTGCCAAAGTTTCCCTTAACTGTCTTGTGTGATGGCAATTTCCGCAATGTGCCACTCAAAAGGATGCAGAGCCCGCTGCAACAATCCCAGAAAAGGATATGTACATGGTACATCTATGGCACATCTGGTTATGCTTCTTGGGGACAGTTCTGGGTTTCCCAGCAAACAGCCAGAAGTGCTGCAAAAGTCTGCAGAACCAGTTCCACCAGAGATGGCATTCCACTGCAGAAAAAGGGGAACACGATGGCTTTATTGTACTGTCTGCAAACATAGTCTATGTACACAGCTTCAGATACCGAGGATATTACCTGTGATTAGCTATATTGCTCTCTTCCTGGGACAAAGAACATCTTCAAATGTTTGTCTCGTAGAAGATTTGCATGACACGGACTGACACGGGAGCTTCTGCCATTCTCTGCCAATCCAAAGACCTGTGAGAGTTACTGACTAGGTCATTCTGAGCTGCAACATTAGTCCCTCTTGCCCAACACTATCTAGTCCAGCCTTCTTCGCCCTCTGGATGTTTTGGACTACAAATCCCATCGTACCCAGCCAGCATGGCCAATAGTCAGGGGTGATGGGATTTGTAGTCCAAAGCAACTACTCTGTTCCGAACTTAAAAATGGAAAGCGTAAAGCTGGTGGTCAACAAAAGAGGTTTAAAGACTGTCTCAAGGCAAATCTTAAAAAATATACACACTGACAACTGGGAAACACTGGCCAGCGAGCGCTCCAGTTGGAGAACAGCCTTTACCAGAGGTGTCATGTGCTTTGAAGACACTCGAACTCAGGATGCAAGGGAGAAACGTGCTAAGAGGAAGGCACGCTTGGCAAATCCACACCGTGATCAACTCCCGCCTGGAAACCAATGTCCCCACTGTGGAAGGACGTGTGGGTCCAGAATTGGCCTCCACAGTCACTTACGGACTCATTGTTAAAACCGTGTTTATGGAAGACAATCTTACTCGGCTACGAGTGATCGCAGATGAAGAAGAAGAAGAAGAAGAAGAAGAAGAAGAAGAAGAAGAAGAAGAAGAAGAAGAAGAAGAAATCCAAAAATAAACAAATGGAAGACACCAATGCTGGGGGGCATCCTCCTGAGAGCCCCCACCCCACAATTCTTCTCTGTCAGTATTTTGTAGGAAGGATTCAAGGGCACAGTGGAAACGCAGGTTTGAACAATTAAAACAGGGCTTTTTAATTTTGAGGAAAGGCGAGTAGGAGAAGACATGATAGAACTGTATAAAATTATGGCATGGAGGACATGGACCTGAAAAAGCCCCTCTCCCTCTCTCAGAACTTATAAGCATCCAATGAAGGTGAAATATTGGGACATTCGGGATAGAAAAAAGAATGTACTCCTTTACACTGTGCAAAGTTAAGTTCTGGAAAGGACTCCCCCAAGAGGGGATGAGAACAGGATGCCAGATGAGATGAGTGCTTGGCCTGATTTAGGACAGCTCTTCTTGTTTATTTATTCATATTTATATATTGACGGATTGTAAGAAAGTCTCCAAGCCGCCATCAAAAACATAAAACGAAACGTTGGAATTATTCGTACTTTTTCTTCTGATGTCTTTAAAGCAGAAGCTCTTCTCGCTGAAATTCAACACAGCTATTAAAAGTGCAGGAATCGTGTCCTCTTCCGCACCTGGGCAACCTAGCGGAAAGCAGGCAAGTTCTTGGTTTGAATTCCTACTCCCTGCCCTGAGTTCCTTGAGGTGAGGCTCTCACTTCGCTGCTCAAAATACTGGGATGTGGCAGGATCACCTCCTGTGACGTTTCCTACCTGCTCTTCTGCCCCCTCAACAAATATCACATCACAACCTGAGTCATGCGCTGCTCAGATCAGCTATGGAATTCCCTTCGGGCATCTGCACCAAGTTGCTCTTGGGCACATGTGTCACGATGAGCAGAGCTTCAGGAAGTGCATATTTTCCTGGTATGGCAATCCAGTGAGAAGGAGGGCGAGGAAGGATTTTGGCTCATACAGTAGCTCCCTTGTCTTGACACAACTATTACAAAAGGCCCAGGGACCTTGTCCTCATTGCCCTTACCCATCAGATGCAGGCAGTGATGGAGGGTACCCATTAGGACTGGGAGGGAAGAAGGCCAGGAGGCCAACAGCAGAGGGCGCCAGAGCCATCGGCACTATCAGGAGCTGAAGCCAGGAGCAAGTCAGCAATGAAACACCTGATCTCTGTGAAGTTAACTCTTTATTCAAAGAAACCAAAACTGCTCAGGTGCCGTGATCACAGCAATCCTTCCCAGTAGGTCTTGCCCCAATGAGGCACTTGCATGGACTGAAGGTCCCTGCTTTCCCACCACTCTCTAAGACTCCTGCCCCCTCCTACTGGTCCTTCCCCAGCAATCTGAGGCTCCTCCATCTTGTCTCTCTTTGCTCCTATGCCTTCATTCCTCTGTGTGTTCTGGGAGACCAGAGGGGAAGGGAGCTGGTCGCGGTGGGAGGGAGAGACCCCCTGGCTTCTTCAGCAGCCTGCCTCCATCATCCTGTCTGCTGGCCCATCTCTTCTCCTGCCTCTGATTCTGGACTGCTCTCTGCTCCAGACTCTCCCTGCTCACTAAACCCTGTTGCCTCTTCAGCTTCCAACCCTCCTCTTCCCTGTCTTCTCCCTCTTCTTGCTCCGACCACTCATCATCAATCCACCACGGTTCCCTGGGCTCTAAGTCTTCTTCCCTTGGTGGTCCCCCAACTGGTGCCTCCCAGCATTCCTCTGCATCTAGCCAGACCATGATAACGAACAGGTGAAACCAGACGAAGCCTAGCTTGTCTCCATCCCGCCAAGTTCCATATGAAATCGCAACGATACTAAACAGGAGGAGGCCGGTAGCTGGTGGAAAAAAAATACAAAGGCTGGCAGGTGGGGGTTGGCTGAGGTTAATTATTATTATTATTATTATTATTATTATTATTATTAATAATAATAATTTATACCCCACCCATCTGGCTGGGTCCCCCCAGCCACTCTGGGCGGCTCCCAACAAAACACTAAAATACAATAACCTATTAAACATTAAAAGCTTCCCTAAACAGGGCTGCCTTTAGATGTCTTCTAAAAGTTTGGTAGTTATTTTTCTCTTTGACATCTGGTGGGAGGGTGTTACACAGGGTGGGCGCCACTACCGAGAAGGCCCTCTGCCTGCTTCCTTGTAACTTGGCTTCTCGCAGCGAGGGAACCGCCAGAAGGCCCTCAGCACTGGACCTCAGTGTCCGGGCAGAACGATGGAGGTGGAGACGCTCCTTCAGGTATACTGGACCGAGCTTGGTGGGGCAGTGACCCCCCTTCACCCCGGCGGTCCAGCCTGCACTGTAAGCAAGCAATGTGCCTTTGAGCAGCCGAGCGACAGGCAGAGATTGAGTCGCCCCAGCTTTTCCCCCCACGATGGGGAGATTTTGTTGTTGTTTTCCCCGGCCTGATACACACAGTTCTCCAGAGGCACTGGGAGAAAGTGACTAGGCTTGAGCCGCAGGTGGTGTTTAACTCTGCAACACTTCCGTTGCCTGATGACACACTTGTGGCCCATTCAGTCACCGCCACCGCAAATCTCTGGGGAGTGCCTCGTGATGTCACGCTTTACTTTTGCGCTGTCAAAGGCCCAGGGTCACACACACACACACACACACACACACACACACTCTGCCACTCCCATTGAGCATTGAGGGAGGAGCTGACTTGAGCACTAGGCAGTTCAGAGCTGCAAAGGAACTAGCTGGCGGAGGTTTGGCTGCTCCTGTGGCCCAGAAGAGGAGGGAAAGAGTGGGGAAGAGAGAAAGTAAGGAAGAGGAAAAGACTGCAGACGAGTGAGAGACAGAAAGGTGAGCAGGAAAAGCCAGTGCCAGCCTGTTTATTTATTTCTCTGTCTTTTCTTCTCGCCCTCTTTCTCTCCACCTGATTCAATCAATTGCTCTCTCTTGCTGACTCTCTGTATACTTTGTCTGGAGGGAATCAGTTGCCTCACTGTTCTTCATGTAAGACAGAGAGAGACGGACAGGGAGGCTGTGTCTACATAGCACATTTAAGGCAAAACCTGCCCCACCCACCCCCCAGGCTGGGAACTGTAGTTTTGTTAAGGGTGGTGGGAATAGCAGCTCTGTGGGGAGTGAACTACGGTTCTTTGGGAAGGGGGAGCATGCTTTGTGTGTTTTGTAAATATAGGACAGGCACGCAGTGTCAGTACACTTTGATTATCTTTATTGAATCAGTTTCCTCATTCTTTTTTGCCTAGGAGTGGGCGGCGGGGAATCTTCCAGCACTTTGAGAGGCAAATGATTTATTGTGGTCCATACCTGAGCCACAGCAAATCCTGTTAACAGCACAATCTTAGCCACGTTTACTCAGAAGGAAATCCTATTTGGTTTAGGATGGCAGCTGTAGCACTTTGAATACTTATTTTTTTATATTTTTTTAAAAAACCCTTTGCTGTCAGAGACACATCTAGCTTCCCCTCTGGCATTTGCCTCTTAAATTTCTGTGTCCCCAGTTCTGTTCCCATTTTTTAATCTATCCCTCCCTCCCTCCATCTCAACATTGCCATATCCCTCTCCCTATTCTCAAAGACTGAGATCAGGTAATACTTTTACATCAAACAGAAATGAAGAACCGTCACCATTATTTTATTATTATTATTATTATTATTATTATTCACAGTTTAGATATGTGCTAAGGCGATTTGCAGACATACAATGAAAACAGTATCCCCCCCTCCCCAGAATATTTATTTATTTATTCCAGAAAATTTATACACCACTTGATTGTTAAAAACACACACCAAAAAAAAACCCCCAACAACCTTCAAAGTGGTTTACGAAAAGATAAAACAAGAAAAGAAAAGAAAAGGCCTTTCTTTAAAAAGTACAAAACTTAAAATACTAAAGCGGATTAAAATTACCTCAGCTTTCTAATCCTCTGGGTGGACTTGTCTAAACAGGAGTGCTTTTAGCTGGTGCTGGAAAGTGTACGGCGAAGCTGTCTGCTTAATATCAAGTGGCAGGGAGTTCCAAAGCCCAGTCGTTGCCACACTTACAAAAGCAGAACAGATAGTATTGGCAAAAGCAGGATAGATAGCTTTAGCATTTATGTTTGTTATTATCCTGCATATTTTTGTGCTTTCATATTGTAAACTGCCCTACGAACTTCGGATGAAGGGCGGTTCAGAAATTTATGGATAAATATTATGTAGGCACCTCCAGTAGTGCCAATCCCGCCAACAGGAGCGGTCAGTTGGGCAAGGCGATCCTGCAAGTAAACTGCTCTCAAGTTATTAAGCGCCTTATATAACAACAGGAACACCTTGAATAGTAGCACCCAGTTGCAAATCAGGAAAAACGAACACCTAAGGCCCAGCTAGACCTTTCTGCCCAGCTAGAAAAAAAGCTTGCCCGAAACTATTGTTCCCAGAAGGTACAGATTGTGGGTGCAATCCTTGCTCCCCACAAATTGCAGACCCTCCAAGTATCCCTATTTTCCAGGGACAGGTCTGGAAACCGTCCCGGTTTCTATTTCCTGGAATGTCCCGCTTTGCCTTAGGACGTTCCTATTTTCACTGGAGAAATGTTGGAGGGTTTGCAGTTATGCAACCCCTGAGCCGAAGAGATAAGTAACTAGGCAACCTTTAGAAGACATCTGAAGACAGCCCTGTATGGGGAATTTTTAAAAAAAAATGTTTTATTATGTTTTTGTTTGTTGGAAGCTGCCCAGAGCGACGGGGGCAACCCAGTGAGATGGGTGGAGTACAAATCATAAAATTATTATAATTATTATTGTTGTTATGGAGTAGGATGTCCCTGTTTTCATCGGAGAAATGTTGGAGGGTATGTTATTTATCACATTTATTATCAAGGAGTGCAGGAAAGCAAAGAAAAAGACATCTGAAGGCAGCCCTGTATAGGGAAGTGCTTTTCCCCCCACAAAAAACCCCACATGTTTAATGTTTTATTATGTTTTTATATATGTTTGAAGTTGCCCAGAGTGGGTGAGGCAACCCAGCGAGATGGGTGGGGTATAAACAACAAATTTAATATCATTATTGAATAGGATGCCCATATTTTCATCGGAGAAATGTTGAAGGGTATGAAATTGGAGGGGTGGGGGCTGTTTCTCTCCCTCTCCCCACCTTTCTCAGTCCTCACCCTCCTCGTCTCCAAATCCTTGTTGTGTTGCAGCCAGCTGATGTGCCCATGCCCAAGTTAGCTGCAAAGAAAAAGCCTCTTCTATCGCAGTCCCTTCAAATGGCCCCCTTGGTTTTTCTTTCGGTGGTTGTTGATGTTCTGGACATTCCTTGACCTTTCGGGTGGATGGATGGATGGACGAAATGAGTGGCTTTGGGGAGAGAGCCTCTAGGGATGGGGAGAGAGGACTGGGCCGGTTTGGCAGTGGGCTGTGTGCCCATGCGTATGGGACGAAGACGGGGAAGGAGCATAGCTGTCAACTTTTCCCTTTTCTTGTGAGGAATCCTATTCGGAATAATGGAATTTCTCTTTTAAAAAAGGGAAACGTTGACAGCTATGGGAAGGAGAGAGGGCAGGCAGGCTTGTAGGGCACCAGCGCTGGGCTTCTCCCTTCCCTGCTTCGACTTTTCTGCAAGCGCATGATTTACGTCTCAGCAGAGACATAAGCCAGAAACTCCATCCCTGACCTTTTGCTCTCCCGTGGGGTACACACATGCATTAACTCTTCTTTCCCTGTAGCGACAGCAGGCTGGCTTGTCCCAGAAAGGCGAGGGGACGAGGAAGATGAAAAGCCACGGCGGAATGCGGAATGCACACCCGTTCATTACCAGTGATTACTTTCGATCCACGGATTTGCCAACCCAACCCGCTTGGGGAGGGCGTGTGTGCGTGCACCACCCAAGTCCTCCAAACGTGGCAAACCAGTGTGCCATGTGCCTGGCAAACCAGGGTGCCATAAGCTGCGAACAGGTGCACCACAGACAGATGGCTATAGGGCAGGACTCTGCGCAGGCGACTCAAGCAAGTGAGCCAAGCTGCATGTTACAGTGGTACATCTGGATGCGAACAGGATCCGTTCCGGAGCCCCGTTCGCATCCTGAAGCGAATGCAACCTGCACCTGAGCATTCACGGGTTGCGATTCGCCACTTCCGCGCATGCGTGTGATGTCATTTTGAGTGCCTGCGCATGCGCAAGCGGCGAAACCCGGAAGTAACGCATTCCGTTACTTCCGGGTCGCCGTGGAGCGTAACCTGAAAATGCTCAACCTGAAGCATATTTCTCCCAAGGCATGACTGTATAAAGGAACGCGGGTGGCGCTGTGGGTTAAACCACAGAGCCTGGGACTTGCCGATCAGAAGGTCGGCGGTTCGAATCCCCGCGACAGGGTGAGCTCCCGTTGCTCGGTCCCAGCTCCTGCCAACCTAGCAGTTCAAAAGCACACCAGTGCAAGTAGATAAATAGGTACGGCTCCGGCGGGAAGGTAAACGGCGTTTCCGTGCGCTGCTCTGGTTTGCAAGAAGCGGCTTAGTCATGCTGGCCACATGACCCGGAAGCTGTACGCTGGCTCCCTTGGCCAATAAAGCGAGATGAGCGCCGCAACCCCAGAGTCAGTCACGACTAGACCTAATGGTCAGGGGTCCCTTTACCTTTACCTTTATGACTGTATAGGGGATGGCAACACCTTCCCACCCATGTGTGTGTGTCTCCAAGGTCTCGGGCAGGGTCCGCCCGAGACCCTTTCGGCTGCAGGTGCCCACAGCTGGACTTTGCATCTTCTGCATGCAGGGACCTGCAGTATGCATACTTTAGACTAGGATGAGGGAGACTTGGGTTCAAATCCACTGTCAGGCATGACCTTCGGCTAGTTGCACATTGCTGTGAACTCTTCAGGGAAAGGAATGGATAGGCATTTACCAAATTCTGCCCTCTACCAATGAACTCTAGCTCTTCGTCATATGGAGCGGATTCCAAGAGCGAGTGGTCTGTGCTGTGTTTATTTATTTGTTACATTTATTTATTTGCCCAGGTAGCTCAGTCAGTAGAGCATGAGGCTCTTATTCTCCGGGTCGTGCGTTCGAACCCCACGGTGGGCAAAAGATTCCTGCATTCCAGGGGGTTGGACTAGATGACCCTCAGGGTCCCTTTCAAGTCCACAACTCTATGATTCGAATTCTATGATTCTGTATCCTGCTCTTCCTCCAAATGGCGTCTGAGGCCTTTACAGGGGCGGCTCCCTGGTTGCGGAACACTTTCCTCAGGCATTTCATTAGGCTTTGCATAACTGTTTTAAATATTTTTTTATTACAGTGGTACCTCGGGTTACAGATGCTTCAGGTTACAGACTCCACTAACCCAGAAATAGTACCTCAGGTTAAGAACTTTACCTCAGGATGAGAACAAAAATCGCGCGATGGCAGCGGGAGGCCCCATTAGCTAAAATGGTACCTCAGGTTAAGAACGGTTTCAGGTTAAGAACGGACCTCCGGAACGAATTAAGTTCTTAACCCGAGGTACCACTGTACTATCATTTTAAACCATTACCTCTGTTGTGTAATAGCAGGTGAGATGGTGCTTTTTAACTTTTCAACTTTTAGCTTTTCTGATGTAGAAACGTAAGTTGTGGTAAGTTGGCAATTCCTTTATTCTTTTGTGCTGGTTGGGCTTTTCACATGGATGATGTATACTGTATTAACTGCCGTTTTATATATATGTGTGTGTGTGTATACAGAGGTACCTCGGGTTAAGTACTTAATTCGTTCTGGAGGTCCGTACTTAACCTGAAACTGTTCTTAATCTGAAGCACCACTTTAGATAATGGGGCCTCCGCTGCTGCTGCGCTGCCGGAGCCCGATTTCTGTTCTCATCCTGAAGCAAAGTTCTTAACCTGAAGCACTATTTCTGGGTTAGCGGAGTCTGTAACCTGAAGCGTATGTAACCTGAAGCGTATGTAACCTGAGGTACCACTGTATATATGTACACACTCTTTTACTTAGTTTTGCATTTATATTACCTAATGAATCTACATTTTCCGGCAGCTAATAAATATAATGAATGGATATGTAAATAATACGGAACGACAGCCAACATTGCCTGAGTGGAAGTCTGCCTGTGCAATGGGACTTCCCCCTTTCACTGTCAGAGGCAATATGTTTCCGAATACCAGTTGCTGGAAACCGCAGAAGCATGGAGAGGAGCTGCTGAGCTGCTGTTCTGCTTGTGGGTCACTGTGAGAACTGGACGCTGCGGGAACAGGATTCATTATATCTTATTTTCTTAGGATCTCACCCCATGGGCCTCCTTAAAATTGCTCCTGAGAGTCAGGAGCAGATTGTGGGGCACAGGTGTTGCCATGGGGGCAGGGAAGAGAAGTATATTATTATTATTATTATTATTATTATTATTAGTGCTATTTTTCTAGAAAAAGAGGTGCCGGAACTCAATTCCTGTAGCTTCCCCCTGAAAAAAAACCCTGGTGGTGGTTGTTGTTATTATGTGTTATTATTTATTATTATTATTATTATTATTATTATTATTATTATTACCCTGCCCATCTGACTGGGTTGCCCCAGTCACTCTGGGTGGCTTCCAACATATAGGAAACCATAATAAAACAGTAAGCATTTTTTTTAAAAAAAAAACCTTGCCTAAAAAGGGCTGCCTTTAGTTGTCTTCCAAAGGTTGCATAATTAAAGGTAAAGGGACCCCTGACCGTTAAGTCCAGTCGTGGCCGACTCTGGGGTTGCGGCGCTCATCTCGCTTTATTGGCTGAGGGAGCCGGCGTACAGCTTCCGGGTCATGTGGCCAGCATGACGGAGCCCCTTCTGGAGAACCAGAGCAGCACATGTAAACGCCATTTACCTTCCCGCCAGAGTGGTACCTATTTATCTACTTGCACTTTGACGTGCTTTTGAACTGCTAGGTTGGCAGGAGCAAGGACTGAGCTATGGGAGCTCACCCCGTCGCGGGGATTCGAACCGCCAACCTTCCGATCGGCAAACCCTAGGCTCAGTGGTTTAGACCGCAGCGCCACAAGAACTGTTTTATTTCACAAACGGTTCTTCATTCTGTTGGTGGATAGACAATGACTGGTATCTCCCAAGGTGTTTTTTTGTGTGTGTGTTGGACATCCTACTAGAAGCAATGTTGTCTGTGTGTGCGCACACTCGTGTGTGTATTTCCCACACATGCAATAGCATATGGCTGTGTGGGCAGTCGTTCACTTGACCTCCCATTGCTCATGTTGCTGCTGTATACAGGGATGGGGAACAGGAGGGGTCAGGCAGCCATGAGGTTAGTGTGGTGCAAACACACCAGCAGAGCCAACCCAGTGTGTTTCCACTGAGTTGTCTCTTCCTCCTCCTACTCACCCCTTCTCCTGCCTGTCTCAGTATGACACAGGTGACCAGAGGTCAGGCCAATACATTCCCTCTGCCGTCACATTATTGTTTAAAGCCCTAAATGACATAGGGCCCTAAATATCTGAAAGACTCCTCCTTCCCTATAGAGTAGACACACTTGGTCCAAGGGGGCCATCTTAGTGGTTCCCCCACCCAGAACAGTTCAGGTGTTGGTGGCCCCAATATTGTGGGACTCCTTCCCCACAGAATTGCATCTGGAACCTTATTATATTGTTTCCGCTCTATGCTGAAGAAGACACACCTCTCTGCCTTAGGGTTTTTTTTTGGGGGGGGGGGGTTCCAGGACACATTCCATTTCTGTGGCCGTAATTTGCTTTAACTGTTTTTAATATGGAATTTTAAATCTCTGCAACCGGCCTTGGGACCTGATGGTGAAAGGTGGTGCTAAATGGAAATAATAAGAATACTGTAATAAAATGATAATAATGTACAGTCATACCTCGGGTTACATGTGCTTCAGGTTGAGCGTTTTCAGGTTACGCTCTGCGGCGACCCGGACGTAACAGAGCATGTTACTTCCAGGTTTTGCTGCTTGCGCATGCGCAGACGCTCAAAATGACACCACACGCATGTGCAGAAGCGGCAAATCGCAACCCGCGCATGCGCAGATGCGGGTTGTGTTCGCTTCAGGATGCAAACGGGATCCGTTCCGGAGCCCCGTTCGCATCCAGAGGTACCACTGTACATATACAGTCATACTTTGGAAGTCGAACGGAATTCGTTCAATTCTGAAATGTTCGGAAACCAAGGAGTAGCTTCTGATTGGTTTCCGATTGCGCAGGCGCGCTGGAAACAATAGTGGAAGCCGCGCCGGACATTCAGCTTCCAAAAAAACGTTTGAAAACCAGAACACTCACTTCCAGTTTTTGATCGTTCAGGAGACAGAACATTTGACTCCCAAGGCGTTTGGGAGCCGAGGTACAACTGTACACACACTGCGAACAGTTAATCTGGTAAAATTTGACCTGAGGTAAAAATTCTCTCCCGCCCTCCCACCAGGGCCAATACTTAGTCCCCTAGCCGAAAGGGGAGCAAATCTTTCACCCAAAGAATCTTCCAGAAGGAACTGAACACAGGGCAGGCGGGCATGCTTGTTTGTGTTTGAGGGTGTATGAGAGACCAAGAGTACCATCGACATTTAAAAGTTTCCTCTCCACTAAATCAGTCCACCACATCTGAAATGTCTCGCAAGCTGAGCCTGTCCGCGCTGCACTTAAAGAATGATGGAAATCAAACAACAGGATTAAAAGGAGGCGGGAAAACATTCCTGACTTCAGTTGGCCAAAATGGAGGCTCCAGGACACGAGCATATACGGCTTCCTGCCACTGAGTCAAACCATAATGCCCATTTATGATCTGGCAGCTATTCTCTGAGGCATCATAAGCAAGAGAGGAGACTTTGGATTTCATTTTAATTTGATCTGGTTTTTATAAACTGCTCTCTTTTAAAGTCCCCAGGGCACCCATCAGAAAGAATCCAATTTCCCTGTGAAAGAGGCTTCTATTTCCCCTTTCTCAGGGCACTTGAGGATTAATTTGTTGTTGTTGTTTAGTTGTTTAGTCGTGTCCGACTCTTCGTGACCCCATGGACCAGAGCACGCCAGGCACTCCTGTCTTCCGCTGCCTCCCGCAGTTTGGTCAAACTCATGCTGGTAGCTTCGAGAACACTGCCCAACCATCTCCTCCTCTGCCGTCTCCTTCTCCTTGTGCCCTCCATCTTTCCCAACATCAGGGTCTTTTCCAGGGAGTCTTCTCTTCTCATGAGGTGGCCAAAGTACTGGAGCATCAGCTTCACAATCTGTCCTTCGAGTGAGCACTCAGGGCTGATTTCCTTAAGAATGGAGAGGTTTGATCTTCTTGCAGTCCATGGGACTCTCAAGAGTCTCCTCCAGCACCATAATTCAAAAGCATCAATTCTTCGGTGATCAGCCTTCTTTATGGTCCAGCTCTCACTTCCATACATCACTACTGGGAAAACCATGGCTTTAACTATACGGACCTTTGTTGGCAAGGTGATGTCTCTGCTTTTTAAGATACTGTCTAGGTTTGCCATCGCCTTTCTCCCAAGGAGCAGGCGTCTTTTAATTTCGTGACTGCTGTCACCATCTGCAGTGATCATGGAGCCCAGGAAAGTAAAATCTCTCACTGCCTCCATTTCTTCCCCTTCTATTTGCAGTGGCCATGATCTTAGTTTTTTTGATGTTGAGCTTCAGACCATATTTTGCGCTCTCCTCTTTCACCCTCATTAAAAGGTTCTTTAATTCCTCCTCACTTTCTGCCATCAAGGTTGTGTCATCTGCATATCTGAGGTTGTTGATATTTCTTCCGGCAATCTTAATTCCAGCTTTAGTGTTTCTTTATTACTTGTGTGAGGGGTGGGGTCTTGAACTTAGTTTGTTTTGGAGCTGAAGGTGCGGGTGTGTTTCTCCCTTCCAACTAAACATTTCTCCAGCGTTCAGCAGCCTCCCCAGGTGCCTGCGCTTCCTGATCTGAAAAAGTCTGATGGGAGGGTTTCTCTCCCACACACCCAGGAAGGCTGCAGAGGGCAAACCAATGGGAATTTTTTAGACACTCACACTGTTGGCCACCTCAACAGTAAGATAAGCATAGTAGCAGTCAGTGGGGCGACACCGGTGGGATGCTGCTGGTGAGGCTGCGTTGATCTTCCGGCTTCTCAATGCTGTGCGTCACTGCTGGTTACTGAGAGGGGAGCTGGCAAGAGTCCTGCCATAGAGGTATTCATGGAACCTCTTCACTCCAGCCACAAGTGCCAATGCCTCCTTGTCGAGCTGGCTGTAATTCCGTTCCGTCGGAGATAGTGTCCTGGAAAAGTAGGCGAGCGGTGCTTCTCTTCCATCTGGAAAACGGTGACTAAGGACAGCACCGATGCCAAAAGGTGAGGCGTCGCAGGCAAGGACCAGCGGCCTGGATTCACTGTACTGTACCAGCACACTGTCTGAAGAAAGGAGAGCCTTGACCGCGTTGAAGGCCGCCGTCTCCCGATGACCCCAGGCCCAAGGCGTCTTAGTGCTAAGGAGTCGGTGAAGAGGCTCAGCCACTGTGGCTTTGTGGGGCAGGAACATGTTATAAAAGTTCAGCAGCCCCAGGAATGCCTGCAACTCCGTTTTGTTCTTTGGGGTGGGGGCCTGCTGGATAGCGCGGATCTTGGATGTGGTTGGATGAAGACCGGAGGCATCGATAAGATAGCCCAGGAACTCTACCTGTGGAACGGCGATCTGGCACTTCTCCCTCTTTACCTTGAGCCTGGCCTCCTGGAACCTGGTCAGCACGGCACGGAGGCGCTCGAACAGCTGCTGGTGTGAGTCTGCAGACACCAAGACGTCATCAAAATATGGTACCACGCCCGGAAGCCCTTGCAGGAGACGCTCCATAAGGCTTTGGAAGATGCCAGGAGCCACACTCACCCCGAACTGCAACCGGCGGCAACGGAATGCCCCCCGGTGGGTGACGATCGTCTGGGCTTCAGCAGTGGCATCATCGACTGGCAGTTGTTGATAGGCTTGGGCAAGGTCCAGCTTAGCGAAGACCTTACCCTCACCCAGGGAATGCAGCAGGTGTTGGACAACAGGAACCGGATAAGCGTGCTGCTGAAGTGCCTTGTTGATCGTGCACTTGTAGTCAGCGCAGATTCTCACCGACCCATCTGGCTTGACAGGCGTGACGATGGGGGTTTCCCACTTTGCGTGGTCAACCGGCTCCAAAACTCCTTGGGCGATCAGTTTGTCCAGTTGTTCGTCCACCTTAGCCTTGAGAGCAAAGGGAACCCGGCGTGGCTTTAGCTTGATGGGGGCGACTTGTGGATCAAGGCTAAAGGAGATGGGCGTACCTGTATATTGGCCCAAGGTGCCGTCAAAAACCTCGGCAAAGTCTTTGACCAGACCCTCAGTCTCTGCGTTAGAGATGCAGTTGATGCCGGTGACTCCCAGGCCGAGGGCATCAAACCAGTCTAGCCCTAGGAGGCTTGGCCGCTGACCTTCGACCACCACCAACCGGAGCAGGCCCGAAAAATCCTTGAAGGCGATCCGGAACCGGCCAACGCCTACCACGGGAATGTCGTTTCCCTGGTAGTCTCTCAGGTGTACGCGGTGAGAGTCGAGTTGCCTTTTGGACACTCTGGGTACCAGTCTTTTGATGGTGCTCCATGACACGATGGACAGGGCAGACCCGGTGTCGATCTCCATGTCACATGGGGCTCCTTCAATGAGCACCGTGACGTTCAGCTTGCGTCGCGTAGGCGAGTCGGTTTGGCCAATCGTGGTTCCAGACGGGCAGCGGCAGTTGGTGAGAGCGAAACAACTTTCCTTGGCAGACTGGAGTGAAGACTTGGACTTGCGAGTCGATGAAGGGGGGGTGTCAGACGGAGCCGATCGGCAGACCTTAGCGATGTGGCCCCTTCTGGAACACTTCCTACAGATGGCGTCTCTGAATCGACACTTGGCACGGGAATGGTTGCCTCCGCAGCCAGCACATTCCGGTTGGCCCTTGGACTTCTGTTGGAACTTCCTGCGCTCCCGCTTTGTCTGGTGCACGTCCTCGTCTTCACTGGAGGATGCCTCCTCACTGCTGGCCTCTTCATGATGCACCGGAACTGGCGCCCTAGCAAGACGCGGGCTGCTGGACTTGCGGATCTCCTGGGCGGAGCGTTCAGCAGCTTCTGAGGCCACAGCCTCCTCAATGGCTTTCTGTAGCGTGAGGTCTGGCTTGGCTAGGAGGCGCCGTTGCAGATGGATGTCCCGGACCCCGCAGACGATTCGATCCATCAGGGCATCGTCTAAGTCTCGGAACTCACAGTGCATTGCAGCCTGTCGCAGGGCGGTGGTGTAGTTGTTGATTGACTCCCCCTCTGCCTGGTTCCGGTGGTAGAACGCATGGCGGGCAGCAATCTTGGACGGCTTTGGTGCGTAGTGGTTGCGGAGCTTCTCTTGGATCGTGTCCCATGGTGTTGCCTGGACTGCTTCAGGCGCAACCAACGCTCGGGCCGTCTCAAACACCTCAGGCCCACAGAGGCTGAGGAATAGGCCCCGCTTCCGATCCTTTGATACTGCTGTCAGCTCGTTGGCTTGGAGGTAGCAGTCGAACCGAGCGAGGTAGGAGTCCCATGATTCAGAGGCTGGCGCAAACGGCGGTAGAGGCACAAGTGAAGCCATGATTCCGATGCCGGCGTGAAGGGCGATGGATGGAACACAGTGCTCTAGCCAGAACAGTCAGCTCTGAATTGGTTCTGCCCAGTGATTTCGCTCAGTGATTTCGCTCTGTGATTCAGCTCAGTGATTCAGCTCAGTTCAGAGGCTGGCCGCATCTGGCTGTGCTCTGATGTCCATCTATCCCACCTTCGTCGCCAGAGTTAAGTCGTGGGTTGACATAGCAGCCGGCACAGCGATTTCTTCATGTAGCTCTTTATTATGGTAAGCTGGAATAGAACTGACTGCGAACAGCTCAGCCGGCCTGTATTTATAGGCAGCCGGCTGTCAACATTGTAACCACAACAGCCCAGAGTTCCCGCCTAAAATAACTGCCGCGGACCTGAGTGAAAACTATCTACAGACCTGAGTGAAAACTATATACAGTATCCCCCTGTTGGCCCAGGGTGAAACTACACTACATAACAGGTGGGGTCTTGAACTTAGTTTGTTTTGGAGCTGAAGGTGCGGGTGTGTTTCTCCCTTCCAACTAAACATTTCTCCAGCGTTCAGCAGCCTCCCCAGGTGCCTGCGCTTCCTGATCTGAAAAAGTCTGATGGGAGGGTTTCTCTCCCACACACCCAGGAAGGCTGCAGAGGGCAAACCAATGGGAATTTTTTAGACACTCACACTGTTGGCCACCTCAACAGTAAGATAAGCATAGTAGCAGTCAGTGGGGCGACACCGGTGGGATGCTGCTGGTGAGGCTGCGTTGATCTTCCGGCTTCTCAATGCTGTGCGTCACTGCTGGTTACTGAGAGGGGAGCTGGCAAGAGAGAATTCAGCATGGTGCAAGCACAGCACCAGAAATGTCAATTTGGCTCAACTGCTGTGCCCACAATACAGGATGCAGCTGCAGCCATAAGCAGAGGGGACAAGATGGGACCTCTCCCAAAAAGCACCCCCAAAGCTGTGGCGGCTCTCTACAGTTTTACAGGTAGAAGGTGTGTGTGTGTGTTATATTTTTTTTTATTTAAACAAGAATAAAAACTGGCAAATAACATAAACGCACATAATGAAAATACGCAGTTAAGCAATTTCGTCTGAACATAAAAAAAGAAAAAGATCTGCCATTAAAACGTACAATAAAATAAGCCCATAAAAACAGCAAACAATAAAAAGAGTTAGAACAGCCATTAAAAGCAATAAAATGCAAGAGGTTCAGGAAATCGGGGGAGGGGGGAGGTGTGCCTGTCCAAACTGCTATGTCCTAAACAGATGAAGTCTCCTGGTTATTGGCAGGGAAGACGTTCCGCTGTGTTGCTGCTGCCAGTGGAAAAAGCCTATCTCTCTCTGACTACAAGCTGATAATCATCAGGTTGTGCAACTAACGTGGGTATGGGGCTCTTTTTACCCCGAAGCGGCTTTTGAAATCCAAATGCACGCTCCATAAACGGGCTGTCTGGAAGAGGCTGTGTCCCCTGCCTCGTTCTGTAAAGTGTAGGGTTACTAAAGGCATAACACAACCGCCACACTGTCCTGCAATAGCAACCAGTGAAGTTGAGTCTGGAGAGAAAGAGGGGAGAGCAGGGGAACTTGCAGAATAATGTCATCATACCATTCACTGAATGCCCCCCCCCCCACATTAATTGGGGTGGGAGCGTAGCTGGTAAGGGGAGCCATGGGAAGACATGCGGCAACGCTTCATGTTCTGCTGTAGAAGAGCCTGTAAGGTTTATGACAAAACCTATTTATCTGTAGGATTTATTTGTAGGATTTATAGCATTCCTTACCTGCCCACTCACCATTGGAGGTGGAAAGGAGCAGCATGAAGGAGGCTTGCAAAGCATGGGCCTGGCTCATAGCTGTCAACTTTTCCCTTTTCTTGCGAGGAATCCTATTTGGAATAAGGGAATTTCCCTTTAAAAAAAAGGGAAACATTGGCAGCTATGGCCTGGCTATGTCACTGGGAACCCCGTGCAAGGGATTTGGGCAGGTGGGTGTGACATCCCATCTGTCAATCATGTGGTCTCTTAATGACATCACACGATTACAAGGCGAGTTGTCCAGTCCACCTGTCAAAGTTGGCCAGTGGGATGAGGGCACTGGGCCCCAGGTCCGAAAGGGTTCTCCAGTCCTGCCTTGAAGTATTCTTTAACCAGCTTCAACCCCATTTTGCTTGTACAGTCATACCTCGGGTTACAGACACTTCAGGCTGCGTTTTTTCAGGTTACGGACCCACTGAAACCCGGAAGTACCAGAACAGGTTACTTCCGGGTTTCTTCCGGGTGCTAAATCGCGCTTTGCGCATGCGCAGAAACGCCGAATCACAACCCGCACATGCGCAGACGCGCCGCTGCGGGTTGCGAGCGCTGCGGGTTGCGAACGTGCATCCCACACTGATCACGTTCGCAACCCAAGCATCTACTGTATTCATTTTTGGTTCACATTTGTCATGGCCAATGACTAGTAAAGGTAAAGGGACCCCTGACCATTAGGTTCAGTCGTGACCAACTCTGGGGTTGCGGCGCTCATCTCGCTTTATTGGCCAAGGGAGCCCGCATTTGTCCGCAGACAGCTTCCGGGTCATGTGGCCAGCATGACTAAGCCACTTCTGGCGAACCAGAGCCGCGCACGGAAATGCCGTTTACCTTCCCGCCAGAGTGGTACCTATTTACCTACTTGCACTTTGACGTGCTTTCCAACTGCTAGGTTGGCAGGAGCACGGACCGAGCAACGGGAGTTCACCCTGTCGCGGGGATTCGAACCGCCAACCTTCTGATCGGCAAGTCCTAGGCTCTGTGGTTTAACCCACAGCGCCACCCGTGTCCCTTCAATGACTAGTACAATAAAGTTATTTGGATTGTATTGAGAACCGGCTTCAACTGTCCACAGAGATGGTCTGGCTGGTTCCTTCACTGTTTTGCTGATATGATTCCATCATATACCAGCAAATTCAAGCTATAGCATTCGGAGTAATGAAGGGACATAGCTCACCAGTAGAGTACCTGGCTTTGCATATGGAAGATTCTAGGTTCAATCCCTGGTATCTTCAGGAAAAGCTGTGAGAGATCCTAGCTAGAAATTCTGAAGAGCCTCTGCCAGTCAGTGTAGGCTGGGTGGACCAATGACCAGACTCATCGTAACGCAGTTTAAAAAAAAAGTTTGCCTGCCCGCCTCCAAAACAAACTGGAACGGCGGGATTTTTGTAGTCAGAAAAGTGTGGGAAGATGCCCTTGAAAGTGTGGGGCAACCATGACATCGCTCAGTGTCAAGTAACCTGCACGCAAACAAAAAAATAGCATTGCCATTTAACCTCTGCGTGAATTTTGTGCTGGCAAATCAGGGCGAATGGTCTGGAAACAGGATATCTGGGTGAGGCCCCTGCTTAAAGACTTGAGGTCCTTGTCCTAGCCTTGGTTATCTGTCAGGACAACCAATGTTGTTTCACGGGCAAAAACCAGGCCAGAAACTAGATTGGATGAAGATTGGCGGGAGTGATGGTTTGGAGTGATCAAATGCCTGCTTGGCCACAAAGCATTTTCCACAGGCGGCCTTGATCTTATCCGCTTTCCTTGGCCTAACTTCTGGTGACTGGTTCTGTTTGGGCAGTCGGTGGAGTCAAGGAATAGTTGGATTCTCTTCCACCTGCTCCCTGCTATGTTCTGCAAGGGCAATCCTGAGTTGGAGGAGGAGGAGAAAACAGACAGGCAGTGGATGTTAGAATTCCTGATCTATGATTGCAGTCATGAGACCCCCATGACTGGTTGTAAGAAGGCAGGGAGGTGGGAGCCCAGGCTGAGGTTGGGGGGTCCACCCCCATTTAGCTTAACTGACCAGCCTTCCCTGTTGCTGTTCATTACGGTTGCCTATGACGTAGGTGATATTCTGGAAAGCATTCGCGACAAGGGAAACGATGGTAATAAAGGGTGGGTGGACCAAGAGCAGGGGTCAGCAAACTTTTTCAGCAGGGGGCCGATCCACTGTCCCCCAGACCTTGTGGGGAGCCAGACTATATTTTGAAGGGGGAAATGAACAAATTCCTATGCCCCACAAATAACCCAGAGATGCATTTTAAATAGAAGGACACATTCTACTCATGTAAAAACACACTGATTCCCGACCCATCCGCGGGCTGGATTTAGAAGGCAATTGGGCCGGATCTGGCCCCCGGGCCTTAGGTTGCCTACCCGTGACCAAGAGGAATACAATTCATCCCCACATGCCTTTCCATCATTGATGCCAAGACCCGGCCAGATAATTCTTTAATGAGCTTCTCTCAGATATTATCTGCCTTGGAGAGATTCCCAGCGAGAGAGCAAATGGATGGGATCCCTGCAGGCCATTGTCTGACAGCGCAATTCCTCAAAAGTAATCCCCACCGATTCCAGCGGGGATTACTCCCAGGAAAGCAGGCATTCGATTGTGGCTTAAGTGAAGAGAGGAAGGTGCTCAGAGCCTGGGTGGCCCAAAATTTTGAGGGGCTCAAAATAACATCTTTTTCTGACTGGCCATTAGCCTGGCGATCTAGAGAGTGTGAAGACTTGACGTGCCCCCTGCACTCTGTAGGAACTTCCCATCATCTTCCAGAGTTCACAGAGGCCCTGTGGCAAAAATAAGAGAGACACTCATGTGGAGACCTGCTCCCTAGACATAAGAAGCTTGACAAATACTGAATTAGAACAATGCTTTGGACGATTCTTTCAAATTGATGTGTAAAACCCACCCTTGCTCGTCTCTTTATCTCCAGTTCAGGGAAGTTTTTCATATGTGATATTTTAGTGTATTTTTCATCTTTGTTGGAAGCCGCCCAGAGTGGCTGGGGAAACCCAGCCAGATGGGCGGGGTACAAATAATAAATTATTATTATTATTATATCCTTGTTAAAGGCATCCCTATTTTCTGCAAAGTCTAAGACTTTCCTTGTTTTCATGTTTTGTACAAAGCGTTTGCATGACCCATCAGAGGATGGCAACACGAGAACGGGGCCTTCTCTGCAGTGGCTCCCTGTCTGTGGGACGCTATCCCCAGGGAAGATCGCCTGCTGCCTTCATTTATACACCTTTAGGCGCCAGGCAAAAATGTTACTTTTTAACCAGGCCTTTGGTTGATCCGATTGACATCCTATGCCCTTTTAAAATGTGTTTTTTTATGGGGACGGAGCTATTGGGTTGTTGTTTTTATTAGGTATTTTGTGGTTTTATATCATGATTTTATTCTGTGAACTGCCCTGAGACCCCTGGGTATAGGGCGGTATATAAACTCAATAAATGATGATGATTATGATGATGATGCCATAGAATTCTCTGAAATTGCTTATACTATCCTTCGTCCTTCTCCCCTTTGCCCTCAATTTTCTCAGTCGTTCTCCTTCCAAACTCGTCTTCCCTAGCTCATCTGTTTGTAGGACTGGTTATGTTATGTATTGAAGTTCTGACCCTAGCCACCAGGGGTATCGTGTATATAGTTTTCACTCAGGTCCACGTCAGTTAATTTAGGCGGGAAACCCTGCGTTGTTGTTGTTACCATGTTGACCGCCGGCTGCCTTATAAAAGCAGGCCGGCTGAGCTGTTTGTAGGCTAGTAGTAGGGCTTCTAGGGGTTAAACCACAGAGCCTAGGACTTGCCGATCAGAAGGTCGGTGGTTCAAATCCCCGCGACGGGGTGAGCTCCCGTTGCTCGGTCCCTGCTCCTGCCCACCTAGCAGTTCGAAAGCACGTCAAAGTGCAAGTAGATAAATGGGTACCACTCCGGCGGGAAGGTAAACGGCGTTTCCGTGCGCTGCTCTGGTTCGCCAGAAGCGGCTTAGTCATGCTGGCCACATGACCTGGAAGCTGTACGCCGGCTCCCTCGGCCAATAAAGCAAGATGAGCACTGCAACCCCAGAGTCGGCCACGACTGGACCTAATGGTCAGGGGTCCCTTTACCTTTACCTTAGTTGGGCTACTGGACATTTAAACCAAAATAGCCATAATTTCTCTCTCTCTCCCACACAGATGCTAAGCCCCCTCCAGAAATGTGGCTCCGAAGGCTGCCTGGTAGACTGCGATTTTTTCCCTTGGCACAGGAGCACCCTCCGAAGGCGGCACCAGAGCTTCGAGGAGTCGGAGTCCGGGGGTGACCACGAGGCTCCCAGCCAGGAGAAGCCCTCCCCTCCCAGCATCCTCTTGGAGGGCGCAGAAGTGTCCACCTGCCTCCAGATCCCCCTGCAAGACCCCGGAGGGGTGTGGCGATCCCGCAGCGAGGGCCGCCTGGACCAAAAGGGGGTGCCGTGCCCAGGGGAGACCGAGGTGGTGGACAAAACAGGAAGCGGGTGGAGCTTGCCGTCCCCTAAGTCTTTGAGGAAAGAGCGACGCCTCAGAGGGAGAGTTGCGGCGGCCAAGCAGCACTTGAGGAATCTCTTCGGAGGGTCCAACAAAGTCAGTGGGCGGCCATTACTCCTCCTCACACAGCACTGCCCTTTTGTTAATAATAATAATAATAAACAAAAATTATTTATACCCTGTCCTTCCCAGTTCAGGAAACCAGGCTCAGGGCGGCTAACAACAAATTTAAAACACTTAATTGATGCAACAAAAAACAGCATAAAGTGCAGTATAAAACGTGAATAACAATAAAATCAGAATTCAAAAATCAATTTAGGGGGGAAATCCATCCAATAAACATTAGATGATCAACAGGGCTAGCTGGCTAAATTAGTCCTATTTGGGCCAGCGAGGAGACCAAGGGAGAATTAGCTGTGGGATCCCAGAGCGGGTAATCTTCATAAAAAGGGGAGGGGGAGGGAAGGAAGGAAGGGGAATAAAAGATCAGACTAAGTTCAAATTAAAAGCCAGGCGGAATAGCTCTGTCTTACAGGTCCGGCGGAAGGAAGTTAAATCCTGCAGGGCCCTGGCCTCATGGGACAGAGCATTCCACCAGGTCGGAGCCATCACTGAAAAGGCCCTGGCCCTGGTGGAGGATAATCTGACTTCCATAGGGCCCGGGACCTCTAAACTATGACTATTCATGGACCTTAAGGTCCTCTTACTTGTTGCTTAACGTCCATCTTTCTTCTTTCCACAAACTCACCCGCCACCGCACACCACTTCCAGGAGAAACTGCGAGCCCAGATTTTATTTTATTTTAGCTGGGTTGTATAAATATTTTAGTGTCTTTGTTCCCAATGGTTTTAATCTCTGGAATTTCCTGCAGTGAAAAAAAGAGAGAGAGCGAGACAGAAAAGCACATCCCGAGGCTAAATAGAAAGCTGATAATTCATTACCAAGGAAGGGTTATGCCAAAGGGCCTGGGAGCCTGGACTCCTGGGTTCTCTAGAGGGGGACCAGAGACTAATAAGTGATGCAAAGGATCTGAGAGGCAAAGTCCTTTGTCTAGTAGGTTTGCTGATGCCATTGTAGCTTAACTGACTCCTGTGGCTGAGAGTACTGTGAGGGGATGGGTCTTTGAAACCTCTTGTGAGTTAAGTGACTCACTGATTGAATAATAATAATCAATACAGTGGAACCTTGGGTTTCAAACGCTTCAGGTTACAGACTCAGCTAACCCGGAAGTAGTACCTCGGGTTAAAAACTTTACCTCAAGATGAGAACAGAAATCGCACGGCAGCAGCGGGGGGCCCCATTAGCTAAAGTGGTACCTCAGGTTAAGAACAGTTTCAGGTTAAGAAGGGACCTCCAGAATGAATTAAGTTCTTAACCAGAGGTACCACTGTAACAACATTTACATATTAAGGAGAATTGTCTTGGATGACCTTTACAGAGGCCCCATTCCCCCCTCCCTTTAAATGTTTTGAGAACCTAAATAATAATCATGATATGTATATCCCGCCCATCTAGCTGGGTTTCCCCAGCCACTCTGGGCGGCTCCCAACAGAACACTAACAACAGAATAAAAACTTCTAACATTAAAAACTTCCCTAAACAGGGCTGCTTGCAGGTGTCTTCTAAAAATCAGATAGTTGTTTATTTCCTTGACAACTGATTGGAGGGCATTCCACAGGGTGGGCGCCACTACCGAGAAGGCCCTCTGCCCGGTTCTCTGTAACCTCACTTCTTGCAGTGAGGGAACCATCAGAAGGCCCTCGGCGCTGGACCTCAGTGTCCGGGCAGAACGATGGGGGTGGAGAGGCTCCTTCAGGTATACTGGACCAAGGCCATTTAGGGCTTTAAAGCTCAGCACCAACACTTTGAATTGTGCTCGGAAACGTACTTGGAACCAATGTAGGTCTTTCAGGACCGGTGTTATATGGTCTCGGCGGCCGCTCCCAGTCACCAGTCTGGCTTTATATCTCAAGATATAAAGAGGGCCCTGTGCATAAGCTGAGGTGACTCTAGCCCTGAATTCAGTGAAATGCAGGGGACGGCATAAAATCCCCTGGCCTCTGGAAGCGGTTGTGGGACACTGGACACCTGGGTCCCTTGGGGCATCACAGAACTCGAACTCTTGTTTCTGTGTTTCAGTCTCTGGCGTCGAGTGTGGAATCGGATCTGGGATCAGAAGGTGACAGCAACTGCCAGGCACAACAGAGGCAAAAACGCCGCCGGTGAGTTGAGTAGCTAAAAGCAGAGCTATAATCTTCCAGGTCCTGGTTTAAATCTCACCTCCTCCTTCGACTTGCTGGGTAGCTGCACTACAGTCATACCTTGGTTCTCAAACGCCTTGCGACTCGAACGTTTCGGCTCCTGAACTCCACAAACTCGGAAATGAGTGTTCCGGTTTGCGAACATTTTTTTGGAAGCTGAACATCCGTCACAGTTTCCGCGGCTTCCGATTGAGTGCAGGAAGCTCCTGCAGCCAATTGGAAGCCACGCCTTGGTTTTCAAACATTTTCGGAAGTCAAACAGACTTCCGGAACGGATTCTGTTCGAGAACCAAGGTACGACTGTATTCCTGAGCCCGCAGGATTTCATCTAAACAAGGTGAGGGCAGCCAATGGGCCTCAAACCATTGGTGAGTTAGGGCTCCAGCGGATTGAGCAAACGGGTCAGACCCAGTAGTGGGTCCAGTGGTCAAGAAGGCCATTTCTGCATGTGCTGTAGAGGGAAGTGAGGGGCATATGGGGTTCATCAACCTGGGAAGGTAGCCCATCTAAGAGAAGGGAAACCATGATGGCCTTGGAGGTCCCAGGCCACAGGGAGGTTAGGCTGGCCTCAACCAGAGCCAGGGCTTTTTCGGCTGTGGCCCCGATCTGGTGGAACGCTGTGTCACAAGAGACTAGGGCCCTGCGGGACTTGACATCTTTCCACAGGGCCTGCAAGACAGAGCTGTTCCGCCTGGCCTTTGGCCAAGGCACAGCCTGACCCCCTCCTTTGGTAATCCTCACAGAACTCTAGCCCAATGGATGTGATTTAATTAATTCGGTTTTGAATTGATTTTAGAATGATGTGTTACTTTTGTTGTTAGCCGCTCTGAGCCCAGCTTCAGCTGGGGAGGGCGGGATATAAATAAAAAATTATTATTATTATTATTATTATTATTATTATTATTATTATTAATCTTAAACCTCCACTGCTTTGTGGGAGATCTTCAGGAGAAGAAAAGGCTAAGGAGTAAATCTTACACAAATTCAGAGCAGAGTCCCTAAGACTGTTAGATGGTGCTTTGTATGCCTCCTTCCGGCAACTCCTGCAGCCAAGTTGGTGCCAAATGTTACCATAATTTATAATAATAATTTATTATTTATACCCTGCCCATCTGACTGGGTCTCCCCAGCCACTCTGGGCGGCTTCCAACCAAATATCAAAAACAAAAGCAAATACAGAGCAAAATGTTGTTGCTCTGCTTTCCTTTGGACCACATCAGCAAGGCCAAGAGGGGAGTCTTGTCCTCTGGGCAGCCCAAGAACTCCAGACACACTGCCCAGGGCTGCGCCCCAGGGAAGGTCACTTTGGTGATGCTAAGGCAGCAGATTGGCTTCACCTCTTGTAGGCACAGTCCATTGTCTCTCAAGACAGAACAGATGCAGACAACAATCCCCGAGCCCCCAGGTCTGTAGTACGGCAACGATAAATGCTAGCAGCCTGCCTTTCAAGGTTGTTGTAAAGATGACCGAAAGAACGTATCTACTGAGGCACTTCAGCAGGGAAAGGTGCTATAAAATGCTAAAGAGATTCTAACACCTATTGCTGATAAAGTTCCGATCTTGCCTTACATGTGGAAAATGGGGGTAATACTCTAGATCCACTTTGTAGGACTTACTGAGATAAGAACAAGATCAGGCCAATGGTTCATCTGCTCCAGCTTTCAATACTGTTTGTTGCCTGAACATGTCTTGGGTTGGACTTACTACTTCTTTTCCAATTGGTGCATGGCCCATAGCTTCCTGATGCAATCCTGTAACTTTTTGTACCCAATGTTCTGGTTGGTTTCCCACAAACACAACCTGCTGTTGTTGCACAGAAGCTCAGGAGTGGCTCCTTGGACACTAACATGAGAGGAGCACCGCAGAGCAACTAGGAAAGAGAAACAATGCTCAGATGGGCCAGGATAAATGCACCTCTAATGCACTCTTGTTGCATCAATGATGTGTTGCAGAATACCGCCCCCCGGGGGGGCAAACCCCACACCAATCTGAAGGTTGGCTTCCGCTGCCTCTTTGCATTTGATTTACTTTTTCTTTCTTTCTTTTCAAAAGGAGGAAAAATAAGAGAAACTTCCTAAGGTTATGGAGCTCGGGGGGTAATGAAATTCAATCCCTAAGGTAATTTAGCTCTCTTATTCTAACAAGAACTGTGTGTGTGTGTGTGTGTGTGTGTGTGTGTGTGTGTGTGCGTGTGTGTTTGTGAGAGGGGGGGTGAGGCTTCAGTGGACCATACAGTTATTATTCTGTATCTCTGTCAGGGCCGGCCCTACCATTAGATGAAGAGATGTGGGAGATAATGGGTCAGGGCAGTAGTTGCAGCCCTGGCTTGTTCTCATAAGCCCCTCCCTGGACTACTCCCCTCTGTTGCAGGACAGAGCTGTGCATACTAGCCCGTCCCCCTAGACTAGCCTGCTGCCCCAGGTGTACATCATTGCATCACCAGTGCTCGCAGCAGAGTAAGATTTTTTCCATGAATTTAGTTTTAACATTGAGTCCGTAAGTGACTGTGGAGGCCAATTCTGGATCCACACATCCTTCCACACTGGGGACATAGGTTTCCGGGTAGGAGTTGATCGCGGTGAGGGTTTGCCAAGTGTGCTTTCCTCTTAGTACATTTCTCCCCAGTGTGGTGTAGTGGTTAAGAGCGGTAGTCTCGTAATCTGGTGAACCGGGTTCGCGTCTCCGCTCCTCCACATGCAGCTGCTGGGTGACCTTGGGCCGGTCACACTTCTCTGAAGTCTCTCAGCCCCACTCACCTCACAGAGTGTTTGTTGTGGGGGAGGAAGGGAAAGGAGAATGTTAGCCGCTTTGAGACTCCTTCAGGTAGTGATAAAGCGGGATATCAAATCCAAACTCCTCCTCCTCCTCCTCCTCCTCCTCCTCCTTCTTCTTCTTCTTCCTCCCTTTCGTGCTGAGTTTGAGCACCTTCAAAGCCCATGACACCTTTGGTAAAGGCTGTTCTCCAACTGGAGCACTCGCAGGCCAGTGTTTCCCAGTTGTTGGTGTTTGTACTACATTTTTTTAGATTTGTCTTGAGAGCATCTTTAAGCCTCTTTTGTTGACCACCGACATTACGCTTTCCATTTTTAAGTTCAGAATAGGGAAGTTGCTTTGGAAGACAATCATCAGGCAACTTGACCAGTCCTGCCTAACAGGGTGTAACCCTGCAAGTCTATGATTCCATGGAAAGCTCTTAGTCCTGCTACTAAGTACCTGGACGGAAATGGCAAAGGAAGGCGTTTTTTAAATCAAGAGGTGGAGGGACGTGGGGAGGAGATGGATTGGTAATGGGGAAAATACATTTGTAATAAGCCAGCAATGAATCACATTGTTTTTCGTTTTTAATTTTTAATCCTTCTTGTTAACCCGTCCACTTAACCTCTTCTTCCAGGAAGAGCTATAGGCCATTTAGATCTGGTCTGGGGCCAAAACTCTTTTAAAAGTGGTCCGCGGTGCAGGGAGTGTGTGTTCGTCTCGATGTTGTCGATTATCTGCCTGATTTCTGCGAGTGAATCTAGTAGAATTATGGGTTGGCCGGATAGAGACGGAGATTTGAGCTGTGGTGCAGTTATCAAAAATGGCCCATGGCTTAATGATCTTATGAGGAGCGGCCCTCTTGAGACAGCAATACTTCCCTTGCCTCACAAGGCAGCAAGCCGGCTCTGCTGCGTTTAGGGTCATTCCTGGTTATTTTGCCGAGTGGGAGTCTGGACCTGTGCCCTGAAGTTCCCCTCTGAAGGCGCCACAGGAGTTCACAGAAGAATATCAGCGTTCCTTTAGTGCAACTACCACCAACCTGTGGCGAGGCAAGATGGGATCTGTAGTCCAACAACATCCAGAATGCCACAGGTTCCCCAGTCCATGCTGTGAAGAGTAGGACCTGGGAAGCCTTATGCAACTCTGGCCAAATTGCTTCTGGGCTCAGAGGGCAGCTGGTTCCCAGTTGCTCAGACACTTTCTCTCTTATAGGCCGACTCCTGAGGAGGCGCAAGAATGGGCTGAATCTCTGGAAAAGCTACTGCTTCATCCATGTAAGTGTGTGGTTCAGAACCACTAAAAATCTTTAGAAAAGCTGCCACAGCATATTATGTTTTTTGTTTTTTTTTTTATTATTATTATTATTATTATTATTATTAAATTAATAAAATTATTATTGATTACATTTGCCTACTACCCTTTATCCACATAGAAATACTATCCCTCCCATTTTCCCTTTCCAAGAAACAAGAGCTGAAAATCCGAAGCAGAAAACAATTACCGTATTTTTCGCTCTATAAGACTCACCTGACCACAAGACGCACCTAGTTTTTAGAGCAGGAAAACAAGAAAAAAAATATTCTGAATCAAATGTTGTTGAAGAGGCTTTGCACTGCTATCCCTGAAGCCAGAACAGGAAGAGGGATTGCTGCACAGCAATCCCTCTTGCTGTTCTGGCTTCAGCGAAAGCAACGCAGCCTGCATTCGCTCCATAAGATGCACACACATTTCCCCTTACTTTTTAGGAGGGAAAAGGTGTGTCTTATAGAGCAAAAAATACGGTATGTACAGAAATTTCATAGAATCGTGGAATTGTAGAGCTGGAAGGGAACCTAAAGGGTAATCCAGTCCAGCCTGCTGCAATGCCGAAATCTCAGCTAAAGCATTTGCACCCTTTATTCCAATAAAATAATTTGGATTCTTTGAGGGGAAACCCCTGACTCTTCCATCCCTCTTCCCTGCAGATGGACGGTCTGTCTTCCACGCTTTCCTCAAGTCAGAGTTCAGCGAAGAGAATTTGGATTTCTGGCTAGCGTGCGAAGACTACCGGAAGCTGCGAGGCTGCGACAAACTCCAGGACAGCGCCAAGAAGATCTATGACCAATACGTCACCATCCACGCCCCCAAAGAGGTAAGAGAACTGGGCTCGATAAGCACGCTTCCAAAACTATCCTCACCCAAAATGCCTTTTGAATGAGCTGGTCTTCTTTTCTGAGGTGGAGGCAGAGGGATGGGTGAGGTTTTCTTAACCAGGGGTTGGCCCAAGACATTTCGCCACCTGAAGCAGACCTTGACATGGCACCCCCCACCTCTGCGCCAGGGAAGAAAGGGTCAGGGAAGTTCTGCATCAGGAACAAGAGTGGGGGAGAAAGATTGACATCAGGATCTGCTGTGCCGCAGAACTCTGTCGCCTGAGGCGGTCGCCTCACCTTGCCTCATAGGTGCGCCGGCCCTACACTGTAATGGTGTGGGTAAAGTCCTGGACTAGGACCTGGGAGACCATGGTTTGAATCTCCACTCACCCAAGAAGCCTACTGAGTGACCTTGGGCCAGCCACTATCTCTCCTACCTCACACGGTCATTGTGAGGAAAAATTGAAGAGGAGGAGAAGGGTGTACACCACCTTGAGGTGGAATATGAACATATCATCGTCATCGGGGGGGGGGGGAGAGAGATGTGCTTTGACTGTATGGTATTGGATGTGACCCGAGTCACCAAATCATCTTCCTGCCAGTTCTCCACCTCCGCTCTACACTGCACTTTGCCTATGAGTTAATCCGGACCTAGTAATTTCTTTTTCCCAACTCCCTGCTTGATGCTACCTTTGGTATCCTACTGCCATTTTGGCCACGCCTCTCCATCCTGACCCACAGACGCCTGTTTTCAGTGCTCCAATTCTCCCCTGCAGCTATGACTGTATTATTATTATTATTATTATTATTATTATTATTATTATTATCACCCTGCCCATCTGGCTGGGTTTCCCAAGCCACTCTGGATGGCTCCCAACAGAATATTAAAAGCACAATAGAACACCAAACATTAAATACTTCCCTAAACAGGGCTGGGACGCGGGTGGCGCTGTGGGTTAAACCACAGAGCCTAGGACTTGCCGATCAGAAGGTCGGCGGTTCGAATCCCCGCGACGGGGTGAGCTCCCATTGCTTGGTCCCTGCTCCTGCCAACCTAGCAGTTTGAAAGCTCGTCAGAGTCCAAGTAGATAAATAGGTACCACTCCGGCGGGAAGGTAAACGGTGTTTCCGTGCGCTGCTCTGGTTCGCCAGAAGCGGCTTAGTCATGCTGGCCACATGACCCGGAAGCTGTACGCTGGCTCCCTCGGCCAGTAAAGCGAGATGAGCACCGCAAGCCCAGAGTCGGCCACGACTGGACCTAATGGTCAGGGGTCCTTTTACCTTTAAACAGGGCTGCGTTCAGATGTCTTCTAAAAGTCAGGTAGTTGTTTATTTCCTTGACATCTGATTGGAGGGCATTCCACAGGGTGTGCGCCACTACCAAGAAGGCCCTCTGCCTGGTTCCCTGTGTGCTAGCAGTTGTTTAAATCGCTGTAGCAACAGCCATTTCCTGGCATATAACCTGACCACTTCCATCTCATGTTTGCAGGTGAACCTTGACTGCCAGACCAGAGACATCACAAATCGGAACATTTTGCTACCCACTCGTTCGTGCTTCGAACAGGCTCAGCGGCGCATATACGGCCTGATGGAGAAGGACTCGTACCCCAGATTTCTCCGATCCCTCCTTTACCAAACCTTGTCACAGCCTGACAGACACCAACCCAACGGGCCTGTGTAAACCAGCCATATTTGCCTTTCGTTCTTTGGAGAGGAGGCCCGTCTAGGATAGCAGGAACCAAAGACGAAGACCTCCTTCTTCCTAGACTTCCTCCGGCGGACTGTTTAGGATGTATGCAGCCCAAAAGCAGGAGAGATGGATTGGCCTGACGTTAACATCAATGCTGGCAAGGCTGTGGACTTGCCACCAGGGGCGGACTTGGGAAATCTTTCATAATATGGCACCCTGCGTGAGGCCAAAATGTGGCGCCCCCAAGTGGATCTTCTCAATTATGGATCTTCTCAGTTTTGCACTCCCTTGGCTCTTCGGCCTTTGTGGGGAAACGGCCCACACCACCCTAAGTCCGGCTCTGTTGCCACACCGGCACGCCAATCCTTTCGTGGAGGAAAGAGCTCATGGAAAGTTGGAGCTGGTGCCCATTTGCCCATGGGGAGAACTTTTTGTGGACTGATGCAAAAAAATAATAATAATAGTAGAAGTATAGAGTCACTGACCATGAGCTGTATGTGTTTTTTGTGTGTCTGCGGTCCTGTTGCGACATTGGAATTTCCACATACAGTGGTACCTTGGGTTAAGTACTTAATTCGTTCCGAAGGTCCGTTCTTAACCTGAAACTGTTCTTAACCTGAAGCACCACTTTAGCTAATGGGGCCTCCCGCTGCCGCCGCACGATTTCTGTTCTCATCCTGAAGCAAAGTTCTTAACCCAAGGTACTATTTCTGGGTTAGCGGAGTCTGTAACCTGAAGCGTGTGTAACCTGAAGCGTATGTAACCCGAGGTACCACTGTATTAGGTCGGAACGGGTCTATTGTCACCACTTGGCACCAATGGGCAGCTGCCAATACCCCAGGAGCTGACTGGTACACGCCCTGGGCACCCCCTTAGAAACAGCAACAACAAATACATCTGGTGATCGGCCTTGTTTTGAATTTCCCCAGCTGCCCCTGCCACAGCACTGCCCTGGGTCATTGTGGGAAATTTAAATGGTGGGACTGTTTGTGGCAGCAGTGGGGCCTGGAGTAAGAGGGCCCCTAGAGAGGGCACGATGCCAAAGCGGTCACTTCCCAGGCTTTCCCCCACATGATGCCCTCCAGACATTTTGAACTACAGCTCCTCAGCTAGTATGGTCAGAGTCGTAGTCCAAAAAAATCTGAGAGGCACCATGCTGGGGAAACTTAACCTCCTCTGGCTAGCTGCATCTCACCCATGTCTTGAGCAGAAGGTCTTTTCCATCCCTCGGTTCTTGATTCTTTTAACTGGAGAGGACAGGGACCAAAACCAGGACCTTCTGGGTACAAGCCTTGCGGGGTCTACCAACGGGGCCTTCTCTTAATAATAATAATAACAATAACAACAACAATTAATAATAATAATACCCCGCCCATCTGGTTGGGTTTCCCCAGCCACTCTGGCGGCTCCCAACAGAATGTTAAAAGCACAATAAAACATCAAGCATTAAAAAATTCCTTGTACAGAGCTGCCTTCAGGTGTCTTCTAAAAGTCAGGTAGTTGTTTATTCCCCTGACATCTGGTGGGAGGGCGTTCCACAGGGCGGGTGCCACCACTGAGAAGGCCCTCTGCCTGCTTCCCTGTAATCTCGCTTCTTGCAGTGAGGGAACCACCTCGGTCCTGGACCTCAGTGTCCAGGCTGAACGATGGGGGTGGAGACGCTCCTTCAGGTATACTGGACCGAGGCCGTTTAGGGCTTGAAAGGTCAGCACCAACACTTTGAATTGTGCTCTGAAACGTACTGGGAGCCAATGTAGGTCTTTCAGGACCGGTGTTACATGGTCTCGGCGGCCGCTCCCAGTCACCAGTCTAGATGCCGCATTCTCGATTAGTTGTAGTTTCCGGGTCACCTTCAAAGGTAGCCCCACATAGAGCGCATTGCCGTAGGCCAAGTGGGAGATAACCAGAGCATGCACCACTCTGGTGAGACATTCTGCGGGCAGATAGGGTCTCAGCCTGCGTTCCAGATGGAGCTAGTAGACAGCTGCCCTGGACATCTGTGCCTCCATGGCTGCAACGGGCCCCAGCAGGCCACCCTGTGGATGCAATGGGCCCTAGTGGGCCTCTTCCTGCCATGCAAGGTCACACACATGCCCCCCCCCCAAAGTTGGGCAGAACCCAGTGCATGTGGTGAAGGATGAGGCCTAAGGAGAAGGCAAGTAGCCTGGTAGAGGGGCATGGCCTAGGGTCCTGAGGGTCAAACAGAGAGGCCTGGAAGGCTGCATCAGTCCCCTATGGCCTGAGGATCCCCACACCTGTTGTACATAGAGTGAAAGCCCTCTGGCCGGATCCTCAACAGGGTGGGAGCTTACGTAGCCCTATTTCAAACCTGCTCAGGGATGGCGTTGTTGTAAACAAAATCTGCCCTTCTTTCCTTATGGGGTATCCAAGAGCCCGTATAGAGTCCTTAAGTGGGTTCCCTATCGGTAGGATAAAATAACAGAGGCCAGCCAGATAATATTGAGAAGCAAAGCAGCTAGTAAGCCTGATCTTTATTAAAGCTGTTTCAACAGGGTGCTCCCCTCACACACAGGAAGGGAGGAGGACCCAGAACCAAGATGTGCCTGTCCTTATATAGACATTTTAAATTCCCTGCCCTGGCGCTCAAGACCACCCCTCCATACATCATACATACATCACAGAAGGGGTGTAACCCAAGACCACCCCCCACAAACATCACACCCACATCACAGAAAAGGCGGTCTACAACAGAAATTTGAGCGTTGTTGTTTTTCCTGTCTGCCAGGTTATCTGATAATGCCTTATCTGATTGCCTTTCCTGGTAGTCTGGCCATTCCTCTGAGATGACAATTACCCAACTCCTGAGACAATGGGAAGGTTCCCTCGCCCCCTCCCTCCTTGCAGAGAAAACATTTGGTCAGTTTGGGAGTCAAAATGGTTTCAGGGCGGTCTTCCTGTGCTGCTCCCGACATGTAGTCCACATATCTATATGTATGTGCTTGGTTGGTACATTTATGAACATTTATTATATATATATAAGACCTTAAATTTTTTATTACAGCGTCACTGTGGACCTGCAGCCTGAGGCTGGGTATTTTCTGGAACTCTCTGCTCTCGGTCCTCAGAACTCCCTTTAATTTTAATTTATTAATGCTGCAATGGTATAAATTGCTTGCTGGCCTGAGGCCATCAAAGCAGCGTACAGCAAGACAAAGGTAAAATAAAATACTAGCTGTACATATTCTAAAAGCATTGCTACAGATGCACAATTAATATTTCATAAATGACCGGATCGCACTTCAGGGAAAGGCTTCACATCATGATACCAGGTGCCTGTCAAATTTCAGCCGGTAATTGATTCCAGAAGGCTGGTAGCTGCAACACCGAAAGCCCCGTTTTGAGGGATATATGGGGGAGAGGCAGTTCTTCAGGTAACCTGGTTCCAAGTTGCTTTAGGGTCTTGATGCGCAGAAAGGGATCAAGATGTACGCAACTCAGTTTCAGCAACCAGCGGGCGATTTGAAGTCTTTGGGTTATCCAGGCCTTTTCCCTTCAAGACAGAGCAATGCTATCTGTCTGCTGCACTTCTGGCTTTAATTCTCGGCTTCCATCATGCGGCCTCAGAGACTCTCATGGAAGACTGCATGCCAGGCAGGAACCTAAACAAGGACTTTATTGGTTGTCTGAACCAAGGACAGGGTAGACACAGGAAAACACCTGCTTCCATCTAGATTACAACGCCACCTGGTGACTCAAGTGTATAATGACGCGATCTACAAAGTGTTCATCAGAGTTTGAATATTAAAGCTACCGGTATGGTTTTTCCAGTAGTGATGTATGTAAGTGAGAGCTGGACAATAAAGAAGGCTGATCGCCGAAGAATGGATGCTTTTGTATTCTGGTGCGGGAGGAGACTTTTGAGAGTCCCATGGACTGCAAGAAGATCAAACCTATCCATTCTGAAGGAAATCAGCCCTGAGTGCTCACTGGAAGGACAGATCCTGAAGCTGAGGCTCCAATACTTTGGCCACCTCATGAGAAGAGAAGACTCCCTGGAAAAGACCCTGATGCTGGGAAAGATGGAGGGCACAAGGAGAAGAAGAAGAGGACAAGATGGTTGGACAGTGTTCTCGAAGGTACCAGCATGAGTTTGACCAAACTGTGGGAGGCAGTGGAAGACAGGAGTGCCTGGCGTGCTCTGATCCATGGGGTCACGAAGAGTCGGACACGACTAAACGACTAAACAACAACAAAAGCCCCAGGATGAGCCCAGTCATCGAGTAAAACTCTGCTGGATGCTATTTTTGAAAACGTGGAAGTCTTTCAAAGGTTTCACTTGCAATTTCCCCTCTCGAAACATACTTTATGTAAACATCATTGCACAAAGAACCACTAGGGGGCACTGCATGCTCACTCACTAGGGCTAACCTGGGTTTACACTAGGATTATGATTCCAGAAAATGACAGAGAGGCAAAACGCCGATTGCTGTGTGTACATTGTAATTATTTGCAGCAGTATGGATTATGTATGTACGTGCATCCTTTAAACACCCGTGTACACGCAGGTGGAGGGTCCTTTGCTGACAGTCCATTCACGTACGCATGCTGGCTCACACCATGTGTGTGCTGTTTGGGGGCTGCTGTATACTTACAAGCATAGTGAGGAGACGAGCGTTTGCAAAATGTGTACTGGAGACTCTGCAGGAAATGGTGTCAGAAGTGTCAGGGCTTGAATCTGTGACCTGGGAGAAGTCAGGTGGTTGTTTGTCTTGTGTGCCACCAACTGGCCAAAGGAGAGAACTACAGGCAAAAAGCCTCTTAACGGTGATAGGCCTGCAACAGGTTGTGTGAGCTTGGCCTCTTAACAACATTTCCAGCCCAGGTTCACTCATCAGCCCTAGCCAGCATGGTGAATGGTCAGGAATGATGGGAGCTGTAGTCTTGCAACTTCCAGAGAGCAATACATTCTCCACCCCTGATTTTAGGACTTGCAGAGCAAAATTAAAGTGGTTCTGGAGAAAGCAAACGACCCAATGATCTGAACCAAAGATTTTTGAATTTTATTGATATTGATGCTGCATTTTATGTTGCATTTTATGCTGTTTTATGCTGTTTTTAAGGGACGCGGGTGGCGCTGTGGGTTAAACCACAGCGCCTAGGGCTTGCCGATCAGAAGGTTGGCGGTTCGAATCCCCGCGATGGGGTGAGCTTCCATTGCTCGGTCCCTGCTCCTGCCAACCTAGCAGTTTGAATGCGCGTCAAAGTGCAAGTAGATAAATAGGTACTGCTCCGGCGGGAAGGTAAATGGCATTTCCGTGCGCTGCTCTGGTTCGCCAGAAGCGGCTTAGTCATGCTGGCCACATGACCCGGAAGCTGTACGCCGGGCCCCTCGACCAATAAAGGAGATGAGCGCCACAACCCCAGAGTCAGCCATGACTGGACCTAATGGTCAGGGGTCCCTTTACCTTTTATGCTGTCGCATTTTAATCAATGTTTTATATTTGCTGTTAGCCACCCTGTGCCCGATTTTTAAACTGGGAAGGGTGGGGTAAAAATAAATTATTATTATTATTATTAAAAGGCTTACATCCAGCACTTCCCAAGCTGCAGCCCTCCAGAGGCCGTTGAACTCCAATTCCCATTAGCCTCAGACAGTATGGCCAATGGCTAGGGAAGATGGGAGTTGTTGTCCAGTAGCATCTGGAGGGCCCAAGGTTTGAAACACATGCATATAAGACCTCTCTAAGGACTCAAAGGTTGTCCTATCTCTGCAAAACACAACACACACACACCTGTTTTAAAATATTTTTTAATGACTGAACTATATATACTTGCAAAAAAAAAAAAAAGCCATTTAGGTTCCTGTCTTGTGACCAGGCCTACAGAAAGGATTTGATCCTGTGAAAAAGAGGCATTAAAAGTCACATGTCGTTTGGCCCCCCCAACCAATCCATTACAAAGCAACAGGTGGAGGTTGCAGCCGTTTCTGCAGGACCAAGGACAGCTCAGACATTGCTTCAGCAACAGCCAGCAAGCTTTAATTACCGTATTTTTTGCACCATAACACTCCCTTTTTTCCTCCTAGAAAGTAAGGGGAAATGTCTGTGCGTGTTATGGAGCGAATGCCTGCGGGTGGCGGGGGGGGATCTGCTGCAGTCGTGAGCAGAGGATCCATGGTTCCCCTTCCTTTCCTCCTCCGTGGTTACAAAGCATGGATCCACATGGATCCTCAGGATTTTTGCATTGGGCTACTCCAAACTCACTGTCAGATCACATGTCTGTGGCCACAGCATGAACCACAAAAATCATATATCCACTATTTCGTTTCGAATATTTTTTTTCTTGTTTTCCTCCTCTAAAAACTACGTGCGTGTTATGGTCTGGTGCGTGTTATAGAGCGAAAAATATGGTAATTAATCTAAGCTGGCATGGAGACATAGAATCAGAGCAGGAGGCGCTGTGGTCTAAACAACAGAGCCTAGGGCTTGCCGATCAGAAGGTCGGCGGTTCGTATCCCCACGACGGGGTGAGCTCCCGTTGCTCGGTCCCTCCTCCTGCCAACCTAGCAGTTCGAAAGCACATCAAAGTGCAAGTAGATAAATAGGTACCGCTCCGGCGGGAAAGTAAACGGCGTTTCCGTGTGCTGCTCTGGTTCGCAAGAAGCAGCTTAGTCATGCTGGCCACATGACCCGGAAGCTGTACGCCGGCTCCCTCGGCCAGTAAAGCGAGATGAGCGCCGCAACCCCAGAGTCGGTCACGACTGGACCTAATGGTCAGGGATTCCTTTACCTTTACCTTTTAAGCTGGCCTGGAGGACATAGACTCATAGAATTGCACCAACCCCCAGCAATGCAGGAATCTTTTTGCCAAACAAGGGGCTTGAACCCATGACCTTGAGATTAAGAATATCCTGCTCTGTTGACTGAGCTATCACTGTATGTATCCCTGCCATGGGAAGCTGCTTAATACTGAATAAGACCAACAGCATCTCTAGCCCAGAACTGTTTACAGTGGCTGCAGACGCAGTTCTCCAGGTTTTCAGGCAGCAGGTCTCCTCTAGCCTGACTTGGTGATGAAAAGGATGACACCTGGAGCCTTTTGTATGCAAAATGGACACTCTACCACTGAATGTGCTCTCTCTTCTGAAGCTTTGTTGTTGTTTTGTTGTTTAGTCATTTAGTCGTGTCCGCCTCTTCGTGACCCCCTGGACCAGAGCACGCCAGGCACTCCTGTCTTCCACTGCCTCCCGCAGTTTGGTCAGACTCATGCTGGTAGCTTCGGGAACACTGTCCAACCATCTCCTCCTCTGTCGTCCCCTTCTCCTTGCGCCCTCCATCTTTCCCAACATCAGGGTCTTTTCCAGGGAATCTTCTCTTCTCATGAGGTGGCCAAAGTGTTGGAGCCTCAGCTTCAGGATCTTTCCTTCCAGTGAGCACTCAGGGCTGATTTCCTTCAGAATGGAGAGGTTTGATCTTCTTGCAGTCCCTGGGACTCTCAAGAGTCTCCTCCAGCACCATAATTCAAAAGCATCAATTCTTCTGAAACTAGCATTAGCTTTAGGGGGGAATCCCACACGGTTAGGTGAAAAGACACATTTCATGTCATGTGTATTTTGGTCTGGAAATTCCATTGGGAGCAAAACACCCTGCAAACTGTGCTACCATGATCCTCTGCAGGGGTCAGAAATTGCATTGCAGTTTTGAAATGCCTGTATGTCTGGAGTTGTGCAAATGCTGCAATTTTGCAGGTTTCCTTTCAAACCCGCTCGTCTGCTTTAGAATTTCACTTCCCTTCAGGGTGTGTTATAAAAAGGACAGCGAGTCCCTGGCAGGATCGGGGGTCAAATGTTTGGTTCGCTTCACATCTTAATGTCTGTCTACCTACTCAGCGCTTTCCAGAACAACAGGCAAAACTGAAATGCAAACCGAAATCTTTCGAAATGTGCACTTTTTGCAATGCAGTTTTCTCTGCATCTACAAAAATGCAGATATTGGCAGAAAACGTGCATTGAAAAAAAGCATAGACTCGTGAAAATGCATTCACAAAATGCGTTATGTTGGGGGTAATGGCTTGCAAAAATGGGTCCGTTGGGACAAATTTTCAGGACGTCTTTTAAAAAAACACAGAAAGAGACAGAGAGAAATTGATGTGGAAATGTGGCAAACTGAATTTAAGATGGGAGAGATGAGAAATTGCTGGAAACTGAAATAAAGAGTGGTAGCACCAGTCCCTAACTCTGGGAGATACTGTATGGGATGCATAGGGAACATAGCTAGCTTGGACCAGCTCAAGGTCTTTGCTCAACATATCCAATAATTGTTGTTGTTGTTAATAATTAATTCATTAATTAATAATACCCTGCTCATCTGGCTAGGTTTCTCCAGCAACTCTGGTTGGCTCCAAGCAGAATATTAAAAACACGATAAAACATCAAACATTAAAAACTTCCTCAAACAGGGCTGCCTTCAGGTGTCTTCTAAAAGTCAGGTAGTTGTCTATTTCCTTGACATCTGATGGAAGGGTGTTCCACAGGGAGGGCGCCAACACTGAGAAGGCCCTCTGCCTGGTTCCCTGTAACCTCACTTCTCGCAGTGAGGGAACCGCCAGAAGGCTCTCGGAGCTGGACCTCAGTGTCTGGGCTGAACGATGGGGGTGGAGACGCTCCTTCAGGTATACTGGACCGAGGCCGTTTAGGGCTTTAAAGGTCAGCACCAACACTTTGAATTGTGCTTGGAAGCCTACGGGGACACATACTTATTCACCAGCTCTGGCTGGCAGCAGCTCTCCAGGGTCTCCGGCAAGAGAAAGGTCTTTCCATCACCTGCTCCCAGATCCTTTGGCCTGAAGATGGCAAGGATTGGATCTTGGATCTTCTGCGTGCAAAGATAGGAGCTAGGAGCTTCCCCCTACCAGCTGTCAGGACAGCACAAAGATGGATACAGTGGTACCTCGGGTTAAGAACTTAATTTGTTCTGGAGGTCCGTTCTTAACCTGAATCTGTTCTTAACCTGAGGTGCCACTTTAGGTAATGGGGGCCTCCTGCTGCCGCAGCACGATTTCTGTTCTCATCTTGAAGCAAAGTTCTTAACCCAACGTAGTATTTCTGGGTTAGCGGAGTCTGTATCCTGAAGCGTCTGTAACTGAGGTACTACTGTACACTAGGTTAAAAACACACCATCTCACAACCACACACACCCCTTTTCCACTGGTTTTTTAAGAAGCTGAAGGGTTAAAGTCATTTCTGGGATGTTGTCAATTATGTACCTCATGAGAATTATTTTACGCTTTCTGTTTTATGATATACAGTGGTACCTCTGGTTACGAACTTAATTCTTTCCGGATGTCCACTCTTAACCTGAAACCGTTCTTAACCTCAGGTACCACTTTAGCTAATGGGGCCTCCAGCCGCTACCACCACGCGATTTCTGTTCTCATCCTGAAGCAAAGTTCTTAACCCAAGGTACTACTTCCGGGTTAGCAGAGTCTGTAACCTGAAGCGTCTGTAACCAGAGGTACCCCTGTACTGGGAAGCTGCCTTACCCCCAGTCCGACTCTCAGTACAGTGGTACCTCAGGTTAAGTACTTAATTCGTTCCGGGGGTCCGTACTTAACCTGAAACTGTTCTTAACCTGAAGCACCACTTTACCTAATGGGGCCTCCTGCTGCCGCCGCGCCGCCAGAGCATGATTTCTGTTCTCATCCTGAAGCAAAGTTCTTAACCCGAGGCACTATTTCTGGGTTAGCGGAGTCTGTAACCTGAAGCGTATGTAACCTGAAGCGTATGTAACCCGAGGTACCACTGTATATCAAGTTTCAGTTCTGTCCACACTGACTAACAGCAGCTTTCCAGGTCTTCAGACTTCCCTTGCAACCTATACATGGGATGCCAGAGATTGAATTTTACATACAAAGCATGACCTTTGCCCCTGTGCTAAAGCCCTTCCCTCGAGTGCTTGCTGGTGAAGCGTGCCCCAGTCAGCTGCCAAGGCTATGTGCAGAGGAGCAAAAGAGGAAAATGGGAAAGGGGGCAGGTTGCAGCCAGCACTGAGAGCCAGCTATGTTGCATTTTAGCCAGAGAGCCAGCAGCTCCTAAGCGTGAACTACATATTACCCCTGTGTTGCATCAGCCAGGCCACAGATGGGAGGGGAGCTGTCAGTCGTAGGAGCATAGGAAGCTGCCTTTGAATGATAATAATAATAATAATAATAATAATAATTTATTATTTATACCCCACCCATCTGGCTGAGTTTCCCCAGCCACTCTGGGCGGCTCCCAATCAAGTGTTAAAAACAGTACAGCGTTAAATATTAAAACTTCCCTGAATAGGGCTGCCTTCAGATGTCTTCTGAATGTCAGGTAGTTGTTTATCTCTTTGACATCTGATGGGAGGGCTTTCCACAGGGCGGGTGCCACTACTGAGAAGGCCCTCTGTCTGGTTCCCTGTAGCCTCACTTCTCACAATGAGGGAACCACCAGAAGGCCCTTGGCGCTGGATCTCAGTTTCCGGGCAGAATGATGGGGGTGGAGACGCTCCTTCAGGTATACTGGACTGAGGCTGTTTAGGGCTTTAAAGGTCAGCACCAACACTTTGAATCGTGCTCAGAAATGTACTGGGAGCCAATGCAGATCTCTCAGAACCGGTGTTATGTGGTCCCAGCGGCCACTCCCAGTCACCAGTCTAGCTGCCGCATTCTGGATTAATTGCAGTTTCCGGGTCACCTTCAAAGGTAGCCCCATGTAGAGCGCATTGCAATAGTCCAAGCGGGAGATAACCAGAGCATGCACCACTCTGGCGAGACAGTCCGTGGGCAGGTAGGGTCTTAGCCTGCATACCAGGTGGAGCTGGTAAACAGCTGCCCTGGACACAGAGTTAACCTGCGCCTCCATGGACAGCTGTGAGTCCAAAATGACTCCCAGGCTGCGCACCTGGTCCTTCAGGGGCACAGTTACCCCATTCAGGACCAGGGAATCCCCCACACCCACCCGCTTCCTGTCCCCCAAAAACAGTACTTTTATCTTGTCAGGATTCAACCTCAATCTATTAGCTGCCATCCATCCTCCAACCGCCTCCAGGCAATGAGCCATGCCACGGGGTCATTTAGCAGAGGCAGTACTGCGTACACTGGCTGGCAGGGACAATCTCCATGGTTTTCAGACACAGTTCTCTCCTAGCCCACCATGGAGATGGTGGGGATTAAGCCTGTGGCCTTCTACGTGCCAGAGCTGGATTAACCATTAAGGAAAGTAAGCATGTGCTTAGGGCATCAAGGGAAGTGGGGGGCGGGTACCATGGAGATTTTCCATTGCCGGATTTTTCACATTAACGGTGACAAAATTGCTCAGCTGAACATTCGTTTTCTCAGCTGAAATATGTTAAAAATCCTGACAGAACAACTACGCAACAAGGCGCAGGCTGGGTGCCTCATCTCTTCGGCTAAGTGTTGGAAGCAGATGTGTTACGTAAGATTCGTTTTGAGGATCTGATGAAAGACTTTGCAATTAGAAAAAGTAGCAGAATTCACTTTCAAATATAGATAAAGTGGAAGTGTACAAAAGTAAACATTGTTTTCCACCTTACTGTTGGTTTTGTTTCCTTTTTATTTTATTTTATTTTAATTTTACGGTTGATTCTTGTTTATATTTTGAATTAGATATACAGTGGTACCTCGGGTTACGAACTTAATTCTTTCCGGACGTCCACTCTTAACCTGAAACCGTTCTTAACCTGAGGTACCACTATAGCTAATGGGGCCTCCCGCTGTCGCCGCACGATTTCTGTTCTCATCCTGAGGTAAAGTTCTTAACCCAAGGTACTATTTCTGGGTTAGCGGAGTCTGTAACCTGAAGCGTATGTAACCCGAGGTACCACTGTACATGAGGGCACCAAAATCTGCATGCGAAGCAGGTGTCCTGCAACAGACTTTATTTTTCTTCTCCTTTTCAAAGCTTCCTGACTGAGGAGGCGAGAGGAAGTGCAAAGCCTTCCTCTTTTCTTGAAACTTACCCACCCGCTTTTTCCGTGGGAGAGAAGGAAAGAGCAACACGCTCAGAACCTCAAAAGAGGATCTTTCTCTTTTCTTGCTCGAGTGTCATTTGGGGCAGTTCTATGCTCAGAGTTTATTTATTTTTCCCCCTCCATTTGCACATTCACTCATCCTTTGACGCATAGTCCATCTATCTGCCAAAGCAACACACCCCTGTCTCTTCCCCCCCTGAAGGAGTGTCTCCACCCCTATTGTTCTGCCCGGACACTGAGGTCCAGCACCGAGGGCCTTCTGGCGGTTCCCTCGCTGCGAGAAGCCAAGTTACAGGGAACCAGGCAGAGGGCCTTCTGGGTAGTGGCGCCCACCCTGTGGAACGCCCTTCCACCAGATGTCAAGGAAATAAACAATTACCTGACATTCAGAAGACATCTTAAGGCAGCCCTGTTCAGGGAAGTTTTTAATGTGTGACATTTTAGTGTATTTTTGGTCTCTGTGGAAGCTGCCCAGAGTGGCTGGGGAAACCCAGCCAGATGGGCGGGATACAAATAAATTATTATTATTATTATTATTATTATTATTATTATTAATGTCACCTCTCTATATACATCTGAAGTTGGAGGGCATGAGATTAGGGTAGCCTAGCACATAAATAGGAACGTGGGTGGTGGTCTAAAACCACTGAGCCTCTTGGGCTTGCCAATCAGAAGATTGGCGATTCAAATCCCCGTGACGGGGTGAGCTCCTGTTGCTTGGTCCCTGCTCCTGCCAACCTAGCAGTTCGAAAGCACGTCAAAAAGTGCAAGTAGATAAATTGGTACCTCTCAGGTGGGAAGGTAAACGGGGTTTCCGTGCGCTGCTCTGGTTCACCAGAAGCGGCTTAGTCATGCTGGCCACACGACCCGGAAAAACTGTCTGCGGACAAACGCCATCTCCCATGGCCTGTAAAGCGAGATGAGTGCTGCAACCCCAGAATCGTTTGCGACTGGACTTAACTGTCAGGGGTCTTTTACTTTACCCTTTTTTAGCACATAAATGCCCTTTGCACTGGTGCAATGCTCCATTCCATTCCTCCAGCAACCAGACAGTGAATGTCACTGAATGAGTTTGACTTGAAGACGTCCTACAGCCACATTTGTTGTAAGATTATTTGAAAAATAAAAATAAAACGAGGAGACCTCCACAGTAAGTTTTACTGGTGCACCTTGCTTTGAGGGGAAGCGAAAGAAAGACTATTGTAGACTCAATGAAGATAGTGTACAGTAGGAAAATAACAGCTTTGTGTAATGAGAGAGGGCAGGGTGAAAACACAGATGCTGGCAATATACAAGAAAGAGTCTCCCTGTTTTCAGCTCTGACATGCTGGGAAGTCTGGTGACATGTCACAGCGCAGATACGGAACCTGCTTTCTGTCACAGAATTGGTTTTCTTCTAGGCTAGTCCTCATGATATATATATTCACATATATTCACGTTTGGTCACTTTTGCACCCCACCTATTGTTCCATACATGGGGGTCCAGCCTGAGAGGTAGGTCAGCCTAAAATGAATGGCTTATCTGAAGCCCAACCCATTGGAGATTTGAACCCAGGTCTCCAAATCCATGACAGCGTGTCAGTGGCTGTAGAGATGAGCTTGGGCAGGTATAGGCAAACTCCGGCCCTCCAGATGTTTGGGACTACAATTCCCATCATCCCTAGCTAACAGGACCAGTGGTCGGGGATGATGGGGATTGTAGGAAGGCCGGAGTTTGCCTATGCCTGCATCCCCTTTGCGAAAATGGAATCCAAATTGTTTGCAGATGCGAAAAGGGGGGAGCAAAATAAATTAGGCACACCTCTTCCCCACAAGATCTATGCAAAGATATTCAGCCTGCATCAAACAGTCCAATGGCAGAATGTTCCAGCTTCTCTGGGGCCAGAATCCGAGCACAACTGATACACAGTCCACATCAAGCACAGAACCTTCTTCCCCTCGCTGAATCTCCCATTCCAGTCCAACGAAAGTTCAGTCCTGTTCCATGAACGACTGGTCCCCACTCACCGCGCCATCCGCCCCGTCCTCTTTGTTTGGCTCAGGCCTGCAGCGGCTTCCCTGATCGGCCGTTTCCTTTAGCTCTGCCACTGTAGCATAGTCGTTGTTGAGAGATGCCAAAGGGGCTGTGCAGGTCCCCCCATCACACTGCCCTCTATTGCAATCAGGGAGGTTCTGCAATTCAGCATAATGCAAGCTGGCTTCATCCGGATTGCCAGCCACACCCTAGTGATAGGGAAGGATACAGCAAGAGGTCACATCGGTTAGTACCAAAAGATGAGAAGAGCGGGCTGGTTAATTCAAACCGGAACGTGAAATTCAGCCCCACCACCACCACCATACCACCTCCTCCATCCTTGTTGGCCCCTGGGAGTTCCCTGGGCACAGTGCTTGGATGATGGCAGAAGCCACCATTGGCAGAATTCACCTGTCAGGGAGGGTCTCAAGCCCATCTCTCCTTATCTCCGCCTGTGAGGGCTATGTTTCCCTCACCTGACCTCACAATAAAGGTAAAGGTAAAGGGACCCCTGACCATTAGGTCCAGTTATGACCGACTCTGGGGTTGCGCGCTCATCTCGCTCTATAGGCCGAGGGAGCCAGCGTTTGTTCGCAGACAGCTTCTGGGTCATGTGGCCAGCATGACTAAGCCGCTTCTGGCGAACCAGAGCAGCACACGGAAACGCCGTTTACCTTCCCGCTGGAGCTGTACCTATTTATCTACTTGCACTTCGTGCTTTCGAACTGCTAGGTTGGCAGGAGCAGGGACCGAACAATGGGAGCTCACCCCGTTGCGAGGATTCAAACCGCTGACCTTCTGATCGGCAAGTCCTAGGCTCTGTGGTTTAACCCACAGCGCCACCCACGTCCCTGACCTCACAATAGGCATGGATTTAGTTCAGTTTTGGTTCTCTCAGTTTCCTATTTTTCCAATCAGTTCTCCACATTCCTGAAGCAGTTAGTTAGTTAGTTAGTTAGTTAGTTAGTTAGTTTTACAAAAAGATCGCAATGAAAATTATTCAGCATTTTAGTGTGAATTTCTCTGAACGGGCACATTTTTTGTATGCAGCTTTGAGCGATGTACACATTTTTTTGCAAGCAATTCATCCTAGTATAATACATTTTTGCATGTTCCTTTCACCACTCATTTCTATGCACACTTTTACTTTAAATACAGTAGATGCATATATTTTTTTTGTAAATATTCTTTGATTGCAGAACTGCATCCTGGGAGTAAGCCCTATGGAACTCAACAGGACTGACTCTGCCTGGACCTGGGGCTCAGCTAGACTGGTAAAGAAAAAGCGATTTATGCGCGTTGTATATGAGATATAAGATTGTGCCACCAGACGGTGATGCAGAGTCCCGTTTTTCTCTACCTGTTTTCCCTGTTTTGCAATGCTTTAAACTGGAGCGCTTCCCTGATGGGTCTAGATCCAGCCCTGGTTCGTACTGTGTTGTGCAATTGTGTGCACCCAGAAGGAACCCCCACTGAGTTCAACGGAACTTATTCATAGGTAAGTGGGGTTAAGGTTGCAGCCTTAGTCCCTTAACTGGAATAAAAATATCTGTATTTGGGCCTTTGCTGTATCAGTTGATTTCCTCTCTACCCACCCACTTTCTGCAGCAAGTACAAATTTAGCCCTATCACCTCCACCACCACAATTCTGGTCACAGTTCAGCGGAATTCAGTTTCATCCCACTGCTCAAATTTTATGCAAATCTGAGTCCTTTTTTGGGTTGCGTACTTCTTCTGCATTTTTTTTAATCCAGCCTCCACTGAGGAGCTAAACTTGTTTCTCTGGACTGTACCAGACTTTAGATGTGCCCTCATAGGCTTGAATTATTCTGGACAAAAAAAACCCCACCTCTCCACATAGAAAAATAGAAGACAAGAAGAGGGTTTTCAGCTTGGCCTCCCTCTTGATACATCAGTTTTCTACGTGTATAAAGATTTTCCCTCCCCTCCCCCTATTTAGTCATGTGAGCCCTTGTCCACAGTCCAAAGTGGTACAGTCTCAAGAAGACACTGGCTGGTCATCACTAGGGACGTATGTAGGCATTTTTCCCCCCATTCCTCCTTGGATTTCTCACATGCAGCGCTGTTTCTGTTCCGCTGCAGTTCATCTCCCACCAAAAATGACATTAGCCATATTGCAGGACGTCCTAATTTCACGCGCACAATTTCAAACATATGTGCTTAAAGGCAGGCTGATTGAAATTGCGCAAGTCTAGTCCCACGCAAGGTGGAGTGCTCTTTTTGTACCAGGTCCACTTGGGGGCAAGGTCCACTTAGCACACCAGTTCTGGAATGCTCCCTGAGATCACGCGGGAGAATCTAAGATCCCGCGAGATCTCACGTGAACATCCCCAGCCTTCCATTTCCATGGCAGCAAGTGGGCCCAGTGAGGCCCACTTGGCATGCCAGTTTTGGTAATCCTGGGGTGTTCCCTCCCCCTCTCACCCACTAGCCACAGGGTACCGCCAAAGGTTTGACTACATGCTTAACCCTCAGAACTGAACCCCTGCCTAAGATGAGGGAATACTGTACATCATTAGCATTACATTACGTTGTCATTAGGTTATTCCAATGAAAAGGAAATGCAATACAGATTGGGGGGGGGGGGGGTTAGGACATAATTAAGTGTCATTTATGGGCTGAAAGCAGCCACAACAACATACAGGTAAAAAAGGTAAAGGACCCTTGGATGGTTAAATCCAGTCAAAGGCGACTATGGGGTTGCAGCGCTCATCTCGCTTTCAGGGTGAGGGAGCCAGAGTTTGTCCACAGACAGCTTTCTAGGTTGTGTGGCCAGCATGACTAAACCGCTTCTGGCGCAACAGGACACTGTGACGGAAACCAGAGCACACGGAAATGCCATTTACCGTATTTTTTGCTCTATAAGACTCACTTTTTCCCTCCTAACAAGTAAGGGGAAATGTGTGTGCGTCTTATGGAGCGAATGCAGGCTGCGCAGCTATCCCAGAAGCCAGAACAACAAGAGGGATTGCTGCTTTCACTGCGTAGCAATCCCTCTTGCTGTTCTGGCTTCTGAGATTCAAAATATTTTTTTTCTTGTTTTCCTCCTCCAAAAACTAGGTGCGTCTTGTGGTCTGGTGCGTCTTATAGAGCGAAAAATACGGTACCTTCCTGCCACAGCAGTACCTATTTATCTACTTGCGCTGGCATGCTTTCGAACTGCTAGGTTGGCAGGAGCTGGGACCGAGCAAGGGGAGCTCACCCCGTCACGGGGATTCGAACCGCCGACCTTCTGATCGGCAAGCCCAAGAAGCTCAGTGGTTTAGGCCACAGCGCCACCCACGTCCCTACAACAACATATACACTGGGTTGGTTTCCAGTTTCTGGACATGAAGCAAACCAGTGAACATTGGCAATTTCCACTCCAACATCCCTAGACACTACACCGAGCTCAGGCCAGTGGGCAGCTCATGGGACGAGCACTGCTTTTAAGACAAGCCGTTCCAAAAGCACAATGATCAGCTCTAACACCTTGAATTTATCTCAGGGACGACCTTCTGGTATTGATAGAATTTAGAGTCTAGAGATGCTCCCTTAGAACTATGAAGGTTGGGTATGTGAGGACTTGCCCGAGAGCCACAGGGCCCAGGCAGTTCCAGAGGCCTAGGGCAGGGATAGCCAGTGTGGTGATGTGTTGGGCAGGCTGGCTTAGGATGATGGGGCTGGGAGCCCACGACATCTGCAGGACTCCACAGAGGTTGTTGCGCAAGTTTGCCTTAGAAGCTCCGGAGAATAAAGTTCCTTTGAGCCGTTCCCCATCCCTCCAGTTCGTCTGTGGATCCTGAATCTACATGCTGCAAATGTGTACAGTTCTTCCTCACCCAACCTCCTCTGCCCGCTTGGTGATTATCTCTAAATCACACCATACTTACTTCTACAGGTTTCCGCTTCTTTCCTGCGAAGGAAAACAAAAACACTTGTTATACCCGAAGGAGCGTCTCCACCCCCATCGTTCTGCCTGGACACTGAGGTCCAGCGCCAAGGGCCTTCTGGCGGTTCCCTCGCTGCGAGAAGCCAAGTTACAGGGAACCAGGCAGAGGGCCTTCTCGGTAGTGGCACCCGCCCTGTGGAACGCCCTCCCAACAGATGTCAAAGAGAAAAACAACTACCAGACTTTTAGAAGACATCTGAAGGCAGCCCTGTTTAGGAAAGCTTTTAATGTTTAATAGATTATTGTATTTTAATATTCTGTTGAAAGCCGCCCAGTGTGGCTGTGGAAACCCAGCCAGATAGGCAGGGTATAAATTATTATTACATTTCCGAGCACAATTCAAAGTCTTGGTGTTGACCTTTAAAGCCCTAAACGGCCTCGGCCCAGTATACCTGAAGGAGCTTCTCCACCCCCATCGTTCTGCCTGGGCACTGAGTTCCAACGCCGAGGGCCTTCTGGCGGTTCCCTCACTGCGAGAAGCCAAGTTACAGGGAACCAGACAGAGGGCCTTCTCAGTAGTGGCACCCGCCCTGTGGAACGCCCTCCCAACAGATGTCAAAGAGAAAAACAACTACCAGACTTTTAGAAGACATCTGAAGGCAGCCCTGTTTAGGAGGGAAGCTTTTAATGTTTAACAGATTATTGTATTTTAATATTCTGTTGAAAGCCGCCCAGTGTGGCTGGGGAAACCCAGCCAGATGGGCAGGGTATAACTTATTATTATTATTATTATTATTATTATTATTATTAGGACAAAAATTGTGAATTAAAGGTATGTTTGCTTTCATTTTATATTCTTCTTTCCTCAGGTTGTGCTTTATTTTTTTACAGCAAGCAGCAGCCCAGGAAGCTGCCTTAATAACCAAAACTCAGCCACTACATTCTCCATAATCATCACACATCCACAGGCTTGGGAAAAACCCCAAGGTTTGCAGAAGTACAAAAATACTTTACATGCAGGCACGCAAAGCTCGCATAGGGTAACCACCTATTTTTCCAGGCAATGTCACTGGGAGGAGCAACACTGTCAGGACATTCTGTTGCTCCCAAGGCAATTTACAGTCCCTGCTTCTTAAAATGTGGTTGCGTTGGGTCCCGGTAGCAGCCAAACTTTGTAGCTGCTTGCACGGTGATTTTCTGTGTATACAAAAGTGCTCCTTAAAAGTATTTGGCGAAGTGAAATATCTGATTTATAGGTCCCTCCAGAATATGTCTTTGGATTTGTTTGTTTTCCCCCAAGAGCTTTTGACAATACAGTGGTACCTCGGGTTAAGTACTTAATTCGTTCTGGAGGTCCGTACTTAACCTGAAACTGTTCTTAACCTGAAGCACCACTTTAGCTAATGGGGCCTCCTGCTGCTGCCGCGCTGCCAGAGCACGATTTCTGTTCTCATCCTGAATCAAAGTTCTTAACCTGAAGCACTATTTCTGGGTTAGCGGAGTCTGTAACCTGAAGTGTATGTAACCTGAGGTACCACTGTATATCAGTGATGCAATATATGTATGTGAGTGGTAGATGTACACTGGGTCATCCACATATCATTTTGGTATATTTGGTGCCTTATTGCCATCTAGAGAGGTGCTTTTACCCTACATCTTCCCATAATGGTTGGCTGGTGGTCTCTGATTTTAAAGGTTTGTGCATTTTTGTTATAATTCTATATAGCTGTAAATTGCTTTGGGGTTGTTGTTTTTTTTAAAAGTATAGTAGTATATAAATATTTTTTAAGAAATAAAAACAACAGTAACCCAGAACACTTGTGGTGTGGAAAGCCAACAGGATTTCAGTAGGAAGTGGCAAGACATGCACTGATTGTGGAAACAACGCAGTCTGCCATCCCACAAACACCTGCAAGTGCTTTTAGATGTGTTGGAAGCCGCCAAGAGTGGCTGGGGAAACCCAGGCGGATGTGAGGGGTATAAATAATAAAATAATCACTAAAATTATTGTTGAAAGCGGGATTTCGTATTCTAGCAGGGGTTTTAATTTTGGTTGAGTTATTTCCCTGTCCATATCTGTACAGTGGTACCTCGGGTTACAAACGCTTCAGGTTACATACGCTTCAGGTTACAGACTCCGCTAACCCAGAAATAGTACCTCGGGTTAAGAAATTTACCTCAGGGTGAGAACAGAAATCACGCAGTGGCAGCAGTGGGAGGCCCCATTAGCTAAAGCGGTGCTTCAGGTTAAGAACGGTTTCAGGTTAAGAACGGACCTCCAGAACAAATTAAGTTCCTAACCCGAGGTACCACTGTACTGGAGATGTTTTGAATCTGTCATGGATGTTTTGTTGAGATTTCTGCATCGAAGCAGGTTGAACTAGATGATCCTCAGGGTCCTTTTGAACTCTACAATTCTATCATTTTAAGGCTTTTAATAAATTGCTTCATCACTTTTTTTTTGCTTGCCTGCGATCCTTGATAATAAATACGATAAATAACATACCCTCCAACATTTCTCCATTGAAATTAGGGACATCCTATTCCATAACAACAACAACAAGAAGAAGTAGTTTATGATTTATGCCCCACCCCATTTGACTGGGTTGCCCAAGCCACTCTGGGCGGCTTCCAACAAACAAAAACATAATAAAACATTTCCCTATACAGGGCTATCTTCAGATGTCTTCTAAAAGTTGCCTAGTTACTTATCTCCTTGGCTCAGGGGTCAGATAACTCCATACCCTCCAACTTTTCTCCAATGAAAATAGGAACGTCCTAAGGAGAAGCAGGACATTCCGAAATCAAATCAGAAACTAGGACAGCTTCTGTAAATTCAGGAATGTTCCTAGAAAATAGGGACACTTGGAGAGTATGAAATAATAAATACACAAAACAAAGCATGTCTGAAAGGTGCCCTGTATCTGCGTTCTAGACCAGGAGACGTAGTTTGTATGGACATAGGAGGCAGCTTTATGCTGAGTCAGATCCTTGATGTACTCAGCTGCATATTGTCTACACTGACTGGCAGCCTCTCTCCAGGGTGTCAGGCAGGAAGCCTTTCGCAGGGAGATGCCAGGAATTGAATTCAGGATGTGATAGGAATTTTATGGTCTTAGATATATGGTAATGTTCATAAGTGTACCAACCAAGCACATACATAGATCAGCACAGGAAGGCCAACCTGGAACCATTTTGATTCCTAAACTGAGCAAATGTTTTCTCTGCAAGGTCAAACTGGAAAAGCCTCCCCATTGTCTTTTCCTTCACAAATCCTGTCTTAAGGGTATGTCTGTGTTTGAATAGGGTGTGAGCCTGTGACATGGCCCAGGAACTAAGTATTTATCATTACAAAAGACTGGCCAGGCTCCCCAGGCAATCCAATCAAGTAACCTGCCAGACAGGAGATAAACAAGGACAGGAGAAAAACAACATTTAAATTTCTGTTTTAGACTGCCTTTTCTGTGATGTAGGTGTGATGTATCTGAGGGGTGGTCTTAGGTTACACCCCTTCTGTGATGTATGTACAGTGGTGCCCCGCAAGACGAATGCCTCGCAAGACGGAAAACCCGCTAGACGAAAGGGTTTTCCGTTTTTGAGTTGCTTCGCAGGACGAATTTCCCTATGGGCTTGCTTCGCAAGACGAAAATGTCTTGCAAGTCTTGAGATTTTTTTTTCGCTTTTCGCCCCCTTTATCTAATCTGCTAAGCCTTTAATAGTCTTTAATAGCCTTTTAGCAGCTAATCCGCTAAGCCTTTAAGCCTTTAATAGCCGCTAAACCGCTAATAGCGCTAATCCGTTAAGCCGCTAATAGGGTTGCTTCGCAAGACGAAAAAACCGCTAGACGAAGACTCTCGCGGAATGGATTAATTTCGTCTTGCGAGGCACCACTGTATGATGTTTCTAGGGGTGGCAATTTCAAAAGTCTTTAAAAGGCCTTGCGCGCCATTTTTCTGGGTCCCTCCTCTCTCCTGCGGGTGAGGGGAGCACCCCGTTGCAACAGATCAATAAAGGCCAAGCCTACAGGCTGCTGTTTCGCTCCAAGTAATCCTGGTTGGTGTCTTTGTTTTTGTCCAAGGGAGCCCTCGGATTTTTCCGTTAACAGGGACCTTCTGCATATGCGACCACAGAAGTCTGTCCTCCCCCCCCCCCCCCCGAGATCAGGTCTCTCCGAAACACAGAGCCAATAAACATATTGAGGTTTCCTAACTGTTGGGGACCGGGACTGATTTGAGGAAAGTATTCTCAACTTTAGAACAATTCCCCACTTCCCTACTCGTTTCAGGAACAGAGGTTTAGGACTTTGCAGGCTCTCCAGCAAGGACCAACCTCTCAGCTAAAAAGGTTTTGATTTTAAAAAAAGGACGTCCTTTGTTTCAGGAAGTTTTTCTCTCCTGCTTTAGAGGCTGTTCCCAGATATTTCGCAACGAGATCGTTACCTCTTTTGCAGACACGGCAGAGGCAGATGGAGAGGATCACGATAACCAACATCATCAGGAGAATGGCCGCTCCTCCTCCGAAGAGCAGCCACTTTGTGATTTGGCAGCGATCTGCGTAATTGGGAAGATGTGACGCCGTCAGTGCCAGGGAGCCCAGTCCCCCTCTTGCCCCCCATTCCTCTTGCCTATGATCCCACTCCTCGCCTTGGAACCAAAACTAGCTGTAGTTCGTGTCACCCCTCCTGAGGACGTAGGCCTGAGGGGGCTGGAGCAAGACCTTTTCCACCCAGCGCCCATTCCAGAGGGTGGCATGTCTGGGCATTTGCCAGGCCCCACCAGCACTTCCACCTCCCACAGAGTATCTGGTGAACAGATGCCGCCTAAGAAAATTCTTTCAGCCAGAGAGAGAGAGGAGGCAGCGCCAGCGTGTTCCAGAGGGGGGTTTTGGTGTTGTTTTTGTGTGTGTGTGTGTGTGTGTGTGTGTACACACACACACCATAGCTGTCAACTTTTCCCTTTTCTTGTGAGGAATCCTATTTGGAATAAGGGAATTTCCTTTAAAAAAGGGGAAACGTTGACAGCTATCACACACACACACAGTGGACGCCCGGGTTGTGAACGTGATCTGTGCGGGATGCACGTTAGCAACCCGCAGCGTTCGCAACCCGCAGCTGCATGTTTGCGCATGCACGGGTTGCGATTCGGCACTTCTGCACATGCTCAAAGCGCAATTTAGCGCTTCTGCACATGCGCGACCGCTGAAACCCAGAAGTAACCGATTCCGGTACTTCCGGGTTTCGGCGCATCCGTAACCCGAAAAAACGCAACCTGAAGCGTCTGTAACCCGAGGTATGACTGTATGTATATGTGTGTGTGTGTGTGTGTGTGTGTGTGTGTGTGTGTCTGTATATATATATACGGTATATACACACACACACACACACACAGAGTGGTACCTGTGCTTCAGGTTACATACACTTCAGGTTACAGACTCTGCTAACCCAGAAATAGTACCTTGGGTTAAGAACTTTGCTTCAGGATGAGAACAGAAATCGTGCTCCGACAGCGTGGCGGCAGCAGGAGGCCCCATTAGCTAAAGTGGTGTTTCAGGTTAAGAACAGTTTCAGGTTAAGAACAGACCTCCGGAACGAATTAAGTACTTAACCCAATACCACTGTGTGTGTGTGTGTGTGTGTGTGTGTGTGTGTGTACACACACACACACACATGAGTGGAACCTCAGTTTTCGAACGTAATCTGTTCCAGAAGACTGTTCAACTTTCGAAACGTTCAAAATCCATTGAAAAAATGGAAAAACACACAGTGGAAGCCGTTTAACTTCCTAGGCACATTCGAAAACGCAAGCAATTACTTCCGGAAGATTTACGGCGTTCGGCTTCCAAATTGTTTGGCTTCCGAGATGCTCAAAAAACCAAGGCTCCGCTGTATTCGAGTTAGGACATTTTTAAATTCAGCTTTCGTGAAATGACAGTTATTTGCTATTAAAATGCACGATTCATCATGACGCTCTTTCATCTAAGTAAATGTGTGTTTGAATATTTAAAGGGAAGATTTAAAACGTGCCCTTTCACGTGCCCTTTTGAGTTTGTTGAGGAAAAATGCTTTTTGAAAAGTTCTGCCGCCTATCCCAAGCTCCTGTTGGATTAGCTCACACAAATTACCTGATTTCTTTTTTTCATAGCATCCGCAACACACACAAAAGAACACAGCAGAATAAATCAAGACGTTTGCCTGAGCCAATCTAAGGGCTTGAGAAAATTACCTGCTCGTCTCAGCTGCCCTACCTCATCGTCAAAAGCTGCCACCCAAAAACATACTCTCCTCATTTTTCATACCTTGGTGACATAGGTGCCAACTCCCCGGGGACCTGGGTGCCTGGGAACCCACAAAATTCTCCATGAAGGGGCCAGGCACCCACAAATTTCGGTGCCGGTGCCTTGCACACTGCATGGCACTCACAGCCCAAACACCCACGGTTGTGGGGCCAAACAGGCACTCCTGCTGGTGATGAGAGCAGAGGTGAAGGGGTCCAAGCAGAGGAGGAGAATGAGTTTTGGGGTGTCTTCTCTCGCCTTTGTGGCTCTGACGTTCTGGGTAACAGCACATCCCAGCTCAGGGGTCCATGGGAGGTGCAGTTTCCACAGCCCCTGGGAGAACTACATTTCCTATGGCACCACCAACCCCACACTGAGGCACAAAGCTGGAAACAGTAGATTGTTAAAAGCCCCCAGGAATTGTAAGCCGGCGGATGGTAAACAACACTTGCCAAGATTCCTTGGGGGGAAGCCATGTGTTCTAAATGGGCATTAACGATACGAAATGATATCTTTATTGTCATGGTCCCATAGAGAACAATGAAATTGAAAAATCTACGTAAGACATTCAAAAACCCCTAAAAACTCTGAAACCCCATTTTAAAATACAATATACTATAAAAGGTAAAGGTACCCCTGCCCGTACCGGCCAGTCTTGACAGACTCTAGGGTTGTGCGCTCATCTCACTCTAGAGGCCGGGAGCCAGCGCTGTCCGCAGACACTTTCGGGTCACGTGGCCAGCGTGACGAAGCTGCGCTGGCGAGCCAGAGCCGCACATGGAAACGCCGTTTACCTTCCCGCTAGTAAGCGGTCCCTATTTATCTACTTGCACCCGGGGGTGCTTTCGAACTGCTAGGTTGGCAGGCGCTGGGACCGAATGACTGGAGCGCACCCCACCGCGGGGATTCGAACCGCCGACCTTTCGATCGGCAAGTCCTAGGCGCTGAGGCTTTTACCCACAGCCCCACCCGGGTCCCTACAATATACTATAGAGACTCCTTATGCTGCGTTTAGAACCAGAATTGCATTTGGCTAGAAACTGTTTCTCAGGCGGCTAGTCCTGGTCTTTATAACCCTATACCTTCTTCCAGAAGGCAGAAGCTGAAAGAGATCATTTCCGGGGTGCGTACTATCCTGCACTATCTCCGCAGCTTTCTTATGGCACCTGACGGCATAGATTTGATCCAAGGTGGGAAGAGTGCACCCAATTATTCTCTCTGCAGTCTTTACAACCCTGGACAGCAGTGTTTTCCCCCTGGCCGTGCAGCTCCCAAACCACACACAGAGACCATAAGTTAATACACTCTCCACAGTGCAATGGTAAAATGCCATCAACAGGTCCTTTGAGAGATTGTTTTTCCGGAGGATTCTCAGAAAATATAACCTCTGCTGTGCTCTCTTCATCAGGTCTTTGCTGTTTTCTCCCCAGGTTAGGTCATCTCTCAACTCCATTCCCAGAAATCGAAACCCCTCTGCCCCACCTCTTCCCCTGCCTCTTGAGGAACCTGCCTCAGTCTACCCAATGGCAGGGCTGGCCCTGATTCCAACCTGTGGATGAGAACAGTTGACACCAAGGACTGAAATGCACCTACCATCTCCTTCACAATGCAAAACAAGCATTGCCAGAGTAAGAAATGAGGTGTTCTAGAACGAAACAAAAGAGACAAGTCAAAGGCATGGGATTATTATTATTATTATTATTATTATTATTATTATTAATGGTAGTAGGGGGCAGGCTGTCTCAGAAAACATTTTCTGCCATTATTGATCTATAATTTAGGAACTTGAGAGTCCCATGGACTGCAAGAAGATCAAACCTATCCATTCTGAAGGAAATCAGCCCTGAGTGCTCACTGGAAGGACAGATCGTGAAGCTGAGGCTCCAATACTTTGGCCATCTCATGAGAAGAGAAGACTCCCTGGAAAAGACCCTGATGTTGGGAAAGATTGTGGGCACAAGGAGAAGGAGACGGCAGAGGAGGAGATGGTTGGACAGTGTTTTCGAAGCTACCAGCATGAGTTTGACCAAACTGCGGGAGGCAGTGGAAGACAGGAGTGCCTGGCGTGCTTTGGTCCATGGGGCCACGAAGAGTTGGACATGACTAAATGACTAAACAACAACAAATTAAGGAACAACAGGGTTTCTCACGGGCAGATAAAAAGAGCACTTCAAATGTTCAAACTGCTTCATGTACAAAATCTCAGCAAACCCTCACAACTGCCGTGGAAGGCAAGTCAGTAACATAATCATCTCTATATTGGAGATTGAGGGGTGGCTGAAGCTGAGGGAACAATGACTCGTCTGACAGTCACCAAGCGTATCTGAAATAATTTTGTACCTAGAAACGCAGCTCGCATGATTAACTGCTGCACTACATTGCTGAAAAATTTACATGGGATGTTTTTTAACCACCACAACAACTCCAAGGTATGCGTCCAATTTGCACAATGCATGCTCAGCTATCACAGCTGGCACAGAACTGTAGAGTTGGAAGGGGCCGCGAGGGTCATCTAGTCCAACCCCCTCAATGCAGGAATCTTTTGCCCAACGTGGGATTCAAACCCACAACCCTGAGATGAAGAGTCTCGTGCTCTGCCAGCTGGTCTATACAGCAGCTACACAGCAAACGCAAGTGGTGAGTGCCACCAGAATTGCAGACAAGAACCCCAAGGCTTGCAGAAGTACAAAATAAAATAAAATAAAATAAAATAAAATAAAAAAATAAAATAAAATAAAATAAAATAACTGTTGAGCTCATACAGCTCAGTCGCTCCACCGCTCCAGCCCTCTGAACTTTGTAGGTGACTGAAGCCTCAGACATTTCACAGGAAGACTCACTGAAATCTCTCCCTGCCCCTAATATCAGTGTCTCTCTTCATTCACCCATTCCTTTGCGCTTTCCCAAATCCTCTGCCCTTCCCACCACCCTCTCACAGATCCAGGCCCTAAGCGGCTCACAGGTTCCATTTAATCCCCTCTTACCTTCTCCCACTTATTCAATTTGGTCCCAAGGGCTTTGGGGCGTCTTCAACATCCCAAGCGCTCAGGCATCCGTCCTCGGTCGTCTGTCTTCGCTTTCGATCTGACACCTTCTTGTGACAGATGTCACGAAGCAGCGAGCTGCAACTTCTGCTTCCACCAGGAAACAGGGACCCGGCGCGCAAAACCAGAACTTACAGAGCAGATGTTTCCAGTCGACCACTGGGGCAGAAGAAGCAGAGCTCAGAAGGCGCTCGCTGCGGAGGACAACGGGCTCCGCTCCCACAAGAGAGACGTCTCAAGATTGCTATCTGAGCTGTTAAAAACACAGGCTTCGTGTTCTCAGGCTGAACTTAGCCAATCCAAGACAAAAACTGGGTTAACAAACCCAGTTTGAAGGACAGTCGCCAGAAAAGCAATGGAATGGAATGATCAAGGCAGCCTGACGACTTTCCCCCCAGGGTGCATTGAAATGGTTGTTTTGGGGGGCTTTTTTTAATATATAATTTTTATTAAATTTTCTAATTTACATTTCAAAATGTTCATTTAAACAACCTTAAATCAATGACTCCCCTTCTTCTCTTTCATTTTGCATACCATACATCCCTGAACATTTTACATGAACTCAACCATTCAGTAATCCATTGTTACATCCGTCAAAACTTATTTACACCGTTGAATTTATCTTAGTGCTACCAGCGTTTTTAAATGAACACAATTTTCACCCATATATTCAGGAAACATTTCCCAGTCTTCTTTAAACGTATGTTCTTCTTGTTCTCTTATTCTATATGTTAAATCTGCAAGCTGCACGTATTCCATCAGCTTAAGTTGTCATTCATCTTTAGATGGGACCTCGCTCGTTTTCTGTTTGGGGGCTAACAAAACATGGGCCGCAGTAGTAGCATACATAGTCTTTTTTGACACCTGGGAATTTCCATCTGAATTGTCCTCAACAAAAAGGACTCTGGTTTTTTTGGTAAGGTACTTTTAAACATTTTTTTTCAATTCATTATATATCATTTCCCAATACTCTTTTACCTTTTTACAAGTCTTCCACATATGATAAAACGTACCCTCAACCTCATTACATCTCCAGCATTTATCTGATTCGGACTTACACGTTTTAGCAAGTCCACTCGGAGTTAAATACCATCTATAAATCATTTTCAGGTAGTTCTCCTTCAAAGAATAGCATGCTGTGAACTTCAGATCACTCTTCCAAAGCTTTTCCCAGAGATTCAAAACTATATTAAATGGGTGTTTGTTATGAGATGGGTGCTCCTTACGCAAGCACATTTTTCACAGCAGCCACACAATGTAGGGCTTGTCCACACTTCTGCTTATCCAAGCAGTTTCCCCTCTGCACTGCTCAGGGGAAGGAAAAGCACCCTCTCTTTAGTGCTAAATCGGAGCAAACATCCATCAGGAGAAAACCCGAATTGCCGTTTGCTCCGACTGAGCGCCGAAAAGTGGTTTTTCCCCAGAGGAAATCAGCGCAACAAGAGGAATAGCGGATAAACCCATAGCCAGCCAAAAGCCAGCCCACAGCCCCACGCCTCATCCACTTTAATTGGGATTTAACCTTTCCTGGGGAGGCGGGGGGAATCCCGTTGCTAACAATCTGCTTACAATATTGAGCCACCTTTTGGGAGCACAAATGCACATATTTAGACACAATGTCGGTTCACACATTCATACCCACCACGTGTTTGGTCCGTATTCATCACTCACAGGGCTGTTACACAGCGGCACACCTGGATTTGCCAGCAACTCCACATGTGATGTGCATGCCAATCCCAGCTCCCTGTACATGTCTATCAATCATTCCCCTTTATAGCAGTATGGTGGTACCTCGGGTTAAGAACTTAATTCGTTCTGGAGGTCCGATCTTAACCTGAAACTGTTCTTAACCTGAAGCACCACTTTAGCTAATGGGGCCTCCCACTGCCACCGCCACACAATTTCTGTTCCCATCCTGAGGTAAAGTTCTTAACCTGAGGTACTATTTCTGGGTTAGTGGAGTCTGTAACGTCCATAACCTGAAGCATCTGTAACCCGAGGTACCACTGTATTCTTTAAAAAGCAGTGGACAAAGAGCCCTTGGATGCATGTAGCTGATGGGAGCTGCCCAAATGGTGTTAATTTTTGTGACAGAGCCTTTCTGGGTGGTGGCTCCCTGTTTTTGGAATGCCCTCTCCGATGACGTGTGTCTGTCCATTGTTCTTCACTTTCATGAGGAACTTTTAAAAAAACACATATTGCTGTTCAGCTAGGCACTTGATAGCTCAAAGACCAGCAGCCCTGTACGTTAAGTCACTATTACTATCCCCATATCACAGGTGGGAGGACTGAGGCTGAGACTAAGTGGCTAGCCCAATGCCACAGCCAGGATTCAGGGCACAGCAACATTCAAACCTTCTTTATAGCCCAATCTATTAAGCCACTATACAACACTAGCTCTCTCTGATGATTTTTTCACATTCGTAAGCTACCACGTGATGCGGCAGCCATCAAGTGACAAGCCACTGAGTGATAAATGGGTGGTGTGGCATGGTCACATTCTTTTTTTCTCCCTTCATTTTTTAAAAGATTATTTATTTATTATTAATGTTGCAATACATATATGAAATCTTTACATAATGATACATATACATTATATTTGTAAATTCGCATTTTCACATTTCATTATGTACCAACATTTATCCATTTCTTATTTCTTGCCCTGCGTCTTCCCTCCACCCGTGCGTGACTTCCTTGTTATTATTTTGTAACTTTATTATTGAGATTGTATTTTTCTATCTTAATAATTAAACATTCATTCTTATATATCTGCTTAACGTTTAACGTCTATACATATCAATAAATTCTTGTTTCCATTCCTAGGCAGAGATTATGGTCCAAACTTGCCCATCTGGGAATTGATCCGCACCTCCTCTCCCTAATTATTTCCCTTTATTCAAACACCACAGCTCGCGTCCGAAGTGGTCCCAACGGCTCCCTCACTACTCCATTTCCAACGGCCAAGGGCGTCCGACCAGGTTGTCTCTTGGCCCCTCTACTGTTTAATCTCTATCTTCATGATGCAATTTCCACTTTGAAGCTAGCATCTAAGTATCCTCCTCACTTAGCAGGCCACCCCGTTGCTTCCCTTTTCTATGCTGATGATGCCGTCATCTTATCCAGAACAGCTGCGGACCTAGCAAATGCAGTTAATGCATTTATCGCCTATTGTAAGGCGGAAGCTCTTAATATTAATTATAAAAAATCGAAAGTCCTCCACTTCACTCGTTCCCGCAAACTCAAGTTAGAGCTGCTTAAGATCACAGGTGGCTACTTAGAAAAGGTAAAAGCCTTTAAATATCTAGGCTTAATTTTCACTTATAATCTCTCCTGGACCACCCATCTACAATCTGCCTTTCTCGCTGCAACCACGACCTCTAACGCCATTGTCCGATTTTACCACCAGAAGGGCGGCAAACACCTTCCAGCAGCAATTCAAATATTTAATGCCAAAGTTGTCCCTAAATTATTATATGGATGCGAAGTATGGACTACAGCAATATCAGGTAACTTGGACCGCCCACTTCATATGTTTCTGAGATCTCTTTCCGGCGTCCCGAGATGTGTCTCAGGTGCAGCCCTACGACTCGAGTTCGCCCAGCCCTCAATTGTTAAACGAGCATGGAGTCGAGCCATTTCCTACAGCTTCCACCTATTAGCATCGGATGCTCGAATTAGAGGTGGTTTTTCCAATCTGATCCTAAGAGATATTCATAATTCCCCTTGGAAAACTACAATTAACCTCAAATTCCGCTCTCTTCTCAATTTGAATTGTAAAACTGTTCTTAACTTAGAGTGTATCAGCCCGGCGGCCCTACCTCCAATTAAAAAGAAACTACAGCAACTTGACTTCTCTAACACAGCTTCCTATGCAAGAGGGCCGTGTTCAGGCCTAGCCCTACCTATTCCACCCCCTGAAGGGATTCCTCTATACTGCTTCACAATTTCTTCGGAGGCTAAGCGAAGGGCCTTTACCTGTGCCCGTCTCAACTGTTTTCCTACAGCAGTTCTGTCGGGTCGTTATTCCAGAGTTCCCATCGCAAATAGAACATGCACCTGTAACGACACGGCCCTGGAGACTATGGAACATGTAATGCTCTTCTGTCCTAACTGGACAGATGAAAGATCTCGGTTTTTAACTCCCCTCGTGAATAAGCTTCATCTCCCAATCCAGCCGTGGATAGTGTCCCTCCTTTTGCAGGATTCTGATTGTTGGATTACCGAGATGACAGCTAACTTCCTGCTTAGTGTGATGAAGAGGAAAGCGGCACTAACTTCTTCCTTAACACCACAGCTGCAGTCGATACGCCGCACAATCGAACGAAGTTCCAAGTAGTTTTATTGTACAAGGACAATGGAGTTAGGATAAATCTGAGGAGCTGAAGGACCCTTTAACGGTCCTCCTCCAGCTTCAGCAGTTTTTTTTTTGTTTTGTTTTGTTTGTTTCTGTACTATCTGTCGCTCAATGTTTTAAATCCCCTGTCGCTTTAGTAACCCCCCCTTCCCCCCCCCTCTTTCTTTAAGTATTCGCCCAGGAAGATATCTACCTTTACCTCCCCACCCCCATTTCATGTTGTTATTTCAATGTATATCATGCTATGGCCACACGGCTAATGCAATAAAATCTATTGATTGATTAGAAAAGAAAAAAAAATTCTTGTTGGAGCATCGTTTGGTCATGTATTCTTCTACACATTTCCATTCCTGTTTGAGCTTTTGATTAGATTGCATTCTAATTGTTGCCGTCATTTTTGCTAATTCAATCATTTCAAAAAATTTATGTTGCCAGTCTTATGTTGCCAGGAGTGTTGGTACTCCTTCTGATTTCCAATTTTTTGCAATCAGTAACCTTCCGGCAGCTGTTGCACATAAAAAGATTCTCTTCCTGTCTTTGGAGATGTCATTTGTTTTAATTCCTAAAAGGAATGTTTCCCACGTGGCATGGTCGCATTCATTGAATTGTGGCGGATAAGGGTTCATGTGGCTACTTTTGTTTTAAATTGCGGCTTACTAGAAGCGAAGACGGGGCAGCCCACTATTCCATGAATCTCAACTACAGTGGTACCTCAGGTTAAGTACTTAATTCGTTCCGGAGGTCCGTACTTAACCTGAAGCACCACTTTAGCTAATGGGGCCTCCTGCTGCCCCCGCGCCGCCAGAGCAAGATTTCTGTTCTCATCCTGAAGCAAAGTTCTTAACCTGAAGCACTATTTCTGGGTTAGCGGAGTCTGTAACCTGAAGCATATGTAACCGGAAGCGTATGTAACCCGAGGTACCACTGTAATCTGGAATTATGCTGCTCTGTGCTGCATGTATGTGCATAAATCTGGGTCCCACATTCCACTCTGGGGGCAATAAGCCAGTGGTGAGTGGGGCCAGAAGCAAAAGGGGGTGGAACAAATATATACCCCACAAGTCTCCTGGAAAAGCCAGAACACCCTATACCAGGGGTCAGCAAACTTTTTCAGCAGGGGGCCGGTCCACTGTCCCTCAGACCTTGTGGGGGGCCGGACTATATTTTTTGTGGGGGGATGAATGAATTCCTATGCCCCACAAATAACCCAGAGATGCATTTTAAATAAAAGCACACATTCTCCTCATGTAAAAACACGCTGATTCCCAGACCATCCGCAGGCCAGATTTAAAAGGCAATTGGGCCAGCTCTGGCCCCGGGCCCTTAGTTTGCCTACCCATGCCCTATACTTTATCATGAGAGAATGGCGGCCATTTTGGTTGCTGTGATCTTGTTTGATTTTGCAGCACTATTTCTCCCAGGAAAATGTTGGCCTCCGTGCCCCCCAAAAACACCTTTTTGTGGGGAGTGGGGGAACCAGCTGGGGAACCTTCCAAGGAAAGAGGGCTCAGAGCCCAGGGAGTGGTGATGTGCGGTTAGAGGGATAAGACTGAGAAGAGGAGGTGTCAGAAGCTGAAGAGGTAACAGGCTTTAGTGAGCAAGGGGAGTCTGTGGCAGAGAGACGTCCAGAATCAGAGGCAGAAGCAGAAGGAGGAGAGGGGGGAGGACAAGAGGCAGAGATGAGGCGGGTTGGTGAAGAGGCACGGGTGTCTCCCTCTCCTACTGCCACAAGTTCCCCTCCTTGCTTGTCTCCCAGAACCAGAAGAGGCATAAAAAGAGCAGAGGACAGCTTGGCTGCATTCAGGCACAGTCTCCGATTGCTAGGGGAAAGCCCCAGAGAGGAGGGGACTTAGATGGCTGTGACAGCAACTGATTCTAATGGAGTAAGACCCCTGAGAATGAGCTGCTCTCCTCATTAGGCCTGACATCTGACCAAGTTTGTGGAGATCGTATTTTTGCTAATAAAGTGTTAACTCCAGCTTTGAGTGGTAGGATTACTAACTGGCCTGCTCCCGCGACACTTACAGGAGAGAGAGATCAACAGAGCTGCCAACATTTTTCGACTCTCCTTCGGAATTTCAGAAGGTGGCACAACACCGCTGCTTCGGTTCTTGCAGCAGAAGCTGAGATTTTGCAGAAAGGAAATTGAGTAGGGTGGGGTCCACCACCACAACCCACACAAAAGAAGTCCGGGGTCAGGGGGCTCAGACACCTGACAGGATGAGCGTTCTGCTTCCCTGGGCTGCATCACCCACAATAGCTGGGGTGGGGCAACAATGTCTGCTCCTCTGAGAATACCTCAAATAGAGAAGGCCCACAATTCCCTGGGGTAAACGGTGGTGGTGGGAGGCAGGTTATCACATTTTACTGGCCCAGTCAGAACTTCATTTCCCCCAGTAAACGGATGCCAGAAACCAAAAATGTGAGAGGTTTCATCCTCCTGCGAAGCATACAAGAATGTAAAGACGTTTCTAAAAGCATGTTTTTAATATACCCCTGCTTACTATAAGGCAGCCTTAACCAACCACATGTTGTTGGACTCCAACTCCCATCAGCCCCAGTCAGTGTGACCAGTGGTCAGGGATGATGGGAATTGTAGTGCAAACATCTGGACAGTAGCAGGTTGGGGAATGCTGCTAAAAGCGTGTGGAACTCCCTCCCCGCTGAGGCCTCCATCCAGTGGCGTAGCGTGGGTTGTCAGCACCCGGGGCAAGGCAAGTAATTTGCGCTCCCTAACCCGTGGAGCCACGTGGGGCAGAGAGCTGCGAGTGCGAGCGAGCGCCCCCCCCAGATGTTGCGGCCGGTGCGGCCGGCCCGCCCTACACCCCCCACGCTACGCCACTGCCTCCATCTGTACATTTAAAGCAGAAATATAGCACTTTAAAACAGGCATGGCTTCCCTGAAAGAAACCTGAGGCCTGTAGTTTCTTAAGGGAGTTGTTAAGGTAAAGGTAAAGGGACCCCTGACCATTAGGTCCAGTCGTGACCGACTCTGGGGTTGCGGTGCTCATCTCGCTTTATTGGCCGAGGGAGCCGGCGTACAGCTTCCGGGTCATGTGGCCAGCATGACTAAGCCGCTTCTGGCAAACCAGAGCAGCGCATGGAAACACCGTTTACCTTCCCACCGGAGCAGTACCTATTTATCTACTTGCACTTTGATGTGCTTTTGAACTGCTAGGTTGGCAGGAGCAGGGGCCGAGCAATGGGAGCTCACCCCGTTGCGGAGATTCGAACCGCCAACGTTCTGATCAGCAAGTCCTAGGCTCTGTGGTTTAACCCACAGCGCCACCCGCATCCCAAGGGAGTTGTTAGGTGACCCCTATTCCCCTCACAGAGCTACAATGGCCAGAGTGGTTCAACAGCCAACCGCTTTTCCAGGAAACTTTTATTATTGTCAAAGGATTATTGTATAACAGGGGTCGGCAACCTAAGGCCCATGGGCCACAAGCGGACCATGGGGGTCGTTTAACCGGCCCATGGACCCCCGCCACCTGCTCAGGGACCCCTGCCGCCCGTTCGGGTGGCTCCCATGCACCGCGCTAAACTGGCACGGAGCAGAGCGGGGACCGCCTTCCGTGACGCTGGCCGGCTTCCCATTGGCTGCGGGAAGCTCCTGCAGCCAATGGGAAGCTGCGCATGCCTCCTCCATAGCAGAAGGAGCGCCAGAAATAGCGTTTGCGCCTTGATGGAGAGAAATAAAACCACACAGACATCAACTATTTCAGCTTGATGAAAGTCTCAATACAGCTATGGAAAGCCTAAGCATTCTTTTACAGTACACTGGGCGCTGGCTGCAAAAAGAGAAAAAAAATGTATTCACTTCAGGCACAACTTTTTAAATTTTTTATTCAGTATTTTTAAACAGGCCCCTTATCTCCCCTCCCTCTCCTTCCTCAGCCACACTTTATCAAGCGAGCTTGATAAAATGATTGGTCTAAGTATTACTTTAAACAAAAAGATCAGGAGTTATTTTCTTTGAATAGAAGGCAGTACTGTGTTTTCCCCCCATGTTACCTCTATTTTCAGTTTAGGGTTTTTCTTCTCTGGGAGATGCATTATCTTTGTAAAACAAACATTGCTTTCTCCATTTTTTCTGTTAATGGCGAAGAATGGAAATAGAATAAAGTTTTACTGATTTTGAAAAAGGAAAAGGAAAAAGAAATAGCGTTTGCACAGGCGTGTGTGCATGCGCAATCCAGTCCACCGCAGCGTCTGCGCGACAGTGAACTGGCCCAAGCCACAAAAACTTTGCCGACCTCTGTTGTATAACAAGAGAGAGAGAGAGAGAGGACCAACTGTGATGTAGTGGTTGTTGTTGTTGTTTAGTCGTGTCTGACTCTTTGTGACCCCCTGGACCAGAGCATGCCAGGCACTCCTGTCTTCCACTGCCTCCCGCAGTTTGGTCAAACTCATGCTGGTAGCTTCGAGAACACTGTCCAACCATCTCGTCCTCTGTTGTCCCCTTCTCCTTGTGCCCTCCATCTTTCCCAACATCAGGGTCTTTTCCAGGGAGACTTCTCTTCTCATGAGGTGGCCAAAGTACTGGAGTCTCAGCTTCAGGATCTGTCCTTCCAGTGAGCACTCAGGGCTGATTTCCTTCAGAATGGAGAGGTTTGATCTTCTTGCAGTCCATGGGACTCTCAAGAGTCTCCTCCAGCACCATAATTCAAAAGCATCACTTCTTCGGCGATCAGCCTTCTTTATGGTCCAGCTCTCACTTCCATACATCACTACTGGGAAAACCATAGCTTTAATGTAGTGGTTAGAGTGATGCATCGTACTTTGGAAACCAGAGTTGAAACCCCGGTTAAGGCATGAAGTTCACTGGGTGACCTTGGGCCAATCACCATCTAACCTTCCTCACAGGGTTGTTGTGGAGAGCAAAGGAAAATCATGTACGCCACCTTGGGCTCATTGGAGGAGAGTTAGGATAGAAATGTAATCTTGAATAATTTATGTTTCCTGCCTTCCTCCGTGCCAGCTGTAGGCTCTTCAACTCTTCACTCTCTTGGGAGGAAGGCTCCGTACAGCCTCCTCTGACTTTTTCCTCTCTTTCTCGCAGAAAACACAACCGAAAAAGTTTTGCAATCTGAGTTCAAGAAGCCCTGTACGGGTTAGTCTGACGTCACCCAGGAAAGCATGGGCAGAGAGCTTTGTTGTCAACTGCACAGCCCGGTCCATCACACGTTTACTTGGAAGCGAGCCCCTCCTGGTGGGCTTCCTTCCTTCTTCTTTTTTAAAATATTTTTTATTGCTCAATTTCCACATAACAAATTGTCAAACCATATACATTATTTTCCCCCTCCCCCCCCCACCAAGGACTTCCCTCAGCTCCTCTCCCTGATTTCTCTTCACATATTTTCTCTGCATATTACAAAATTGTACATATCCTTACATAGCTATCCATCACGTTATCAACCAATACATTTTCTGTATGTTTATTCAAAACCTGCCAAGGAGTCCAGTTCATTTTATTGTCTTTTTAGATAGTTTGTAAAAAGTTCCCATTCCTCACTGAAGTCACAGTAGCCCTTGTCTCGCAGTTTGTAAGTCAATTTGGCCAGTTCTGCGTAATTCATCAATTTCTCTTGCCACTGTTCTTTTGTCAGGGTTTCCTCATTCTTCCATCCTTGTGCTAACAAGACTCTTGCCGCTGTTGTAGCATACATAAATAAATTCTTTGTTTTCCTTGTCCTACAATCCCTAACAAAAATGCTTCTGGTTTTTTTTTACAAATGTCATTTTAAACATTTTTTTTTCAATTCATTGTATATCATTTCCCAAAAATTTTTAACTTCTCTACACTCCCACCACATATGATAACAAGTCCCTTCTTCTGGTGGGCTTCCTTCCACGTCAGCGCCATGCAGGGAGCTGCAATCTTCTGGTGACTTGAGTGCAAACAAGTCTAGGGTGTCCTCGGACTGTGCAGGAAGTGGTTGTTTCCCGCAGGCCCCTTTGCCAATGAACGTTTGAAAGGGCTACACCTAGGTTTCATTTTAGTCTAGGACAGGCTTCCTCAACCTCAGCCCTCCAGATGTTTTTGGCCTACAACTCCCATGATCCCTAGTGAAATAAAAAAATAAAGGTCATATATATATATATATATAATGTTCATAAATGCACCAACCAAGCACGTACATTGATATATAAACCACATGTCTGAAACCCGACAAAATGTCCTGAAACCATTTTGTCCCTCCCAAATTGACCTCAAACATTTCTCTGCAAGGTCGAAGGAAAATGGAAAAGCCTCCCCATTGTCTCCTCCTTCACAAATCCTGTCTTAAGGGTATATCTGTGTATGAATAGGGTGAGCCAGTGACCTGGCTCGGGAACTAAGTATTTGTCATGACAAAAGACTGGCCAGGCTCCCCAGGATATCCAATCAAGTGATCATTAACAGGTAACCTCCCAGACAGGAGATAAACAAGGCACTCAGATTTCTGTTGTAAACCGCCCTTTCTGTGATGTATCTGGGGGGTGGTCTTGAGCTACACCCCTTCTGTCATGTAGGTATGATGTTTCTGGGAGTGGTCTTGGACTCCAGGGTGCGCAATTTAAAATGTCTATATAAGGGCGAGCACACCTTTTTTCGGGGTCCTCCTCCTTTCCTGCGTGTGAGGGGAGCACCCTGTTGCAACAGTTCAATAAAGATCAGGCTTACGAGCTGCTTTGCTTCTCAATATTCTCTGGTTGGCCTCTGTTATTTTCTCCGACTGATGGAGAACCTACAAAGGACTCTATAAGGGCTCTTGTGTTCCCCATAAGGGAATAAGGGCAGATTTTTCTTTATTACACTAGCTAGCAGGGCCAGTGGTCAGGGATGATGGGAATTGTAGTCTCAAAACATCTGGAGGGCCGAGGTTGAGGAAGCCTGGTCTAGGAGAAGCCTTTGTTGTGCCAAAAGTTTTTAAGAGCAGTTGGAAATGACAAGATTTTTTTAAAAGAAACATAGGCATGTGTTCCAAATATACAGGGATGGTTCTTATTTTTTATAACCTCAATAATTTTTGGTTTTTGCATGCCGTGTTGTTTCCTACTAGGCCTTGTAGAGTTGTCGTTCTTTTATATTCAAGTTCCATCTTCCTTTTTTCTTTTTTCTTTTTTTAGGATTTTCAGGTTTATACATTTTAATAATTCTACAGTCATTTTAGCATTTCAAAACTTGACTTCCTTCCCTCTCTTTCTGCGGTTCCTTAAATTTATTTTTAATATTTTCTGCATATTTGTTCTTGAACTTAATTTGTTCGTTTATTCCTCTACTTTAAATCCATGCTCTTATGAAACTGCAGCTTGTTACAATAATCCTGCCAATGTTCTTGTCTGTTTACAATTTGTTTGTGAATCTTCAATCAACCATTTCCATTCTTCTATAAAAAGTCTGTTATCTTGATTTCTTATTTTTCCGGTAAGTTTTGCCATTTCTGCATATCAAGTTCCATCTTCCATCCAGGCCACCAGAATGGAAATGTACAGGTTTGTGCATGCGTGGAATGCATCTTGTTTTTAGTTTTTATTTTAATTTCATTTATTAAATTTGCATACCGCCCTTCATCTCAGGGCGGTTCACAGCATAAAAATACAAGATAAAAACACAAAATAAAAACAAGAACAAGAACGAAAACAAACCAGTAACCCAATACCCCTACCCCTAAGCAAACTCACAAACAGTAAGCGTGTCTCCAAGCTGTCACTATTTTGCAGGAGGAATTCAAGTGTCTTCTTCTTTCTTTGGTGATCACTCGTAGCCAAAGATTTATGGAAGATTGTCTTCCATAAACATGGTTTTAACAATGAGTCCGTAAGTGACTATGGAGGCCAATTCTGGATCCACACGTCCTTCCACAGTGGGGACATTGGTTTCCGGGTGGGAGTTGATCACAGTGAGGGTTTGCCAAGCGTGCCTTCCTTTTAGCACATTTCTCCCTTGAGTCCTGAGTTCAAGTGTCTTCAAAGCCCATGACACCTTTGGTAAAGGCTGTTCTCCAACTGGAGCGCTTGCAGGCCAGTGTTTCCCAGTTGTCAGTGTTGATACTACATTTTTAAAGATTTGGATTGAGACAGTCTTTAAACCTTCAAACTTCAAGTCTATGCTGCTTGGTGTAAGGAAAGCAGATGAAAGTGCTTCGTCACCTTAGCACAACAAACCAACTCCGTCATTCTTCTTTTTAAGCAGACCTTTTGCAGTTAGGAAAGATGTAGGAAATGCGCAAAAAGTGCAGGATGAATGGCTGAATCAATGGGAAGACATATAAACACACATCCCACAAGCAAATCAGGGCAGATGCTCAACATATAACCTCCCCATGAACATTCAGTAGGAGTCTAACCTGTTAGAATTCCTGCTCCATGATTGCAGTCATGGGATTGTTGTTTATCACATGACGGTGTGTGTTTTGACTCCACAGAGTTGGAAGTGACGGAGACAAGATGTTTGTGTTACTGTGGGACTATTGTCCTTTGTTCTTTCTCTCTTTGCTGTCTGATGCTAGAGAGAGAAGGAGCCATGTTGCAGTACTCCGTGTGTGTTTATATGTAAATAAAGTAGATTAGCCAAAATGCTGAGTTGCTGAGGTCTGTCATGCAAGGTGCGCAAACTCTGTGGATCCCTAAGTGTGCCGGTGTCGGTTGGCATCCGTCGCTGTGATGTTTGGGCTGAAGAAAGCTTTTGAAGCTCCCGAATGATCTACCAGGAGGGAGGGAACATGCCAATCGGGCATGTGTCTCTGCCAGGGTCCTACTCAAGTGTAGGCTGAACTCAATTAACTCAGGATGAAAGTGGAATAAGCATGTCATCTGGAGGGGCCCTAAGGAACCTGCCTTTAAGAAAAAACAACCACAGCTACTGAGCAGGAAGCAACTGCAGTTGTGAGGGACTGTCAGCAAAGTGCCCCTTTATTCTGTCACCTCCCCCCAGTGGCAACTCCAGGCAGCTAAAAGCCACCATTTTAAATTTCCCACAGTGCTCTGTCATCACTCGGGGCATTGTGACATTGGGAAACGTCAATGACAGGCTCCATTAAGGGGCAGGGCCTTACCTTTCTGAGCCCTCAGATTAAATTCTATTTCCTGCCCTCACCCCCCAGGTTTCCCACAATTTTGGTGATGACAGTGGAATCAAAGAAAATCCCCATCCACTCTATGGAGAACCTTGAAGGGCTTGTCATCTCTATTGCTAACATAACTTCTTAGAACAGTTATGTCATATTTGTTTGCTTATTCGTGGCATTTACATCCCATCCTTCAACAATCACATGCATGACAAATTTGTGCTATCAGTAGAGATGGCTGAGTGTTGTGAAGATCTCCTCAGATTTGCTCAGGATTTTTCCAGGGCATGGGTCGGGGGGGGGAGGGGGAGTAACTCAGGAAAAATCTGGTCCAGCTGGAAGGCTCAGAAAGGTGTTGCTCTGTACCCCTACTGGGCACAAGCCTTTACCAAAGGTGTCATGGGCTTTGAAGACACTCGAACTCAGGACGCAAGGGAGAAACGTGCTAAGAGGAAGGCACGCTTAGCAAACCCTCACCACGATCAGCTCCCACCCGGAAACCTATGTCCCCACTGTGGAAGGACGTGTGGATCCAGAATTGGCCTCCACAGTCACTTACAGACTCACTGTTAAAACAATGTTCATGGAAGACAATCTTACTCGGTTACGAGTGATCGCCAAAGAAGAAGAATGTTGGATCCTTAGTAGGAATTGTCAGTATTGTCTATTGGGTTGGGCCATCCAAGGATAGTCTAGCAATATAATTACTGAAGCTATAACTCAAATTTGGCCTGTGTTACGTTTGCTCAGTAGCAGAGGAGTCTACAGAAGGGTAAATTCTGCTCTGTTGATGAAGGTCCTCAGATTATAAAGGGGAGGATGAGTTCTACTGGATTGAAGGGGGAAAGGAATAGAGAATGGGTCGTGGGTTTTGTAGCTGCCTCTGCTGCTGTTGTCAATTCCTGCTTGTTGCTTTATATTCATTCTCTCTGCGGTGCAACGGCCTCTTTTGTGGAGCTAGAATAAGGAAGAAAAGAGGTAACTATTGGCAGACTGGTTTTCCAAGTGCGCAGCCTGACATAACCAAAACAACAACACTTGACACATGCGCAAGAAGGAAGTATCAAATTGAGGTGCATGAGAACTTCCCATTTGGCCCATGGGGCCATTTTGGCCAAGCCGCACCCACCTGCCCCACACAGCTGATATCCAGGGGGCTGGAAATGGATGTTCCAGCGCACCAGAGATCCCACAGATCTGTTGCTGCCACCTACAACTCCCCACCGAGGCCTACAGAGCAGTCCTCTCTCCCTCAGAGCTGCCCTGCCACCACCTGGCTTAGTTGCCTGGCCTGGCTTGAGTTAGTACGAATAACCTCTTTTTGCCCAGTTACAGATAGGTAGCCGTGTTGGTCTGCCATAGTCAAAATAAAAAAAATTCTTCCAGTAGCACCTTTAAGACCAACTAAGTTAGTTCTTGGTATGAGCTTTCGTGTGCAAGCACACTTCTTCAGATACCTCTGAAGAAGTGTGCTTGCACACGAAAGCTCATACCAAGAACTAACTTAGTTGGTCTTAAAGGTGCTACTGGAAGAATTTTTTTTATTTTGACTCTTTTTGCCCAGTTGGTTGTGAAGCAGCACCACTCACCAGTGCCGTCCCACCCATGAGACAAGGTGAGGGGACTGCCTCAGGCAGCAAGATCCACAGGGGCAGAAGATCCCGATGTAGATATTCATTGCCCTCTTGTTCCTAATGAAGGTCTTCAGTCAACCCTTCTTTCCTGACCAAGAGGGGCATGCAGTTTTGCGATTTGCCTCAGATGCTAAAATGTCGGAGGCTGGTTCTGCCCCTCAGGACTGAATTCTGCAGGGTAGTCCTTCTCAAGCAGATCCTGACAGCGCATGCGCATGCTAAGCATGCTAAGTAAGATTGAACGCACTGCTCTCGGTCATGGAAGGGGCGCATTTCCTTTTTTAAAAACCCTAATTAAGCATTAGCCTTCCCCTGAATGGATTCAGGACTGAGACTGGGTAGGCTAGCTAGTGTTAGAATTCCTCCTCTATGATTGCAGTCATGGGATTGTTGTCTATCACATGATGGTGTATGTTTTCATTCCACAGAGTGGGAAGTGACGGAGACAGGATATTTGTGTTACTGTGGGACAATTGTCCTTTGTTCTTTTTCTCTTTGCTGTCTGATGCTAGAAAGAGAGGGAGCCATGTTGCAGTGCTCCGTGTGTGATTATATGTAAATAAAGTAGATTAGCCAAAATGCTGAGATCTGTTACACAAGCTGCGCAAACTCTGTGGATCTCTAAGTGTGCCGGTGTCTATTGGCATCGGTGGCTGTGATGTTTGGGCAGAAGAAAGCTTTTGAAGCTCCCGAACGATCGACCAGGAGGGAGGGAACATGCCAGTCGGGCATGTGTCTCTGCCAAGGTCCTACTCGAGTGTAGGCTGAACTCCTGACAGCTAGAACACTCAGGTCACCTTGATCTGTGGCATCAGATTGGGGGCCTGAATTGGGTCTGTGGGGTGGATCACACTTTCCCGGCCATGGCAATCTTCTGGCCCTTTCCCCTTCTGACTCTCTCTATGGTCCAGAAAATGCCAGCTTCTACGGGGGGGGGGGGGTCTGAGGGTTACTCACATCTCTTCCCATAATAAAGACGTGTCACCAAAGCAGTGGTTGTAATTCCAAAGGTACAGAGGGAAGTACGCAGGAGAAGCCATATGAGGACCATGGTATCCTGTTGTGGTGCAGAATTAGATCCTGGAAGATTCCAAACACGGGAGAATGGATTAAGACAGGGGAACACAAAGACATATAATCGAGACCATATAACACTGGTCCTGAAAGACCTACATTGACTCCCAGTACGTTTCTGAGCACAATTCAAAGTGTTGGTGCTGACCTTGAAAGCCCTAAACGGCCTCTGCCCAGTATACCTGAAGGAGCGTCTCCACCCCCATTGTTCAGCACGGACGCTGTGGTCCAGCGCTGAGGGCCTCCTGGTGGTTCCCTCATTGCGAGAATTGAGGTTACAGGGAACCAGGCAGAGGGCCTTCTCGGTAGTGGCACTCATCCTGTGGAAGGCCCGCCCATCAGATGTCAAGGAAATAAACAACTATCTGACTTTTAGAAGACACCTGAAGGCAGCTCTCTTTAGCGAAGTTTTTAATATTTGACGTTTTGTTGTGTTTTAAATATTCTGTTGGGAGCCGTCCAGAGTGGCTGGGGAAACCCAGCCAGATGGGTGGGGTATAAATACTATTATTATTATTATTATTATTATTCACTTTCGCTGCCGGTTCTCAGAACTTACAGACTACCAAAAGCTAGTCAGGTCATCTTGATCTGGGACACCAGATTGGGAGCCTGAATTGGACAATACAATCCACCCATACAAAAGTCAGGCCTCTTAGATTTCCCATGAGCTTACCTTTCAGGTCTTCTCTAAGTACGTGAAGCTCAGTCCCGTTCCCCGAAGTCTCCTGGAATCCAGGGATCTTCACCACGCATTGATACACCCCTGAGTCGTAATGTCTCAGATCCCGTATCTCTATGTCGGCTCTTCTATCCAAGAGGAAGGCCTGCTCCGAGGTGGGACTCACCCTTCCCATGAATTCCCGGGTGGTCTTTCTGACCTCCACCCCTGGCTCCTTCACCCACCGGAAGCTCCCAACCTTAGGCTCTGAGGTGGAGTTGTAGGAACAATGCAAGGTGACGGAACCGCCTTCCGTGCCTTCTGCTGAGCTGGGCTGGGAGACCATGAGGAGTTCTTGAGCCTGGGAAGCTAGAAGAACAAAGATGGAAGAGTCAGGAGGTAAGGCAGGTGTCCCACCCCACACAGCTCCTATGGCTGGACGGCAATTCTCATCGTCCCCAATCGTACGCCATGCTGGTCTTGGCTTATGGTCTCACTGTGCAATGGTCTTTGTGCTTCTCCTCAGTTGTCTCCCTTCTGCCAAATTTTAGGTCATAACAGCCTTGTATTTAATCACTCACCTGGTCACTAAAGGGACACAGAAATCTCCCTTTTACTGAGGCTCGGTATCTGGCTCAGCAGTATTTACAGCTGTTATGTACTGAGTTGAACAGGAACCAAAATGCAGCAGTCTGATTGGTCCTAGAACAATAGGATTCAGAATGCAGCAGTCTGATTGGTCCTAGAACAATGCAGCAGTATGATTGGTCCGCAGGAGCCACCCAATCCGGCTCCAAACGGAAGTGAATCCACAACCTGATTGGCCTACAGGAGAATCCCGGAATTAGCCAATCATGTGCAACCCATTGTGTAAATAATGTATATAAAGCAGATACTTTGGGGGAACTTTCATTCCTCCTCACCACTATGAGCTGAATAAAGAGCATGAAATCCACTCTCGACTCCGAGTATATTTCAACAGCTGTCCAGGCTTTCAGACTAGGGTCTCTACCAGACCTCTCTGAAGTTGCTGAGCATTGAACCCCGGCCAATCTGCCTGCAAAGCATGCATGCACACACACAACAACAACAACAACAACAACAACAACAACCACAACCATACACAATCCTAAGAGGCTGTTGGCTTTTCTTCCCTATTCTGGCTTCAGAGGAAGGCTTATCTTCTTATGGAGGTAGAAAATGAGTCTCTTAGCAGGGTAGTAAATATTTCTGCATGCTAGAAAGGTTTGTGGGCTTGTTTACAAAGCTGGATTGCCGGGCACTCATGTTTCGTTCAGCCTTTCTGAGATTATTTACACAATGCGCTTTCAACAGGTTGAATGTGGCATACAAACATTGAGAATTATTATTATGGAGATTTTTTTAAAAAAAAAAAATCCAAGTAGGAATCTGGATTGAAATTTGAACTGTTGCTTTTCTGCATACAATTCTTTCAACTTTTTTTTTTTTCATTTCGTAATGGCGTTCGTTTTTATATATGCAATCGTTTTATTTATGTTTTAATTGTATTGTGAAATCACTTAAAGATGCCTCATAGGAAGCAACTCATAAATATAAAACAATTGCAGTCATACCTTTGTTTTCAAACAGCTTAGTTCTCAAACGTTTTGGCTCCTGAACGCCGCAAACCTGGAAGTGAGTGCTTGCTCCGGTTTGCGAACTATTTTTAGAAGGTGAGCGTCCAATGGGGCTTATGTGGCTTGGCTTCTGCAGCCAATCAGAAGCCACACTTTGGTTTCTGAACATTTTGGAAGTCGAACGGACTTCCGGAACGGATTCTGATCGACTTCTGAGGTACGACTGTACAATGATAATAACTCCTCTTGCACAATGGGACTCCCCACCTCCCAGCGCATGCACCTCATGCCCTGCTAGAATCTTCAGAGTGATGGACAGACCAGAACAGAACCCCTGGAACAGACTGAGGGATGCGCAAGCAGAAATCCTTTCACTGTTGCGCAAGCAGAAATCCGTTCGCTGATGGAATGTCCTATTGTTAGGAATCTGCGCACTTTTACTGTTTCGTGCAGGATCACACATCCTGACGGGGTCTGTGTGGGATTCATTTTTTTGTGAAGGGGGATATTAGCAAGGCCACACACACACACACACACACACCCTACACACATCCCCTTCCGTTCCATGTAGCTGTTGCCGAATTTGGGTTTGTGGAAGTAGTTTGCAATCATGACATGAGGATGGCGCATGTGGGCAGGCTGTTGGACAACGTTATGTGAGGGGAAGTAGTCGACCAACTTCCTGTTTGACGGTAAAAAGGCAAACGTGTGTAAAGAAAGCAACCATGTGCAATCTATCCCTGCTTTTCTTTCCCTCTCTGTGGGTCTGTCTTTGGCTCATTTGGATCATTTTAGCCTAGAAAGGGGGTGCAGGAAATTTGGAAGGCCGAGAGCAGAACTGTATCCCATGCAGCAGCTTCTCTCAATAAAAGGAAGCCTTGGAAATGTATTGTGTGGGTATCCATTGACATGATAACCAGCTCTGTATATTTAACAACTGAGTTTATCTCAGTGAAGACCTTACTTGGAAAATAAATAGAACCCAGGCGGTTAAGAAAGCCCAACAGAGACTCCATCTCCTCAGAGTATTGCAGAAGAACGATGTCAATCAACATTTGATTATCTCCTTCTACCGGTCAACAATAGAAAGTGTCCTTTCATACTGCATCACAGTGTGGTACGCTGGTTTGACATCATCTGATAGGAAGTGCCTACAGAGGGTGGTGAATACAGCACAAGATATTATGGGCTGTCCCGTGAATCCGCTGGATGAAATAGCGGAAGAACGTTGCCTCAGGAGAGTGAGGAAAATTCTCAGGGATGATTCACACCCTGGCCGGCACTTTCTTGATCTCCTGCCCTCAGGCAGAAGATAAAGAAGTATGATTAGTCGCACCAACAGGGTAAAGAACAGCTTCTATCCATGGGCTGTTAGGTTGCTGAATGAAAAGATAACAGGACAACTGACTTTCGGATTTGGTGGGTGTGCGTCAGTAAATGAGGGGAATTAAGACTAAGAGAGATGAGTGGGGGGTGCTCGTGTATTCTCACTGTAAACCACAGAGCCTAGGACTTGCTGATCAGAAGGTCAGTGGTTCGAATCCCCGCGACGGGGTGAGCTCCCTTTGCTCAGTCCCTGCTCCTGCCAACCTAGCAGTTCAAAAGCACGTCAAAGTGCAAGTAGATAAATAGGTACCACTCCAGCGGGAAGGTAAAAACAGTGTTTCCGTGCGCTGCTCTGGTTCGCCAGAAGCGGCTTAGTCATGCTGGCCACATGACCCGGAAGCTGTATGCCGGCTCCCTCGGCCAATAAAGTGAGATGAGCACCGCAACCCCAGAGTCGGCCACGACTGGACCTAATGGACAGGGATCCCTTTACCTTTACCTTTACAAGTTGTACAAGTGACAATAAAGTTTTTCAAATATGAAGATGTTTGACTGGGGGGGATACCAGCTCCTAGCTACCACCAGCCTGTTTTCAGTGTGGTGGAAGAGGAGGGATCAGGCCAGTGGTCCTTCAGTCCGCCATTTTGTTCTCATAACAGCCACCGAAATCCCTGTGGGAAGCCTGAAAGCAAGACCTGAGCACAAGAGCGCACTGCTCCCTTGAGTTTCCCAGCAAATGTCACTCAGAGGCATACTTCCTCGCATCAGAGCCTCGCTAGTCACCACAAATGACTAGTCTGTTGGGTCACACAGCAGCTTTCATCTTAGACACCTTCCTGTTCTCCCCTCCCTCACGGTTATCTGTGGCTTAAATCCCTCACCGTAATTTAAGCCACATATTTCAAATGGCCACACATCACGGGCTCACTTTTATTTTTGTTCTGAAGCTATCCCTTGTGTCGCAGTTTTACAAGCCTGACTGTGTGTTGTCGTGGACTTCTCTGTTCTGTATGCAATGGAAGTTCCCCTGCAGCACTAAAAATATATATATGAGTTTGAGGAACTGTTAGTAACACAGGATGCTGCCACAAGAGCCGCTTTTACTCTGACCTCATTTGTTTATTCATTTGGTAGAATCCAGATAGGGACTTCCTATTTAACAACAACAACTATTATTATTATTATTATTATTATTATTATTATTATTATTATTATCCCACCAATCTGATTGGGTTGCCCCAGCCATTCTGGGAGACTTCCAACATATATAAAAACACAATAAAATATTAAACATTAAAAAAAAAAACTTTCCCATACAAGGCTGCCTTCAGGTGTCTTCTAAAGGTTGTATAGGTATTGTTACAAAAGTCGGGTGCCTCTCTCTGCAAGAGCCCATGGGATTCTAAATCTCCTTTAAAAAAACAGATTTTGATTTTGCTCCAGCCTTTTAAAATGCAGCGTTATTTGTTTTTATTAGGAATTATAGGTACCAAGATTCCATAGGATCAGAAAATACTTTTTATGTATGCGACAACAGATGCACGGATGTTATTAGCCCAGTGATGGAAAGAAGAAACCGTCCCGACCAGGGAAGAATGGCAAACCAAGTTGATGGACCATGCAGAAATGGCAAAATTAAGTGGGAAGTTCAGGAACCAAGAGGACAACAACTTTAAAAAAGAATGGGAAAATTTATAATTTATTTAGGAGACCATTGCGAGCAAATGAAAACAATAGCAGGATTTTAATCTCAATTGTAAGGTAACAAAGACTATGGATAACTCAGATGGATTTTTTTTTAAAATGTGGATAACGGATTGATAAGCAGTTGTAAATGTTGACATTTGGACCTATGGAGGGGGGGATTTTTGAGATTCAGAGCAATCTCTTTATATGGATTTGTAATTGATTTTGTTATTAATTTATATTTTTTTAAATCAAATAAAATCTATTTTCAAAAGGGGGGGGGGGAATGCAACGTGATTCAGAACCACTTTTCAATGGTAGTTCTGCAAATACGGAACTCCAACTCCATCTTGCCATTTCATTCTGATCATATACGCCATTCATTTAAAACACACCGTTTCCACCACCAAAGAATACCGGGAAATGCAATTTAGCCCACACAGAGCTACAATTCTCAGCATCCTTTGTTTCCTTAGCATAATTTTACTAATCTAGATTTCCAAGATAGCCTTAAAAAAAAAGAGAGAACCATAAAACAAATATAAAACAGATCAAAAACGTCAGAAACAAAAGCAATTATTGTAGCAACAGCAAAAAAATAATACAAAAAAGCAGTAGATATAAAATCAGTTAAAATCCTGGGCAATCTTTTTTCCCCCTTTTTTAAAAAATGTCTAAAACATTGTTCTCTGGGCAACCCTGTCAGGTGATGGCACATAATTAATAGTAATTATTATTACAATTTTTATTATTTACTATTTACTATTAGGGGCGTGGGTGGCGCTGTGGGTTAAACCACAGAGACTAGGACTTGCCAATCAGAAGGTCGGCGGTTCGAATCCCCGCGACGGGGTGAGCTCCCGTTGCTCGATCCCTGCTCCTGCCAACCTAGCAGTTCGAAGGCACATCAAAGTGCAAGTAGATAAATAGGTACTGCTTCGTCGGGAAGGTAAACGGCGTTTCCATGTTCTGCTCTGGTTCGCCAGAAGCGGCTTAGTCATGCTGGCCACATGACCCGGAAGCTGTACGCCGGCTCCCTTGGCCAATAAAGCGAGATGAGCGCCGCAACCCCAGAGTCAGCCACGACTGGACCTAATGGTCAGGGGTCCCTTTACCTTTACTATTAATTTATTATATATTTATTGTTTATTTGTTATTATTTATTATTATTTACTATTTTTATTATTATTACAATTATTATTACTAACATGAGTTTGACCAAACTGTGGGAGGCAGTGGAAGACAGGATTGCCTGGCGTGCTCTGGTCCATGGGGTCACAAAGAGTCCGACACGACTAACCACAATTATTATTAATAAAGCTTTCAGAGTGACATGGATATTTGGAGAAGGACTGGGCTAGCTGGGGTGGGATGCTCCACGGGGCCTCCAAGGAGTCAGCCTGCCTCCTCCCACTCAGCCGCCCTACAGCTGAGGGGGAGGCAGTGGGCGGACCATTTGGGGCAGTCAGAAGCCTGCGGGTACCCAAGCCACCACATCACTCCCAGAAGGGACGTGTGGCTGGGCGTGCTGCAGCCCCTGCGGTGAGTGCCGCATGTCATTTTGTCAGCCCCCTCAGTGGTGACACCCGGGGCAGTCTGCCCCCACTGCCCCCCTTCCTCCACCCCTGTCACTAGTCCAGCTGCCGCATTCTGGATTAGTTGTAGTTTCTGGGTCACCTTCAAAGGTAGCCCCACATAGAGCGCATTGCAGTAGTCCAAGCAAGAAGTAACTAGAGCATGCACCACTCTGGTGAGACAGTGCGGGCAAGTAGGGTCTCAGCCTGCGTACCAGATGGAGCTGGTAGGCAGCCACCCTGGACACAGAATTGACCTACGCCTCCATGGACAGCAGTGAGTCGAGAATGACTCCCAGGCTGCTCCCAAGTTTGGGGGACCAGGGAGTCCCCAATACCTGCCCGCCCCCTGTTCCCCCCAAACAGTATTTCTGTCTTGTCAGGATTCAGGTTTAAATGTACGGTATGTACCAAGAATGTCAGATAATTTCTACAGAAACAGAATCAAGTGTGGAAATCACTGTTTTCCCCATACAGTGGTGCCTCAGGTTAAGAACTTAATTTGTTCCGGAAGTCCGTTCTTAACCTAAAACTGTTCTTAACCTGAGGTACCACTTTAGCTCATGGGGCCTCCCGCTGCACGATTTCTGTTCTCATCCTGAAGCAAAGTTCTTAACCCGAGGTACTATTTCTGGGTTAACGGAGTCTGTAACCTGAAGTGTCTGTAACCTGAGGTACCACTGTATTCACTCAACATCAGGACCACATTAACTTCAAACAAAGGCAAGTAGGAATTTGTTGACACCAAGTTTCAAAGCTGCAAGTATCTATCACAAATTAACGCAACTTGCGTTCAGTTTGTGGTGCTTGGATGCAAGCTCCATTGAATCTAGTGAAACTTATTTTATGATATTGCTTTTTTGTTGTTGTTGCAATTTCATTTTGGTATAGTTTTTATTTTAGTTATTTATTTAGGTGCCGGCAGCGTCAACCACAGAATCCTTTCATCTCCCAACATGACCTTTTAAGTGGAGATCTTCCGGGGGCGGCGCGAACGGCAATGGCGGTCCTCTTCTGAACGGGAGAGGAGGCTCCGCAGGCAACGGGTCGTCCGCTACGGCGAAGCGGAGACCCACTCTGGAAAACCCCAGGCGGCAAGAGCCTGGGGTCTTGAGGCTCGGTGGGCGCCTTGAGCGACCCTCCAAGTGCAGAAGGAACCCCGTAAGGGGCTCCGGAGCGCAGAGGGGGGTTGCGGCGCTGTGAGCTGTTTCACAGCCTGAGGAGCGAAGCCGCGCTGCTACTGTCGGTGAGCGCTGATCCCTTTTCCTGCTAAATTACGGATTCGGACGAAAAAGCAACTAACTTGTGAGTAAAAGACTGAGTCACTTGAATTTGAGACTTTAAAAGGAAAACTTAAATTGGCTTGAACTTGGCTGAAAGCGGAGAGACGTGGAAGCAGGAAGTCCGTCTTCCGCAGCCATTGAACTTGAAAAAAGCAATCAGCTGGAGGAGTGGAGGCTGAAAGAAAGAGATCCTAAGTTTTACAGATCTAAGCATCTACTGAACTTGCATCTTAAAGTAAAGACTTTAAGTTAAAGATTTGGGATTTTTATTTGCACTTGACTTTCCTCCTTTTTATTGGATTACAAATTAGAAGGTGAAACCCAGAGTCAGGAGCTGCCTGAGCACTAAGGGAGCTGTCAGCACTGCAGATTTGGATACTGTATATTGGAACTTGAAACAATCTGAGGGTATTGAGACCTTTTAAATTTGAAACATTTTTTTTTGGAGATAAATAAGCACTGTCTGCAACAAAGTGACCATTTATAAACTCTGCTAAACATTTGTATTTGAAGGTTCTTGGACATTAAATTAGACTCTGAAAGACAGATTAAGCTCCCTCTAGAGGATTGGATTATAACAGTGACTTTACATGCACTTTTTACTTTCGATTCCCTTGCTGTTTGCTTGCTCTGGACCTTTCCATTCCCATGGGAACAACTCAGTGTGACCTTGACTGACAGATAACGTTGGAATGAGTGGCACAAGAAAAAGAGGGAGAGCTAAACAAACAACTTTAACAACTCTAACCTCAGCCTCACAGACACGTAGATCATCTGTGCCTACTTTGCCCTCAGAAGTGGAGGGAGAGGGCGAAGCAGAGCAGTTACAATTGGAAGATATGGCCTCAGGAGCATCTGTTTCTGTTCTAGACAAAATTTTTGAAAAATTGGAAGCTTTGGACAAGAAAGCAGATGCGCAATCAGCAAAGATTGATAAAAACACAGAATGTCTAAATAAATTAACCACACAAGTGGTACAGAATGCACAAGCAACTGGACAGTTAACGGAGGCCTCAGCAGAAAATCGGAAATTGGCTGAGGACACCAGACAAAAATTTGAAAATTTAGAGCAAGAGGTAAGACCACTCACTAAACAAGTCGGGGAACATCAGATTTATCTTTCTATGATAGAACTGCGAAACCGTGAGAACAACTTAAGGATTAGATCACTACAAGAGGCAGAAGAAGGACATCTAACTGAGTTTTTGACCAAAGAATTCTCCAAGTTCTGGAACTTGGAAGAAAAGGACTTTAAAATCGTGTCAGCTTTCAGACTTGGAAGATTTATAAAGAAGGAGAGGCCCAGAGACTGTTTGATAACATTGAGATCAAAGGAGGAAAGGGATAAGATTTTGGGACTACATTTTGTAAAATCACTGGAGGTTTCGGACAGAAGAATTGAAATTTATAAAGATATCCCAAGACTACTGCTTGATCTTAGAGCCGCCTATTCTGAACTTGTTAAACTACTAAGGAGCAACGCAATTCCATTCAGGTGGGAATTTCCCCAAGGAATATCTTTTACCTTTAGAGGGAGAAAGGTTAAAGTAAGAACACTGGAAGAGAGAGACAAATTCTTGTCTACATACGGAGAGGACCTTCAAAAAGGAACTGAACTACCTTCTGGGCCCGAGGCAACGCCAGTACCAACATCGGCATCTGTGGAACCTGAAGATCCTGAGAAGATACCACCCCTTGAAAAATAACCAGATAGTTCAGGATGTCTCTGCAACTGTTGAGCTGGAATATTAATGGTTGTAACATTCCGGAAAAAAGGAAGAAAATATTTCATATATTAAAAAAAGAACAATTGGATATTATTTGTTTACAAGAAACACATGTGACGAGGCTCCACAGAAAAGTGTTAATAAATAAAAGATTGGGCCAGGAATTTGTATCGTCCGACAAAGTTAAGAAGAGAGGTGTGGTGATATATGCAAAAGAGAGCCTGTCACCTAAATTCCTATTTAAAGATGAACATGGAAGAATTTTGGCTATTGAGATACAATATCAAGGAGAGAAATTGCTGATATTAGGAATCTACGCACCTAATGAAGGGAAATCGGAATTCTACAAGAAGTTGCAGGAGACAATGCTGGACTACCTAGACTACAACAACATCATAATGATGGGAGATATGAATGGGGTCGTATCAACTAACATGGACAAGTCACAAAGTCAAAATGTTACAAAAGACGGCAGACTACCTAAAACCTTTTTTGAAATGACTGACAATATGGATTTGATTGACATTTGGAGGACAAAGAACCCACTAGGAAGAGAGGGAACATTCTTTTCTGAAGCCCAACTGACCTGGACAAGAATCGACCAAATATGGATCTCCAGAGGCCTGGCACCCAAGGTCAGAAAAGTGGAAATCTGCCCAAAGACCTGCTCCGACCATAATGCAGTAAAGATGGATATGACACTATTACCAACTGGATCCTTCAGATGGAAGATGAATGACAATTTGTTTAGAGATCAGGAAATTACCAAGAAGGCCCAAAAAGTTCTGAAGGACTATTTTGAGATAAATATGAATAATATGGTGGAAAAAAGAATAATCTGGGACGCAAGTAAAGCTGTAATGAGGGGATTCTTGATACAACAGAATGCAGTAAAGAAAAGAACACAAAATGAGAAGAAAGATAAGATCTTGGAAAAAATAAAAGAATTAGAGAAGAAATTAAGAGTGAATCCGAAGTCACAGCCAACTCTGAGAGAAATTAAACTTTATCAAACACAATATTCTAAATTGATAAATCAGGAAATTGAATGGAAGGTTAAATTAATGAAACAAAAAACGTTTGAGTCGGCGAATAAATGTGGAAAACTGCTAGCTTGGCAGCTGAAGAGAAGACAAAGATTAAATACTGTTACAAACTTAGAGGTTGATGGAAAAAACATCCAGAATCCAGTGGACATTAGAAAGTGTTTCCAGAGATACTTCAAAAAATTATACACCCAAGGGCCGCAAGATGATGCTGAGATTAAACAATTTTTGGTAAAAAACGGACTATCTAAATTGTCACAAGAAAATAGGACAATCCTGAATTCTAAAATAACACGACAGGAGATCGAACAAGCTATCCAGAACATGCAACTTGGCAAATCTCCAGGACCAGATGGGCTGACCTCCAAGTACTATAAGACATTAAAAGACTATTTGATACAACCTTTGATGGAGGTCAGCAATGAAATTATGGAGGGGAAGAGGGCACCGGAGTCGTGGAAGGAAGCGTTTATCACATTAATACCAAAGTCGGAAGCTGAAAAGACACAACTTAAGAACTACCGTCCCATCTCTCTTTTAAATGTGGATTACAAAATATTTGCAGACATTCTGGCAATTAGATTTAAAAAAGTTTTAAATGAAGTAATTCATAAGGACCAGGCCGGCTTTCTCCCAGGAAGACATCTGTTTGCTAATACAAGGAACATTATTGACATTTTGGAACTTTTGCAAACAGACATAAATACAAAAGCAGTCTTAATTTTTATAGACGCGGAGAAGGCCTTTGACAATATCTCCTGGAAATTTATGATGGGAAATTTAAAAGAGATGGGAGTGGGACGGGGTTTTGAGAATGGGATCGGGGCGATATATTCAGAACAGAAAGCTAAACTGATAGTTAATAATGTGGTTACAGAAGAGTTTAAAATTGAAAAAGGGACACGACAAGGTTGCCCTATTTCCCCTTTGTTATTTATTTCGGTTCTGGAAGTGCTATTAAACATGATTAGAGAGGATCGGTTGGTGGAAGGAATTCAGGTCGGTCAGAAACAATATAAATTAAAAGCTTTTGCAGATGACCTGGTTTTGACCCTGCAGAAGCCAGAGCCCAGTACGAAAAGAGTATTACAACTGATTAATGATTTTGGTCGGGTGGCTGGATTTAAACTAAATAAACAGAAAACTAAGGTTTTGGGGAAAAATTTGACTGATACAGAGTCAGAACGGTTTCAGAATGAGACAGAACTTAATGTGGTTAAAAAAGTAAAATACCTAGGGGTGAACATAACAGCAAAAAATCTAAGTCTATTTAAGGACAATTATGAAAAATGCTGGACAGAAATTAAGAGAGACCTAGATAGTTGGTCAAAATTGAAACTTTCTTTGTTAGGCCGAATTGCTGCTATCAAGATGAATGTATTGCCAAGGATGTTGTTTTTATTTCAAACACTTCAGGTCTTGGACAAAACGGGGTGCTTTCAGAAGTGGCAGAGAGACATTTCTAAGTTTGTCTGGCAGGGCAAAAAGCCCAGAATTAAGTTTAAGATTTTAACTGATGCAAAACAAAGAGGGGGCTTTGCCCTGCCAGACTTAAAGTTGTATTATGAAGCAGCAGCGTTCTGCTGGCTAAAAGACTGGCTACTTCTTGAGGACACTGATGTGTTGGATCTGGAAGGGTTTAACAATGCTTTTGGATGGCATGCATATTTATGGTATGACAAGGTTAAAGCAAATAAGGCCTTTAAGAACCATATTGTCAGAAAATCATTGTTTAATGTCTGGACAAAATATAAAGACTTGTTGGAAAATAAAACACCAAGGTGGCTTTCACCTTTGGAAGCCAAGGCCCGAAAAAGACCCAATATGGAGGCTAAATGGCCAAAATATTGGGAAATACTAGAAAAGGATGGAGACAATTGGAAATTGCAGAGTTTGGAGAAAATGAAAGACAAAGTGCGAGATTGGTTACATTACGCTCAGATCAAAGAAGTTTTTAAAAATGATAAGAAACTAGGGTTCCAGGTGGAGAAATCGAAATTAGAAACAGAATTGTTAGAACCAAAGATTAAGGTACTTTCAAGGATGTATAACTTGCTGTTGAAATGGAATACACAAGATGAAACGGTTAAATCGGCTATGATATGGTGGGCACAGGACATTGGGCATAATATCATGTTTGAGGACTGGGAGAGGTTGTGGAGCAATGGATTGAAATTTACTGCATGTAACGCTCTGAAAGAAAATGTAATGAAAATGATTTATAGATGGTATATGACCCCAGTCAAACTTGCCAAAATTTACCACCTGCCTGATAATAAGTGTTGGAAATGCAAAGAATGTGAGGGAACGTTCTTCCACCTCTGGTGGACTTGCCCTAAAGTGAAGGCGTTCTGGGAAATGATCTATAATGAACTGAAAAAGGTATTTAAATATACCTTCACTAAGAAACCAGAGGCTTTCCTTTTGGGTATTGTCGGCCAAGGGGTGGCAAAGAAGGACCAGACATTCTTTATGTATGCAACAACAGCAGCAAGGATACTTCTCGCAAAACACTGGAAAACTCAAGATCTACCCACACTGGAAGAATGGCAGATACAACTGATAGACTACATGGAACTGGCTGAAATGACCGGCAGAATCCGTGACCTGGGAGAAGAGAGGATTGAGGAGGACTGGAAGAAATTTAAGAACTATTTACAAAAGTATTGTAATTTGAGTGAATGCTAAACAAGACGCTAGATCAAAATAACTGAGCACCACTAAATTTAGAAGTTTTTAAGAAAATAAGTAAGACTATGAAATTTAGCTCCTTCTGAGAATTATAAGATTATGAAATATAGAAGGGATATAAGAATTTAAATAAGATGATAAATTGCTGACAAAACGTTACAACGATGAAAGTGGGAGCGGGAGATGTGAGGAAGTCCAAAGAAAATGTGAAAATATGTTAAGATCAATGTTACATTGTTTATTATGTTTATTTTTATTGTAAAACTTAATAAATTGCTTTAAAAAAAAAATAATTAAGTGGAGATCTTTATCCCAGTCTGCCCTCTGTTTTCATATATGGAATTGTTTTTAAACGTTTTATATATGAAGCTATTTTTGACAATTTTCACACTTTTCTTCTTTCGTTGTAACAGTTTGGTTTTTCCTGCTGTAACCTGCCAATGGGGTCTTACGGCACAGGGAGATAAGTAAGTTTTGCATAGACCATTTACCAATTATTTTTAAAACAAATATCTAAGCAGCTTACAGTATAGGTTAAAACATCTCAATAAAAAAAAAGGGGGGGGGGAAATCACATTCTGTAAGGCACAGTTAACAACTAAATAGAGAATCTTCCTTGGCATCGAAATAGATATTACACATAAAAACCTGCTGCAAAAATACAGTTGAAGACATTTTTCTTCCAACCAGCTTTCCCAGCTGAATAATTGGACCTCTACCATGTAAGTCTATTCTTATTGTACATCACTTTCAGATGCTTGTACAGATGAATAAATGGTTGATAATATTTTTTAAAAAAAAATAATGACAAAAATACAAGGAAATTTCAACAATGTAAAACAGCTGAAGAGAATATCCTCTAAATATAAAGAAATAAAACAAAATGTTACAAATGAAAATCAGCACAAAACTTATATTAAGTTTTCATTCTGCTTACTTCCCTCTGTCTGTAAAGTTAGGAGTAGCATAAATAAATAATTGAGAAAATAAAATTCATTTTAATTTGAATACTGAAGACACAAAGACAATTGTTTACAGACCGGAATTTGACCACCCAGAAATTAAAATTCTCATTCTGGAGCCCAAAGATACCAGTAAATTCTACTCTCCTGCAGCTGCCATCGTGGGGTTAGCAGAGGATCTGACAATTTTGATTTTCTGTTTCTCGTTTTTCTCTAGTCTTAAATTCTGTTTTCCAAATTTCTGCAGCAATTGGCGTGTTAAAAAAATCCCCATGAGAATTCTTCAGCATTTCAGTGGGAATTTCTTCTAATAAGCATCTCATATACACATTTTCCCAAGCAATTTCACCTGATATAATGCATGTTGGCATGCTATTTTCACAAATATATTCATTTTAATGCAGACTTCCCCCTAATATATGCAGTTTTGTAAGCACTGTCTGGTTGGAGAACTGCATCACAAAATTCGGGTGTTTGTGATTGTCAAAGGACGGCGGTGTTTCAGTTCTCGCACTGTTTTGGAAAGCACGAATTGGCTAGATTTAGCTTTTAATTGAAAGTGCATCCCTCCCACAGAGAGTTGTCTTGCCCTGGCGGAAGGAGAGAGCTAACTTTCAGAAAGGATTTCCCTACAACTGTTTCTATCTTGCCTCTATTGATCTTAATTGTTGCTGATTTGTGAGGTTATATGGAAAAGCTGCATGTCTAAATCCGTACAAACAAACAAAACAAATACATGCAGTGCCTTCTCAGTGGTGGCTCCCCATTTGTGGAATGCCCTCCCTGGCAACATGCATTTGTTTTCGCTCATTATCGACTTTCAGGAGTTGAGAAACATTCCTGCTTACCCAGGCATTTAATGGCCGGCTGAGAGAATGTGACTGTTTCAAGGATGCTTTTAGACCTGATCTAAGAACGTTTCAATAATTTTATAGATGCGTTTGCCACCCTGAGTTCCTTTGAGAGGAAGGGTGGAATGTGGGTCGGCTTGCTCTGGCAGGGTGGAAAGCTGTGCTACTATATTATGGGTTGCTGGTTCACCCTCCTCCTCACTCCTGTGGAAGGTTTTTACAGTTTCGCTGGTACCATCAGAAGTAAGGAAGTGAAATCGACAAAGCTTTTTGCAGAAATAAACAAAAGACATAGAGGAAACGCAACAGCTATCTTCCTGGTAAATATTGCCCCAAACAGGGATAGGGAGCATGTAGCCCTCCAAATGTTGTATGGCCACAATTTCCATCATCCTCATCGCCTGCCGGCATGCCCAATATTCAGGGTTGATGGGAACTGTAGTCCATTAACACCACACCACCAGGTCTGACTAGCAGAAGGATCTGAGAGAGGGATCTTTCCCAACTCAGTCTGGAGATGCCAGGGATTTAATCTGGGAGTATTGGGAAATAATTTATAATGAATTGAAAAAAAATGTTTAAAAGTACTTTTCCAAAACAAAAAACCAGAATATTTTGTTGGGGATAATTCAGATGGAAATTCCCAGGTATGCCACTACTGCAGCCCATGTTTCGTTAGCCCAAAAATGGAAAACGAGCGAGGTCCTGACTAAAGAAGAACAGCAACTTAAACTGATGGAATATGCGCAGATTGCGGACCTGACATATAGAACAAGAGAACAAGAAGAACATACGTTTAGAGAACGGAAAACGTTTATTGAGGGTCAAAAAATGCGTTCTCAAGATGGCCACCATGTAAGTTTCCTCCTTCCAGTTCTCTCCGACCTCTTCTCCTGACTTGGATTTTACAACCGCTGGAGTAAGCTATTTACTTTAGTTTTGCCTTTTGCTAGACAAGTAATTGCTGGACTCTCCACTGGTGTGATGCCAGATTTTAACTAAGTTTGACGAAGGAGGATTGCTTTGGATTGATCTGGGTGGTGCCAAACTTGTGTGCTTCATAGAACAACGATCCTTCAGACCTGCACCGCCGGCACGAAGAGAAACTCCCCTGTTTAAGGTTTCTTATTGCTAAATGATTTTCTCTTCTGGGGGACACTCGGACAAATGACTGAGAAATGTAAGTAAGCAACGAACTTTACCTTACTTTTTCTTCGCTCACCACTCCCCTGCCTCCTGCAATACTCTCTAAGGTGCATTAAGATATTTCCAATTATTGCGGATATTTCTCCTAATCTCCACTATGGGCCATGGCAAGCGGCCAAGGGACCTGGATGAGGCAATGCCTCCCCCGAGGCCCAAACAGTCCAAGATTGATTCTTTCTTTCTTAACTGTAGCAGAAATAACGAGGAAGATAGCTACACGGTTGAAACCCACAATCGTTTTAATCCTTTAATTGACCTCGCAGCCGATATAGAAGTGGAGGGGGTGAACTTGAAGGCAACGAATAATGCTAATGATAATGACAAAGAAGAGAGAGTCACCTCGAAGGGGGAGTCCGAGTTGGCCCTGGGCGATGGCATGGGATTCAATCATTTCCAATTAATAATCAGGACCCTGCGCTGCATCTTTAAGAGCATAAATGGGATCTCCATGCAGGTGAATAATCTCCACCAAAAGCTTGAGGCCCATTTGCTGGAGCTGCAGCACAACCTCACTCTGCCTCCGAGGGATTTAAAGGGACAGAGGTGTACCTCCCCTGTTAGACATGAAAGTGGTACTGGTGGTCACCTCTTAAAAACTCAACTGGACTCTCAATCTCTGATCTTACAACCAAACAAAATATGTCTAACTATACGCAGCAGTGACCCCAGGTCCCCAAGGTGGAATAATCCGAGAGATGTCAAAGATCATCTAAGGCAACTCCTTCAGATTTGGCCTCCGCTAATAGATCTCAGTACAGTGAAACTCTTATACTACCACCATCGGTTCCAAAAAGTACTGCTCTCCTTCCAGTCACCAAAAATTCCCTCCATACTGGTTAGGCATAAAGCGTTTTTGGCCACCTGGGGCATCTTCCCAACGAGAGTCTTTAATGACACCAGGATTAAACCTCTTTTCCGTAGCATCGTACAAAAAGGTATCCGCTCGCCAGACAGGCGCGACATAGTCTTGAAACTCAAGCTGTCCACCCGGGAACCTCACCCTCCCTCTCAGCCCAAGCCTCCTGGTTTATCTACTCCAGCTACAGAGAAGCATGACCAAAGCGGGCCCAGCCATCTGGCTGCCTCAGAGGAGAGGGACCTTATTTCATCCTATGGCGAGTTGCCATTAGTAGAACAGCAGGAAGTTATAAACAGGCTCGATACACTCAAGCAGCAACTTACACATGTACTTCAAGAAAAAATCTCCTCAAAACCTGGTCATAGCAACCTATTAAATCAAAGGAACGCAGTCATGAAGGGGCTAACACCCCAGAAACCCCTGCCAATCACTGGGACTCCAATAACGGATGATATGGCAGTCTGCCTGGCGGAAGCTCCTCATACACCGTCGCAACGCAGACCCCCTTCACCTCTACTAATAGATCTGCAATCAGCTACCTCGTCCTCCGCCTTAAAGAGCAATGCGCCAAACACCCCTCATCCTGGTAATCTGTCAATGTCCTATTCTTCTATGCCTGACCTGGAGTCCTCATTCAGTGTGGTCCAGCCAGATGACTGTATATCCTCGTCCTTTGCCAGTCAACCTCTTTTGGTAGAACCTCATGTATCCGCAACCTCTTCAAGCCAATATATAAACGTTAAGGAAGCCACTGCGCAAAGAGACAGCTCAGGCTTTATTGAAGACCCTGCTGGCCACATCAATCAAATTACCACCCCTTCGATACCTTCGGCTGTATCACGCCTGGCGCTGTCTCAGACCCTTGGCAATGCTTCTCCCACCAGCAACCAGAGTAACTGACTAGCACATAGTCCCTCTTCAAACTGCTTCAATGTGCTATCCTGGAACGTGGCGGGATGGACGTCCAAACAGGATGGCAGGGATATGAAAGAGTTTTTAGCGAAATTCCAGATTATGGGTATACAAGAGACCTGGTGCTTAGAATCGTCACCCCCCCCTTCCCTACTGGGCTATGACGCCTTTGTGATTCCTGCGACCAAAACACATTTGTTTGGGCGCCCTAGTGGAGGCCTGGTAACATTTGTTTCGCAGGAGCTTCAACTTAATATCTCTCCTCTCTTTTGGTTAGAGAGTAATTGCATTCAAACTTTACACATCACTAACAGCCCGGTTGGGGACTTCATATGTGTAAACTTGTACAATCCATCTACCTACTCCTCTTCTCATTCAAATCAGCTTTGGGAGGATTTAAGATTTATCCTCGACAAATCTGTGGCTGAATTTCCAAAGTCAGAGATCCTTATAATGGGGGACTTTAATGCCAGAATCGGAGCAGATATAAGCTCATTCACCAATAAGTCGCAATTATTCATAGAAGATGAGTGGTTTCCTACGTGGAATTCACATGATGAGACCATTAATAGGGCTGGCATCATACTGCTGGAGTTTACCATAAACTGCGGGCTGCACAGCTTGCATGGCACACCCAAAGACTGGTCCGGGGGATTCTATACTTTTCTAGGATCTAGAGGGGCAAGCGTTATAGACTACATCTGGTCCTCCTCGGTATTTAATGATAAGGCATATTGTTTCAATGTGTTCAACAGAACCGAAAGTGACCACCTGCCAATCGCCATCTCCTTCCTCCACACACAGCTGGGGCTTCCCAGCTCACTCCACCCCCAGGATCCACTGATCTTAGCTCCTGGACGTAAGAAGTGGGATTTCTATCTGGAGCAAGACATAAAAGTCCTCCTAAATTCCCCTGAGATCCTAGCCCTGAAAGCTCAGCTGTTAACAATGAATGTGAATCATTTCTCAACTTTCCAGCAAATTCTAGCCTTCTTGCTTCCTTCACTTACGAAACCCTCCCGTGCGATTCTAACCTGGAAGAATCAAACTTGGTTCGACCAAGAATGCAAACAGTGCAGAAGTAGGCTTAGATTTCTTCAGTCTGATATGAAATCAGACAGCACCCAGAGCAAAATCAGGGAGTTAGCCCAATTCCGTTCATACTACAAGAAGCTGCTCCATCATAAGAAATTGCTCTTTGCGAAAGACCGCTGGACGGCACTGTCAGTGGCCATTAAAACCCGTGACGACAAGAAATTCTGGAATTTAATTAATGCAGGTTTAAGACCCCCCTCATTCATCGCTAATAACATCACAGCAGCCAGTTGGCACTTTCACTTTGCTCAGCTGTATTCCGCCCCAGATCCCGAAGTAAATGTTGTCTCCACTCTTCCAGCATCTGCCTTGCCCACCTGGGAGCCCGTCTCCCCAGAGAGATGTATACAACTAATCAGTACGCTTTCAGGGGATAAATCCCCGGGGGAGGATATGATACCACCTGAGGTATTCTTGTCGAACCAGACATGGTGGGCCCCTATTTTAGCATCTCTCTTTACCACTATTAATGCTACTCTTAAGATTCCACCTAATTGGAAACAGAGCATAGTCATCCCAATACATAAAAAGGGGGATCCACAAGATCCGCGTAACTATCGACCTATCAGCCTGCTGGACATATCATACAAGGTCTACTCTAGATTCTTGCTAGAGAAATTAATCGAGTGGGCAGAAGAAACAAAGCTATTCCACCCGGAACAGGCTGGCTTCCGTAAAGGTCACAGCACATCTGGCCAATGTCTTGTTCTATTTACCCTGATTGATAAATACCTAAACAGGTTCAACTGCAAACTACACGCGGCTTTTGTGGACCTGACCTCCGCTTTTGACTCCATCCCCAGAGATAGGCTATGGCAGAAGCTTAGTTACACTAACATAGATAAGAGACTCCTCCACCTTCTTATGGAAATTCATAATGACATATCGGCCAGAGTAAAATTCGGCCCCCTGGGAGCTCTATCTGATCCTTTCCCTCTGAATAAAGGGGTCAAACAGGGCTGCCTCTTGGCCCCTTTTCTATTCAATTTCTACATCAATGACATCGTTACAACCATGAAGGCCCTAAATCAAGCTGCCCCCTCTTTACAACAGCTCAAGATCCCCATATTACTCTATGCGGACGACATGGTGATACTGTCTTTAACCAAGCAGGGCTTAAACAACATGCTCAGAGGGCTCATGACATATTGTGATACCAACTCCCTCAAAATCAATTTCGCCAAAACCAAAATTCTTACTTTTGGCACGAAAACTCGGAAGCCTTTCTGGAATTTTGAGGGCCACTCTATTGAATATTGTTCAGCATTCAAGTATTTGGGTATCACTTTTCAGCATGGGCTTAGCTGGTCAGCTCACCTAAATATGACCATCCTGGCTGCCCGTAGAACCATCAAAGCCTTGGAGAAATTCTTCTATGCAAAAGGCGGCCAGTTGGTTCCACCAATCAGAAAAGCATTTATCAGCAAAGTCCTCCCGATGTTACTGTATGGGGTTGAAATCTGGGGGTGGAATTTAAAAACACTACAATGGCTGGAGATTCTGCAAAACTCTTTTGCACGAAAGATACTGGGCCTCCCCAAGGGCTCAGTTGCTGCACAGTTAAGAACAGAACTGGGCCTCCCCTCCATTGTTGCGAGAGCCCACATTAGAATCATTAGTTTTTACTGTAAATTAATCAATGCCCCAGGTTCCCTACTAGCTAGGCAAGCCTTTTTAACTTGTTCTCATACCAACAAATGGTCCAAGGCCATGGAGACTATTACTGCACGCTACTCCCTCCCAGATCTCGACACGCTGTCATCTTGGGACCAACATAAAATCCGGGCCTGGATTCTTACAAGAGACGAGGCCATGGACCGGGCACAGTCCATTACAGCTCGCCTCTCCATGTGGCTCCCTAAAGTGAAAGTGGTAAGATCACTTGCCAACTACTTGATAGACCTGACGGAGCCCAATTTGAGAAGAGCGTTTACTATGGCCCGTTTCCATTCTATACCCACGGCCTTCCTGCAGGGGATTTACTCTAAGACCCCTATTACTCAGCGTTTATGTCCATGCACAATGAATGAAGTAGAGGACTTCATACATTTCTTTTTCTACTGCCCTATTTATGAGCCAATAAGACCTAAGCTCCTCCTCTTGATCCCGTCCACCATTACATCTAAGGAAGACTGTTTGAAATCGCTTCTTGTGGACGCAAATCCCCAAATTTCACGTGGGGTGGCAATTTTTATAGTGCAGGCTCTGAAACTCAGGGCTACTCTGACTGGGTAGTGTGTCCTAGACCTGGACCTGTTTTAATTCTTTTTATTACTTTTTCAACCCAATGTGCCGAGCCTATTTTGGGGCCATTTTATGTTTTATATACATCCGCATTTTGGATTCTTGGCGCTGGCAACTAAATCTTTACATTATTGTCTTAGGGTAATTTAAATGTCATTACGCCAGTAATACCGCTTTGAATTTTGTTTGGTTGCTTGTCTCTAGTATTTTTGTCTTATTTTGCTATGGCTGTATGCTAATGCAATAAAGGTTTTGATTGATTGATTGAATAAATGGGGGGGAACTGTGTATACTTGAAAACGTTGGCATTATTAAGATAAATTCAACAGTGTAAACAAGTTTGGATGGATGTATTAATGGAATACTGAATGGTTTAGTTAATGTAAAATATGTGGGGGTTTGCGATATGCGATTGAACCATGGAAAGAGAGGAAGGGAAGTCTTTGACATTTAAGGTTTAATGAATATTTTAAATTGTAAAATAGAAAACTTAATAAAAATTATATATACACATATAAATAATAATAATCTGGGATGCTCAGTGTACAAAGCACATGTTTATCTCTAGCCCTTGCTGTCCAATGTGCCTTTATTGAGGGTGCTTCTAGATTACCTGCTTATTGAGCATTAAGTCCTGATTTATTTGCAGGGAAGTTAGATAATAATCCCACACTTTCCCCATCACCTTCCCAAAGGTCCAGTTTTTGTGGGTGGGAGGGGAGTGGGTCTGTTGCGCACCCTCCAAATTTGCCAATATGTGATTGAAGCACCCCAAATCACTGCCTCAGTGCGAGAGATGGGAACGAGGCTCATTCCATCAGCTTTGCTGAAAGACCATCTCCGTCAGACATCTCCTGCTCCTGAACTGTTTCTGTGCCAGCTGGTTGTGATAAGAATTACTATTTTAAGAATTGGTGCCTGTTTGTTTCCCCCCCCCTTCCCTCCCTGTCTCTTTTCCCTTGTGTGTTGCATTTTGGGGGGACAAACGCCGGCTCCCTCAGCCTGAAAGCGAGATGAGCGCCGCAACCCCATAGTCGCCTTCAACTGGACTTGACCGTCCAGGGGTCCTTTACCTTTTTAACTTGCATTTTTTAGATTGTAAACCTGAGGGCAGGGACCACCTTGTTTAACTGACAGTAGACTAAGTTTTAATTTATATATATTTTTAACTGTTGCTATATCTGTATTGTCCCTGTTATACCTAATTGCAGATTCAAATGTATCCCTCTCGTGTTTTATGACTTCCTTGATATTGTATGTGGGCTGGAACTGGTCTGTGACCGAAATAATAACATTCATTCAACTGACTGTACGTAAGCCACTCTGGGGGCCTTTTAAGCCAAAGACCAAGGTATAAATGCTCTAAATAACAACCCTCTTCCCTAAAATTCTGTAGATTCCAAAGCCTTATCAAGTCCCACTCCGCCCTGCCAAAAAGCAGGGTCTGCCCCCCAGCCCCAGCCCCTCACCGATCGGCCCACACAATCCAGACCTCCACCTGCCTCAGGTAGCCTGCAAGCTCCAGCAGAACAAAAACTTGAGAAATCAACTCAAACTATAAAAGAAAAGATAAAAAAAATCCCAACCAGTGAACAGATGAAAGATTCCTTCCCTGTTGCCAAATAAACAGTGACCAGTCAGAGCCTGAGTACAAGCAAATTCCATCCACCAGATCTATTCCACAGTGCAAATTCTAGAGTTGCAGGCTTTGTTAAAACACACACACACAACCCTCTACTCTTGTGTCAGCTGCCAGACATAAAGAAGGCAAGTAAGCGATGTTTTCCTCGTCATATTATGTCTGCAATCAGGGGAGAAAAAATGCTTACCTAATTTCCATTTGTTATGCCTACTGTTAAAGACACAGGAACAGAGCCAGCAAAAGACAGTACGCACAATTACTATTTTTTAAAAGACAGTTGGCAACCCTAGAAATCTGGATCAGACCTGCCCTTTTTTGACTCTCCGGCCCCCTCGCCTAAAGCTTTTCCTTGTGAAGGTGAAACATCGAACACACCTGCCTTGGTTACCTGTGATCAGAGTCAACATCAAGTGAATCGCTTTCAGGTCCATGAGGCCCATCTGAGCAAAGCCGGTGGATTGGTGGTAGTTGTGGACAGAAATGAAATTCCTTTTGGGGAAGGCGATAAGAGATGGGGAAGTATGGCAGTTTCTCTTGTCTCTGAAAGATGCTGGTTGTTAGTCACTCAGGACCGGCTGAAAACAAGGCTTCCTGTTTGTGGGGCAGATGCGGAGAGAAGCTTGTAGGTTGTTGCGATGGGGTGAAGATAGGAGAGGAAAGGGGTCTGGTGGGGTAGCGCAGAGACAGAAATAGGTGTCTCACACACACTTGTTATCTTTCCATAGTCTTCAGCCGTCCTGTCATACAACCTACGTTCTGAAAGTGTGCAATTCTTAAGTTCTGGATCAGAGCCTATGCTTCAAGAGTCTCTGGGTGCTTCATAGGGATGCAGAGATCTGTCCATTTCAATTTTCTCAGTTTCTCCTCGGTCCAGTTTTAAATTTAATTCACGTTTTTGCATCGATTCGCCCCCCCCCCCCAAAAAAACACATTACAAAACCTTCAGCATTTTGGTGCGAATTTCCCCTAATAAGCACATTTTGTATGTGGTTTTGACTAATATACACATTTTTGCCAGCAATTCCTCCTAATACGGTGTGTTTTAATATGTTATTTCCACAATATGTGCACTTTAACCGAATATATGCATATTTTTTTGCTCTCAAATCTTCCTTTATTTAATATGTGCATTTTTGTAAATACTGGACAACTGCATTGCAAAATTCGGACGCGTGAGAATTTCGATATTTGGCTGTGTTTCAGTTCTCACAACACTCAACAGCCCAATTCCTATATCGTTCAGAATGGATAAAATTGTATCTGTAGGAGACCCTCACCTGTTGAGCCCAGGGGTCGAATGAGTATGTAAGGGCAATTATCCTGGTCCCAAGCTGTGGGAGCAGCATCTTGAGGTTAATAGATTAGGTTAAATGGCAAACAAAAATGTTTACACATGTACAAAAATGTTGCATTAAGACACTGGTGTGAATGATGGTAAGGAGCTTTTCTTTTTTGTTGTTGTTGTTTAGTCGTTTAGTCGTGTCCGACTCTTCGTGACCCCATGGACCAGAGCATGCCAGGCACTCCTGTCTTCCACTGCCTCCCGCAGTTTGGTCAAACTCATGCTGGTAGCTTCGAGAAGACTGTCCAACCATCTCATCCTCTGTCACCCCCTTCTCCTTGTGCCCTCCACCTGCGGGACCAGAGATTCTTAGAAGACTGGAGTAAATATTTGAACTATCTGAAAAGCAATTGTAATAAACAGATTACGCTAGTAGGACTGCAAGAAGTTCTGTAAGGAGGACTATGTGAAATATTGCAAGGAAGACTATGAAGAGAATTATTAGTTAATGAGAATTAACAGTGGAATTTGCTGCCAAGGAGTGTGGTGGAGTCTCCTTCTTTGGAGGTCTTTAAGCAGAGGCTTGACAACCATATGTCAGGAGTGCTCTGATGGTGTTTCCTGCTTGGCAGGGGGTTGGACTCGATGGCCCTTGTGGTCTCTTCCAACTCTATGATTCTATGATTCTATGATTCTATGATTCTAAAAGTAATAGAGAAATTAAGAAATGCAGAACAAGTCATAAAGAACAGAAAATCTTCAGAGGTTGTAGACAGAAGTCTAAAATATTGTATAAGATAAGAAGGACTGTTGGAAATGATATGTTAAAAAAACTAATAAAAATGTATATTTTAAAAAAAATTCCTTTATTCTTTGCAGCTGTTTTCTCCACCTTATACTCCACCAAAGCAAGAATCTTAATTGGTTCAAGAGAAGCAGGCGGCATTTTGTAAGAATTAGAAATCGCACCCGAACACTCTTCAGTGGAACAGTTTTATCTTGATCTGATCTCTGATTGTTCTGCAGAATGCAAGGCCACAAGAAGAGACTCTGAGACCACATTGCATCACAGCAGAGGGGAGGGGACTCTTGGGCTGTCAGTCTTCACGCATGTGGGAAAGAGAGAGAGCAAATGGTGTACAATGTCCGTAACCCTGAGCACTATACCAGAAAAGTTGGGGGGGGGGACACACATTGCTGGTTTTGCACAGTTTGAGCATGAAAAAGTGGGAGGTTGATAGCATGCAATGGGAAGAGCACGAGAATTTCCACTCTGGGCAAGACTGACGACCCATCAAGTACAGTTGCCACTGCGAATGCTGTTACTTGTTACAGCCAACCCAGTACCCTCCAGATGTTTTAGACTACAGGTCCCTGGGGCTGATGGGAGTTGTAGTCCAAAACATCTGGAGGGCACCAGCCTTTCTCAACCTGTGGGTCCCCAGATGTTGTTGAACTACAACTCCCATTACCCCTAGCTAGCAAGGCCAGAGCTCAGGGATGATGGGAGTTGTAGTCCAAAAACATCTGAGGACCCACAGGTTGAGAACCACTGAGCTAGGCAAGGGCTGCCTAGAGGTGCCAGGGCTGGAACCGGAGATCTTCTGTAAGCAAAGCAAAAGCTCTGCTGCCAGGAATAATAATAATAAAAAAAAAATTTTTTAATTATATCCCGCCCTTCCCAGTTAAAAAACCGGGCTCAGGGCGGCTAACAACAAATTTAAAACACTAAACACTTAATTATAAAAGCAGCATAAAATACAGTATAAAAACATGAATAACAATAATATTCAAAAAGCTAAAATCAATTAGAGGGCTAGCTGGCTGAATTGGTCCTACTTGGGCCAGCAAGGAGGCCAGGGGAGAATTAGCTGTGGGGTTTCAGACCGGGTGATCTTCATAAAAGGGGAGGGGGAGGGAAGAGAAGAGAAGAGAAATAAAAGATCAGGCTGAATTCAAATGAAAGGCCAGGCGGAATAGCTCTGTCTTACAGGCCCGGCAGAAGGAGGTTAAATCCTGAAGGGCCCTAGTGTCATGGGACAGAGCATTCCACCAGGTCGGAGCCATCACTGAAAAGGCCCTGGCCCTGGTGGAGGATAGGCTGACTTCCTTAGGGCCTGGGACCTCTAAACTATGGTTATTCATGGACCTTAAGGTCCTCAGCAGGGCACAGCAGGAGAGGGGGAAATTCAATTGTGCCAATTGAAAACCAAATTACAGACATGCTTTTTAATTGATCCAGCAACTGAAGTATCATACAATACTTTGCCAAGATTTAAAGCGCTGAAAATAGCCCCATGACAATACTGGTTAAAGATTACCATGTTTAAGACGAGCTTTTTTCCCTTAAAAATAATGTCCAAAATTAGGGTGTTGTCTTATACACGGATAGTGCCGAGGGTGGATTTTCTTAAATCTGAATCCCCAAAAGTAGGGGGCGTCTTATACACAGGGACGTCTTATAGACGGGAAAATACGGTATACCTTTTCACCAGTCGTGCTGATAGAAGCTATTTTCTTTCGTTTCTCCCACCACATTTTCAGTTTCTAAAATGCATTTTGAAAGGCCCAAACATACAAGATTGCTATTTATTCATCCCCTCTCTATTTCACCCCAGGCTGGCATTCCTCAAAACTGAGGTACAGTGGTGCCTCGCAAGACGAAATTAATTCATTCCGCAAGTTTTTTCTTCTTGCGAGTTTTTCGTCTTGCGAAGCACGGTTTCCCATAGGAATGCACTGAAAATCAATCAATGCGTTCCTATGGAGACCGTCCGGGGACAGAGGGGAAGTGCCGCACGCCTTCCCCTCTGTCCCCTCTTTTGAAGCAAGGGGCGGAGGGGAGAAGATCGCTTCTCCCCGTTGCCGCCCCTTGGTTCAAAAGGGGTCCAGGGAGAGAGGGGAAGGCCCGCGGTGCTTCCCCTCTGTCCCCGGAGATTGTGGGGCAGGCAACGGGGAGAAGCAATCTTCTCCCCGCCGCCCCTTGCTTCAAAAGAGGTCCGGGGACAGCGGGGAAGACGCGCTGCGCTTCCCCGCTATCCCCGGAGCTTGCGGGGCAAGTTTTGTTTTGCGAAGCAAGCCCATAGGGAAATGCGTCTTGCGAAGCAGCTAAGAAAACAAAAAACTCCTTCGTCTAGCGAGTTTTTCGTCTTCCGAGGCGTTCGTCTTGCGGGGTACCACTGTAGAATAAATATGGAGGACTCAATGATGTCGATATAGCCAGAATTGTTTCTGCAGGAATAGCCCCCATCGTAGTCCATGCCGCCATTTCACCCAGTGACCTCGCAGTCTGTAGTAGTGGCACCCGCCCTGTGGAACACCCTCCCACCAGATGTCAAGGAAATAAACAACTGTCTGACTTTTAGAAGACATCTGAAAGCAGCCCTGTTTAAGGGAGTTTTTAATGTTTGATGTTTTATCATGTTTTTAATATTCTGTTGGGAGCTGCCCAGAGTGGCTGGGGAAACCCAGCCAGATGGGTGGGGTATAAGTAATAAGTTGTTGTTGTTGTTCCAGATCCAGAACACACAACCGAATGGTTGATATAATGAGGAAAGAAAATGTCACTGAAATATAAATGCAAGGTTTTAATTCATGGGATGAACTGAAAAAAGCACCATAGGGATACTAAGGTAAAGGTAAAGGGACCCCTGACCATTAGGTCCAATCGCGGATGACTCTGGGGTTGCGGCGCTCATCTCGCTTTATTGGCCAAGGGAGCCGGCGTACAGCTTCCAGGTCATGTGGCCAGCATGACTAAGCCGCTTCTGGCGAACCAGAGCAGCGCATGGAAACGCCGTTTACCTTCCCGGCAGAGTGGTACCTATTTATCTACTTGCACTCTGACATGCTTTCGAACTGCTAGGTTGGCAGGAGCAGGGACCGAGCAACAGGAGCTCATCCAGTCGCAAGGATTCGAACCGCCAACCTTCTGATCGGCAAGTCCTAGGCTCTGTGGTTTAACCCACAGCGCCACCTGCATCCCAGTATAGGGATACTGGATGCTTCTTTATGTTGTGTCAGACCATTGGTCCGTCTAGCTCAGTCTGTATTAATTGGCAGCAGTTCTACATAGATTTTAGACAGGATTCTTCCATCCCTACTTGAAGACGCTGGGAAGTGAACCTGGGATCTTCATAGGCTCTACCACTACGGATGGACGAATCTGTCCATTTTCGTTCCCTCAGTTTGTCTTCATTCAATCATACTTTCAGTTCTCCACATTTCTGCAGCATTTTTATTTTTATTTTACTTTAATCCTCACGAAAATACGCCAGCATTTTAGCACTGATTTCCTCCTGGCCAATATTTTTGCAATTAATTTCCCTGAAAATGGAATGAATTTTGCATTTTTATTTGTTTTGTGGTCTTTGATCCTCACAACGACCCTGCGAAGCAGACCGTAGTGAAATCCGAGCAAAGCAACAAAAAGGAACGGCATGAGCACATTCAAGACTAACAAATTTATTGTGGTGTAACCTTTGGGGGGGCTAAAGTCCATCAAATAAATCATTCTTCACAATCCACAAATACATTTGCTACATAGCCTCTGAAGCGTCACTTGACTATTGTTTCATTTCTGCTATAAGTCGTGGATAGTTGGCGGCCCCATTGATTGAAAGGACACCAGCATAATTTTCTCAACACCACACAAGCAGCCAATGACAGAGAGGAGGATCCTTAAATTAAGCACAACAGTGACAAATGATGGAGTCTGGGGCCCCCGTAAAACAAATCCGCCATGACAATGAATTCTCAAAACCACATCTTTTTTGCCCTGGCTTCCTTCCTCTAAAGTCTAGAATAATGTTTAAAAAAGGCACTGCTTTTCCTTCCTCTTCAGTGTCTCAGGCAGGATATAATCAATAACTTTAAAAGAAACAAGGACATAGTCTTGTGATGTTCAGTTTACAGAAGGAAGGAAGCCCTGAATATTAAAAACTAGAGGCCAAATGGCTCCCTTTACAAGGGTGGGGGTGGGGGGGGTGAAATTCACCAGGAAAACCACAATGGAGTAAAATGGAAATGGTCCGCACTGAATTCAGTGCCAAAATGCCTCCTTGCCATGTCCTTATAATCCCAGTGGGGTACTTTGTAAATCCATTTGTGTGTGTTATGGGGAGAAATCATTTTTCTCATTTGCAGCACTTTGTAAATCCAGGTTTGTTTGGTTGCTTGCTTGTGGTTGTTAAGATCCATGGCCCCTTTCTCAGGTTAATCCAGGCATCCACCACCGTCTTGGTCCTCCAGAGCAGTAGAGTTTTTCATTTTTATTATTCTTACTGGAGTGGTTTCTTTGAGTTCAGTTTTCTGCCCCAACTGAAGCCTCCGACTCAGGGCATTCTGGGATAACACCTGGTGAATCAAAGTAGACATTATCCAATCATCCTGATGTAACGTGAAGGAAGATCCACTGTCTGGGGATAAGTCAGTAAGGCAGATGAAGTTCTGAAAGTATGAATTGTGTGGGACACAGGATTCTTCCAGGTGGAGCTTTATTATGGAATCAGTGGGTCCAATTCTTTTCCTTCCACCGCCATGGTTGCCCCGAGGCATTCTGGGATTTGCAGTTTGCTGATGACTCTGGTCGTTCTCTGTTAAAGGTCCTTAGCCACCCTCACAGGACAGAAGTTTTCGGGATGACATTTAAACTGCTTTGAATCTGCCACACAGACACGCTCGTAAATTAGTTTAAGAGGGAGTTGACAAGACACACCAGTAACTTCCCCACTGAACAACACACTCATTCGCAGATGGCACCAAACTGGGAGGGGTAGCTAATTCCTTAGAAGACAGAATCTGAATTCCAAATTACCTTAAAAAACTGGAGAATGGGGTCCAAGCTAACAAAACAAAGTTCAACAGGGACAAATGTTCCCACTTAGGCGGGAAGAACCTGATGTGGGATGTAAGAATCAGGTGCAGTCAAACACAACATTACTAGAGTAGACATGAAGGTTGTCTCAGTCCTCCAGCAGGAACTTCCTGCTTTCCAGGACTGAGACGAAATTTCCTATGTGTAACTTGACATGGACATGGCCTCTCCTGAAGTAGAAAGTGTTACGGAAAAGCAGCAATGCGAGAGCGAGCTGCAGGTGGCTGGAATGCAAAACAGGATGTTGATGTTTGGGACTGGACCATGGGAACAAAGGGGCAGTCTATTCACTGTACTGAGCACCGGATGTTAGCTCAGAGTGTCATCTGACCTGTACTGGAAGTACAGGGGTGGAGTTTTCTCTCTCTACTGTTGGAGTCTGTTGAGTACAGACGCGTTTCTCTGTACTGCTGCAAGGACAGAAATAAAGACATGTAAATACATTTCTGTCTGTCTCTTTCCCCTCCCTGGGGGAGGCAGGGAGGAGGGAAGAGTGGTGTGTTCTTCTCACGCTTGAGGAGGATCGCCGATAGTGACCTAGCCTGTATCCTGCCGGGAGACGCAGACGGGGAGATCAACAAGGAGCTTAAGCCGAGTGCCTGGAGAGTGGCCAGTTTCCTCTGATAAGGCTTAAGAATCCAACAGAAAGAACCAGAACCACAGGCTGGCGACCATCTTGTCTCTCTTGTCTCTATCGATGCCATCTTAACAACAGCACTACTACTAAGATGCACCCTTGGCTCCAGGCCAAGAGAAGAAAAGGGGGGCTTTCTCCCATAAGGAAATAGTCACCACATTTAAACTATGTTCTAACCTTTTAAGTCTGCCTTCTGGGAACCATTGTATGAACAGATGATTACTTGTCAGTAAACATTTTATACTTTACAGAAGACTGTGTGGCGTCTTATTTTAGGAGGGATTAAACAGGGAAAATACCAGGAAATATTTACAGAGGCTCTAATGAGTCTGAGCAAGCTATCTGCTGTGAGTGTGTTTAAAAGGGGGAATGTTAACTCTGCTGATTTTGCTGAACTTGTAAAGACAAGTTGGGATAGGATATCTTAGACAATATATCCTTCCCCGCATCCCTAAACATTCCCACACACGATACACAAATATAGGATGGGGGACACCTGGCTTACTAGCGGTACGTGTGAAAAGGATCTAGGGGTCTTGGTGGACCACAAGTTTAACAAGTGTCAACAGTGTGATGCAGCAGCAAAAAAAGCGAATGTTATTCTAGGCTGCATCAAGAGAAGTATAGTGTCCAGATCAAGGGAAGTAATTATCCCACTCTATTCTGCCTTGGGCAGACCACACCTGGAATGCTGTGTCCAATTCTGGACACCACCATTTAAGAAGGATGTTAAGCTGGAACATGTGCAGAGGAGGGCAACCAAGATGATCAAGGGTCTGGAAACTGAGCCTTATGAGGAGCGGTTGAAGGAGCTGGGTATGTTTAGCCTGGAAAAAAGGAGACTGAGAGGAGATATGACAGCCATCTTCAAATATCTTAAGGGCTGTCCCATGGAGGAGCGAGCATGCTTATTTCCTCCTACTCTGGAAGGTAGGACTCGAACCCATGGCTTCAAGATGCAAGAAAGGGGATTCCGACTAAACATTCTGTCAGAGTTGCTTCCAGATCCTAGCTCACAGAGGATCACGCTAGCCAGCGATCATTAAATAAAAGTCTTTATTGAGTTACAGTTTCCATTCTCAAGCTGCTGCGTGCAACCCTACGTCTAATGGTTAGATCGGCGAAGCTCCATCTGAGTCTCCGCCCCTTGTACACCAACTTAATATCCTAGCCTTGCTCCACCTTTTCCGCCTGACTGTTCTTCTCTGGGTCCCTCTGCCCCCCGGGGTCTCTTCCTTCCGGGATTCCTCTGACGCTGACGCTGACCCCCCTGACTCTTCTCCCTCCTTTCGGCGGGCTTTAGGACCTGGCTCCCTTTCCGGGCTGCCTACTGCGCCACCTTCCTGTGCATTTGAACTTGGCGCGCGCGCCCAACCTTCCACCTTCCGTCTGACCGTTTCTTCGCTCCCCGATGGAGGTGTGGCCACTCCTGACTCGTGCCCTCCCCCCTGTTGTGAGCTGCCAGCGCTTGATCCCTGGCGCCCTTCCTCTTCCCTGCTCTCTGGCGGTGACGCTGGTCCCGATTTCCAACTGCTCCCCTCTGAGTCCCCTCTGGCTCTATCTTCCTGGGGTGTCCCCCTAGGCTCCCCCCTTGCCCTGGCCCCTGGTGCTCCTTTCTGTGAATCTTCTGATTCACTGGAAAGACTCGGAGATCTCGGGTCGTCGTCATCACTCATCTTTTCTTCTGCCTCCTCCCCCTCGCTCTCTGTTTCCTCCCTTGCCCTTGCCTCTGCTCCTGAACCCCTGACACATTCGGATAAACTTTCCGGCAGCAAGAGCTGTTCAGCAGTGGGATGGACTCCCACGGGAGGTGGTGGACTCTCCTTCCTTGGAGGTTTCTAAACAGAGGTTGGAGGGCCACCTGTCATGGATGCTTTATCTGAGATTCCTACATTGCAGGGGGTTGGACTAGATGCCCCTTGGGATCCCTTCCAACTCTATGGTTCTGCGATTTAGTTTGCCCCAGTGTTATCTCTGGTCCATCAGTTTTTGCAGGCTTTTGAGGTCCATGAATAACCATAGTTTAGAGGTCCCAGGCCCTAAGGAAGTCAGACTATCCCAGGGCCTTTTCAGTGATGGCTCCGACCTGGTGGAATGCTCTGTCCCATGAGACCAGGGCCCTTCAGGATTTAACCTCCTTCCGTCGGGCCTGTAAGACAGAGCTATTCCGCCTGGCCTTTAATTTGAATTCAGCTTGATCTTTTATTCCCCTTCTCTTCCCTCCCCCTCCCCTTTTATGAAGATCACCCACTCTGAGACCCCACAGCTAATTCTCCCCTGGCCTCCTCGCTGGCCCAAGTAGGACCAATTCAGCCAGCTAGCCCTGGGGATTATCAAATTGATTTTTGAATTTCATTGTTATTCATGTTTTTATACTGTATTTTATGCTGCTTTTATAATTTAAGTGTTTTAAATTTGTTGTTAGCTCCCTTGAGCCCGGTTTTTGAACAGGGAAGGGCGGGGTATAAATATTTTTTTTTAATTTTGTTGTTGTTGTTGTTATTATTATTATTATTATTATTATTACTATTATTATTATTATTATTATTACAAAACCCTGCAAGATCGGTGAACAAGAGGAGTTTATCCGACCTCCCACCCACAGGGCAACAACATCTCTAACACCTTGTACAACCTCAAAAACACTCTACGCTGTCCCTTTATTCAGCCATAGCTGCATTTGCTTTCGGCCTCAGCCAAAAGGTACCTTTGTGACAGCCAGAAGACACTGACACCTGCCGGTAAAATGTTAGAATTGCTGCCATATCTGTGCCACTATCTTTCAAAGGGAGAGGGGTAGAATCGCTCATGAAAGGTGGAGAATAGCACCCTCTGTTGCCTCTGAATGAAGTTTTTCCATCTTCTTTTTTTACTCACCCTTTCCCCCTCCTCCTCCTCAGTCTTCCCTCATAAGTCTCTCTCCTTGGTCTCCAACTGTCTAAAAAAGCAAATTTTTGCTCAAGTAATTTTGATGTATGGAAGTGAGAGCTGGACCATAAGGAAGGCTGATTGCCAAAGAATTGATGCTTTTGAATTATGGTGCTGGAGGAGACTCTTGAGAGTCCCATGGACTGCAAGAAGATCAAACCTCTCCATTCTGAAGGAAATCAGCCCTGAGTGCTCACTGGAAGGACAGATCCTGAAGCTGAGACTCCAGTACTTTGGCCACCTCATGAGAAGAGAAGACTCCCTGGAAAAGACCCTGATGTTGGGAAAGATGGAGGGCACAAGGAGAAGGGGACGACAGAGGACAAGATGGTTGGACAGTTTTCTCAAAGCTACCAGCATGAGTTAGACCAAACTGCGGGAGGCAGTGGAAGACAGGAGTGCCTGGCGTGCTCTGGTCCATGGGGTCACGAAGAGTCGGACACGACTAAACAACTCAACAACAACAACAATTTTGATGCCTGAGGTGGGGCAGACAACGCCACTGCCTATCCAAGCCGAGGTCCATCAAGTACCCGAGTCCGAAATAATTTTGATACCTGAGGAAAAATATTTCACAAGCACATCTTTCTCTCTCTGTGGCAGCAGGGGGGGAAAGGATGGGGTGGGGCAGAATAATGAGACATTAAATAGCTAACATTCTGCTGCCTTTTCATGACACAAAGAATCAGCTGCCTGAGGGGGCCACTTCACTTTGTCCAATGGTAGGGCTAGACCTGCATTAAAATATTTTAAATATGGGGGAGAAAGAATATACCACTATATGACTGAAATAGTTATGGGAAGGTGCATGTTTTTGGAACAAAGGCAAATACAGTCCTACCCATAGCTGTCAACTTACAGATTTGAAAATAAGGGATCAGCAGCCAAAATAAGGGATTTTCGAAGCACAGGTATGTTCAACTTCTGAGCCCCTCCGAGCCAAAGGCAGAAAGCCCAGCCAGCAGCCAAACGAAGCCTCAAGCGGTGGTTCCCACAGCGCAGCAACCCGGCAAAGGGGATGCAGCAAGGAAAACCACTGTCACATCTCTGCTGGGAAGCGCTGAGCAAAGGCAAGTCCCCAGGCAACGCGGCCGATTTGATCGGCACAAGGCATGCAAGCTCCACCCCCCAGTCGTTCTTAGACTCCTTATTGGGTGAGCAACGCAGCCAAGCAACGCAGTTGGAGCCTCCCTCCTCCCTCGCTGGCAGGGAGGGAGGGAGAGGAGCTGCTTCCTTTGAAACCCGGGAAATTTAAGGGACATCATCAATAAGGGACAGCAGCGGGACACGGCGCTGGGATAAGGGAGTTTCCCGCCAAATAAGGGACGGTTGACATCTATGGTCCTACCTTGGATCTTAAACGCCTTGGCTCCTGCACAAATTGGCTCCCAAATGCCGCAAACCCGGAAGTGAGTGTTCCGGTTTCTGAACAATTTTCAGAAGCCAAACGTCCATCGTGGCTTCCAATTGGCTGCAGGATGCTCCTGCAGCCAGTCAGAAGTCGCGCTTTGGTTTCTGAACTTTTTGGAAGTCGAACGGACTTCTGGAATGGATTCTGTTTGACTTCCAAGGTACAACTGTATAGAATCCAGGAGAACATAATATGAATTGAAATACCAATCCAGAATGTCAAAGGAGTAGCAAGCAAAATAAAACCTTTAATCAGCATTTGTATATAGGTATCTGTATAAGGCAGGAAGTGAATGATTTTATATTATTGGGTCTTGAATTCTATACATCTCAGTTGGTTGTTTTTGCTGATACAGAAAAATATGCATTATAATTATCATCATCATCATTATTACCAAAACTGTGGTTGAATATGACTTGTTATTCTTAGCCAATAATTTACAGCACTGAAGCAAAATCTGGAAAAACAGAATTTAAACATTACATTTTTAAACAGTTCATTCCAAGGTAAACCTTTCTCGAAGTTGTGCTAAACATTTCTACATCCTTCCCATTTGTTTTTGCTTTAAGTCACCCAAGTGGGAGGAAATGGCAGTTTTTCCATCCTTATTCCTCTCCTGGCTTTCAAGCTGCCACAAATCAAAATCCTGCTATCAGGAATGTACATAGAGCAGGGATTCCCAAACTGTGGCACGTGAGTTTCACCCAGGTGGTCTACAGCATGCCCGTGTCAAATATTCATATTGATTTTTAATTGGGGGTTTTATTGTTTCTTTTATTTCTTTCATTTTCCCGCATTACGTCTTGAATTCTATGGGATGCAAATCTAGCCCAACACATTACAATTGCTACCAACAGACAGACAAATCATTAGGTGACCCACCAAAAGAATTAGCCATTTTCAAGCAGTCAGTGGAGGGGCCAGGAAGTTGAGGAATTACTGTAGGTTCGAGGATGACGGCACTTACTCCAAGACTATACAGTGGTACCTCGGGTTGCAAACTTAATTCAATTCGTTCTGGAGGTCCGTTCTTAACCCGAAACCGTTCCTAACCTGAGGCTCACTTTCACTAATGGGGCCTCCTGCTGCCGCCAAGCCGCCACCACACAATTTCTGTTCTCATCCTGAGGCAAAGTTCTTAACCCGAGGTACTACTTCTGGGTTAGCAGCGTTTGTAACCCGAAGCATTTGTAACCCAAGGTACCACTGTACACATATCTTTTAAATTCTACCCCCCTCTTTTTTTGTATTTTTTCTTTTATTCTTTTTCTCTTTTCTCTGTAACTTTCAAAATGCAATAAAAATATTTTTTTTAAAAAAAGACTATACACGTATGGAAGCATATGTGACCTTTTCGCTTTGACGCTTGGATTTCCCCGCCTTCTTCACGATGACCTCTGAATAATTCAGATCTGCCGTTGACTCTGCCTTCTTGTCCTATGGAAAGAGGTCAAGGAATCAGTGTCATCGTTTGTGAGCTTCCCCCAGATGTTTCCTGAACACTGGTAAAGCCACAACATCAGCCATTAGGCCTCTAGCAAGTTACCGCTCCTTCGGATCACCCTTACTACAATCACGGCAATTACAGTCAAACCTTGGTTGACGAACGTAATCCGTTCCAGGAAACTGTTCGACTTCCGAAACGTTCAACAACCAAGGATCAAAGGGTGGTTGGCAAAGTCAGTGGAGAGAAAAGAAGAAAAAACTCCCCGGAAGCCGTTCAGCTTCTGAAAATTGTTCGAAAACCAAAGCAGCAATTTCTAGGTTTTTGGCGTTCGGCAGCCAAAGTGTTCCAAAGGGAGGCATTTGGCAGCTGAGGTTTCACTGTATTGTTTTTTCCAGGGATGCGGGGAGTAATTAATGCACCCGTCCAGGGGTGGCAGAGAAATTTGGTTCTCATTTCATTGCCAACATACCTAATTCTCACTTCCTAAAACAATATGCAAAACCAAAAGATAGCTGTTCTTCTAAATTTGCTTTTCTCTGAATTTTGCAGTGCAGGTCTCCAGCCCAAAGATAGCCTGGATAGGTCAGTTGGTTAGGTACTGATAACGCCAAGGTTGCAGGCTTGAACCCTGTATGAGGCGGCTTCATATTTGGGTTGGACTAGATGATCCTATGGGGTCCCTTCCAACTCTACGATTCTATGTATTGAACAATGAGCACATCTGGGCGAAGTGTGTCTTAAACCAAGTGCGTTAGGGGAAGTGGCGTACAAAAATGCACTACACTGGGGGAGACCGCTTGCAAAAAAAAAATGGATATACAGTGGTAAGGTAAAGGTAAAGGGACCCCTGACCATTAGGTCCAGTCGTGACCGACTCTGGGGTTGCGGTGCTCATCTCGCTTTACTGGCCGAGGGAGCCGGCGTACAGCTTCCGGGTCATGTGGCCAGCATGACGAAGCCGCTTCTGGCGAACCAGAGGCAGCGCATGGAAACACCGTTTACCTTCCCGCCGGAGCGGTTCCTATTTATCTACTTGCACTTTGACGTGCTTTTGAACTGCTAGGTCGGCAGGAGCAGGGACCGAGCAACGGGAGCTCACCCCGTCGCGGGGATTCGAACCTTCTGATCGGCAAGTCCTAGGCTCTGTGGTTTAACCCACAGCGCCACCCACGTCCCTTACAGTGGTACCTCGGGTTAAGTACTTAATTCGTTCCGGAGGTCTGTTCTTAACCCAAAACTGTTCTTAACCTGAGGTACCACTTTAGCTAATGGGGCCTCCCGCTGCCGCCACACTGCTGGTGCATGACTTCTGTTCTCATCCTGAGGTAAAGTTCTTAACCCGAGGTACTATTTCTGGGTTAGCGGAAATAAAAAAAATCCTTCCAGTAGCACCTTTAAGACCAACTAAGTTAGTTCTTGGTATGAGCTTTCGTGTGCAAGTGTATCTGAAGAAGTGTGCTTGCACACGAAAGCTCATACCAAGAACTAACTTAGTTGGTCTTAAAGGTGCTACTGGAAGGATTTTTTTTATTTTGACTATGGCAGACCAACACGGCTACCTATCTGTAACTGGGTTAGCGGAGTCTGTAACCTGAAGTGTCTGTAACCCGAGGTACCACTGTAGTTGCTCAAGGGAGCCGTAGACTCAGAAAGGTTGAAAACCTCTGGGCTAGAGACTACATCAGTTCTGCCTCACCTCTCCAACCTCCTCCCAGTTTCCAAACTTGCCTGTCTAGTATTATCTATGCTAGCTAACTGTGTTTCAAGCACAAGCCAGTCTGCAGATTATAGCTGTCAACTTTCAGATTTGAAAATAAGGGATCAGCAGCCTCACCTGTCCCGGGGACAGTCTACGGGATATCCAACAATCCGGGATAGCAGCAGGAAGCAGTGGGAAACGGCGCTGGAATAAGGGAATTTCCCGCAAAAAAAGGGAAGGTTGACAGCTATGCTGCAGATATCGGGTATCAGACCTGAGACCTTTGCCATGCCATGAAGTATCTGCGACTGAACTGCAGCCCTTCTGCCTCCCAACCGTATCCAGCTTGGAGCCAGGTTTCTGAGCGCTACACTTGCAGGCCTGACTGTTTTTAAGCTCAGGGCTTACCTGACTCAGGCGTTTCGTCCCGGATCCTCTTGCTTGGCGGCGACCTGCAAATTCAGTTTCGTAAAATGTAGCGATCGAGATGCAATCCGAACAAATTTTCCTCTAAGTATAACCCATAGGAGGCCTATTTTTGGTTCCTGTCTCTTTGCTACACTATAGCAGCTTTCACCAAGCTGGTGCCCTCCAGGTGTTTTGGACGTCAACATAATATCATTTTCTTAATAACAATTTATTTAACTAAAACAATAACATTATAGCATATGTATCCATGTTTGTTAACTTGATGTGGTTAAATGGTTTTTTTATTTTTAAAAAAAGCCAGAGTTTTAGCACACATGAAAAACTTAAAACAAATCCTTATTTCCTGATGAATAGCCTTTGGACTACAATGTAACTTAAACAGAAAACTATCTTTAGGAAGATTTTTCCTCCAAAAGCATTTTATTTTAAAAATCCAATTTAAATTTAAAAAATCTGATTTAAATTTTTGAAAAATCCGATTTAAATTTTTTAAAAATCCATTTTTTAAAAAAAAGCATTGATTTTTATCCACCCTGCCTTCAACCCCCAGGTCTGTCAAATGCTCATCTCTGGTTTAGAGATAAGCTCCAGTCACCTTGCTCACCTTGTCTGTTCCTACAGTAGAGCACTATCAGAGGAGAAACTACAAAAACCGCCAGGGCTGAGCTGAGGCCTGCCCAAAGCGCTATGGAATGTGTGCTATTTTCATCAGGTTTCTTAGGATCTCCTAGGAGAGAGAATAAACGGGGTATTACATCATCAAACTTCAGAATCAAGGTAACAAAATGTTATAAGGCACACTCACCCACATATGTACACAGTGCCGCAATACAGGAAGACATTGTGAGAAAATTTCAAATTAAATTCAACAGATCCTGCTGGATTGCTGTTGCGGTTTCTATTCTTTCTTTTTAACTTTAGATGTTCCTCTGGGCATTTTTATACACTAGCACAGAGAATCTCTTGCCTCATTGCCGCCAACAAGAAAACACAGTCTTGTCCTTTGGCCTTGCATGGGGTTTTTCCCTCTCAGACAGAACAACCAACTGTCTATTTCTCATGTAGCACATGTTATCACACCCTGAGAATGGCCTTTCCCCTTAGCAGTTAGAATATTTGGGAACATTCAGTGACATCACTGCTGCCCATCCAATCTAGGGGAGAACCTCAAAGCAGCAGCCGGTCCTTAGAAATTACAACTAACCCAGAATGCAGCAGCCAGACTAATGACTGGGAGTAGCCATCAAGACCACATAACACCGGTCTTTAAAAAACCTACATTGGCTCCCAGTACGTTTCCGAGCACAATTCAAAGTGTTGATACTGACCTTTAAAGCCCTAAACGGCCTCGGTCCTGTATACCTGAAGGAGCGTCTCCACCTCCATCGTTCTACCCGGACACTGAGGGCTGCCTTCAGATGTCTTCTAAAAGTCTGGTAGTTGTTTTTCTCTTTGACATCTGGTGAGAGGGCGTTCCACAGGGAGGGCGCCACTACCGAGAAGGCCCTCTGCCTGGTTCCCTGTAAACCTCACTTCTCGCAGTGAGGGAACCGCCAGAAGGCCCTCGGAGCTGGACCTCAGTGTCCGGGCAGAACGATGGCGGTGGAGACGCTCCTTCAGGTATACTGGGCCGAGGCTGCTTAGGGCTTTAAAGGTCAGCACCAACACTTTGAATTGTGCTCGGAAACATACTGGGAGCCAATGTAGGTATTTCATGACCGGTGTTATATGGTCTCGGCAGCAGCTCCCAGTCACCAGTCTAGCTGCCACATTCTGCATTAGTTGTAGTTTCTGGGTCACCTTCAAAGGTAGCCCCACATAGAGCGCATTGCAGTAGTCCAAGCGGGAGATAACTAGAGCATGCACCATATTTGGAGATGGCTCTCATTTCTCCTCCTAGTCTCCTCTTACACAGGCTAAACATACCCAGCTCCCTCACCCGTTCCTGAAATATATCAATTCTTCACCCCCAACTTACTGTCCACACAGAAAATCCAGAAGTACTACACCCCAGCACTTTCTACACAAGCAGCTTCAAGCGACAGGGAAGGCCTGTAGCTGAGTAGTAGAGCACCTGCATCTTTCCTGAAACCCTGCAGAGCTGTGCTAGTCACTGTAGATTACAGTACAGTGGTACCTCAGGTTAAGTACGTAATTCGTTCCGGAGGTCCATTCTTAACCTGAAACTGTTCTTAACCTGAAGCACCACTTTAGCTCATGGGGCCTCCTGCTGCTGCCGTGCCGCCGGAGCCCGATTTCTGTTCTTCTCTTGAAGCAAAATTCTTAACCTGAAGCACTGTTTCTGGGTTAGCAGAGTCTGTAACCTGAAGCGTATGTAACCTGAAGCGTATGTACCACTGTAAACTGATAATGAGCTAGATGGACTATCTCAGTAGAAGGCAACTTCCTATGATAAAACCAGCAACATCTGAGTCTAGCCCACTGTTTTCCCAATGAACCCATCCCAGTTCCTTCCTTCCTCCTGACCAACTACAGTGGTACCTCGGGTTAAGAACTTAATTCGTTCCGGAGGTCCGTTCTTCACCTGAAACTGTTCTTAACCTGAGGTACCACTGTAGCTAATGGGGCCTCCCGCTGCCGCTGCGCGGTTTCTGTTCTCATCCTGAGGTAAAGTTCTTAACCCGAGGTACTATTTCTGGGCTAGCGGAGTCTGTAACCTGAAGCGTCTGTAACCTGAGGTACCACTGTACATTCCTTCCACAGAGCCCAACCTCTTTACCTTTTGCAGCTTTAAGCACGCGAAGCTCAGTCCCGTTCCCCGGTGTCTCCTGGAATCCAGGGATCTTCACCACGCATCGATACACCCCTGAGTCGTAATGTCTCAGATCCCGTATCTCTATGTCGGCTCTTCTCCCCAAGAGGAAGGCCTGCTCCGAGGTGGGACTCACCCTTCCCATGAATTCCCGGGTGGTCTTTCTGACCTCCACCCCTGGCTCCTTCACCCACCGGAAGCTCCCAACCTTAGGCTCTGAGGTGGAGTTGTAGGAACAGTGCAAGGTGACAGAACCGCCTTCTGTGCCTTCTGCTGAGCTGGGCTGGGAGACCATGAGGAGGTCTTGAGCCTGGGAAGCTAGGAGAGTGGAAATGGGATGGGGGTGAGAGAGAAGGAAAGGCAGGAGTCCCAGTTGTTCATGGTCTTGACCAGTTCTCCCAGCCTAACCTCCCAGCATAGCTAAACTGTACAGTCTTAATGGTCCCTGAATGAGGCACCATTGTTCACACACAACTTATTTCCAACATGGTCAAGAGGAGGAAATAAAACTCATGTGGCTATAATTCCAGTTGCATTAGACCGCAGCAGGAATGAGGGAGAAATTCAATTCAACTCCTCCTCTGCGTTCTGGAGGTGCATCCTCCTCAGTTCTTGGAAACCATATTTGGTGCTCTCAGAGTTAACGCTACTACTCATTTGTCCAGCGTGGTCAAGCAGATTCCACACCTGCAGAAACAGCTATATAGTTGCACTTGTTTGTATTGGGACACACAATTGTCACAATTCATCGCAATATCAATTACAGTGGTACCTCAGGTTAAGTACTTAATTCGTTCCACAGGTCCGTACTTAACCTGAAACTGTTCTTAACCTGAGGTACCACTTTAGCTAATGGGGCCTCCTGCTGCTGCCGCACTGCCGGAGCACGATTTCTGTTCTCATCCTGAAGCAAAGTTCTTAACCTGAAGCACTATTTCTGGGTTAGCGGAGTCTGCAACCTGAAGCCTCTTTAACCTGAAGCGTATGTAACCCGAGGTACCACTGTAATGTAATGTTTCAAATATTTTGTGTATCATTGAAGTCTGGTGAACCCTTGAAGCCTGGTGGTTGAATCTAACAAAGTATTACCTGTGGAAGTACGTACCACAATAAATTTATGGGTCTTTAAACTGCCACAGGACACAACTTCATAAGCCCTGCTACAAGTGTTTAACACGGCTAAACCAAAAAAGTCTGGTTTGGATTTGAAATATGTTATTAGAATCATGTAAGTGATAATCTGAAGGCAGCCCTGTTCAGGGAAGTTTTTAATGTCTGATGTTTTATTGTATTTTTAATATTTTGTCGGGAGCTGCCTAGAGTGGCTGGGGAAACCCAGTCAGATGGGCGAGGTATAAATTATTATTATTATTATTATTATTATTATTATTATTATTATTATTAATTGTAGTTGCATTTTTACAAGAAACTGCCCTCTTCTATACGGCTATTAACAGAACAAAGGCTCTGTCCTCCCTCTCTCTTGGACACCCTAACACCAGGGGAGCCTTGGAGCAGTCAGCAGAGACCAGGAAAATGCACATGTCCAAGAAGAAGGAACATGAAATAGTCACTCCTTACCTGCCCAGAGGGTGAAGCAGAAGCAGAAGAACTCCAGATTCATCGTCGACATGAAGCACCTAGGAATCGGTTTGAACAGCAACAGGGGCCAGCACAAAACCGAGTGCGCATAGCACGCTTCCACCAGTGGCTTCCGGAGAAGGCGAGCACATGGTGGAAAATGTGGTCTGGTGGCCGGAAGGAAGAGGTGCTGCCCGTCCACAGGAAAACACAGCTCACATTTTCCATTCCGGGAGCCACTGGAGCAGGCGATCAATCCATCCCCCAAACCTTGCCAGCCCATCCATCGTCCACCAAAGCTTTCCAGCTCTTTCTGTCGCTTGCAACCATAGCTCAGCGAACATGCTCTGTATGTACAATGTCCCACGTCTGATCCCTGGCCTCTCCAGTTAAACTAGAGGCGGGGAATGTGTTCCCCTCCAGAAGTTGTTGTTGTATAACTCCAATCCTCCCTGAACACTGAGCCACGCTGGCTGGGGCTGGTTGGAATTGACACTCAAACAACATCTGGAAAAGCCACGGGTTCACTAGCTCTTGAGTTAAAAGGTCTCTAATAGTAGGGGTGTGGGTGGCGCTGTGGTCTAAACCACAGAGCTGCTTGGGCTTGCCAATCAGAAGGTCGGCGGTTTGAATCCCCACAACGGGGTGAGCTCCTGTTGCTCGGTCCTTGCTCCTGCTAACCTAGCAGTTCAAAAGCACGTCAAAGTACAAGTAGATAAATAGGTACCATTCCAGCGGGAAGGTAAACGGTGTTTCCATGCGCTGCTCTGGTTCACCACAAGCGGCTTAGTCATGCTGGCCACATGACCCGGAAGCTGTACGCCGGCTCCCTCGGCCAATAAAGCGAGATGAGCACCGCAACCCCAGAGTCGGCCACGACTGGACCTAATGGTCAGGGGTCCCTTTACCTTAATAGTAGGGGGTGGGCAAATAAGTCCATTTTGATTTCCTCTCCGTTTATCCTTTCTCCAGTCTTCAATTCGGTTTTCCGCATCTCTACATCGGCTTGCATTTCCAAGCCCTCGTGAAAAGTTGGCCTTTAAATCCAAAGTGAATTGCAATTTTCTTCTCCAGCCCTGGGAAAGGTGCTCTGCCCAAGACTTTGGGGGATGATTTGCAAGTCAGACTACAGTCACTGACAGTCACTGAGCTATAACGTTAGAGTGTCCACTAGAACCAGGGAGACCTTGGCTCAAATCTCCAGTCAGCTGTGGGTGGGGTTTCCTGGAGCTTGTCAACATCTTTCAGTCGCCTTCACAGCATTGTTGTGATAATAAAAAGAGAGCAATATTTGTATCAACAATCTGAATATTTTCTTTTATACTTTTATAAGCCTCTTAGAGGTTTTTAATAATCAAGAGTGGTATTTTTTTTTCCTTAAAAAAATGTTTAGGACTACTCTCATTTTCCTACTCACATAGAAATACTGCCCCTCAATGAGGCCAAACTTATATTCACAAAATGTTTAGGGGTATGCGTACCCCTGCGTCCCCCCAGGAAAAAAGCACTGATCAAGAGACATAAAAATCTTCTTAAAGGAAAATAATTGAATGAATTAAATTAACCATGCTGGGGTTTTTTTTATCCTGAGTCCTTCACACGTGTCCTCGCCAGTATTTTGGGACAATCAGCAACCATAATCTTCGGGTTTTTTCCTGTGACCTTATGAGTCCGCTAAGCACAGTTTCAGGTGTTATTCAAGTACGGTACAATTCTCTCAAGAACTCCTCTGTGGCAAACTGACTCAAATCCCTCTATAAACAGGCACAGATTTCCTCCCTCCTCCTTCTTTTTGCAATTTTCCTTGGGGAGGGAACAGTTTGCTGGCATTGCGCAAGCTCCCAACTGGGGGGGGGGGGGGAATCACTTCATCTCCTCAGATTCTCTATCTGCTCCACAGCTGTAGCTCTGGAACTTCAGAAAGTCCAGCCCTCCTTAGCAGAGGTTGGATTTGTGAGCAGAGCCTAGGACCGGTGCGTTTCTTGTTTCTTGTTCTTTGCCGGAGATGCTGGTTTTGTAATAACATACAGCATGTTGCATCCACATCTGGAGCTGGGAGATTCCACAACTTCACCACTGGGTTCAGCAAAGCGATTCTTATCTCCAGTGGCTTTCTGGTTCTGATCTACTTCCCTCCCAATTGCAAGTCCCTCCTGTGTCACCCACAGAGCCTGCCCTTCTTTGGATTCGCAAGGGCTTCTTCAATTCCACAACCCCATCTTCCCAGAAGTGTGTGTGTGTTTGCTTGTTTGTTTGAGAGAGGCTCTTAAGTGCAGGGTCCGTGAAGTCACAACAGAGCAAACCACAGGGCTGAGAGAGGCAGGAAAGGGCTCTGCCACCTTCCAGACCACAAACAATGGCTCTTTGCGTCCACCCGAGCAACTCTGAGGAGGAGTTTTGCGGTGGCCGCTTTGATGCTAAGAGGCAACAGGCCTCTTGCACGGGTGGTCACGTCTCTCTCTAGCAGCGCCATCGAGACTAAACTCTCCCCTGGCAAGCTACTGCCGCTTCTGTTTCCTTCCAAACCACAACGCTCGCACTTCTTTTCCTGCCCTCGCTTTTCAACTTGCAGATTTCTTCATGAGGCCCCATCAATTGTGTGAAATTGGATTTCGGGCCCGACTTTATCAGCCACTTTCTTTTGTTCTAGAAGTACCTTGAGTGGATTCCTGACCAAATATTCACTTCCTTGTTTATTTATTGCTTAACTAAAGACCCGCTCTTAAAACCTCGACAGCTTGTCTTCCTGCTTCCGTGTACATTACAAACCTGCAGTTATGGGCTTGATTGATTGAGGTAGCTGATAGACTCCTTCATTTTTTATTTAAAAAAACAAACAAATAGGGCACACCCGTTGAAATTAATGGAGAAAATAGGCTGGACCTCATTGGAGCTAACCCTTTTTATTGCTGCAATGAAACAGGTGCATTGTTCAGAAGAGAGCATTGTCATTTATTCATAATGAGAAGCTGGAGTTTCTCAAGAAGCTAGCAAGCTTGCCAAAAAGTCTGGAACAAAAACAACAAAGCGGCAATATTTTCAGGTGAATTTTAGGTCGCATTTTCAGATGAATTTTAGGTCACATTCGCGCTGTGCTGTTAAAACACTCTTTTATGACTTTGGCAGTCATGGGAATGCAACAGCAGAGATCGTGCAGCTGAAGTGTTAATTCTGTTCACGATCATTTGTCAAGGTACCACACGCTCTGATTGAATGCATAATTCTGACAGATTTTTCCTTCTATGTTTTAGTTCAGTGTTTCCCAAACTTGCTCCTGCCAACCTAGCAGTTTGAAAGCACGTCAAAGTGCAAGTAGATAAATAGGTACCGCTCCAGCGGGAAGGTAAACGGCATTTCCATGCGCTGCTCTGATTTGCCAGAAGCGACTGAGTCATGCTGGACACATGACCCAGAAGCTGTATGCCGGCTCCCTCGGCCAATAAAGCGAGATGAGCACCGCAACCCCAGAGTCGGCCACGACTGGACCTAATGGTCAGGGGTCCCTTTACCTTTACCTTTTCCCATACTTGTGCCTGTTTGAGGACTACAATTCCCATCATCCCTGACTGGTCTTGCTAGCTAGGGATGATGGGAGTTGTAGTCCAAAAAACAGCTGGAGACTCAAGTTTGGGAAACATGGTATTAGTTGAATGTTCACCACTTTGTACAAGGCCTGACATAATATCAGAATTGTAGAGTTGGAAGGGACCCAGGGGTCATCTAGTCCAACCCCAGGAATCTTTTGCCCAAAGTGGGGCTCGAACCCACAACCCCAAGAGTCTCAAGTTATGCACTGTTTTATTCACTTTCCTCAGTAAAATGTTATCGAGACTTTTCCACCTCAACTCTGACTGTGTTGCTCAAGTGACTTTGCTAACAGTGGCTGGTGGGAGTTGCAGTCTAAAATATCTGGAGAGCACCAGGTTGGGGAACGCTGCTCTATCTAGGGTGGCAAAGAAATGGAACAGTCTGTGGGATTATCTAGGGGGAAAACTGGTTCGAAGAGATAATCATACTGAAGCTTTGCACAGCAATCTGAGGGCAATTTAGGGGATTAAAGCTGCTTATATCCAGGAAGCAGAACAATAAAAATGACAGTTAAATACCAAATACAAATAAGTGAGAGGACATCCATGCACACAATGAAAGGGTAGAAAAGAGAGGAGCATTGTTAAATAAATCATATTTATTAAATAATACAGAAAAACGAAGAGAAAACACTGAACACATACATGCTCATCAAGCAGAAAAAGGAAACAAAAAATTACGAAAACAGCAGCGTCACAGTTTATTGAGAGTTTTGCTGAAGGACATAATATGCCTTCGAATGTGTGTATGTGTGGTAAAGACCTTTCAGAGTGTCAGTCCCATTCACAATTTTGTTCTGGGCCATTTCATCTGTCTGTCTCAATCTTGCTTAGCTAAACTGACATTTCAGTGGTAATGTGTTGCATAATTTGCTGCCATGATCAAAAGTTAGCATTTAAAGTACCTCAGTTATACTTTTCGAAACAATGCAAGAACTGAAACACAGCCGTCTTTCAAAATTCGCACTTCTCTGAAGTTTGAAATGCAGTCCTCCAGCCTAGTAATGGGTACCAAAATGCCGCAGTTTGTTTAAATTTGTGCATACCAGTGAAAATAAATGGCGAAAGTATATTACGTTAGGGGGAACTGCTCCTCAAAAATGTCTATATTAAGCAAAACTGAGTTTCAACGATGCACGGAGTACAGAAATGCCGATGAATTTTCACAATGATTTGTTGTTGTTGTTGTTTTAAATTGCAGGCTGATGTGGGAATGTGTAGAACCAATCTTAAGGCTAGAATGACCGCTCAACACACTAAATGGAGGGCGCCCTTTGTGTAGTCGCGTGCAGCCCCCTGGACCCTGTGTGGCTCCATTAGCACAGGCTTGGCTTTGCCTCCCCCCAGGTGGGATACCTGGAGGTCTCCGCCTACCTCAGTCAGTTGCCCAATCCCGCCTGGGGAGGTGCTGCCAAGGTGATCAGGCCAGGTAGGGGGAGGGACCACCCTGCCCACACACTAGAGGGAGGATTTTACCTGGGAGTCGTCAGTTGGCTCCAGAGCTTCTCCCACCCTACCCACTCTCAGTTGAGACTTCTTTTGCAGGTTAACCTTTTCTCCACAGGTACGCAGGCGCTGCTACGTCAAGGTTGCTGTTGAAGGGCTGGAAAGGAATTCTCTTGCATTGGCAGGTTTGCCTTTCCCGTAGCAAAACATCACAACTTTGGCGGTATCAGGCCTTGGGCGGAATCCTTTAATCTATCTTCCCTGAATGGAGGGGGGGTTGTTCAGCAGTGACCCTTGCCCCCCCTTCTTCGCGGTGGCAATACCAGGGTTCCCCGTTAAAGGGGTTGTTTGAGGGGAGGCGTTGGCCGTACGCCTAGAGGTCGTCATTGCTCTCCCCGGCGGCGGCGGCATAATGGGGGTGGGCTCTCTCTGCTTGAACATATGTTCTCCAGAGCCAGCCCATCCACCCCCCACACTGGATAACCCTGATGTTCCCCAGATCCCCTGGGGAGGGGGGACTGGGAGGGATAAACGCCCAATGCCTGAGCCAAGGTCTACCCACATCTGAAACATAATAAAGTTGTGGCCAATTTTAATCCCACAGCACGTTGTCTTGAGTAGTTATTCCACACGGGGGCCGCCCAGGGTTTGGGGGACTCCGCCTGTCCACACAAAAATGAAAGATTGAGAGAAACTGAAATTCACTCATTCCTATTACAGTGTCCAGATTCACTCAGGATTCCCCACCTGAACTGATAGGCAACATCTTCCACAGAATTTCCTGGAGAATATTGACCAGTGAATTGTTTAATATATCCCCTCCCCCCTATGATTATGATGTTGAAGCTTAAAGGCCCAAAGAGTCTATAGAGTAATCACACACACACACACACACACACACACACACGTACGTGTAAGATAAACTAAAAACTGTTTAATGTTCTGCCCCCAAAATTATCTTTATTCATGCTCAGTCCACTTGGAAATTATGAGGACGATTTTCAGGTGTTGTTCAGAGATTTTTGAACTAATTCAGTGAACTTCATTAAAGCGAACTAGTTCGTTCCAAGCACTGATATGTGGCAGTGGATGGATGGATAGGATTTAACACTGGGTTTCTCAAACTTGGGTCCCCAGCTGGACTACAATTCCCATCATCCCTGACCACTGATTCTGTTCGGAACTTCCCGTGTATTGACATCCGGTAGGCACTTTTGCTGTATCTTTTTGGCACCTGCTTAAAATATTTTTGTTCAGGCAAGCCTATCCAGACATCTAGAAATTAGCACTTGCCCTGCTAGCTAGGGATGATGGGAGTTGTAGTCGGATGATGGGAGAACAGCCGGGGCCCCAAGTTTGAGAAACACTGATGCAACCAGACCAATAGGCAACTGCAAAATAAGCAAACTGTTGGGTTTTTCATGAGTGCCCACTTGTCATAATTATACCACCGTTCTGTATTTTAAAAGCAAATAAGGGTTTCTTCATAGTTGCCAGACACCCTGGGTATATGTAGAAAAATGTTACTTGGTTCTAAAATAAACAAATCCCAAAAGCCTCCCAGTAAGGGTTTATGCATGCACAAAGCCCTCTTGTCAAAAAACAACAACCATGAGACTTGGTTAAATGTTTCTAGCTGAGGTGGCACTTAAGGCCAGCTGCCAGCACAAAAGCTGCTGGAGAACCTTCTGGCTCTGGGGAGAGGAGAGAGGTGACAAAACGGCTCATCAGGCCACCTCATTTAAGCTAAAACAACAAGAGTCTTAAGCTGTCAGTTAGGCACATCACTCTGAGGAGATTTCACCCCTCCCATACACAAGAATCTCCTGATCATCTCCTGATGGTCTCTGCTGACTCTCCAGAGAGAAGGAGGCGTGTCCTGCCTATCTACTTATTCTGCCCAGCAACATATCTGTGTGTGTGTGTGAGAGAGAGTCAGTCAGTCAGTGTATCGGAGAGAGTGAGAGTGTTGGAGATCCTAGAGATAAGATTGCTGTTAGAGCAGCTGCAGACTCTCAGTGTAGCATTGATTTATGCTTAGAATATTCAGCTCTGTATATAGTTTTGTATCATAGTTGTAGTTATAGAATAAAAGGAAGATATTCTACAGAGCTGCTCTCCGAGTGGTTTATACTCTGCAAGACTCTGCAAAACTGCTGCGCAACGACTGTATTATTGAGACAGTGAATCCGGTGCTCTCAGCTCTGAGCTGTGAGTCCACAGCACTGTGACCGTTTCCTGTGAGAAGGAGGTCTCTGGCGGTGCTACCCAGCTCGCCTAGCCCAGTCGGGGTTGAGGTGCAAGAGTCCAGTTGGTGCACTGGCTCTAGGGCGATGCTGACACACTCAGCTAATGCAAACCCGGTTTTTGAACACCAGTGCTTTTTATTTACCTTGCCCCAGGGCACTTTTTGGTGGAATGGTGCAACATTCCAACCAAACTTCCCTCTGGTGAAGAAATAAGGTGATTTCAGAAGCTGGTGGGGAAGAGCCCCCACCCTAACCCATTGTCCTTGCAGCTTACTTGGAGTAGGGCTGCCATATTCCAAGAGGAAAAAATCCGGACAAAAACTAGATAGCCCCTCCACCATTGCCACTGCTGAGCCAAAACCAGCGCCAGAGCCCAGGTCACCCACACTGGAGCCTGAACCAGTATGGGAGAGCAATCCTGAAGCCATTTTGACTCTCCCAGTGGCCTCAAATATTCCTCTGCAGTAAGGGAGGAAAATGGGGACAGCCCTCCCATTGTCTTTTTGCTTGCAAATCCTGTCTTAAGGGCATATTTGTGTATGAATAGGGTGAGCCTGTGACCTGGACTCAGGAACTAAAGTATTAACTATCACAAAAGAATGGCCAGGTTGCCCAGGTAATGCAACCAGTGACCATTATCAGGTATCCTGGCAGGCAGGATTTCTGCTGGAGACCGCCTCCTTCTGTGATGTATGTATGATTTTTTGGGGGTAGTCTTGGGATACGGGGTGGGCAATTTCAGGAGTCTATATAAGGGCTTGCGCACCATTGTTCGGGGTTCTCCTCCCTCCTGCGTGTGGTGAGTGGGGTGAGTTCCTTTAATAAAGATCAGGCTTACTAGCCACTTTGCTTCTCAATATACTCTGGTTGGACTCTATTATTTTCTCCTACTGATAGGGAACCCACTTAAGGGCTCGGGCTCCAGAATACCACATAAGGAAAAGGGAGCAGTTTTTCTTATAACAATAAAAAAACAGAGGACAAAGGAAGACACATCTCTGCCTACAAGTGTAGTACAGTGATACCTCAGGTTACAGACGCTTCAGCTTACAGACGCTTCAGGTTACAGACTCCGTCAACCCAGAAATAGTACCTCAGGTTAAGAACTTTACCTCAGGATGAGAACAGAAATCGCACAGCGGCAGCGGGAGGCCCCATGAGCTAAAGTGGTACCTCAGGTTAAGAACAGTTTCAGGTTAAGAACGGACCTCCAGAACGAATTAAGTTCTTAACCCGAGGTACCACTGTAATGGTAACTTGCATCAGTGTGCTTCAGAATGTGACAAGCCAATCCTGCAGTGTTTGGGAGCCCTTCTACTAAGTGGGGCCCTGGATGTCTGCCCAAAAACTTTGCTCTGATGGGCCGCTGGTAGTGTTGTTACCATCTCAACCCCAACAAGGGAATTCTTCCAGGTGTGGCACTATCCGTCATGACAGCCCAAGAATGTCCTAAGAAAGGGGTGAGGGACCTCAGGGCCCCGAGTCCATTTTCCTCAAGCTGCAACCACCCATCCTTCGTCTGACATCATTGGGGATGTCAGCTGATGGGCAGGAGGACAGGGTTTAATCCTGAACTGGCTGCAGGTTCCTGTTCCCAGCAGAGGACCGGCCCCCCACAGCCAAGGCAGCAGAATTAAATCTGCTGAGCTACTTCAAAGAGACTGTTGCAGAGGCTTTACGCCAGCACCTCCACTCTGGTTTGCTCAAATGGAGTAAACAGTCTTAAAGCAGTTTGCAAAATCTCTCTGAGGTAAAAGGTAAAGGACCCCTGACAGTTAAGTCCGGTCGCGAACGACTCTGGGGTTGCAGCGCTCATCTCACTTTATTGGCTGAGGGAGCCGGCGTACAGCTTCAGGTCATGTGCCCAGCATGACTAAGCCACTTCTGGCGAAACCAGAGCAGTGCACAGAAATGCCGTTTACCTTCCCAGCGAAGTGGTACCTATTTATCTACTTGCACTTTGACATGCTTTCGAACTGCTAGGTTGGCAGGAGCAATGGGATCTCACACTGTCGCGGGGATTCAAACCGCTGACCTTCGGATTGGCAAGCCCTAGGCTCTGTGGTTTAGACCACAGCACCACCTGCATCCCTCACCAAATCGCTCTACACCTCTTTAAACATTGGTGGAGTGCTGTTTACGAGGAGGTGGCACTGCTTCAGAGAACGGCTTGACCAAAGCTCCCCATTGCTGCTGCCACAGCTACCATGCAGAGGAGAAAAAAAGCCTGCATTTCAAAATGCAGAGGTTTCCCCCTCTCCCGTCTTACAGTGGCAGAAGCAGACAGTGAGGAATGATGGAGAGAAAACCTTCAGCTGTCCCCTTGAACATCTCTTTTAAACCTCTGCAGGAGGCTGTTTGAAGGTGTTATGTACTGAGTTGAATAGGATCCAAACTGTAGCAGTCTGATTGGTCCTAGAACAATAGGATCCAAAAGGCAGCAGTCTGATTGGTCCTAGAACAATAGGATTCAGAATGCAGCAGTCTGATTGGTCCTAGAACAATGCAGCAGTATGATTGGTTGGCAGGAACCACCCAATCCTGCTCCAGATAGAAGTGAATCCACAACCTGATTGGCTTACAGTAGAATTCCAGAATTAGCCAATCATGTGCAGCCCATTGTGTAAATAATGTATATAAAGCAGATACTGTGAGGGGACATTTATTCATTCCTCCTCACCACTATGAGCTGAATAAAGAGCATGAAATCACTTTGCGACTCTGAGTATATTTCACTGGCGACGAAGGTGGGATCCCGCTGAGCTGACTGCCACACACAGCACCGCAGCACCGCCAACTGCCGCACCGCTGCCTCGCACCGTGTATCCAGGCTTCAGCTCCGGGGCACAAGGAACTCAGAATGGCAGCCAACAGCAGCTTCTCGCCATTCAACCCAGCATCTGGAGACTGGGAAGCGTACGCCTCCCGTTTCACCTTCCTCCTAGAAGCCAAAGGGGTCACCGACGAAGAAGACGCCAAGAAGAGGGCGATATTCTTCAGCGTCTGCGGAGAGGAGACGTTTGAAATCGCCCGGGCTCTCCTTGCGCCTGAAGACGTCGCTACTGTTCCATACAAAACAATAATGGAACAGCTGAAGGGGCACTTTTCGCCGCAGCCCTCAGTGGTGGCTCGTCGAAATGCCTTCTACGCAAAGCGGCAAGCCCCTGGGGAAACCATAACTGGGTTTGTGACCTCTCTCCGCCAAGCCGCCCGGTTCTGCAACTTCTCAGAGCTGGAGAACATGCTTCGTGACCGCCTCGTCGGTGGCCTGAAGGATGAGAAGCTGCAACGGCGCCTCTACGCTAAGAAGGACCTAACGTTCCAGGTCGCTCTGGAGGAGGCCCTGGCAACAGAAGCTGCCGAGAGGTCGACCCAAGAGGCACGGCCGAGCCTGCCATCCCAACCGAGGGTCCACCATGAAGACCTCACCGACGACTCAGGATCCGACAGGGAGGAGGTGCACCGAGTACAGCAGCGCACTCAAGCAGCGCACAGACCACAGCTGCCTCGACGAGAAGGAGGGAACTGCGCAAGCTGCGGGGAGAGTCACGAGAGGAGGACCTGCCGTTTCCGCAACACAGAGTGCAGGCAGTGCAGAAAATCGGGACACATCGCCCGGGTGTGTCGGGCTCGGCCCACCCGACACCAGGCATCAGATGACCAATCCAAGAGCCCCAGGTCCCGGGGCCCAACGCACCAAGGCAACTCGACGGAGCTCACGGACTTCCAGGTATACCAGTTGCCCCACCCCAACGTAGAGAAAATTTATGTAGAGGTACAGATAGAGGGGGCCCCATGCCGCATGGAGCTTGACACGGGTTCAACTCTATCCATAATCTCGGCAAGGACCTTAAGGAAACTGTGTCCCACTGGGGGTCCCAAACTCAGGCCGGCCCCATTCACCCTCCGGGACTTCCAGAAACGTAAGGTCCCCACAATGGGGGTGGGGACCTTCAGGGTGCAATACCGAGGGCGGACGCGGCAACTGGACTTGCTTGTGGTCAAGGGCCCCTACATTAGCTTACTGGGATTGGCATGGTTTGGACCACTGGGGCTAGCTGTCACCGGGGTGAACCACACTAGCTTACAAGTGGACGTGGACGCCATATGCAAGGAATTTCCAGGGGTTTTCGATGGGAAATTGGGACAGTATACGGGCCCCCCCATTGCGCTACAGCTTGACCCCGCAGTACGACCGGTCAGGCTCAAGGCCCGCCGGGTCCCGTTCGCCTTGAAACCCCGTATAGACGAGGAATTGGACCGACTCGTAGAGCAAGGAGTGCTGGAGCCGGTGCCTAATGCTCCCTGGGAAACCCCAATCGTCACACCCGTCAAGCCTAATGGTTCGGTCCGCATCTGCGCAGACTACAAATGTACCATAAACAAGGCCCTCACGGCCCACGCATACCCAGTGCCAGTGGTCAGCCATGTCCTTGCCACCCTGGCTGGGTCGAAAATTTTTGGCAAGCTGGACTTGGCCCAAGCATATCAACAGCTGCCAGTAGATGAGGCCACAGCAGAGGCACAGACGATTGTGACGCACAGAGGAGCGTTCAGGGTAAAGCGGCTGCAATTCGGTGTCAGCGTGGCACCAGGCATATTCCAGAATATAATGGACTCTCTCCTTAAAGGGATTCCTGGCGTCACCCCCTTCTTCGATGATGTGTTGATTGCCGGCCCCACACCAGAGGAGTTTGAGGACCGCCTCCGCACCGTTCTGCACCGTTTCCAGACGGCGGGTCTCAAGGTGAAGCGGGAAAAATGTCTACTAGGAGTGCCTCAGGTGGACTTTCTGGGATTTATGGTGGACGCAGAAGGGGTCCACCCGACTGGGGACAAGGTACGGGCCATTTGTGATGCCCCAGCGCCCAAGAGCAAGACTGAACTTCAGGCCTTCTTGGGACTATTGAACTTTTACCATTCCTTCCTTCCCCACAAGGCGGCGGTAGCGGAGCCCCTACACAGACTCCTGGACAAGCGGGCCCCTTGGGTGTGGGGCCAGCGCCAGGAGGCCGCATTCCAGGCAGTCAAGGACTTGCTTGTCTCAAACTCGGTCTTGGCACACTTCGACGAGAGGCTGCCGGTGGTGCTAGCATGCGACGCCTCACCCTATGGCATTGGAGCTGTCCTGGGGCACCAACTCCCGGATGGAAGAGAGGTACCGGTGGCGTACTTTTCCCAGACACTCAACACAACCGAGCGGAACTACTCGCAAATCGACAAGGAGGGTCTGGCAATCGTAAAGGGAGTAAAAAAATTCCATGATTTCTTGTACGGGCGGCCCTTCACCGTGGTGACTGACCACAAGCCGTTGCTCGGCTTGTTTGCCCCCGAAAAGCAGACCCCCCAAGTGCTGTCTCCTCGCGTCCTCAGGTGGTCAATTTTCCTTGCCAGCTACCAGTATGCACTGATTCACCGACCTGGGAAGGCGATGGGCCATGCGGACGCCCTCAGCAGGCTACCACTACCGGAAACAGGCCCTGACCCAGCACCTGCACAAGAGGTTATGAGCCTGGAGCTGCTTCCCGACCGCCCCATTCAGGCACAAGAAGTTGCACACCATTCCAAGAAAGATAGGGTCATCTCCCGGGTCCTGGACTGGGTGTGGAGGGGATGGCCCAGCAGCAGCCCCGGGCCAGAATTCGCCGGCTACACAACCCGCAAACATGAACTGTCGGCCCACAAGGGGTGCCTGTTATGGGGAAGCAGAGTCGTTGTTCCCCAGCCCCTCTGCAAAAGGGTCCTCACAGCCCTACACGAGACACATCCAGGGGTAGTAAGAATGAAGGCCCTTGCCAGGAGTTATGTGTGGTGGCCGGGGATCGATGGAGAGATAGAGGCCTGGGTCAAACACTGCCAGGCCTGCCAAGAATCCCGCCCAGATCCCCCAAGGGCCCCAGTCCAGTCCTGGGAGTCCGCCCGAGCACCATGGTCACGCCTGCATGTGGATTTCGCTGGCCCCTTTCAGGGGAAAACATTCTTCATAGTGGTGGACTCCTACACCAAATGGCTGGAAGTCGCACTGGTACCGTCCACTTCCACGTCCGCAGCCATCCGGGTACTACGCAGGCTGTTTGCAACCCACGGGCTCCCTGACACTCTCGTCTCAGACAACGGGACTGCATTTACGTCAGGAGAATTCCAAACCTTCACAGCGCAGAACGCCATCCGCCACATCCGTTCGGCGCCGTTCCACCCTGCCACCAATGGCCAAGCAGAACGCATGGTGCGGACCACCAAGGACACCCTTCGCCGCACGACGCAAGGGGACTGGGAGTACCGCCTTGCCACATTCCTTCTAGCACAGCACAGCACCCCCAGCTCAACGACTGGCCGGAGCCCCGCTGAACTACTAATGGGTCGGCGCCTTGCAATCAGATTGGACCGCCTTCACCCCGATAGAGCTCAGGATGAGGTAGTGGTGGGGGAAGGCAGGAACCCCCGGACCTTCGAGGCCCAGGACCCAGTGTACGCAAAGAATTTTGGGGCAGGCCCAGCATGGGTACCCGCCACAATCACCAGGGTCACTGGCCCCGTGTCGTACGAGGTGCTAACGGATGGGGGGCAATGCTGGCGCCGCCACTGCGACCAGATACGGCGACGATTCCCGGGAGAAAACCAGGAGGAGGACAGGTCAGAGGAGTCCCAAGGGAACAGCGGGGCAGTGAGGCCCATAGAGCAGGAGGGGCCAGCAGGAGAGGCAGAATCAGTAAATACAGAGAGGACCCGTGAGGCCGAAAGGACACCGGAACCAGAACCACGACTGAGCGAGCCGGTTGCACCAGACCAAACAGCCGCATCACAGCCAGCATCCTTGGAACACGAGCCAGAACCCGGAGCCCGGACCAGGGAACACCCCAGGCCACAACGCACACGTAGGCCGCCGGCATACCTTGAGGACTATGAATGCGACCTCCCGGGCAGGACTGGAACTTAGAGGGGAGGGGTGTTATGTACTGAGTTGAATAGGATCCAAACTGTAGCAGTCTGATTGGTCCTAGAACAATAGGATCCAAAAGGCAGCAGTCTGATTGGTCCTAGAACAATAGGATTCAGAATGCAGCAGTCTGATTGGTCCTAGAACAATGCAGCAGTATGATTGGTTGGCAGGAACCACCCAATCCTGCTCCAGATAGAAGTGAATCCACAACCTGATTGGCTTACAGTAGAATTCCAGAATTAGCCAATCATGTGCAGCCCATTGTGTAAATAATGTATATAAAGCAAATACTGTGAGGGGACATTTATTCATTCCTCCTCACCACTATGAGCTGAATAAAGAGCATGAAATCACTTTGCGACTCTGAGTATATTTCAGAAGGTGTGCCCTCGCCCCATCAGCTGATGGACAGTAGGAAAGCACAAGTCCCCCTTCCATGATTCTCCAAACCTCATTTGAAATAGAATCACGGAGGGGGGTGGATGATTGAAAGCCCTCTACAAACTTTCCTGCATGAGGATGTTTGCAAAGGGCTGTTTCAAAGCCCTGCAGTTGACTTTTAAGTCTCTACAATCAAGGCTTCAAAAGGAAGCATTCCCTGGATGCCACAGGCGGAAGGCCCTGCCCCCTGTAAAGCCAGGGGTGGGGGAGATAAAGATCTGGCTCTTTGGCCCAAAAATAGTCACTCTGCCCACCACCATCTTAAGGAAACAATCAGGACCAAAAAGCTAGATTGGGACAGGTATGGACTGAATTCCACATATTGTTTTTAACAAACCATCCAGTTCTTTGGCTGCATCCTTCTAGTAATCATTTGCCGCAAGACACAAACCACCCCAATTATGCTCCGTTCCACTCACAGCAGCTTGATTTTAAATGCATGTCCACAACTAAGGTCATTAGGTAAGGTAAAGGTAAAGGGACCCCTGACCATTAGGTCCAGTCGTGGCCGACTCTGGGGTTGCGGTGCTCATTTCGCTTTATTGGCCGAGGGAGCCGGCGTACAGCTTCCAGGTCATGTGGCCAGCATGACTAAGCCGCTTCTGGCAAACCAGAGCAGTGCACGGAAACACCGTTTACCTTCCCGCCGGAGCGGTACCTATTTATCTACTTGCACTTTTATGTGCTTTCGCACTGCTAGGTTGGCAGGAGGAGGGACCGAGCAATGGGAGCTCACCCCGTCGCGGGGGGTTCGAACCGCCGACCTTCTGATTGGCAAGTCCTAGGCTCTGTGGTTTTTAAAAAAAAGTATAATAGCTCTCCTATATCATTTTATAGGATGCCATGCCAATCACTGTGTAAACAATACTGAGCTAGATTTTAAAAGGGGTGTTGTAATATGTTTGCACCAACGTTCACCTGTGCAAAGGTCTGGATTGGGCCTGATGCCAGCTGCCAAAAGCAGTGAGACTGGCTCAACCTTTCCTCACAAATTGCACACCAACGGGCATTAATCATAATGCGTAGCTTGGCTGCTACGTACGCAAAAAGGTACTTTGGCCAAAAACGCCAATTAATGCAACTCTTCAGTGAAAAGGAAGTATTTTGCAGGATAATGGATTTGAGACAAAGTTGGCAAGGTCCTCTGATTCCTTACAACCCATACCTGGGAATGCTTCACAGGCCAACTGGGAGAACCAGTAAATCTTTGTAGGCAAAGAACCAGAAGGCTGAACTATCAAACAGGGCTCCTTTATTCTCACAGTGTTGCCCTTGGGTGTTGATATGTCTATACTCACTATTAGCCTTCTTTATATGAGAAGCAAATAAAGCATAAAACTGATCAATGTAATTGTAAATCAATCAATGTAAAGGTAAATAATTGCTAATGTAAAGGTAAAGAATTGCTTAGAAGTATCTTATTCAAAAATGCCTCCCTTACTATAGACAGGAGTGCCTGGCGTGCTCTGGTCCATGGGGTCACGAAGAGTCGGGCACGACTAAACGACTAAACAACAACAACAAACTATAGAGGAATATTTGGAGTCATTGGGAGAGTCAAAATGGCTTCAGGATTGCTCTCCCATACTATTTCAGACACATGGTTGATATATTTAGATATGTGTGCATTTAGGAATATTTATTCTATGTATGAGACCTTAAAATTCTTACACCATGATGATGCGTTTTCTCCTTGGGGGCATTATGTAAGGGGCAGGAGCGGGTCAGCAATAAATAAGTCTTTCTTAGAAGAAGCAAGGTCTGCTCAGGAGTGGCAGATCTAGTGAGTACAGTAACTCTTTTCAGTAGTTCTTGCCCCTGGGAGGCAGTTGTGGAGACTAAAGGTCCCCCTGCCACCTTCCTACAGCTGCCTAAGCCTCCTCCTCATCTCCCAGGTCCTTCCCAAGCAATCGGAGACTCTGCTGCCTCAACTGCCATTGCTACACCCTCTTCATGCCTCCACCTCCTTCAAAATGTGCACTTATGCCCATTCACACTTCTGTTTGCCCCTTGAACCCGGCCTAGAAAACCGGGTCCTAAGCAGTTTTCCACTTGACCCATCCCTTTCAAAGGGGAAACCTGCCCCTGAGTGCAAATGTGAAGCAAACGTCCATCTGAAGAAAACCCAAACTGCTTTTTGTGTGCTAAAGAGCGATTTCCTGCAGGGGAAAGCAGTGGGACAATGGGAAGTACAGAGAATAATAATAATTTATAATAATAGTTTATTACTTATACCCTGCCCATCTGGCCAGGCTTCCCTAATGTGCAGGTGAATTTTCATGAATTTCCTGAAAGGACCTACATTGGCTCCCAGTACGTTTCCGAGCACAATTCAAAGTGTTGGTGCTGACCTTTAAAGCCCTAAACGGCCTCGGTCCAGTATACCTGAAGGAGCGTCTCCATCCCCATTGTTCAGCCCGGACACTGAGGTCCAGCTCCGAGGGCCTTCTGGTGGTTCCCTCAGTACAAAAAGTGAAGTTATAGGGACTCAGGCAGAGGGCCTTCTCGGTAGTGGCACCCGCCCTGTGGAATGCCCTCCCACCAGATGTCAAGGAAATAAACAACTATCTGACTTTTAGAAGACATCTGAAAGCAGCCCTGTTTAGGGAAGTTTTTTATGTTTGATGTTTTATCATGTTTTTAATATTCTGTTGGGAGCCTTCCAGAGCTGCTGGGGAAACCCAGCCAGATTGGCGTGGTATAAATAATAAATTTTTTGTTGTTGTTGTTGTTGTTGTTGTTGTTGTTGTTGTTGTTGTTACAGTGGACGCTCGGGTTGCGAACATGATCCGTGCAGGATGCACGTTTGCAACCCGCAGCGTTCGCAACCCGCAGTGGTGGTCTGCGCACGCGCAGGTTGCGATTTGGCACTTCTGCGCATGTGCAAAGCGCAATTTAGTGCTTCTGAGCATGTGTGACCGCCGAAACGCGGAAGTAACCCGTTCCAGTCATAGCTGTCAACTTTTCCCTTTTCTTGCAAGGAATCCTATTCAGAATAAGGGAATTTCCCTTTTAAAAAGGGAAACGTTGACAGCTATGCTTCTGGTACTTCCGGGTTTCAGCGGGTCTGTCACCCGAAAAAAAACGTAACCTGAAGCCTCTGTAACCTGAGATATGACTGTATTATTATTAGGACTTTTTTTAAACAACAACACGTGATGTGGAAAGGCAGAGATCTGAGCTCAAGACTGGGGGGAAAGGAAAAACTGAGAGATACCAAAACCATCAGATTCACCCATCGCTATTTGTAAAGTATCCCCGTTTCAACTGGGAGGTTGTGGGGCTTTGTAGCCAAGCAGTAATGGTTTGGGAGAGAGGTTTTTCCTGGAATCCTTTGCCTGGCTGCTGTACGCATAGGAGGAAATGGACTGAACAGGTGGGGGATTCCCCCTCTTCAGGCTCAAGCTATTTAACTGGCAGAGCAGAGGAAGCCACAGGATCTCTTTCCTGCCCTTGATGCAAAGCATGTTGCTTCCCGTGGGCCTCACTCTGCTCCTCTGCCTGGGCACCGTGAGCGGATTCCTCCCCAACCACGAATCAGGGGGCATCGATTCGACAGTCTTCACGGATGCCGACATCACAGAAGAAGGGGTCTTGCGGGCTGTTGCCCATTACATGGAGACGAACCCACTGCCCGGAAGATCTCCCATGGCCCCGGGAGAGCTGGAAAACATGAAATCGCTGACAGCGACTGAACTGTTCAGGGCCTTTTTCAAAGGTAGGCTTGGAAAACAGGAGTGTGAAGACTAGATCTCACGGCCCTCGCAAAGGATTGCTTCTGCGCAGCCTATTCCTTTTCTATATCTCCACTGCTTCTTTTCTTTTTTTATAATATTTTTTATTAATTTTAACATATAAATTATAAAACGTACCACAAAACTTATCACTTCTACAATCTTTTTAGGCTTCCATCAGCAGCTCTGATGATCCACCGTTTTAACCACTTCTTAGGCATTTCTTAACTTTATATTGCCTTTACATCTCTTAACAAATCATCCTTCTCCATTTTTACAACACGTCTAATAATACTCCTCACAAAACTTCTTGCAACCCTACGAACGTCGCCTGTTCTTCACAATTACTTTTCAAATAGTCCATAAATTTACTCCAGTCTTCCATGAATTTCTGGTCTCGTCGGTTTCGAATCCTTCCTGTTAGTTTATCTAATTCTGCATAGTCCATTAATGTCATCCTCCATTCTTCAATCGTCGGTAACTCGTCTTGCTTCCGAGAAGAGCAAGTCACTCTTCTTGAGAGCCAGTGTGGTGTAGTGGTTAAGAGCGGTAGTCTCGTAATCTGGGGAACCGGGTTCGCTTCTCCGCTCCTCCACATGCAGCTGCTGGGTGACCTTGGGCCAGTCACACTTCTCTGAAGTCTCTCAGCCCCACTCACCTCACAGAGTGTTTGTTGTGGGGGAGGAAGGGAAAGGAGAATGTGAGCCGCTTTGAGACTCCTTCGGGTAGTGATAAAGTGGGATATCAAATCCAAACTCTTCTTTTTCTTCTTGCCTCTTTTCACTTGTTCCCCACCCCCCCAGCTCCTCACCACCCACATGAAATTAGGCTGAGGTTCATGAGCGCCTGGAGGGGACACAGCTTGCCCATCCCAACTTTTGCATAAGTCAGTGCTGGGGCTGTTTTAAAAAAGCACTTCCATTTTTTTGTATGGATTTCAGGGTTCGAAAACCAGTCATGCAATCTGTCCCTGTTTTCTTTTTCTTTATATATAATTGTTTATTAAATTTTCCATTTTACAATTTAAAATACTCCTTTTAAATCCTTAAGATATCAGTGGCTTCTCTTCTTCTCTTCCCATGGTTCATTTTGCATATCATAAATCCCTGCATGTTTTACAAAAACTACACCATTCAGTATTCCGTTATTGCATCCGTCAAAACTTGTTGACACTGTTGAATTTATCTTCATACTGCCAGCATTTTCCGCTGTGTACACAACTATTTCCCATATATTCAATAAACGTTTTCCAATATTCTTTGAACGTATGTCCTTCTTGTTCTCTTATTGTATATGTTAAGTCTGAGAGTTGTGCTTATTCTGTCAACTTAAGTTGCCTTTCTTCTCCAATTCGGACCTCGCTCGTTTTCCATTTTGGGGCTAACAAAACACGGACTGCAGTTATAGCATAAAAAGGGTAAAGGGACCCCTGACCATTAGGTCCAGTAGTGGCCGACTCTGGGGTTGTGGCGCTCATCTCGCTTTATTGGCCGAGGGAGCCGGTGTACAGCTTCCGGGTCATGTGGCCAGCATGACTAAGCAGCTTCTGGCGAACCAGAGCAGCACACGGAAACGCCGTTTACCTTCCCACCGGAGCGGTGCCTATTTATCTATTTGCACTTTGACGTGCTTTCAAACTGCTGGGTTGGCAGGAGCAGGGACCGAGCAACAGGAGCTCACCCTGTAGCGGGGATTCGAACCGCCAACCTTCTGATCGGCAAGTCCTAGGCTCTGTGGTTTAACCCACAGCGCCACCCGCGTCCCTGCAGTAGTAGCATACATACTGGTAAATATGGTAAGCTTTTGTGACACCTGTCCCCTTTTTTTCTCGCACAGCTGACGTCTCTCCCAATCGATTAGTCAAAGCCATACAGGATCTCATCTCTGCAAATAATCAAGTGGAGGTCAACTACGCTGAAAACAGTAACTACTTCTTCCACTGTGAAAAGATTGCCCCAAGTAAGGGGGAGCTGTGCCTTGGGGGAGAGGGGGGTGGAGCTGTGTTTGGGGTGATGTGAGGAACTGTTCTTGATTTAAGAGAAACACTGAACTACTTGCTAGCACAGGTGAAAGGTACTTAATTAGCCATGCTATCTACAACAGTCCATATTTTTAGATCTCATGCTTAGTTTATCTGTCTATTTTATTATTATTATTATTATTATTATTATTATTATTATTATTATTCCCTGCCCATCTGCTGGATTTCACCAGCCACTCTGGGTGGCTTACAGCATATAGAAAAACATAGTAAAACATCAAGCATTAAAAACTTCCCTATACAGTGGTGCCTCGGGTTACAGATGCTTCACGTTACAGACGCTTCAGGTTACAGACTCCACTAACCCAGAAATAGTACCTCAGGTTAAGAACTTTACCTCAGGATGAGAACAGAAATCGTGCTCCGGCACCGCAGCAGCAGCAGCAGCAGCAGTGGGAAGCCCCATTAGCTAAGGTGGTACCTCAGGTTAAGAACAGTTTCAGGTTAAGAATGGACCTCCAGAACGAATTAAGTTCTTAACCCGAGGTACCACTGTACAGGGATGCCTTCAGATGTCATCTAAAAGTTGTGTAGTTCTTTATCTCCTTGACATCTGACGGGAGGACGTTCCAAAGGGAGGCGGCCACTACCGCGAAGGCCGACTCAGTGTCCGGGTTGAGTGATGGAGGTGGAGATGCTTCTTCAGATTTACCAGGCCACTACTTACAGAAGATTTGGTTTGCCTAACTCAGGTTAGGAAGCTTCTGGCCCTCCAGATGTTCTGGATATTATCATCTCCAGTAACAGCAACAACAAGAATTTTATCATTTATACCCTGCCCATCTGGCTGGGTTCCCCCAACCACTCTGGGAGGCTTGTAACACATAAAAACAAAAAGGTAAAAAGGTAAAGGACCCCTGGACACTTAAATCCAGTCAAATGCAACTATGGGGTTGTGGCGCTCATCTCACCTTCAGGCCAAGAGAGCCAGTGTTTGTCCGCAGACAGCTTTCTGGGTCATGTGGCCAGCATGACTAAAGCGCTTCTGGTGCAACGGGGCACCATGATGGAAGCCAGAGCGCATGGAAACGCCGTTTACCTTCCCGCCGGAGCGGTACCTATTTATCTACTTGCACTGGTGTGCTTTCGAACTGCTAGGTTGGCAGGAGCTGGGACAGAGCAACGGGAGCTCACCCTGTCACGGGGATTCGAACCGCCAACCTTCTCATCAGCAAGACCAAGAGGCTCAGTGGTTTAGACCACAGCGCCATGGGAGCTGGAATCTAACCATACCTGGAGAATCCCTAGAGAAATTCATTCCAGGGAAGAGTGCATGGCTTCCAGTTAGGCTTGAGGACATTTCTCCAGTTTAGAAGTTAAGAATTCAGAGGAGGAACAGGGATATAAAAGGTTCTCCTGTGTTATCTATTCCCAGGTATAACGCAGATGCGAAACCTGAGGGACTCCATGCTAAGTAGCTTAAAGGAACCCGTGAGTTCATCAGATTTGGAATCGGCTCGACAAAGTGCTGGACAAGCTCTGCACATCCTTCAACAATTCTACAGTAACACCAACTGGCCTGAGCTGGGGAAAGGTGGAACTTACGATCACCTCTGTAAGTCAAAATGGATCTGCAAAACTCTCTCTTGTTTTCAAAGTTAAACATAAGAAGTACATCAGTACCTTGGAAGCCATTCCAGAAGACCGTTTGACTTCCAAAATGTTTGGAAACCAAAGCGCAGCTTCCGATTGGCTGCAGGAAGTTCCTGCAGCCAATCGGAAGCTGCAGAAGCCAAGTCAGACATTTGGCTTCCAACAAAGCGTTCAAAAACCGGAACACTCACTTCCGGGTTTCGATCGTTCGGGAGCCGAAACATACGCATACCAAGGCGTTCGACAACCAAGGTACGACTGTATTACTTCAAAGAAATATAGAAGCATGCCATGGTTCATCCATTTGCCTTCCAGGTCCCCAAACAATGCTATACATAATCAGTATAAGAAATCCAATATCAAGTCATTTGAAAGGTTTCATTGCATCCTAATATAAATATCTCCAATTTCGTATTTTTTATTATATAGATCATTTGTTTAAAAATAAAGAATTTATTGCAATTATGGTAGAATTCCTCATTTTTTGCATTCTTTCATGACTTTATTTGTCCCTGACCGGATGAGTGAACTTGATCATATGCAAAACTAGGCAAATACATTCAAGAGATTCAGTGGGGATCTGCAAGACTGATCCAAAGCACCTTTTGCATTTTTTTTTATCTACCTGGTTTTTAAAACCGACATCCCTTTTTTCCACTCATGCTCTCAGATCACCGTACAGAATCATCATAAACCTGCCCGAGCCACCGATTGTCAGGTTTACATGGAATTCAACGGAGTCTAAAGCTGTGTACCCGCCATATATTTAAAGCACATTCCCCCTCTCCAAAAAATCCTGAGAACTGTAGTTTACTCACCACAGAGCTACAACTCCCAGCGCCCTTGGCAAACTACAGTTCCCAATATTCATTTTGGGAGGGAGACACACATGTGCTTTGAATGTATGGTATGTAAAGGTAAAGGGACCCCTGACCATTAGGTCCAGTCGTGGCCGATAGAGCCAGTCGTGGCCGATATAGAGCTCCAGTACAACGTAACTGTAACAATTTTCTAAAACTATCCAATCACTGAACGTCACTTTCGATCCCTTATTTGCATAACTATCTACAGTATCTCCCTGCTGGCCCAGGGTGAGAACTTCAGTACATAACAGCGCTCAACTCGCTTTATTGGCTGAGGGAGCCGGAGTACAGCTTCCGGGTCATGTGGCCAGCATGACTAAGCCGCTTCTGGCGAACCAGAGCAGTGCACAGAAACGCTGTTTACCTTCCCGCTGGAGTGGTACCTACCGGTATTTATCTGCTTGCACTTTGACGTGCTTTTGAACTGCTAGGTGGGCAGGAGCTGGGACCGAGCAACTGGAGCTCACCCCGTCGCGGGGATTCGAACCGCCGACCTTCTGATCGGCAAGCCCTCGGCTCTGTGGTTTAACCCACTGCGTCCCCGTATGGTATGTACACAGACTAAAATAGGATTTTTTTTCTCCCATTATGTTTGCCCTACAGTAAACCCAGCCAGTCCTGCTTTCCCCGTTGCTCCTGCTTCTAAGGAAACCTGTCGCGACTGCAGCAAAGATGCAAGGTAAGAACCCATGGGCGCCCTTGGGTAATGGTTGAGAGGGAGAAACGGATGCTTGTTCTATTGTGGCCATGCAGGCAGAAAACAACAGAGGAGTGCCACTGATTTGTGTTGCTCCGTAGCACCTCAGAGTGCCCCTCGCGCATAAGTGAAAATTGTGTAAGTGGGGAGCACCCTACAAATGGTAAATTTATTTCTAAGCAGCGCATTTACCAACTTCCACGTTCTCTGTTTAACAGCAACCAGTTTGTGTGCGATGGAAACATCCTAGTGAACGACCTGCTCACAAGCGGGTACAAGTTGTCAGCATCATGCAGGCGTAAACCAAAAGGTAAGACCAGCGATTGTCGCTGGGATTTCCTGTCAATTGTTGAGCATTTTCATTTTCTTTTCATGCCATTGAAAAATGCATGGAGGATAGGTGGTCACGAGAAAGGCAACTTCTGAGTTCATTGCATGTCTGCACCTACCTCCTACATGCTGACTAAGAGATAAGGACTTCTCGGTGGTGACTCCCTGGCTAAAGGAGTTTGTTTGCTGCCCAGTCAGCATGGCCAGTGGTCAAGGCTTGTGTCCAGCAACAACCTCTGGAGAGCCACGGATTCCCCACCACTGATGTGAAGACTAAAATGTCCACTTCGTTCCCATAACTGAAGCTGATGACCCTCACAACTGTGTTTCCCTAAATAATAATAATAATAGTAATAATAGTAATAGTAATAGTAATTTATTATTTATACCCCGCCCATGTGGCTGGGTTTCCCCAGCCACTCTGGGCAGCTTCCAACAAGACACTAAAATACAATAACCTATTAAACATTAAAAGCTTCCCTAAACAGGGCTGCCTTCAGATGTCTTCTAAAAGTCTGGTAGCTGTTTTTCTCTTTGACATCTGGTGGGAGGGCGTTCCACAGGGCAGGCGCCACTACCAAGAAGGCCCTCTGCCTGGTTCCCTGTAACTTGGCTTCTCGCAGCGAGGGAACCGCCAGAAGGCCCTCAGCACTGGACCTCAGTTTCCGGGCAGAATGATGGAGGTAGAGACGTTCCTTCAGGTATACTGGACCGAGGCCATTTAGGGCTTTAAAGGTCAGCACCAACACTTTGAATTGTGCTCAGAAACGTACTGGGAGCCAGTGTAGGTCTTTCAAGACCGGTGTTATATGGTCTCGGCAGCAGCTCCCAGTCACCAGTCTAGCTGCCGCATTCTGGATTAGTTGTAGTTTCCGGGTCACCTTCAAAGGTAGCCCCACATAGAGCACATTGCAGTAGTCTAAGCGATAGATAACCAGAGCATGCACCACTCTGGCGAAACAGTCTGCGGGCAGGTAGGGTCTCAGCCTGCGTACCAGATGGAGCTGATAAACAGCTGCCCTGGACACAGAACTGACCTGCGCCTCCATGGACAGCTGTGAGTCCAGAATGACTCCCAGGCTGCGCACCTGGTCCTTCAGGGACACAGTTACCCCATTCAGGACCAGGGAGTCCTCCACACTCACCCGCCTCCTGTCCCCCCAAAACAGTACTTCTGTCTTGTCAGGATTCAACCTCAATCTGTTAACTTAAATGATGCAGCCTAGCAATTCTTCTTCTCCTCCTCCTCCTCCTCCTTTACATTTATATATCACCTTTATTTTCCAAGGATCTCAAGATAGTGTACATGGTTCTCCTCCTCCCCATTTCATTCTCACAGTAACCCTGTGAGGTAGACTAGGCTGAGAGACAGTGGCTGGTCCAAGGTCACCCAGTGAGCTTCATGACTGAGTAAGGATTCGAACCCTGCTCTCCCAGGTCCCAGTCCAACACTCTAACTATTACACTGCACTGGCTCTTATGAAGAAGAAGAGTTTGGATTTGATATCCTGCTTTATCACTACCCAAAGGAGTCTCAAAGCAGCTAACATTCTCCTTTCCCTTCCTCCCCCACAACAAACACTCTGTGAGGTGAGTGGGGCTGAGAGACTTCAGAGGTGTGACTGGCCCAAGGTCACCCAGCAGCTGCATGTGGAGGAGCAGGGAAGCGAACACGGTTCACCAGATTACCAGTCCACCGCTCTTAACCACTACACCACACTGGCTCTCACTTATGTCTCCTTCATTCTCTTTCCTATATTCTTTCTGTAGGCAAATGTGGACATGGCGGAAGAAATGACCCGGTCGAAATGTTCCCTACCACGGGGGGGATCAACAAGGAGACAACTGACCCCCGGCTCTCCCCGCACTATCAGTTGCATCAACAAGCGGCTGAACTGGCCATACAAGCCACAAGGGACTTCTTTGTAGGAGATGGTATGGTTCATTGACCTTTCAGCACAGGGATAAATAATACCTTTTTCTTCTTCCAGGCCTTTTATGACCTTGATATAGTTGCAACCCTTCTGGTGGTTTTAGCTCTTGTGATTTGATTTGTTTTGGCTGTGGCTGTCACTAAATTATGGGACTCCCTCCCCACAGAGGTGCATCACACACCTTCATCGTATGGTGTTTGTTGTGCTCTGAAGGCACGCTTGTGACACATGATATAGACATGGATCATTAGACACCACCTTGTTCCTGTAATTGTTTTAAACTGTTTCTTCGTGTAGCGTTTTGAACTGTTGTGACTTGCCCTGAGACCTTACAGTGAAGGGTGGGAAATAGATAAACAAACAAATAGGCCCATGGACCGATTCCTCACCCTGGACCTATTGCTTTTGTTCTTTTGCCCATAAAGACCATGTCACCATCCACCATGCCAGTCTGAGACAAGGTATTGTCCAATGAAAATAGGGAGGTCCTAAGGAAAAGTGGATAAGCATAACCTGTTTTTACTCTATTGTTGTTGTTTTTCAGGGTACGGCCTGCTGGACCAGGTGGGCAGTGATACCTTTAAGAGGTTTTTCAACCTGGAAGGCTATTCGCTCACCTTTGTAATAGACACGACTGGCAGCATGTCGGAGGATATCCACCATGTCATAACCACCTGCTTCAACCTCCTCCGGGAATTTTCCAGCTCCCCGGATAAACCCTTTAACTACATTCTTGTGCCTTTCAACGATCCAGGTGAGAGGGCAAAAAGGCAGAGCTGGTTCTTCCCACGCTAAGTCTGCTTCGTCTGAAATTGCCTGCCTTCCTTCGCTCTGCTTTTTTTCCGGAGAATCCAAATAACATTGTTGCTCACCTGTTCTTTTGTTAAGTGACTTCAAAGGATATTTTGGTTAAATTAATATACAGGCAACTCCCCCATTTGTGTGGGGGTTACGTTCTGGGTCATCATGCATGTCGGTGCAGCGTAAGCCCACCCCACCCCATTCTGCCCACTTCCTGCCCCATTCCAGGACCATAAATGGTCACGCATGCCTTGGTTGCACACATAATGGTCATTCCCATAATTCTGTTCCGCTTGGTATGTAAAATAAGTGTAAAATTGCATAGGAATAGTTAAAAATGACTGCCAAGTACTTGCAGTTATATATTATGTATTTATATTGTTTGTTGTTTGTTGCTGTTGTTATGTAGCATTACCTGACATTTTCAGAAGGCAACATTAGAATTCTGTGGTTTCCCCAAAGCATTTTATGTCCTTCTTCACTAGACGTACCATATTTTTCGCTCTATAGGACGCACCTTGTTTTAGAGGGGGAGAACAAGAAAAAAAAATTCTCCCCCTCTCTGCTCAGCGCCCCTTCAGCGAAGCGGCAGGAGAAATGGAGCCCCTTCCATTTCTCCTCCTGTTTGGCTGAAGGGGCGCTGCGCAGCTCTCCCTCTCTGCTGAAGCCAGGAGAGTCTTGCTCTTCTGGCTTCAGCAAAAGGAACCCGAAGCCTTCAGAGCGCAGCGTGAGTTCCCGCTGCGCTCCAAAGGCTTCAGGCGGCTATCCCTGAAGCCTGGAGAGCGAGAGGGGTCGGTGCGCACCGATCTCTCTCACTCTCCAGGCTTCAGCGAAAGCAACGTGAAGTCTCCGGAGCGCAGAGGAAGGTCTCCCTCTGCGCTTCGGAGGCTTCGCGTTGCTATCGCTGAAGGCAAGGAGCCTGCATTCGCTCCATAGGACGCACACACATTTCCCCTTAATTTTTGGAGGGGAAAAAGTGCGTCCTATAGAGCAAAAAATACGGTAAATTGACCAAGCTAAACATTGACTAATCACAAAAATAATATCAGGTTTGAATTCTTCTCACACACACACACCCAAAAAACCCGTATTTTAAGACCCCTCGCTGAAGAAATTTGTCGAAAGTAAGTTTCACCCCAAAAAATGACATACCCTACATGACCCAGCTTAAGATATGTCTCTGCCTGCCAGCTCTCCATTGCAGATAATCAGTCCCTCTCATATCTATCCCTGCAGATGTTGGCCCAGTCCAAGTGACTCAGGATGTGGATGAGCTTAAGACCTTGATCTCTAACCTCAGACCTACGGGTGGCGGTGACTGCCCAGAGATGTCTTTGAGTGGCCTGAAGTTGGCTTTGGAACACAGCTTGCCAAGGTAATAGACCTGGCCTTTCCCGCCTTATTCCTAACATAAATATTCCCGTTACCTTCATTCCTCCATTCCTAGTACCTTTGCTTGAGTACCTAGAAGTCACTCCACTCATTCTCCCTTGCGACCTGGAACTTCTTCCCAGGTCATCTCCTTGTGGTCACCTCTATTCTTTCAAATCCCCACCACCACCAGTTAAGCCTTCAAAACTCCAGTCCTCCCCCACCTGTCCCCAACAACAATGGTGTCCAAGTATGTATTGAGTGGCCATGTTCCAACGATCATACCTCCGTTAAATAAGCTGCGGTAGGAAGGAGCCTCATGAACATGCGCACAACCCCTTTATGTGAACCAGAAAATGAACCAGTTAATTTCCCATTAACCTCTAGAACATAAGAAGAGGTCTACTGGATCAGACCAGAGGCCAATCTAGTCCAGCATCTCACTGCTGGACTATGGGAAGTCCAGACACAAGACATGGGCGCATTAGCCCTTCCTCTGATCCTGAATCACTGCTATCAGCCTCCAACAGCTTCAGGAATTTCTCTAATCTCTTTTGAACACTACCTCTTTGTTGTAGAGAATTCCATGGTTTAGCTATGCACAGCATGAAGAAGTCCTTCATGCCCCAACGTTCAGCTTTGTTTGATGGCCTCTTGTTCTGGTATCAGGGTGGGACCCCTCCGACGGGTAGAAAAACCGCTCTCTCTATTCGCTTTGGAACATGCCTTGGTATTACACCTACTTTGAACTAGGGTTTGATATCCTGACTTCTTCAGAAGGCATTAACCATCGGTTCGGTCAAAATGGAAAACTCTAGTTAGCTTCCTGATTTGTTCTCTTCCTTGCACAAAGGTCCAAGATCTACACCTTTACTGATGCTGGAGCCAAAGATGAGCACCTGAAAGATGAAGTCCAGGTCCTACTTGATTCATCCGGGTCTGAAGTGAATTATGCTCTCACAGGGTATTGCTCTAGCCGGAAACGCAGAAGTATGTATAGCTCTTGGCAAGCAATGAGAAAGAGGGCATTTTTATTGGTGGGAGAGTGTTCCACAAATAGAAGGGTGGGATCCTTGAGAAATCAGCAGGCCCACCTCCCGACTTATGCCAATATAATTCTTCTCTGGTGACCATTCGTAGCCAAGTATGATGGTCTTCCATAAACACAGTTTTAACAATGAGTCCATAAGTGACTGTGGAGGCCAATTCTGGATCCACAGTGGTTTCCAGGTGGGAGTTGATCACAGTGAGGGTTTGCCAAACGTGCCTTCCTCTTAGCGCATTTCTCGTCCTGAGTTTGAGTGTCTTCGAAGCCCATGACACCTTTGGTAAAGACTGTTCTCCAATTGGAGCGCTCACAGGCCCGTGTTTCCCAGTTTTCGGTGTTTATACTACAATTTTTAAGATTTGCCTCAAGAGAATCTTTAAACCTCTTTTGTTGACCACCAGCATTACACTTTCCATTTTTAAGTTCGGAATAGAGTAGTTGCTTTGGAACACGATCATCAAGCATCTGCACAACATGACCAGTCCAGTGAAGTTGATGTTGAAGAATCATTGCTTCTACACTGGTGATCTTTGCTTCTTCCAGTACACTGGCATTAGACAGCCGAACCTTATAAGCAACTGCTGCCAAAACACCCACTGTGGTTTGTCTTTCCTCCTGTGAACACAGAAGAGAAGGAGGCCAGGTTTTGAGACAAAAACCCATCCTTTCTCTCCACAGGTGCTGCCGAAGAGGCTTCTGGGAGAAGTTATGCTAACATCTATGAAGAACTAGCTGCTTATTCCGGAGGCTTCTATGTGATGACCACCAAAGGCGAACTTGACCAGGTCTTGGGCATCATGGAGCTGTCTCTGAATGCTGCCCCGGTTACGGTGGCCCATAAGCAATTGGATGGGTCTCAGTGCTCCTTCCCTGTGGATGAGACCCTCACAGAAATCACAGTCTCCGTCAAGAGCTTGCACTCTTTGGATTTCACCATTACTGTGAGGCAACCTTCAGGTACAGCTTGTTCAGAGAATGAAGCAGAGAGCTTTCCTGCAAAAGTAGGGTGGGGGGAATGAAAATTGTGGAGAGTCTTGTGTGGTTTGCCATCTCATCCTCTACACAAATAATGGTGAACACTTTTTGGCCTGAGGGCTGTGTTTTGGGCTTTGGGGCTACCGTCCAGGGACCCCACGTCAGCGACAGGCAAAGCGAGAGGAGAGCATTGGCAGTAAATGTTACCTTTGTGCAGTTAAGAGAGCTTCTACACACATTCACAGGCCTACATCTCTATCAACCACCCAGGGAAATGAGGGGCATGATCAGAGTTCAAAAACATTTAAGCAAGAGGGGTGGGTACTCAAGGAAGGCATATCCTCCAACATATCTCTGATGAAAATAGGGACGTCTTATTCCATAATAATAGTTTTATTATTTACACCCCGCCCATCTGACTGGATTTACCCCAGCCACTCTGGGGGCTGGCGGTGGTCCCACCAGACAGCAGCTGCTCCAGCCCCCAGCAACAACCTGTGACGCTTGCCCTGGACATCAAGAAAGGGAATACCTAGGTGCACAATAGGGAATTTGAACCTGGATGCCTTCAGTGCAAGTCTGACACTCTAACCCAGGCATCCCCAAACTCTGCCCGCCCGGTGTTTTGGGACTACAATTCCCACCATCCCTGACCACTGGTCCTGTTAGTTAGGGATGATGGGAGTTGTAGTCCCAAAACACCTGGAGGGCCGAGTTTGGGGGTGCCTGCTCTAGCCACTCTAGCCACCTGAATCATACTGGGATCTTTAAATCAAACTGGCTCTTTGGATTTAAGGGAAACCTGAAAAAAAAAATTATTATCATTTTGTTAAAAAAAAAAAAAGAAAGGAGAGAGAGGAGGAGAACATAACACTGTATTTATTTTTTAAAGAACTCACGTTTGTTTGCTGCAGGGTTTTCTTTATTATGAATCAATTAATTTTTATTATTTTATTATTAACTAATTAATATTTTCTCAATTTCATGGGGGGACCCCCCCCCAAAGCATAATACAACAAATGTATGTTAAGGGGAAGTGTATGTTAAGCTGTGGTGCACATTCACCAGCCCTCATGGAGAATGTGCATACTTCCCAGTCAAATATACCGTATTTTTTGCTCTATAAGACTCACTTTTTCCCTCCTAAAAAGTAAGGGGAAATGTGTGTGCGTCTTATGGAGCGAATGCAGGCTGCACAGCTATCCCAGAAGCCAGAACAACAAGAGGGATTGCTGCTTTCACTGCGCAGCGATCCCCCTTGCTGTTCTGGCTTCTGAGATTCAGAATATTTTTTTTCTTGTTTTCCTCCTCCAAAAACTAGGTGCGTCTTGTGGTCTGGTGCGTCTTATAGAGCGAAAAATACGGTACATAGTCTTCAACAGGGCTTGGAGAACTTGCATTTATTGAGGGTGTGAAGCAGGGGCAGTAAAGAGTGTGGCCAGAAGAGAGGTTATTGACCGTGGAGAGGGACAAACAAGGAGGACTGCATTTGTCCACTGGGCCTGACATTCCCCACCCCTGCTCTGCCCCTCCTGCAACCTTGTCTGTCTTTGTGTCATCCTGTGGCAGGTGTCTCGCCATCCACTCACACAGTGATCAACACAGCCAGCCACAAGATTGTGAAGGTGTCCCCCATCCCTGAGCGGGGCATGTGGACTGTGACTGTCTCTCCCAGCGGTTCCTACGAGGTGGAAATCGGAGGCAAGAGCTTGCTAGACATATCCTACCAGATCATGCAGAAGCAGAAAGAGTATGTGCTTCCGGTCCAGGGAAAACCTGTGAAAGGTAAGTTTGGGGGGATTTGAAGCAGCCATACTGAGGGCAGGAGTATCTGATGTTGTTGTTTAAGGCTTAAAAAGGGTAAAGGGACCCCTGACCTTTTACCCTTTGTCCAGTCGTGGCCAACTCTGGGGTTGTGGCGCTCATCTTGCCTTTATTGGCCAAGGGAGCCGGCGTATAGCTTCCGGGTCATGTGGCCAGCATGACTAAGCCGCTTCTGGCGAACCAGAGCAGCGCACGGAAACACCGTTTACCTTCCTGCCAGAGCAGTACCTATTTATCTACTTGCACTTTTACGTTCTCTCAAACTGCTAAGTTGGCAGGAGCAGGGACCGAGCAACGGGAGCTCACCACGTCGCAGGGACTCGAACCGCCGACCTTCTAATCGGCAAGTCCTAGGCTCTGTGATTTAACCCACAGCGCCACCCGCATCCCTGTTTAAGGCTTACAAAGCACCTAAAGAGTTGTACAGATAGTAAGGGCCAGAGGCTCTGGCTTCCTCCGCTCTTGAGGGGGGCCGACGTCACGCCATATGCCAATGTAGCATGCGTAGGGCTGCCGTACGTCCAGGATTCAGCCCTCGTAAACAGCATCCGGGTGGAAATTGCTGAAACGTCCAGGGAAATCCGGACGTATGGCAGCTCAGATCAATAGTGTAGATTCTGGCGGTTTTCATTAAAAATAGCTCAAAAACTCAACAACTTTGGCCAACGAAAGCTCAACAACTTTTGTGTCTGGATTTTCACCTTTTGGAATATGGCAATAATGTGGCAACTCCAATGGCAACCCATGTCTAAAGTGTTTATCCCCCCCCCCCCCCCCGATTTTCCTCAAAAACTTCATTTTTTGGGAGGGGGGGAGATTTTGCAAAACAAGCTCAACAACATTGGCCCGAAGTTGAAATAATATGGCAACCCTAAGTATGCACAACGTTACTACTCGATATTGAGGGGGGGCCCAGCCCTGTCCTTAAGAACTTCGGGGGGGGGGGCAGCTGGCATGCCTGTTAAGGACACTTCCACATGTTTGCCATGTCCCATGCACTCATTTTTGGGTGTTCATCTGCATTACACTGAGCTGTAGTTTAACCTGCTCATCCCCTCTCCCCCAGTTATGCAGGTTCCCTGTTTGCAGGCTTAAAGGGATGGGGATGGGGGGCAGGTTGGTGTCTCCTTTTGCCAGGATGTTCTTGCTGGAGCACCCATGGGAGGTGCTATCTCCCAGTGATACTTTTCCCCCCTGAAAAAAAAAATTCATTTTTATAACAAAAATAAACAATACAAACAGAAAAACTAACAATGCAAACAAATTCTTGGCTTATCCTTATTTTTTCTAAACATTGTTAGGTGAGCTTCCCCAAGTCCCCCCTATCTGATTTTCATTTTACCTCATCTTTAGCAGTTTCATATATCATAATTTTTAACCATTTTTTTATCACTTAGTTTTACCATAAAAATCTTCACGTTTTATCTCTTCTACTTCTAACCCTACAGCCTATGTCCACTTCCAAAGCTATTCTAAGATTTAAATATTAACATATTTTTTCAAATATTCTTTAAACTTCTTCCAATCTTCTTCCACCGTCTCTTCTGTCTGGTCTCGGAGTCTCCCAGTCAGTTTGGCAAGTTCCATATAGTCCAAATATCTCCCAGTGACCCTTGGTCTGGATGAGCTCAGTGGAGATACTGAAGTGGTAGGTGCGGATTCCCAAGGATGTTCTTCTGAGTTCCTGCATCTTTGTTCCAGGCTCCAACTATACTGTCTCGCTGAGGCTGGTGGGTGGGGCTAAAGGTGCCTGGGTCCAGCGCCTGATCCCTATTTCTGGATTGGGGAACCCCCTAGACTCCATCACTTTGAACCAGACCTCTGATGCCCTTGGCAATGTCCTGGCTATTGCCCCTGTTTTCTTGCACACTCCGGTAAGTAGCCTTTCCTCATGTCATTTGCTAAAGACTGGTGCCAGTTGCAGGGCCGGCTCTACCATTGGGCAAGGGCAGGACCTCAGGTGCAGAACCAAATGCAGCTTTCCAGTACTCCTACTATGTTACTACCAAGACCTTCCCGGACTAACCCGGAGACAAATGTCAGGACACGGGTGGCGCTGTGGTCTAAACCACTGAGCCTCTTGGGCTTGCCGATCAGAAGGTTGGAGGTTCAAATTCCCGCGACAGGGTGAACTCCTGTTGCTCTGTCCCAGCTCCTGCCAACCTAGCAGTTCGAAAGCATACCAGTGCAAGTAGATAAATAGGTACCGCTGCGGCAGGAAGGTAAACGGCATTTCCGTGCGCTCTAGTTTCCATCACAGTGTCTCGGTAGCGGTTTAGTCGTGCTAGTCACATGACCCAGAAAGCTGTCTGTAGACTAAGGCCAGCTCCCTTAGCCTGAAAGCAAGATGAGCGCCTCAACCTCATAGTCGCCTTTGATTGGACTTAACCATTCAGGGGTCCTATACACACACATACATATATATGATAAAAAGGTAAAGGGACCCCTGACCGTTATGTCCAGTCATGAACGACTCTGGGGTTGTGACGCTCATCTCACTTTACTGGCTGAGGGAGCCGGTGTTTGTCCGCAGACAATTTTTCCGGGTCATGTGGCCAGCATGACTAAGCCACTTCTGGCGAACCAGAGCAGCGCACAGAAACGCCGTTTACCTTCCCGCCAGAGTGGTACCTATTTATCTACTTGCACTTTGACGTGCTTTCGAACTGCTAGGTTGGCAGGAGCTGGGACAGAACAACAGGAGCTCACCCAGTTGCGGGGATTCGAACCGCCAATCTTCTGATTGGCAAGCCCAAGAGGCTCTGTGGTTTAGACCACAGCACCGCCTGCGTCCAATATATATGATACTACTAGGAAAAGAAATGGTCGGGTATGATGGGAGCTGTAGTCCAATGACTTCTGGAGGGCCACAGGTTCTCCTGCCCTGCTTTAAAATATCTTTAACAATAATTCTCTCTCCTCTACCTTCCAGACCACGCTGCTGAGTGTGGAAGGCCTGTCTCCAGAGAATCTGCCCTTTTCGCGAGTCAGCAGCTACCCCATCAGCACGGAGTCCGTGCAGATTCTACCCGTGCCGGACCAAAACAGTGAGTCAAAGGCAGACTGCCTCCAACAATGGAGGCAAAGCATTAGCTCTCATGACCAGTAGCAGCCACCTCCAACGGTGAGATGGTGGTGGTGGTGGTGGTGGTGATAATAATAAGAATAATAAGAATAATAAGAATAATAATTTATTATTTGTACCCCGCTCATCGGGCTGGGTTTCCCCAGCCACTCTGGGCGGCTTCCAACAAAGATTAAAAATCTTCCAACAAAGATTAAAATGTCACACATTAAAAACTTCCCTGAACTTCCCTGGGCTGTCTTCAGATGTCTTCTAAAAGTCAGATAGTTGTTTATTTCCTTGGCTTCTGATGGAAGGGCATTCCACAGGGTGGGTGCCACTACCGAGAAGGCCCTCTGCCTGGTTCCCTGTGACCTCACTTCTCGCAGGGAGGGAACTGCCAGAAGGCCCTCAGAGCTGGACCTCAGCGTCCAGGCAGAAATCCACCCAGCCACTCTGGGCAGCCCCCACAGAATATGAAAAACACGATAAAACTTCAAACATTAAAAACTTCCCTAGACAGGGCTGCCTTCAGATGTCTTCTAAAAATCTGGTGGTTGTTTATTTCCTTGACATCTGGTGGGAGGGCATTCCACAGGGTGGGCGCCACTACCAAGAAGGCCCTCTGCCTGGTTCCCTACGACCTCACTTCTCGCAGGGAGGGAACCGCCAGAAGGCTCTCGGAGCTGGACCTCAGTGTCCGGGCAGAACGATGGGGGTAGAGACTCTCCTTCCGGGTGCTGAGAGTTGCTAGGTGCCCCCTATTTCCCCCCCACACACACATAGCTACAGAATGGTTTGACAACCAATGCGTCCTCCCAGGCTGAACGATGGGGTTGGAGACACTCCTTCTAGTATACTGGGCCGAGGCCCAGCTGCCAGTACCTGCCCATGTTCTCCTATCTATCCAGGCACAATGGCACCTGGTGAAAGTCTGGAGGTTTCTGTCATGGTGGTGAACGAAGGGACAGCTGCCGCCTTCTCCTTTAAAGTCTGGGACGACTTTGGTTTCCTGGAGAGCTTTACACCGACGGAAAGTTTCCTAAATTCGGGAGAGAGCGTCGTCCTCAGGGCAACCTTCACGGCGCCTTTGAAGAACAGCAGCTTTACTTCCAGGTAGGACAGCGTTGCTGTAACGGTCTGGAACAGGAGAGGCAGGTTGAAGTGGGACCATGGACAAGGAGCCAACATTTGGGAGGTCTATGGGCAGGAAGCAGTAGTCTCAAGACTATGGGTAGGCAAACTAAGGCCCAGGGGCCAGATCTGGCCCAATCGCCTTCTAAATCCGGCGCACGGACATCCCAGGAATCAGCGTGTTTTTACATGAGTAGAATGTGTCCTTTTATTTAAAATGCATCTCTGGGTTATTTGTGGGGCATAGGAATTTGTTCATTTCCCCTCCCCCCCCCAAAAAAAATATATAGTCCAGCCCCCTACAAGGTCTGAGGGACAGTGGACCGGCCCCCTGCTGAAAAAGTTTGCTGACCCCTACTCAAGACAGACCAACTTTGATGGTGTCAGTCTTCAGGGAATTCTATCCCTCCCCAGTAGCAGCAAGAAGCAGAGAAAAACAAGGAAGAGTCCTTACAAATGAGTTTATTCAGTGATCACAGCGAGAGACAAAGGAATGCAGCCTGACTCCCAATAATGGCGTTGCTCCAACTGAATTCCTCCCCGCTTCCTTCCTAGCAACAGCACTTCCCCTTACAGGAGCTGACAGGGGCTAATTGACTGTGACTCCTTTGCTCTTGCACTCTCAATGAACGCCATGATCTGGGAGAAGGGGGGGGTCAGAAACACTCTCCAGTGATAATGTGTCAGCTGGCTGCTCTGTCTCTGTCTCTCCCCCCCCCTTCTCCCAACACCTCCCACCTCCTAACTGTTTGCCTGTGAGCTATGACCTTCTTCTGAGCTATGACCTTCCTCAAACCACTGCTGTAATTTAATATGGTGTTACCTTGGTTCTTGAACAGCTTAGTTGTCAAACAAATCAGCTCCCGAATGCCACAAACCACAAGTGTTCTGGTTTGCGAACGTTTTTTGGAAGTTGAACATCCGGTGCGGCTTCCGCTTGAGTGCAGGAAGCCACGCCTTGGTTTTTGAATGGTTTCAGGAGTCAAACAGACTCCTGGAACGGATTAAGTTCAAGAACCAAGGTTCCATTGTACTGCCTTTCTCTTCTCTGGAAGCTTCAGGAGAAGGGGGTGGATCGCCACCATTCAGTGCCAGATTTACGTATAAGCTAAACAAGCTATAGCTTAGGGCCCCACTCTCTTGGGGGCCCCCCCAAAAAATTAAAGAAAAAAACTGGATGTACATTTACAAAATATAAGATAAAAAACAAAAACAAAACCTACATACAGCAACACTGTTTTGTGTTGTGTAGGCTCCTATGACGTAAGGAATGGGCCCCGCCTGCTGGCCTGCTCCCTAAAATATCACTGGTTTGCTCATTTCTGTATATATGGTGCCTACATTCTGCATGGACCAGTTGCATGGCAACATGAGCAAATGGCTTTAGATACCTGTTAGGTCCATAAATTACCATATAGCAATATATTCAACACAAAAAACAGTGACACTTTGTTGTTGACAAAGGACAGCTGGACATATAAAGGGCCCCATTACCTTCAGTAGCTTAGGGCCTCATCAAACCTAAATCCGGCCCTGCCACCGTTCCTCTTCAATCTCGTCCCCTTCAGATATTCCCTGACAGATGGGCACAAACAGGTTACAGGTTGCTGTTGTTGGTTTATGTTTGTGCCACTGTGCAGTGCTTGGAGTCACAAGACTCTGTTTTGCATACCAGAGATTCCAGGCTGTTGGAAGTCTCACGGAAGACAGGAGATGGATGGGATGTTACTGGTTTCCTGTTCCTTTGTTTTCCAGTTGCTCTCTGCTTTCACAGAGAGAGCACGTATATTTCTTTTCTGTCTGCGTAGCTAGAAATAAAGCATAGCGATGTAGCTCATATTTCTCGTCCTTCCCTGCGTGCTGGATACTCTGTGTAATGGGGGAACGTGCTTAGATCCTCATCAAAGGCTCAGGTCATTAATCACATCGGAGGACTCAACCGGAAGAGTCGCTCAGTCGAACGCAAGTCCGACAGCTGTATCCCAAATCAGACCATCAGTCCATCCAGTTCAGTACTGCTACACTGGCTGGCAGCAGATCTCCAAGGTTTCTTTTCCAGCCCAACCTGAAGATGATTGAGCCTGGGACCTTCTGAATGCAAAGCAACTGCTCTATTGCTGAGACACAGCTTTTCCCTCGATGCACTTTAGGGCCATAGGAAGCTGCCTCATACAGCGTCAGGCCAATGGCCAGTCCAGGTCAATACTGGCTGCCCTGACCCACGGAGGCTCTCCTGGGTTTCAGGCAGGAAATATTCCCAGCCCTGCCAGGAGATGCCAGGGATGGGACCGCAGGTTTCACCCATGCAGAGTGAATGCTCTGCTGATGAGCAATGGCTCTTACCTGGCTAAGGGGGGGGTGGGAGCTGGTGCCAAGACTTATGGATTCCCTTGGCAAGGAAAGGCCCTCCAGATGTTTATGGCTGCAACCTCCATTCGCCACAGCCAGCATGGAGAGTTATAGTCCAAAATACCTGGAGGTTGCCAGGTTGTTGATAGCTATGCTGAACTACCCCTTCTCATCTACACTCCTTAAGGTAAAGGTAAAGGGACCCCTGACCATTAGGTTCAGTCATGACCGACTCTGGGGTTGCGGCGTTCATCTCGCTTTATTGGCTGAGGGAGCCGGCTTACAGCTTCCAGGTCATGGGGCCAGCATGACTAAGCCGCTTCTGGCGAACCAGAGCAGCGCACGGAAATGCTGTTTACCTTCCCGCCGGAGTGGTACCTATTTATCTACTTGCACTTTGACGTGCTTTCGAACTGCTAGGTTGGCAGGAGCAGGGACCAAGCAACAGGAGCTCACCCCATCGCGGGGATTCGAACCGCCAACCTTCTGATCGGCAAGTCCTAGGCTCTGTGGTTTAACCCACAGCGCCACTCCTTACCCCCCCCCAAAATGCACTCTGTTCATCATTACCTAATGTTCTTTCAGCACCGCAACGTTCACAGCTAAAAGCTCAGCAACTCAAAACTACCTGAGACTGCCCATCACTGTCATTTCTGAAAATGATACGGTGAGTTCTCACTCCACGTTGATTATTCACTAATATGTGATAGTCAGTGAAGAATTGCCTGCTGCCTAAGAATGTAAAAATGGATGATTTTCTGTTCTGCCCTGCTGTCCTGTCCCCCCACTGCAATTCATCTTCCACTGCCCCAAATTATGTTATTTGTCTCTCAGTTTGTTGCAGTGAAATTATGTAGCTTACGTAATTTGCATAATTAATTTTGCAGGTTACGTAAGTTATGTTGTCGTCCACCCCCATTTGTTTAAAATGCAAAGGAAACACAATCCAAATTGGGGCTGTGTGTGGGAGAGACATATAATCAATTATATATTTTTTATGGGCTGAAAGCAACAACAACAGTGAATACCAATCTTATTTGCTGTATTGATTTTTGCTCCAGATATGGGACAAATAAGTGAACACCTGCAGTTTCCGCTCCCGTTTCTATTATTGTGAGAATTCTCTTACATTCCTAAATGCCTCCCAGTTTGAGAAATGTTGTTGTCTAGTCGTTTAGTCGTGTCCGACTCTTCGTGACCCCCTGGACCAGAGCACGCCAGGCACTCCTGTCTTCCACTGCCTCCCGCAGTTTGGTCAAACTCACACTGGTAGCTTCGAGAAAACTCTCCAACCATCTCGTCCTCTGTCGTCCCCTTCTCCTTGCGCCCTCAGTCTTTCCCAACATCAGGGTCTTTTCCAGGGAGTCGAGTCTTCTCATGAGGTGGCCAAAGTAGTGGAGCCTCAGCTTCAGGATCTGTCCTTCCAGTGAGCACTCAGGGCTGATTTCCTTCAGAATGGATAGGTTTGATCTTCTTGCAGTCCATGGGACTCTCAAGAGTCTCCTCCAGCACCATAATTCAAAAACATCAATTCTTCGGCGATCAGCCCTTTTTAATCCGTGTGTGTGTGTGTTTTTAATAAAAATCTGCATGCAAATTTGTATTTAAACATACACACACACACACATGCATATATAAACATATATATATTCATGTATTTAAATAATGTTTAAATACAAATTTGCATGCAGATTGGTTTTTGAAAACACACACACATTAATGTGAAAATGGGACTTAGGAATCATAGAATCATAGAATCATAGAGAAACTGACATAGACAAGCTATAGACTGATTGATCCATCTGCCATTCAAGGGTTGCCAACATGGTGCCCTCCAGACTATAATTCTCATCAGCCTCAATCATCGTGGCCAATAGTTAGGAGTTGTGTGTATTGTAGTCCAAAATGTCTGGAGAGCACCGTGTTGGCTACCCGAGTCCTAGCAGAAAGTGGTCTTTACCGATGGCTACTCTTGGTTCTTCCTAACCAACCTGTGCTCCATCCAAACAGAAAACTGATGAGATCCCACCAAACTACGCGCTTCTAGACCTTTACATGCCTTGTGTCAGCAAATTCCAGCACAAGCCTACCTGCTCTCGGCACATTTGGAAAATGAGGTTCTCTGCAATGGATAATCACAGCGCTGTCACCGTCCAAATCAGTGCAAATCCTTCTGGTCTATCCTGCAGCCCACGGGGGACTGATGGCAGCAAGGAAGTCATGTGTCACTATCAGTATGTATATCCGGTTTCTAGAAATCTGATGGCATGGTGCAGAAAATGACCACTGATCATGGAGCTCCACAGCAGAGGCTGATTCCTGTTTACCTCTGCTTGCTTTTTTTTTTAATTTGCATTTTGTTTATTTGTTAACATTCTTATATTACATTGGTAAACGTTGTCATATTATATTACATGACTTACTATAATTTCCAATATGTATACAAAAATTATATACAAATTTTATATACCTAGAAAGAAAATGAAACACAAAAAAAGAACAAAGAGAAAAAACAAAAACAATTCCCCCCAAAATCATATACATACCAACACACTAGACTTCCTGTCTATCCCGTTGTATATTCCTTTTTTACAAATGAATGTACTCTTATTATTGTATATTTCTTTACATTTTATCTAATACATTCCTATATCAATATGTGCTCTTAGTCTTATATCTCAACTCAGTCTCGCTCCAACGTCAGTCAAATGCTAGCATAGATAGCGAACCTTTACTGTATTTTTGAACATATGTTTTATATCTATCCCACTTTTCCATAATTTTTTGTTTTGAATTGCCTCTCAGGGTATTTGTTAACTGCGCCATTTCAGCAAATTCTTGTAGCTTGTTTTGCCAATCCGTTATTGTCGGGGCTTCTTGTTCCTTCCGCCCCTTTGCCACCCAAGTCCGAGCTGCGGCCGTTGCATATAAGAATACCTCCCTAAAGGCCTTCGGGATGTCCCTGCCAATAATGCTTGCTTTCTTTTCAACTAATGTTAACAATATTTCCCCATTGTTGTATATAGGGTGGGGTTTTTTTGCATATCATGAGACCATGACCTCTGAATCACATGCCCATCAGAGCTTCCCTTCCTCTCATCTTTGGTTTATCGGCCTTGTGTCTTCTTTTGTAGGTCGAACTGCTGTTCTCCTTATGCAGAATTCCTGATCAGCGATGAAAACGGGAACACAAACACTTTTACTGTAGACTACAGACGGCCCCGTCCTGCCTCCGCCTCATAAACCTACAACAGGTATAACACGCAGTAGCAGTAGCTCTCCAATGTTTGGGGCAATGTTCCCTTCCTGTAACTGTAGGGATAGGGGACGAAGCCAGCTCAGTTTGCATTTAAAGGCTTTCCTTTAAATTCACACTTTCTGAAACAATGCACACAAAACTGAAACACAGCGTTGAATTTTGCGACGCAGTTCCACAAACAAAAAATGTTGGCAGAAATGCATGTATTACAGTGGTACCTCAGGTTACAGATGCTTCAGGTTACAGACTCCGCTAACCCGGAAATAGTACCTCAGGTTAAGAACTTTACCTCAGGATGAGAACAGAAATCACGCGCTGACAGCGCGGCGGCAGCGGGAGGCCCCATTAGCTAAAGTGGTACCTCAGGTTAAGAACAGTTTCAGGTTAGGAATGGACCTCCAGAACGAATTAAGTTCTTAACCAGAGGTACCACTGTATTAGGGGAAAGTGTATGGGGAAAGGATACATGCAAAACATTCAAAAATACATTTTATTAGGGGGAACTCTATATAATGTAAAAACCACACAGAAACATGCGCATTGTTAAATAGTGGGAAAGATGGACGAAGGACACAGCTCTGTTAGATTCACAGTTCTTTATTACAGCAGTTAGAATTGCTCCTGTAGATAGATTCAGTGCAGCCTAGCTGGCTGCTTTATATAATACTAAGTAACTTGTAACAGTAGGGACGCAGATGGCGCTGTGGGTTAAACTACAGAGCCTAGGACTTGCCGATCAGAAGGTCGGCGGTTCGAATCCCCGCGAGGGGGTGAGCTCCTGTTGCTCGGTCCCTGCTCCTGCCAACCTAGCAGTTCAAAAGCACATCAAAGTGCAAGTAGATCAATAGGTACCGCTCCGGCGGGAAGGTAAACGGCGTTTCCGTGCGCTGCTCTGGTTCTCCAGAAGTGGCTTAGTCATGCTGGCCACATGACCCAGAAGCGGTATGCTGGCTCCCTCGGCCAATAATGCGAGATGAGCGCCGCAACCCCAGAGTCAGTCATGACTGGACCTAATGGTCAGGGGTCCCTTTACCTTTAACTTGTAACAGTAACAACTCCCAACTAGCTAACCAATCAGAGAGCGACAGTTCTCAATCCTTTATTTGCATACTGGCGACTAGGACATGGGAAACTAGGACATGGGAAACTAGGGTTCAAATCCCTTTATATAAATATAATAATATTTTTTTAAAAAATCATTAAAAGGGGTTAGTGAGGGAATAACTCCAAACGCGTAAGGAATTAGCAGAGGAACAGGAGAGTTGCTATCTTTTTCTCTCAACAGAAGCTCTGTGCCCAGCTGTCTGGCAGAAATTCAACAGAAGCAGCTTCTCCCATTGCTGCTTCTCTAGGTCAGAGTTCAAGCTGGACCTGCTGAACATCTGCCTTGAACTACGGAAGAAGCAAAGGGGCACCCCTAAAGTCTTCCCTGGGTCTGGGGATTCGAGAGAGGGAGGACATTGACAGATACCTGGTGCTTTTTATGCAGAACCTTTTCTTTTCTCTTTCTCTCTCCTAACAGCTGAACTGCATTATATGACGGTCACAAAAGGCAATAAGCTTTGGAGAGTCACATTTCTGGTTTCGTGGTGCCATTTGAATCGGGAAGGAGATACTATCCAGATGTTAAACTGCCAAGTGGTGATCCAGCCACATTGGCAGCCTCCATTACACCCACAGCCAAATAAAACAAACTTCAGAAAGCACTTTTGCCTGTGTTTACACTCGCTGTTAAGAATAATGGGCATGTCTGCAGTCTATACTAACAAAGCATCCATCAGTTTGATGAGCCAGAATTTTGGGCCCATAGCATATACAGTGGTACCTCAGGTTACAGACGCTTCAGGTTACAGACTCCGCTAACCCAGAAATAGTACCTCAGGTTCAGAACTTTACCTCAGGATGAGAACAGAAATCGTGCAGTGGCGGAGCAGCGGCAGTGGGAGGCCCCATTAGCTAAAGTGGTACCTCAGGTTAAGAACAGTTTCAGGTTAAGAACGGACCTCCAGAACGAATTAAGTTCTTAAGCCGAGGTACCACTGTATCGGTCCCTCCAAACGACCTGTTTATTAAGCGTTCCTCCTGATTTGCTTGCACAAAGCTTACAGGGAACTTAGATTGCATCCTTCATCTTAGATTGCGGCCTTCATCTTGAGTTGTTTACAGAGGTTATACAACAATAAGAACCCCGGTTTTCTTGCGGGGTGTTTACACTGTTTCTCGTTAATCATTCCTCCCTCCCACACTTTTCAAGGCTTCCCCTCCCCCCCTTCACTTTCCAAACCACAGAAAGTCTATCTCTCTTTTAAAAGTGGGTTTGTTGCGCTGGGGCAACAGAGCACTTTAATTGCATAAACTTTAATTTTCCACTATGTGCTTGCCTCTTGGACTGAGGGCTGGTATTCCTGTGTGCACATATATATATCATGCTGATGTCAGAAGCACTAGCCAATCAGCATCATCCCACATCCACCTTCTTCTGCAAAATTACAGAACCATTCTTTGAAGAGCTCAGCCTTGGAGAGCAGGTGTGTGGAACCTCAAGCTCAGAGTACGTTTCTGAGCACAATTCAAAGTGTTGGTGTTGACCTTTAAAGCCCTAAACGGCCTCGGCCCAGTATACCTGAAAGAGCGTCTCCACCCTCATCATTCTGCCTGGACACTGAGGTCCAGCGCCAAGGGCCTTCTGGCGGTTCCCTCACTGCGAGAAGCAAAGCTACAGGGAGCCAGGCAGAGGGCCTTCTCGGTAGTGGCACCTGCCCTGTGGAACGCCCTCCCATCAGATGTCAAAGCGATAAACAACTACCTGACATCTAGAAGACATCTGAAGGCAGCCCTGTTCAGGGAAGTTTTTTAATGTGTGACATTTTGATGAATTTTTAATCTTTGTTGGAAGCCACCCAGAGTGGCTGGGGAAACCCAGCCAGATGGGCAGGGTACAAATAATAATTTATTATTATTGTTTATTATTATTATTATTATTATTATTATTATTATTATTACTATTACTAGGGCCACCCTCAAGACCTTTCCCCAAAAAACACCCTCTGCCCAGCTATAGCCTTTTCTGGCCCTGCGAGGAGTCCTTTTGCTAAGTTAAATGGTACTCTTGAACCCTGACAGTGCCTCTGGCTTGCCTAGGAGGATAAAGGAAGAGGTAAAATCACATGTAGTAACTAACTACTGTAGAAAGTAACTTTCCCATTTTTGCCCCTGGCCCACTTTTGCCACAGGCACCTGATTCCCAAAAGGGAACACAGCACTCAAGGCAAATAAGGTTCCCAAATAAGGTTGGATGAGTCACTCCTGGGCATGGTCGGCCAATTGGTGCCAAAGAAGGATAGAACTTTTTTAATGTATGCAACAACAGCAGCAAGAATACTTACTGCGAAGTATTGGAAAACACAAGATTTACCCACCCGGGTAGAATGGCAGATGAAGTTGATGGACTATATGGAAATGGCGGAAATGACTGGCAGAATCCGAGACCAGGGAGAAGAATCGGTGGAAGAAGACTGGAAAAAGTTTAAAGATTATTTACAGAAATACTGTAAAATTAATGAATGTTAGAAAAATGTTGGAATGAAGTTATATGGCTTTAGTAGAAATGTTATAAGGAATTAAGTATAAATAGATTAATAGAGTATTAAAGGGAAAATAAGGTTAGAATGTGTTAAGATAATTATAGGATAGAAAACAGAGGAAGATGGAAAGGAATTGCTGAAACAATTAACAGAAGTGGAATACAAAAAGGGAGGTGTGAGGAGGTCGTGGAAACAAGTGAACGAAAGATAAGATAATGAAATGGTTTTGTTTTTGTTTTATTAGTTTTATGTGTTAGTGTTTTGTAGTGTTTTTGTATTGTATTGCATTGTCTTCTTTTTTATGTATTTTTTTTTTTTTGTAGTGTTGTGTTTAAATTGTTGGAAAATTAATAAATATTATATTAAAAAAAAAAAACCCCAATTCTCTTGCAGGTTTGCCAAAGACATCTGGCTGGTCTTGCGAGAACAGGATGCTAGGCCATTGGCCTGATCCGGAAGACACTTCCTATGTTCTTACATTCTCTTTAAAAGCCAGCCAAGGCAGCGTCCATCACTGCCTCGTGTGGGAGCAAATTCCATAGTTTCACTTCTTCTCCTTTGGCAATCACTCGTAGCCGAGTCAGATTGTCTTCCATAAACACGGGTTTTAACACTGAGTCCACAAGTGACTGTGGAGGCCAATTCTGGATCCACACGCCCTTCCACACTGGGGACCTAGGCATAGCTGTCAACTTACAGATTTGAAAATAAGGGACCAGCAGCCTCGAAAATAAGGGATCAGCAGCCAAAATAAGGGATTTTAGTCAACCAGCTCCTTTCCTTTCCCCCATAACAGTCAATCGAAAGAGCCTCCAAAACAAATCCAAAAGCACACACCCCCACAAGATCGCCGCCCACCACTGTACTCAACCAGCTCCTTTCCTTTTCCCCCCACCATGTCCCCCCTCTCCAGACAGACCTTTTCCCCGGCAAGGGTGAGTGGGCCGTTGATGACGTATCCATCCGATTCCAAGCATAGGTATGTTCAACTTCTGAGCCCCTCCAAGCCAAAGGCGGAAAGCCCAGCCAGCAGCCAAACGAAGCCTCAAGCGGTGGTTCCCACAGCGCAGCAACCCGGCAAAGGGGATGCAGCAAGGAAAACCACCGTCACCTCTCCGCTGGGAAGCGCTGAGCAAAGGCGAGTCCCCAGGCAATGCGGCCGATTTGATCGGCACAAGGCATGCAAGCTCCACCCCCCAGTCGTTCTTAGACTCCTTATTGGGTGAGCAATGCAGCCAAGCAACGCAGTTGGAGCCTCCCTCCTCCCTGGCCAGCAAGGAGGGAGGGAGAGGAGCTGCTTCCTTAGAAACTCGGGAAATTTAAGGGACATCATCAATCCGGGACAGCAGCAGGAAACAGCTCTGGGATAAGGGAGTTTCCTGCCAAATAAGGGACGGTTGACAGCTATGGACCTAGGTTTCCAGGCAGGAGTTGATCACGGTGAGGGTTTGCCAAGCGTGTCTTCCTCTTAGCACGCTTCTCCCTTTCATCCTGAGTTTGAGCGTCTTCAAAGCCCATGACACTTTTGGTAAAGGCTGTTCTCCAATTGCAGCGCTCGCAGGCCGGTGTTTCCTGGTTAACGATGCCCCGTGTGAAGAAGCACTTCCTTTCGTGTGGCCCGAATCTCCAAGCATTCAGCTTCTTTGGGCATTATGAGAGGAAGGAAAACCTTTCTCTAAATTCTCCAGATTTTGCAATGTGGTTCTCCAGCCATGCAGCAACCTCCACCGGCAGACAAAAATTGACTGTTCTTTTAGGAAAACGGTTGTTGAGCTTTTTCAGGGCAGCCCCCCTGCAGCCGAGGAGACGCAGTGCTGTGCACAAGCTCCTCTGCCCCCCAGAAACAAAGCAGTCAACGTAGACCCCCATGGCGCCCTAAATGCCCCCTCCCCCGTCAGACACGAACCACTCTTTAAGGTCGTATTTTTTTCCAAAAAAAAAATGTTCATAACTAAACCACATGTCTGAAACCCCACAGAAAAGGTCCTGAACAAATTGACCTCAAATATTTCTCTGCAAGGTCAAAGTGGGAAATCTCCCCATTGTCTCTTTCCTCACAAATCCTGTCTTTCCTCACAAATCCTGTCTTAACGGCACATTCAAGATATGAACAGGGTGTGAGCCTGTGGTCTGTGGCCTAGATTATAATAACAAAAGAGTGGCCAAAACCCAGATAATGCAACCAGATAACTTGCCAGACAGGAGATAAACAACGCACTCAGATTTCTGATGTAGACCACCTTTTCTGTGATGTAGGTATGATGTATCTGGGGTGTGGTCTTGGGCCACACCCCTTCTGTGATGTATGTATGATGTTTCTGGGGCTGTTCTTTAAATTTAATGATTCATTTAAAATGTCT